>NC_053037.3:333588293-334213293 GCF_002575655.3 Aegilops tauschii subsp. strangulata
CAAATTACTCTTTGCAAAATCTAATGAAATTCTTCAAAAGTCCATTGCTTTTCAAAAGATGAAACCTAGTGATCCCAAGTTTGATGAATGCCTATTTGAGCTCCGTGATCTTATGCGTGCTAAGGGTGACGTTGGAACCATTAGCGACATTATCATGGAAACCATTAGAATTCATCAACTTGCACATTGTCATGGTCATAAATCTAACGAATCACTTGACCTAGGTGATGATCATATACATGATGATGGTGGTGATATTGAGCATGGTTATTATGATGAAGACGAAGAGAATGATATTGATTATGAGAAGACTATGAGAAATATCATGGCTAATCTTCGTGACTATATGGCCGGAGGAAAAGAGTGGATTCTTGATAGTGGATGTACCGATCACATGACCAGAGATAAAGACATGTTCCGTGAGCTTGCCAAAAATGATGGACCATGCAAGTATGTAACTTTTGGAGACAACTCCAAGGGTAAGGTACTTGGCCTTGGTAAGGTGGCCATATCCAATGATAGCTCCATTCAAAATGTTATGCTTGTTGAATCTCTTGGTTACAATCTTCTTTCCGTATCTAGACTAGCCGACTTTGGTTTTAATGTTCTATTTACCGAAGTAGATTGCCAAGTGTTTCATTGAGATAATCATAATATGGTCTTTATCGGTACTCGTAGAGGTGATCTATACATTATTGATTTCACTAAAAGAGCCAAACCTCATACTTGTTTAATTGCAAAATCTTCTAAAGGTTGGTTATGGCATAGAAGATTAGAACATGTTGGCATGCAAAATCTTGACAAACTTATTAAAGATGATCGTATCCTTGATGTTAAAAATGTTATATTTGACAAGGATAGACTTTGTAGTGCGTGTCAAGCAGGAAAACAAGTTGGAGGAGGCCATCCCATGAAGAACATCATGACCACGAGAAGACCACTTGAGCTACTTCATATGGACCTCTTCAGTCCCAATGCTTATAAGAGCCTTGGTGGTAACTCTTTTGTTTGGTCATTGTTGATGATTTTTCCAGATTCACGTGGGTGTTGTTTCTTGATGACAAATCACGGGTCCAAAAGATCTTCAAGAACTTTGCAAAGAAGGCCCAAAATCAATTTGAAGTGAAGATCAAGAAGGTTCGAAGCAATAACGGAACGGAGTTCAAGAACGCTAATGTGGATACCTTTCTTGACAAAGAAGGGATTTCACATGAGTTCTCAGCTACGTACACACCTCAACAAAATGGAGTCGTTGAGAGGAAGAACCGGACTCTTATTGAGATGGCAAGAACGATGCTTGATGAATACAAGACGCCAAGACACTTTTGGGCGGAAGCAGTTGAAACAGCCCATCATGCTACAAATCGACTATATCTTCACAAGCTTCTTGGTAAAGCGGCATACAAGCTACTCACTGGTAACAAACCCCAAGTTGGATACTTTTGAGTATTCGGCTCAAAGTGCTAGATTCTTGATAAGCATCGTCGTTTGAAATTTTCTCCTAAATCTCATGAAGGTTTTCTACTCGGTTACGGCTCAAACTCTCGCACTTACCGTGTCTACAACAATTTCACCCGAAAGGTTGAAGAGACGGTAGATGTGAAGTTTGACGAATCTAACGGCTCGCAACTAGAGCAATTGACAATTGATGTAGGGGGCAAAGACCCTTCAGAAGCAATTCCGGATTTGTCTATTGGCAAGATTCCCCCAATGGAGGTGAAGGAGAGCACTTCGTCCATTCAAGTGGAAGCATCAACTTCACATCAAGGTGAACCACAAGTTTGACATGGAGGCATCCACAAGTGGAACACGTCAAGACGAAGGAAATGAGGAAGTATGTCAAGATGATCCACCTTGACCTCCTTCTCCACCTCCACAAGCGAATGACAACGCCACCAACAATGAAGAAGAAGAAGAAGAAGAAGATGATGATGATGATGATGATGATGTTCCACCACAACCCAAGCAAAAGCTCTCACGAGTTAGAGCAAGAGTCCCAAAGAATCATCCCGTTGAACAAATCCTCGACGACATCAACACCGGGAGAATCACTCGCTCTAAAATTCGTTTGGCTAACTTTTGTGAACATTGCACATTCATTTCTAGTATTGAACCTATGAAGGCGGAGGAAGCCCTTGAGGACCCGGATTGGATAAATGCTATACACGAAGAGCTCCAGAACTTTGAAGGGAATCAAGTGTGGACATTGGTAGAAAATCCCAAGGATGATCAAAACATTATTGGTACAAAATGGGTGTTCCGAGGTAAGCAAGATGAGGATGGACAAGTTGTACGCAACAAGGCTCGTCTCGTTGCTCAAGGCTACACTCAAGTCGAAGGTATGGACTATGGTGAGACATATGCCCCCGTTGCTAGACTTGAGTCCATTTGCATTTTACTTGCTTATGCCAATCACCATGATATCACTTTATACCAAATGGGTATTAAAAGTGCTTTTCTAAATGGTGAAATTGAGGAGGAAGTTTATGTTAAACAACCTCCCAGCTTTGTTAATCCCAAGAAACCTAATCATGTCTACAAACTTCACAAAGCTCTTTATGGTCTTAAACAAGCACCTAGAGCTTGGTACAAATGCTTAACTAAGTTTCTTAATGCGAAGGGATTTGAAATTGGGAAAATTGATTCAACTCTTTTAACAAAAAGGGTTGATGGAGAATTCTTTGTGTCCCAAATTTGTGTCAATGATATCATATTCGGTTCTACTGACCCCCATTTTAGTGAAAAGTTTGGAAGGGTAGTGTCGGAGAAGTTTGAGATGTCTATGATTAGTGAACTCAAATTCTTCCTTGGCTTGCAAATCAAGCAAACTAAGGAAGGTACGTACCTTTGTCTCACAAACAAAGTATACCAAGGATCTTTTCAAGAAGTTCAACATGCAAGAAAGCAAAGGTATGAAAACACCCATGCCTACTAGTGGACATCTTGACTTGACTAAGGATGGCAACCCGGTTGACCAAAAGGTTTACCGATCTATGATTGGTTCATTATTATATCTTTGTGCCTCCCGTCCCGATATTATGCTAAGTGTGTGCATGTGTGCATGATATCAAGCTGCTCCTAGAGAATGTCATCTTAAGGCCGTGAAAAGGATAGTGAGATGTTTGATTCATACACCAAATTTTGGCATTCGGTACCCTAAGAGGTCATCTTTTGATCTTGTTCGCTATTCCAACTCGGACTATGCCAGTGACAAGGTTGATAGGAAGTCCACTTCAGGTACATGTCAATTTCTTGGTAGATCCCTTGTCTCTTGGTCTTCCAAGAAACAAAACTCGGTATCATTATCCACCGCCGAAGTGGAATACATTACCGCGGGATCATGTTGTGCTCAATTACTTTGGATGACCCAAACTCTTAAAGATTATGGGATACATGTGAGAAATGTTCCATTGCTATGTGACAATGAGAGTGCTATTAAGATTGCTCACAATCTCGTGCAACATTCTCGAACTAAGCATATTGAAGTTCATCATCATTTTATTCGAGATCATGTTGCTAAAGGAGACCTTAATCTTAAGCATGTTCGTACCGACAAGCAATTGGAGGATATCTTCACCAAACCTCTTGATGAGAAGATATTTTGTCATTTGAGAAGTGAATTGAACATCATTGATGCCTCAAATTTGGAGTAGAAACTCTTTTGGATACATGCAGGGCATGAGCTTATGTGACTAATCCTTGATATTTCTCTTATGATGAAGATCATTTATCTTGGATATATTTGCACCCTTGTATGGTATCTAACTATTGTAGGTACTTAGATGAGCCTCATTCCGCAAGATTGCAAACCACTCACACCTTGAGCAATCTTGTCATGACCAAGTATCTATGCTTTGGTTGGTGAAATCAAGGAAGCATGAACACATTCAACATATCCTTTGAAGATTTCTATATGATGAACTTCACGCCTGTCAATTTAGATACACAAGTGCTATTCCTTGCAAGACTAACCCATCTAGGAAGATGAGCTTCAAAATCCAAGGGATGCTCCCAACTCTTGATGGACAAATTCAACATTGAGCATCCACCACGAGTTCAACTACATGATCAAATTCAATAACAAACCCAAGGTGTGTCTTTCCATCTTAGAGAAGCTTTGCTCCAAGACATGATCCAAAGCAACTCAACAAGATGAGAAAACATTGAAATGCTTAATTGAAAAATGGCAACCCCATTTTGAGCTTAATGATGAGTATGACCTATAATCAAGTGATCCCACTTGACTCCTAAGTCAATATACACTAACATAGGTGACTATGTTGCCGACTATCTCTAGATGAAGTTCTCTAGTGTTCCCCTTCTTAGTTGCATTTTCTTTGCATTTCTCTTGCTAGAGTGAATCTCTTTTTCTTTAACAAAACAAATTCATGTAGATCCTTCTCTTTTCTATTTCTCTGTCAGTTTCTCTAAGTTTTAATTCATTGCAAACTTTCTCAAATTCCTTGAAAATCCTTGTGAAATTTCATTTGCAAGTGAGCTGAGTTGACAAAATCTTTCCTCTGCATTGAACTCGGTTCCACCGATCCAAGCCTATCGACCAAACCAAAACACAAGTACTACTTGTACACAGTTCATCGGTTCAACCGAAATGGACTAACTCGGTCTCTCTGATATCCTCTGTCTGTGGCTGCCTCATCTCGGAGTCACCGACCAATATGAATTGGTGTCACCGATTTCACTGCTGAGAAAACATTTTGTCATCTTACATTGATAATTTGCTTTCAGCTTCACTCAATCATTCTTTCCCTCTACCTGCATCTTAAGCCGCATTCTATTGAATTGTGTCTCTCAAGGACCACACTCACTTGACTCATATCCACGAAGGCTACCCTTCTTGGAAATTGATGTCAAAGGGGGAGAGAGAGAGCACATCAAAGCTTATCCTTACAGAACTAGTCTAAGAAAGGAAGAGAGATGCACTTTCATAAGAGAAGAGAATTTGCATGTCTTTAAGAGGGGAAAGACATTTAAGTTATTTCATTTGAGCCTTTATCTGCTCTGATTCATTTCTGTTTATCTGCTCTGATTCTTTTCTGATCTGATTTTATCTTACCTTACCTTCTCCCATTATCCAATACTAGATTCAGGCGGGAGAGGAAGTCCATGCTTAGGGGAGAAAAATCCTTGGAAATTCATCGTAAATTCTTAACTCTTTGGGGGTATGTACATATTCAATAGAAGTATTCACTTTGTGATACTATCCCATTATATGCCATCCTAGTCTTGGTACTCTTGTGGGTCTTAAAGTCTCTTTCTTGAAGTTCTCTTGTGTTTCCTAACCCTATTTTCTCAAGCTTGCTTCTTCAAGAGTCAGTTCAAGGACCACAAGGTAAGTATATGCATCTCACTCATGGGCATGATGATCTCTTGGTTTTTGCACATATTGTTTGCAAGAGGGAATCATAAACATGAAGGTACATTTCTCATTACTTTTCACTTTGATGCATATAGTCAAGATACATGTAGCTTATTGTTTACTCTGCCATGTTGTGCATTCACATGTCTTCTAAGTCTATCATTGCATGGCTGCACACATGTAGGGGGATCCTATGCAAGTTACATGTTCCTCCAAAGCTTTATGTACTACTCATCATATCATTAATTGAAGCTTTGATGTATGTTGTCATCAATTACCAAAAAGGGGGAGATTGAAAGCACAAGTGCTCCCTGGGTGATTTTGGTAATTAATGTCAACATATCTCTTGTTGGACTAATAGTTTTATCTAGTATATTTCAGATAAGTTCAACCGTGGCGTGGCAAGGACAAGAGGATTGTGGACCCCTTCAAAATGCTAAGGACAAGGATTAGCAAAATCTCAAGACTCTTCATCTTTGTTTAAGTTATCCAAGATCACATTGAGTCCATAGGAAAGCCAATACTATTAAAAGGGGATGAGGTGTTTCTTCATGGTCTTGTTGCTCAAGTGCTTAGTGATATTGCTCCAAACCCTCACCCACTTTCTCTATCCAAATATGTCCAAACCCTAATTCCCAACTCGACCCCACCGATATTTCCTACCCGGAGCCACCGAGTTCACCTGGACTTAGCCACTGCCAAAACCCTAACAATTCGGTTCAACCGATATGGACCTCCGTCCCACCAAGATGGCATTGCCAGCGCTCTCTCGGTCTCACCTAGATGTTGCAATCGGTCCCACCGAGTTGGCTTGACTGATTCTTTGTTGCCTTATTGCTTCACTTCGGTCTCACCGAGATGATGCAATCGGTGCCACCGAGTTGAGGTTTGCCCTAAGCCCTAGCACATCGGTCCTACCGAGTTGTTTCCGTCGGTCCCACCGAGATTATAACGTTCATATTTTTTACAGATCGGTGCCATCGAGATGGGTCAAAAGTGTGTAACGGTTGAATTTTATGTGGAGGCTATATATACCCCTCCACCCCCTCTTACTAAGTAAGAGAGCCATCAGAACGTGCCTACACTTTCGCCATACATTTTCTGAGAGAGAACCATCTACTCATGTGTTGAGATCAAGAGATTACATTCCTACCATTTGAACCTTGATTTCTAGCCTTCCCCAAGTTGCTTTCCACTCAAATCCTTCTTTCACCATAGCCAAATCTGTGAGAGAGAGTTGAGTGTTGGTGAGACTATCATTTGAAGCATAAGAGCAAGGACTTCATCATCAACACACAGTCTATTACCTTTTGGAGAGTGGTGTCTCGTAGATTGGTTAGGTGTCGCTTGGGAGCCTCCGACAAGATGTGGAGTTGAACCAAGAAATTTGTAAGGGCAAGGAGATCGCCTACTTCGTGAAGATCTACCCTAGTGAGGCAAGTCCTTCGTGGGCGATGGCCGTGGTGGGATAGAAAAGGTTGCTTCTTCGTGGACCCTTCGTGGGTGGAGCCCTCCGTGGACTCACGCAATTGTTACCCTTCGTGGGTTAAAGTCTCCATCAACGTGGACGTACGATAGCACCACCTATCAGAACCACACCAAAAATCCTCCGCATCTCCATTGTGTTTGCACACTCCATTCCCACCCCTTACATTCTTGCACTTGCATGGTTTACTCTTTCCGCTGCTCACACTCTTGCTATGCTTGTGTAAAATGTATTGTGTGCCCATTAATATGTGCTAAACTCAATGTTAACTTGAAGAAACTAAAAGCTGCCACTTTTACTTGTTAATGGTTTAATCAGCCCCCCCTCTAGACCCCTCTTCTCGATCCTTACATGCTCATATAATTTTTGATGGTGTGCCAGGTTGAGCGACTTTGGCCCATGATTTCGATGACTTCCTTGTGGTAGAGCTCGAAATACTTATGCTTATGGAACCAAGAATGAATATTGCACCAAATGTTGCGTCGTTTTGCTCCATGTCTTAGGATGGATCAATGCTAGTGGCCAACCATGCATCCCACAACAGTTCGCCCTCCCTCAACTTGAAACTTTCTTCTCTACCCCTCTTCTTTGGATCGGTCGGCCAATTGTACAGATCAAGGCTCGTCTCGTCAACGTACATGTCCTCCTTCGGTTGCGTGGTGTACGTGCCCGACTGCTGGGTGTATGCCTCTAGCTGGGAGTCATCCACTTGTCCATCCTCAAAGTAGCCTTCGCCTCCGTCATGGATCATCTCCATCATCACCCTGTATGTGTCATCATACGTCGTCGCGCCTGATTGAGACAAACCGGAGAATAGAGAGCCAGCTGATTCACGCCCGATGTCCATGACTGGACAAGCTGCGTCGACGTCAAGTAAGCAAACTGGAACGGTGCATTGAGTTTGACGCAATACGGAATGTACCCAACGGCAGCGGTCGCGGGCTGGTTGGCGACGTAGAAGTAGGGCGGCTGAAACTGCTCTGGCCAGGGGCGGCGTATTCATGGAAGACGGTGGGGGCGCCCCCTCCCCCATCCCTCCCAGCCAAACCCCTGCGGCGGGGGCTGGGGACTGTTGGTGTCGTCCGAGTTGGTTGGTGACGTAGTAGTAGGGCGGCTGAAACTGCTCTGGCCAGGGACGGCGTGTGCATTGACGGCGGTGCCGGCACCCCCGTCTCCACCTGACGCCCTTCTTTTTGCCATCCATTTCCCAATCTTGATCCTTTGTTCTCTTTTTAGGGTGGCAGGCTTGTCGTGTCGCCAAGTTGATCTTGAGGGCGGGCCATCACCTGTGGATCTTCCGCCTCCGCCGGCTCCCGCAGCTCTTCGAACGGAGAGCCAGGCGGCGACGAACGGCAAAGAGGGTGGGGAAAGCGCGGGTTTTGATATGAAATATAGTGCAGACCATTCCAAATGAGCGCGCTCCGCCTTGGTTTTGGGTGGACCGAGGGTGTCGAAGTCCTGTGTGGTAGATGTCTGGGCACCCACAAAGCCCCCTCCCACACACACATACACTTGCGTATAATTTGCGAAAAATGGATGTGCAGAGTAAATGCAAGTTTTGGTAACTGCGCCAATGCCGCATTCTGCAGCCATCGTGTAGTACAGAGTAATCACAATATATTTTGTGCGGGGAGAAATTTAATGAATCGGGTATGGTATTAACCCATCATAATGCAACGTCATTCTCGTGTCAGATGGGATGGGGGAGGTTTCTGGACTGTTCGACGGCTTCTTTGCCGACGTTGCCGCTTAACTGCTTAATGTCAAATCACGTGTTGTGTGATGGAGAATATTGAGAAGGACTAGGCGGAGAAAACTGGTCACAAGAGCTTCTGTAGCTGTACCCGCGAGGGAGTAGACGAGCAAAGCGTAAGCACTAGCCGTTGTACATGAGCGCTGAGGAGGATGTGTGTGGTTTTGGCGTCCGAATTTAGGTGATCCGTCCACGTCCTCTTTAGCTTTTGCATAAAGCAGCACAAGGACTCCCATCCCAGGTTCTACGACCCGCGCATTTAGGCTTTACGCGCGCGGAATTATCCGCTAATGGGACGACCAAAACACTCGTTACAACAGCAAAAAAACAAGAAAGGAAGCAATTTAAGCAAATACTATCAACAGAACGAGCAAGCAGCCACGCATATAGACCGAAAAGCATGGGTCAGGCGAGGGACATGGCTGGAGATCTCACTCGATCGCCACGAGGAATATGACACGATTTCCGGATCAATTCATCTGGCAAATATTGCACGCACGTACATGCAATCTCGTCCTCCTATATGTAGAGTGTGTACATGGGGTTTGCTATTTGTGTGATCACATCATCATCCCACCACTTGGGCCGCCCTATGAGACGACCTAGAAATGGGCAACAAAAGGATGGGCTCACATGTTTCTGCTACTTTGCCCTCTCGGCTCTCGGCCAGCCGCTGCTAATGCTCTGCTTGTCTGTCATAGTCGAATCGGACACAAAGTGTCAACATGAGGCGAGATTGCAAGTTTGATACGATTCGAGCTTTACAATGGCAAACACAAAATCCGTCGCCGGACTTGCAAGATATCATAGTTGGCTTACCGTTGGACATGCTGAATTCATTGCTTGCTCCTGCCTATAGAGAGTAGCAGTTCAATTCCAGCGGAAATGAGACCAGGCACCAATGACATGGTAAAGTTCTGAGCCCGTGTGACAGAAACTTTGCGAGAACACAATAAAAATCTGTGTGTTGTAATTGCAACAATGGTTGAATTTCCACACCGGCTCACCAGGCCTACCAGGCCAGTTGTCAAAATTTGCTTACCATTACAAACTAACCAGCACCTTGATGCTGCTCACTGTTACAAACTCTGGAAAGAAATCGTCAATCGTTCCTTCATCATTATTTCTGCTCAACGTAACCAGTATCCTCCTGCCTATGGCTTCTCCAAAGAAGGTTGACCGGTCTATTGAGCTGGAGATGAGTCGGATGGTGAGTTCTCAGTTCCATTTGATTGCTCCACCAATACATCAGTAGCCGACTCAGGTTCCTTGGGTGCCGCCGTTTCTACTTTCTCTTTCGACATCTCCTTTCTGAGATCCTCTTTGGCCAAGCTTGAGAACTGCTTGTCCAATGATCTTGCCGCGCCTAGCCACGCAAGCACGATGACCAACAGTATACCACCAAGGTAGGGGGTCGAGTTTGCCAAAGAGCCAAATATCAGGATCAAAAACTGTTGGATCAGTGCACCACCCGACTTGCCCAATGGGTTGCAGACAACATCAATGGCTGCCTTTCCCTTCAACTGCAAATTGATCGAACCAAAGTTAACATGTGCAGCATAACAATGGTGCAGTCAGTAAGTTCTGAAGAATTGAGAATTAGCTAACCAAACATGGTGCGAACCAGGAAACATGAAGGAGAATATGGTATGGTGTTTACTGGACTAGGCTACATGTGCACTGATCTTCTAAGACTGCTCGCGGCAAGGAATTGCACTTGTTGAAAGTACATATAAGTCTACAACACATGACAACACATTCAACAGCAGGGAAAAACAAGTAATGTGGTTATCCAACTACAGGACCATGCTGAGCTCTGTATGAGATTTGATATGTTTAATAAAGGTATATCTCATCTGCGTCCTGAGAAAATTGAACAGATTATCAAGTTGCCATACTAAATTCCGCATGACAGCAACCGATAATTATGTGTAAATTATTTACTAATATTTACATATATTTAATCAAGAATTTGCTAGAGTAAACACATATCAAGCAACCAATTAACATACATGAAATACCATTACACAGAAAAGAACATCAGTAAATGAATATATTTTTTTCACAGAAAATTTACCAAGGAATCACACAGATAAAAATGGAGTCTGGAAGGATGAACAAACCTTCATATCTCCATCCAAAGGAATATAGGCCATTTCCTTGCATGGGTCGAATAAACTGTACTTTGCACTCTTGCTAAATATGTTCTGCAACGCACCCACATAAACAGCCGCAAGAAGAGGGGTCATACCCCACGTGGCAAGCAGGGGAGTCAGTGGTTGCCCAAACAAAATCAGAGAGAAGAAACCAACGCCAGTCACCAACAAAACTGTGGGGGTGATCATGGCAGCCACCCCCCAGCCAAATCTTTGGAATATAATCCGGCCTAACAGCATCATCGTGAAAGTTGCAATTCCAGTTGCGGTAGAGAAATCACCCATGAAAGATGAGTACTCGTTTGGACTGGGGAACTGCCAAAATGAATAAGGAACCATTACTGCAATGAAAAGGTTAAAGGAGTACAAGGAAAGAAGAAAAACAAAAGCCGGAAAAATTTACCTGTGCCTTGAGCTTCGATTTCCATGTCACTTCCACAAGATTGATACTAATGCCATATGCAACGACTAAGGTAGCAAGGTCCCTCACGTATTTTGAAGAGATCAGAACTTTCATACTCTCTTTCATGCTAAGCTTAGGTTTGTTCTGTTGAAACAAAGGCTATCAGAATATGTAAGTGGTAATAAAAAGGGAAGCACATTCAAGTATTCTACTGACCTTTTTCTTCTTGTGGTCAGATTTTGGAAGAGAAGGATCATTCAACACAAGTTTGTTCACTCCCCAATAGATGGAAGTAATGACAAGCCCAAGAAGTACCACTATGCCCATCATTCCTTTCAAAGATACCTCCCAACCATCAACTCCTGGACCCATTGTCTTCCGCAAATTTGAGAAATACTTCACAGTACGCCCAGAAAAGATAAGGGCAATATTTGCCCCAAGGCCAAATAGAGGGTAGAATTCTTTTGCTTCATCGACTGTGGTGATCTGAAAAAGATTTAATCAACTCAACTGGAGCACGAAGGGCTATCATTTAATAAGAAAGCTGAGCAAATATAAAATAAATATTCAAACTCAAAATTCCATATGGCAGGCACAACAAGGACATGGACAAACAAAGCCATCACAAAGGTACCCTTTCTTTAGCAGTCTGCTCTCCAATGGACAGCAGGACAGCAATACAAACACCATGGTCAAACCAACAAGGCAACAACTACAACAGTGAGCTCCTACTCTTCAGATACCCCCCCCCCCCCCCCCCCCCCCTCCTCTGTTGCTCGCCTCTGGCAGGCATTAGTGTCTGGCTACACCGCTATGGTGTTGTCTTCAGATACATAACTCCCTCACTACCTAAGTCACAATGCAGGCTCGTAAGCTCTGTCTTCTTAATGTGCTCTGAACACTCCCACTTAGAGGTACTTTCAATAAAACTGACTGCAGAACAGAATGTTTCACATCTGAAGCGATAATAACTTAACAAGAATAGCCATTAAATTATGATAACTGAACCATTGAAAACATACAGGTGCTAAGCATGACAATGCAATGCTGAATATTTTCAGACATTATCTCTGTTCTCCTTCTGTACACTTATTTTTAGTGAGTTTCAGAAATGCTGTCCTGATTGTCTCTCTCAAAAGAAATTGCAGCTAGTAAAATGTCCATGAGCGCATGTCAAGTATGAACAAGGTACCCTTCCATTCTGGAAGAGAAGTAGTCATAATGCAAAAACCTACCATTAGCTTTGCTCAAGACTAAATTGCTCATAACTATCTAAGAAGGGGTTAGAAGGTGCGAACCATATCCAGCCAGGTGTTGCATAAAACAAATATACACAACCAGTTGATGACTGAAAACAACTCAAACCTAATTCAGGTTGGGAAGCTGGCAATCATGCAGCAAACGATATTCGTAGCAGAAAGCAACAAGCACATAGACCTCAACCAACAGTTTCAGCCATAGCGAAATGCTACAATGCAGGACCTACAAAATACGACTACAAAGAGCACATCCCGTTTATGTCATCATCAGCCGTCTAACCATTCTGAGACAGAGAAGTTTTGTTCTCGAATAACCAACCGTCCCGTCAAATATTTGACTGTGAACGGTCGAAACTACTGTATAAAATTAGCCTGGAAACTAACGACGGGAGTGACATTTGCACATTCCAAGGTTGAACGAAAAAACCAAAGCCGCAACTCACCTGGTTGGCAAAACCCCAGAAGAGGACAGAGACGACGACGCTGCCCCACAGCTCGGCCATGACATAGAATAAGCAGAAGCTCCAAATCCTGAGGATAGCTACCGGTCCAAGGAAGCTCGGGCCGAGCGCCGCCAGAAGCTTGTCGGCGAGGGCGGTGGGATGGATGGCATCCCTGAGCGGGTAGAGCACGAAGCCGAAGAGACCGAAGAAGGCGATGAATGGGAATATGACGGTGTAGAAGAGCGCCTCCCGGGAGAGCACGTCGGAGAGCTTGGAGTATGCGAGCATGAAGCCGATGGCCATGGGCAGGTTGACCCAGGTCTTGAGGAAGGGGATGATTTCCGCGCTGCTCCCCTTGGCGGTGACCACCAGCACGTCCTTGGTGTCCCGAAGGATGGTGTAGTTGAACAGGATGCAGAAGAACATCAGGCCCAGGGGCACGATCTTCTTGAGAGTCGGGAGGCCCACGCCGAGGAACTTCTTGACCTCCGGCTGTGCCGGGGGCACCGCCGCCGCGGCCGCGGCCGCCGCGCTGCAAGAGACGCCAGCACTGATTCTGCGCTTCAAGAGCCCATACCCCAGGACGGCGTCCTGCGAGGAGGGGGCCCTCGACGAGAGGAGCGGGGCTTGGAGGGCGGCGGGCCTGGAGCTGGACGCGGTGGAGAGGGACGCGCGGGTGGCCCGGAGTCGCGGGAGGGGGAGGCGGGGCCCCGCGCGGAGAGAGAGGCCGGGCTTAGCGCTGAGGAGGGCGAGCGACTCCATGGATGGGTGGCGGCGCTCTGCTCTGCTCGTCTCGTCGCCGCCGCTACCTCGCCCGCACCAAGGCGCGGATTGGGGGGAGGGGGAAGGTGGGGAGGGACCGAGGGAGGGAAGTGGGTGTCGAGCTTGGGCGTGTATTAAAAGATGGCGCATCCATATGAGGACGGGATCGGCCGTGGGTTTTCGGGCCCGAGACGATCCTGGCCGTTGGTTCGGGTTCTGGGGTTGGGGTTGGTGGGAGCAACGAGACGGCGTCAAGCGGCCGCCCCACGTGGGTTTTGTTTCAGGGCAAAGCAGGAGTTCTCCCACTACTTTTTCACGTTACCGAAGTCCAATTCAAAAAAAAAACGTGGAAGCCAGTTCAAATTCAACTTCAAGGGCTTTTCTCCGTGGTTGGTGGCGGTGAGGGTTTTATTCAAAAAAAAAGGTTTTAGAAGAGCACCTGATGAATACCTATATCGAGGCCATGACCTAGGGCGAGAATAGGGTTTTGACTCCACCGACGGAGGTTAGGGCCATCATTTTTTTCTCGAATATGCACGAGTGTGCATATCATATATTATAGAAGAAAAGGCAAAGAGTGCCTCCACCGTTGGTTACATGAATTCTATTACATGCTAATCCTCAGCACTCACCCACCTCCCTACCCTACAAAAGAAGGGAGTTACATTCCCTTTTAGTAGACCCGCAGAGGACCAGACTACACCCTCCTCTCGCACTCTTTGCAACAGTTGCTCAATAGATGGCCGAGCTCCGTCAAAGACAATCGCATTCCGGTGCTTCCACAACTCCCACCAAACAAGCGCGAAAATGGTGCGTAGATCTTTCGTGCCCACATTGTTAACTCCCTTCTTGCCGACGGCCCATTCAGTCAACACATCATTCGGCGAGGGTGTCCATTCAGGTTTGCCCAGCGAGCCACAGATGGCTGCCCAAGCGCTCCGAGCAAAGACACACGTAAGCATTATGTGATTGATCGTTTCTTCCTCTTGATCGCAGAACGGGCACGCATCCTGGTGAGGTAGACCCCTCCGTGCAAGGCGATCCGATGTCCAACATCGATTCTTCATTGCTAGCCAAGTAAAGAATCTGCACTGCATGGGGGCACGCGACTTCCATGTTAGATTTGCCGTAGGCATGACCTCCCTTCCGCCAAAAGCAGCCGCACAAGCCGATCGGACTGAGAAGTGTCCCTTCGCCTCCCATGACCAGGCAATCTCATCCGGTAGATCCTCATTAGCTTCCCAAGCAGAAACTGCTTGCCAAAGTGCAAAGAACTCATGCAAAGTATCCGGTCCAAGGTTGGGGCCAAGGTCCGCAGCCCAAGACCCGTTCTCCATAGCTTCGCAAACTAACCTCCTTCCTCGTGTCCGTGGTGCAATCAACTCATACACTCTAGGAGCAATCTCCTGGACTCTTCGCCCATCCAGCCATCGGTCCTCCCAAAAGAATGTTGTCCTACCAGAATGTGTTGTAAACCTCATGGCTGCATTACACAACATGGTTGCTTCCTCGGCCACCTTGATCTTGAACTCACTCCACGGCCTTGTCTCATCTGTTCTTTTTAACCACGGCCAGCGGGCTTGCATGGCCACGTTCATCCATGTAAGGTTGGGCAGCCCCAACCCACCTGCCCATTTGGGCGTGCACACCATATCCCATGCAACCGCGCAGTTACCACCATTTGCTTCTCCTCTTTTGCTCCACAAGAACCCTCGACAGATCTTATTCATCGCCGCGATAGTTTTCATAGGTAGATCCAGCGCCATCATTGCATGGATAGGCATGGCACACAGCACAGATTGCACTAGAGTAAGACGGCCACTCTTCAGCATTAGAGCTGCCTTCCACCTCGGTAGCCTATTTGCCATATGATCCACCAAATATTGTAACTGTGTTGCAGATTGCTTCCTCAGCGATAATGGCAGCCCGAGGTACTTTATTGGGAACGATCCCAAGGGACATTGAAGGGCATTGCATGTCGTTGCTATCTCCTCATCGGACACCTAATTGGTAGAGCTGCTGATTTGTTCATATTAATTTTCAGCCTGACAGCCTCCCCAAACAACTCCAGGATGCACTTGCACACATCCAGATCCACATGCCTCGGCTTGACAAAGAGTACTACATCATCGGCAAAAATGGATAGGCGCTTCATCATGCCCTCACGTGCAAGAGGCGTCAACACACCTCTACTAGTAGCCACCTCAAACATCCGCTGTAGCGGCTCCATGGTAAGAATGAAGAGCATAGGGGAGATGGGGTCCCCCTGTCTCAGCCCTTTGCAGTTCCAATTCGTATCTCCCGGATCACCATTCACCATGACCTTGGTGGTAGAAGTGGCAAGTATCCCACATATCCACGCTCTCCACCTTGGCCCAAAGCCAAGTTGCTGCAACACCTCAAGAAGGAAGGGCCATTTCACGGAATCAAACGCTTTTGATATGTCGAGCTTTAGCAAGATAGATGAGCACTTCAAGGCATGTAGGCGCCTTGCCATGCTCTGCACCAGCATGAAATTATCATGTAACGATCTGCCCTTAACAAACGCGCTTTGATGATTTCCAACCAACTTGGGTAGATCACCCACCAACCGGCACGCTAACACTTTTTCAAAGATCTTGATGGCCCTATGGACAAGGTTGATGGGCCTGAAATCGCTCACATCCAATGCGCCCTCCTTCTTGGGCAATAGCGAGACGAGAGATTTATTGATCGAGGCCAGCCCTCTCATATCACCATTGTAAAAGCAACCCATCGCCCTCATAAAATCCTCCTTGATGATACTCCAACACGCCGCATAGAACCTTCCAGTAAACCCGTCCGGTCCCGGAGCTTTGTCAAGAGGCATGCTTTTGATCACCTTCTCTACCTCCTCCTCCGTAAACGGCAGCTCGAGGTGCGACAAGTCAAGATGAGGAAGACCCAATATGTCCAAGTTCAGAGTGCGATGCCTGCTCTCCGAGTCTCCAAATGCCGCACCAAAGTACGCGTCCACCGCGGATGCAACCTCATCCTGCCCAGCATAGATGTTGCCATTGTACCGAACCGTACATATGACGTTCTTCCTTTGTCTGTGGCTGGCTTGCTGGTGGAAAAGCCAAGTGTTTCCATCCCCTTCTCGCAGCTGCAAAAGCCTTGATCTCTGCCTAGCGATCGTCCTCTCCAGAGAACTCAACCCAAGGAGCTTGTTCTTTAAGCACCTCCGCAGCTCCCGCTCATTTTCCATCAGAACCCTACTCTCCATAGCAGTATCCAGTTGTTTAATGACTTCCAGAGCGATCGCAATTTGCAACTTCACATTGCCGATCCATTTGTCACTCCAGCTTTGTAAGCTGACCGCAGTTGCTCTAAGCTTATTATGAAGCGTTAGATAGTTGTTTGAGGTAGCTGGTGTTGAGGTCCATGCTAGCTTGACCACATCCATGAAACCTTCCGCCTTAACCCAGAATGATTCGAACTTGAAATGGCTCTTAGTTTTGATTTTCACATTCATATCAATCATGAGCGGACAGTGATCCGAGATCGCCGTACCCAAAGACGAAAGAAAGCAGGCTGGGTAGGCCTCATCCCACTCATTGGAGACGAATACGTGGTCGATCTTCTCTAGGGTAGCAATTCTTCTTTCATTTGACCACGTGTACCTCCGCCCATTGAGATAGAGCTCTTTTAGCTCAAGTCGGTTTAGCTTAGTACGGAATCTCGCCAACATTCTGCGGTTTATTAGGGCATTATTTTTATCCTCCTCCCAAGCAATAAGATTAAAATCACCGGCCACGAGCCAAGGCCCAACGTGCAAGTCACGAATATCCACCAAGTCTTGCAAGAATTCCAACTTGTCATCCTCCTCCTGCGGCCCGTACACACATGTGAGCCACCACGGCTGCTCGTCCTTAGGGCCCATCATCACTACTCTCGTTGTTTATCTCTCATGCTTAGCTGGCAAGGGAGGGTGTTGTCCTTCGCCGGAGAGACGTAGGGTGAGATCATATCAATGTATGCTAGGATTTAGATGACCATGGTGATGGTGAGCTCATCCTCGATAGGGGATAAGGGAAAGAAGGTGCAAGTTGATCTATCTGCCAAAGAAATCGAATACCTACAAGATGGTCTTCGGGGAGGAGCACCGCTCAGAGCAATGAGCACCATGAGCTTCAACCGTCGTGCCTTGGTAGCGCTATGACAATATGAGAACTTTGCAAGTTGGGAAATCATGTTGTGTGTTCTGTAAACTCGGATTCATGAAGTTGAGTTAGGAAGTTGTCCAATACATGTTTAATAGGGAGTTTTTAGTAGATAGGGAGTTTCTAGTAGATATGATGTCCACAAGGGGCTTTAGCCCAGACTGGATCAATAAGATTAAGTCTTTGTTGTATAATGGATCTGTTGGTGTCAGGTTAAATGACATGAACAATGATTTTTTCTTGACCGGTAAAGGAGTGAGACAGGGGGACCCTGCATCACCCTTGTTGTTTAATCTTGTAGCTGATGTCTTTACTAGAATACTAGGCAAGGCTTCTAATAACAAGTTCATAGAGGGAGTTTTCCCTCCCACTAATCCTGCTGGAGTAATCAGCCTGCAATATGCAGATGATACTCTTCTTTTCATGGGTGATAATATAGACCAGGCTAAAAACTTGAAATGTCTCTTATCTTGCTTTGAGCAGATTTTAGGCTTGAGGATCAACTTCCATAAATGTGATTTGGTCCCCATTAATATTAATTCTGACAGGGCTAATAATTTTGCCCAAGTCATGGGTTGCAAGCTGGGTAGTTTCCCTATTAGATATCTTGGAGCTCCTCTTCACTATAATAAACTTAGAAAAGAGGATCTCCAGCCCGTGGTTGACAAAATTATCAAAAGAGGGGCAGGCTGGAGAGGAAGGCATATGTCCTTTGGCAAGAGATTAATCTTAGTGCAATCCTGCCTGGCTAGTATCGCTTCATATCTGATGGGAATTATTAAATTCCCTAAATGGGCTATAGCCCTGATTAATTCCCAATTGGCTCATTGTTTCTGGGATGATTATGAGGGGCATTTTAAATACCATCTTGCTAATTGGGGATCCCTAGCCACAAAAAAGAAATTTGATGGGCTGGGGATAACTAATTTGGCTGATTTTAATCTTTGCCTTCTTGCTTCCTGGGGCAAAAGATATCTTCTAGATGAGGGTAAGATCTGGAAGAATGTAGTAGACTTTAAATATAATATTCATAATCCTAATATTTTTGCCTGTTCTAGTGTGGGTGCCTCCCCCTTCTGGAAGGGGATTCTCTGGGCTATTAAGGCTACTAAATTTGGGTATGTTTGGAAAGTGGGCAATCGCAAGAGTATTAGATTTTGGGAAGATAGCTGGTGTGGTGAGGTTAACCTTGCTACTCAGTTTTGGGGGCTGTATTCTATAGCTGTTAATCAACACACTACTATTAGTGAGGTTTGGGATGGGATTAATCTCAAGATTAATTTCAGGAGATGTTTCTCCCCCAGCATGATGATTGACGGGAACAACCTCTTTGATGAGATTAAATCTCTAGTTTTGAGTGACAGACCTGACACTCTTATATGGAAATATGAGGCGAAAGGTCTGTACACTGTTAAATCCTTTTACAATATTGTTAATTTTAGAGGGGTTCTTCCTGTGAATATTCCTGTGGTATGGAAGATTAAAATACCCCCTAGAATCGAAATATTTCTCTGGTTGATTGCGAAGAACAAACTTCTGACCAAAGATAACCTTAACAAGAGGCAACATGTTCCAGATTTGACATGTCTATTTTGTTCTGAACATGAATCTTCTTGCCATCTATTTTTTTACTTGTGTCGTTGTTGTGGAACTGTGGAGAGTAGTTAGGGCAGTTACCAGTATTGTTAGCCGTGATAATTTTTACAATATGCTTGAATACTGGTTTCGTAACCCCAACACTGCTGCTGTCGTAGTGCAAGTTGCGGCCATGTGGGCTCTCTGGAAAAGCAGGAATGCCATCTGTTTCAATCGACCGACCTGGTTTGGTATGCAGGTAATCGTGAGGAAAACTGCAAAAAAACCTATCCTTATGGGAAGTGGCCTGGCCAGATGCTGTCAAGACGGAGCTGAAAAAGATCGTGCGGAAGTTGGGGCAAACAGCAAGAAATCCCCCACTCCTCCTGTGGCCAGATCCAGGTTGATCATGGGGAAATGTGGGGGGAGGACTCCCTGGGAGCGATCTGATAATGACTTGATGCGACCTGGTACCATGGCGATCTCCACTGCTAGTTTGATTGATGTAGAAAAGCAGAGTGGAAAAAAGCGTGGGAGGTGTGACTACGGGCTGGAGCTTCGTCTTGTTTGTCTTGGTTTTCTTTTAGTTTGTTTCTCTCGCCAAGTGGGGTGTTATTCCCCCTGGCATGTTGTTGCTTTTCCTTTTAAGCATTGTAATAACACTTGTTACATGACCTTGACTTGCTGGGTTTCATTGATGATTCAATGGAGCCGGGGCTAGGCCCTTTTTCTCTAAAAAAAATTTATCCAATACATTAGGTTTTCATAAAGGATTTGTTGGAGGTTTAGGCCTTTTTGGAACAATAATACAAGTGTTGCTACCACATTGATGCTACTGTATCTGGTGTGTTGTATGGATATGTGGCACTTTACTAACGTTCACGGAGAGGTGAGGACATCATACGATATAAAACATATGATACACTAAATGTCACTGGCGACTTCAGTGAGGTCCTCCATCACGGGGAACATGAAAGAGTGTAAGAGTTACCCCAATGTGCCGGAAAAATCTGGCCGTGAATCCTTTGGGATTCAATGAAGATTATGTGATGCATATCTGGTATAATTTTCAAAGATACCCATAGTGACATTGGGGTAACTCTCTAGATTAAGACTAGAACGATAAAGATAATGAGGTTGTTGTTTAATATAATTTTTGAGGTTGCCATGCCCTATGGATTAAGATTAGACAGAAAAACTTGTAGGTGTGTGATACGTTCCATACTATTAAAAGTGCCAGTTGCTGTTTTTTGCTTGTTTTTTACTTCGCAAAATATAAGTACCAAATGGAGTCCAAATGCCACAAAACTTTTTGGAGAATTTTTTCTGCCGAGAAGACACCCAGGAGGCCCAAGAAGTGCACCAGAGGGGGCATGTGGGGCCCACTAGGCACCAGGGCGCGCCAGGCCCCCTAGGCATGCCCTGGTGGGTAGTGGGGCCCACAGGCACCCCCTCCACCGACCTCTGGCTCTATAAATACTCTAAAAACCCAAAAACCCTAGGGGAGTCGACGAAACACAATTCTAGCCACCGCAAATTCTAGAACCACAAGATCCAATCTAGAGGCCTTTTTCGGCACTCCGCCGGAAGGGTCAACGATCACGGAGGGGTTCTTCATCATCATCCTTGCCCCTTCGATGATGCGTGAGTAGTTTACCACAGACCTACGAGTCCGTAGGCAGTAGCTAGATGGCTTCTTATCTCTTTTTTATCTTCAATACAATGTTCTCCTCGATGTTCTTGGAGATCTATTTGATGTAATGACTTTTTGCGGTGTGTTTGTTGGGATCCGATGAATTGTGAGTTTATGATCAGATCTATCCATGAATATTATTTGAGTCTTTGTTGAACTCTCTTATGCATGATTGTTATAGCCTCGTATTTCTTCTCCGAAACTTTGGTTTGGTTTGGCCAAGAAGATTGATTTTTCTTGCCATGGGAAGAGGTGCTTTGTGATGGGTTCGATCTTGCGGTGCTCAATCTCAGTGACAGAAGGAGACATGACATGCATATATCATTGCCATTAAGGATAAAAAGATGGGGTCTATTCCTACATGAATAGATCTTGTCTACATCATGTTATCGTTCTTATTGCATTACTCCATTTTTCCATGAACTTGATACACTAGATGCATGCTGGATAGCGGTCGATGTGTGGAGTAATAGTAGTAGATGCAGGCAGGAGTCGGTCTACTAATCTTGGATGTGATGCCAATATACATGATCATTGCCATGGATATCGTCATAATTATTTGCTCTTCTATCAATTGCCCAACAGTAATTTGTTTACCCACCGTATGCTATTTTCTTGAGAGAAGCCTCTAGTGAAATCTACGCCCCCGGGGTCTATTTCCTATCATATTATTTTCAGATCTATTTATCCAAAAAATCAAAAAATACCTTGCTGCACTTATTTTTGCTTATTTTATTTTGTGTTTTTGCTAGATCTATTTATCCAATCTCATACATTAATCTATCTCGGTACCGAGGAGGGATTGACAACCCCTCTTACGCGTTGGGTTGCAAGTTTTTGTGGTTTGTGTGCAGGTGTTGTTTACATAATGTTGTTTGGTTCTCCTACTGGATTGATAACCTTGGTTTCATAACTGAGTGAAATACTTACCGTTGTTGTGTTGCATCATCCTCTCCTCTTCGGGGAATTACCAACGCAGATACAAGCAACCAGGAAGAATTTCTGGCGCCATTGCCATGGAGACATCATCAACATCTACCAGGTTCCTACGCACAAACTCTCATCTCCTTGCAATTACTTTATTTGCCATTTGCCTCTCACTTTCCTCTCCCCCACTTCTAAAACATTTTCAGAAAAACAAAAAATATTTGCCTTTTTATTTGCCTTCTTTTCGTTTTCGTTTTTTCTTGTTTGATCTTCTGTTTGCATGTGATCTTGTTTGCGTAGTCACGATGTCTCAAGAAAATACAAATTCGTGTGATTTTTATAATACTAATAATAATGATTTTATTAGTACTCCGATTGCTGCTCTCGCCGCTAGTGCGGAGTCTTATGATATTAATGCCGCTTTGTTGAATCTTGTTATGAAAGAGCAATTTTCCTGTAATCCTAATGAGGATGCCGCGTCCCATCTAAACACTTTCATAGAATTGTGTGATATGCAAAATAAAAAATGTGGACAATGATATTGTGAAATTGAAATTTCTTTTTCTTTGTGAGATCGTGCAAAAATTTGGGTTTCATCTTTGCCACGAAATAGTATTGATTCTTGGGACAAGAAAGATGCTTTCATCACTAACTATTTTTCTCATGCGAAAATTATTTTCCTTAGAAATTAAATCATGGATTTTAAGCAACTTGAGCATGAACATGTTGCCCAATCTTGGGAAAGGATGAAGTTGTTGATAAGAAATTGCCCTACTTATGGTTTATATCTATGGATGATTATACCAAAAAAATTATGCGGCATTGAACTTTGTTTCTAGAAATCTTCCACCGTGGGTAGTACTTTTATGGAAACTAGAAGATGCCCTGCGCGTTGCTGCAGGAATCCCTTGTACATGATATGGAGCACTCCTTTTTGTGAGATTATATAGAAGACTTTGAATTCTATTTGGTTGAATAGAAGATGGTCCCCGCAAAAAGATAGAGAAGAACAGTAGACACTCATTTAAAAAATAGTGGACATATCAAGAGAAACTGTACCAACAATAGGCTGCTATGTGAATTAGGAAGTGTGTTAATAATGTGGAGTGGAAGACTGCATATATACATGTGATTGAAAAGTGAGAATTCATGCACTCCACAGGAGTAAGATGATAAAATACAAAATGCAACTCAGATGCAATCCAACAACACACGTTTAGCATACCCGGCTATCATCCTCAAGAATTGCTTGAACTGCTTGATAATCTAATCTAATCTGTTTTCCTGTTATGATATAGTTCATGTCAAATAAATATCAAAGCTCCAACCCTCGTAATGTCATAACCATCTATGCTTCTTGTACTGATGTAGGAAATCAGATAGCACAATTCGCAAATAATCTAGAAGAACAAATCAATAAATATGCGTCATTGGGGATGCATGATTGCAAAAAAGGATCACAATAGATGTATTTGCAGATATTTGAAGATAGTCATGGATGCACAAACACCAACCTAAGTTGTTTAAAGGGTCAAGGGCGGTGGCGGAGGTCCGAGGCTGCAGCGTACTGGTGAAATCCTGATGCATGTTCTACTTGATGTCTACTACACAACCTTCTTCTTGTAGACGTTGTTGGGCCTCCAAGTGCAGAGGTTTGTAGGACAGTAGCAAATTTCCCTCAAGTGGATGACCTAATGTTTATCAATCTGTGGGAGGCGTACGATAAAGATGGTCTCTCTCAAACAACCCTGCAACCAAATAGCAAAGAGTCTCTTGTGTCCCCAACACACCCAATACAATGGTAAATTGTATAGGTGCACTAGTTCGGCGAAGAGATGGTGATACAAGTGCAATATGGATGGTAGATATAGGTTTTTATAATCTGAAATTATAAAAACAGCAAGGTAACTAATGATAAAAGTGAGCGAAAACGGTATTGCAATGCGTTGAAACAAGGCCTAGGGTTCATACTTTCACTAGTGCAAGTTCTCTCAACAAGGATAACATAATTAGATCATATAACTATCCCTCAACATGCAACAAAGAGTCACTCTAAAGTCACTAATAGCGGGGAACAAACGAAGCGGAGAACAAACAAAAATCATAGGTTAGTCCCAAAATTCTTCTCATTCGGGATAGTGGGAGTATCATAAGAAACTCGAATACTATAAATTGTTTCCACATTAAAAGAGTAATGTTCAGAAAAATGGTAATCATAATCATGACAAGTTTTATAAATATAATCATCACTACTTTTTATAGCATAAGTGTCATCACAATAATCATCATAAGTAGCAACTTTGTCCTCATCATAATCAATTGAAACCTCTTCCAAGATAGTGGAATCATTACTAAATAAAGTCATGACCTCTCCAAATCCACTTTCATAATTGTCACAATAAGATTCAACACCCTCCAAAATAGTGGGATCATTACTTCCTAAAGTTGACACTCTTCCAAACCCACTTTCATCAATATAATCATCATAAATAGGAGGCATGCTATCATCATAATAAATTTGCATATCAAAACTTGGGAAGTTAAAAATATCATCTTCATAAAACATAGCATCCCCAAGCTTGGGGCAAACATTAATTGCAGCAAATAAATTCTCAAACATGTCATTCTCATCAAACATAGCATCCCCAAGCTTGGGCCTTTGCATATCATAAGCATAATCAGTCTCATCATTAATAGTATGGATAGCACCAATAGTATAGCAATTATCATCATCACAATGAGTAATAGGAGCAACATCATTTGGGAGGGATACCTTTTTACCTTTGCTTCTCCGTCTTTTCTTTTTCTTCTTCACATTAAGTATGGGTTTAATCCTCTTTTTGGAGCTCCTTATTAATGAGATTGGTTGAATAGAAGGCTCCTCCTTGTTACCTGATTCATCATAAGAAAGAATAGGAGGATATTGGGAAATCTCTTCCCTTTCATTAGTATTCTCTTCATCTTCTATTTGTTTTCTTGTCTTTATGTAATTGGCAATATAAGGATTTTCAATGCAATTCACCGCACAATACATATAAATTTCCTCTAGATCAAAATCAAGAACTTTATCAAGGAAAAATTCTGGAATATCCTTAGTTATACGTTTCATTTCTTCATAACCCACAAGCAAACTAAGTTCATTATGATGCACAAGGAAAATCAAGTCATCACAATTTTTGGACACGATACGATCATGAAACAATTTTGCATTGGAGATTTAAATGATCATGTTCATTGCAAAGTTCACAAGGATGGCAAAGAAATTTTAAATTTTCAGCACAAGCATCTAGCCTCTCTTGCAACCGTTTAGTTTCTAAATACTTATGCCTCTTGCAAAATCTATCTTCCCTATTTGGTGTGTACCTGCAAACTCTATGCACTCCACAAAAATTAACATGCTTATAAGAGACATTTTCATCATGACTAGTGCAATCATCATTAGTACTACGGATATTCAAAGAGTTCATACTAACAACATTGCAATCATGCTCATCATTAAAAGATTGTATGCCAAACATTTTATTGCATTCTTCTTCTAACATTTTGGCACAATTATCGGAATCCTTATTTTCACGAAAGATATTAAAAAGATGAAGCATATGAGGCACCCTCAATTACATTTTTTTGTAGTTTTCTTTTATAAACTAAACTAGTGATAAAACAAAAAACTAAAAGATTCAATTGCAAGATCTAAAGATATACCTTCAAGCACTAACCTCCCCGGCAACGGCGCCAGAAAAGAGTTTGATGTCTACTACACAACCTTATTCTTGTAGACGTTGTTCAGCCTCCAAGTGCAGAGGTTTGTAGGACAGTAGCAAATTTCCCTCAAGTGGATGACCTAAGGTTTATCAATCCGTGGGAGGCATAGGATAAAGATGGTCTCTCTCAAACAACCCTGCAACCAAATAGCAAAGAGTCTCTTGTGTCCCCAACATGCCCAATACAATGGTAAATTGTATAGGCGCACTAGTTCGACGAAGAGATGGTGATACAAGTGCAATATGGATGGTAGATATAGGTTTTTATAATCTGAAATTATAAAAACAGCAAGGTAACTAATGATAAAATTGAGCGAAAACGGTATTGCAATGCGTTGAAACAAGGCCTAGGGTTCATACTTTCACTAGTGCAACTTCTCTCAACAAGGATAACATAATTAGATCATGTACCTATCCCTCAACATGCAACAAAGAGTCACTCCAAAGTCACTAATAACAGAGAACAAACAAAGATATTATTGTAGGGTATGAAACCACCTCAAAGTTATTCTTTCCGATCAATCCATTGGGCTATTCCTATAAGTGTCACAAACAGCCCTAGAGTTCGTAGTAAAATAACACCTTAAGACACAAATCAACCAAAACCCTAATGTCACCTAGATACTCCAATGTCACCTCAAGTATCCGCGGGTATGATTATACGATATGCATCACACAATCTCAGATTCATCTATTCAACCAACACAAAGAACTTCAAAGAGTGCCCCAAAGTTTCTACCGGAGAGCCAAGACGAAAACGTGTGCCAACCCCTATGCATAGATCCTCAAGGTCACAGAACCCGCAAGTTGATCACCAAAACATACATCAAGTGTTCTCAAATCCTTAAAGACTCAATCTGATAAGATAACTTCAAAGGAAAAACTCAATTCATCACAAGGAGATAGAGGGGGAGAAACATCATAAGATCCAACTATAGTAGCAAAACTCGCGTTACATCAAGATCGTGCCACATCAAGAACACGAGAGAGAGATATCAAACACATAGCTACTGGTACATACCCTCAGCACCGAGGGTGAACTACTCCCTCCTCGTCATGGAGAGCGCCGGGATGATGAAGATGGCCACCGGTGATGATTCCCCCCTCCGGCAGGGTGCCGGAACAGGGTCCCGATTGGTTTTTGGTGGCTATAGAGGCTTGTGGTGGCGGAACTCCCGATCTAGGTTTCTTTTCGGGGGTTTCTGTATTTATAGGAATTTTTGGCGTCGGTCTCACGTCAGGGGGGTCTCCGAGTCATCCATGAGGCAGGGGCGCGCCCAGGGGGTAGGGCGCGCCCTCCACCCTCGTGGATGGCTCGGGACTCTTCTGGCCCAACTATTTTACTCCGGGGGCTTCTTTTGGTCCATAAAAAATCATCAAAAATTGGCACGTCTATTGGACTTCGTTTGGTATTCCTTTTTTGTATAACTCAAAAACAAGGAAAAACAGAAACTGGCACTGGGCTCTAAGTTAATAGGTTAGTCCCAAAAATCATATAAAATAGCATATAAATGCATATAAAACATCCAAGATGGATAATATAATAGCATGGAACAACCAAAAAATTATAGATACGTTGGAGACGTATCACTGCTCCCTTTGGCAACCCATCTTGCTGAAAATAATTATAGAAAACATGACAAAAAAATTAATCAACAAATCATGTAAGATAACCTCAGGGCAAAGTAGAAATATAGTAGAGTATAGGTTTAGGATTGGATCCATGGAGGAATCAAGAACAAACTGACACAAAATCGACAGTACAACGATGTTAATTTGACAGATATAAAAGGGGATCGATGTAAGCGATTATTTACCTGCTCACCGATGTGGTCTTCGGCTCTGGGGAAGGAAAGAAAGTCGGGGGTTTGCTCCTGAAGCATCGAGCGTCGGACTGCCAAAGATGGCACTACAACTTCGATCATGGAGCACATACAGAACGACCTGGAGATATGAATGCCTCCTCCAAATCCACCCTGTTCATCATGGGTAAAGGGTTGCAGGCTTCAAATTCATCGCTCCAGCAAATTGATTTTCTATGGGTGAAAATTGATTGGCAAATACTCTCAAATAGGGCCGCTAACTGATGTGAACACTAAGTAACCCACGAAGACAACAAAATAAAATCTTCAGATCGGGGGTCCTCCCACCTTCCACACGGGCGATGGCGACAAGTTGGCAACGCCGACGATTTCTCCGGGCAGGCCATAATGTGACGGTAGGTCATCTCCAAGCTCTCAACCCGCAGCAAGGCACACCGCAGGGGGCCTAGGAGATGGAGAGACGGGGTAGACGAAGGTTGTACAAAGGAGGCAAAGAGATTGAAATATAGAGGGACAGAGGGATGCGCTAGACTGACTCCTCGGTTGCACACGGCTGGTGGTAATTTCGTGGACCTTCGGTTCGGTAGTAAAAATGCTAGCCTGACTCCTCCTTTACCAAAGTCAAGACATATGTGCGCAGCCTATGGTGGGTTCTAACGTGGCTATTTTGTACCGTGTTGGGTCCCCCATGCAAGTCTCTAACAAAACGCTGATGTGGCAATGCTGCTGATGTGGATAGGCTGCATGTCGAAAGAAATATGATAGTGGGGATCAACTATTTAATTATTATAATTACTTTGGGTGAAGCTACTAAATTGCTAGATAATATCATGGCAAATTATTCACAATGGCATACAGAAAGAGCTCCTACTAGTAAAAAAGTTAATTCTGTTGAAGAAATTAGTACTTTGAGTGAAAAGGTTGATGCTCTTATGAAATTGGTTGCTAGTAAAAATGCTCCTATTGATCTTAATGATGTGCCTTTGTCTACTTTTATTGAGCAAAATAATGATCCTGTAGATGTGAATTTTGTCGCGCCAAACAATTTTAATAACAATGCTTATGGAGGTAATTTTAATCCTAGGCCTTTTCCTGGAAATTCCTCTAATAATTATGGCAATTCCTATGGTAATTCTTCCAATAATAATAATAGGATTCCCTCTGATCTTGAAAGTAATATTAAAGAATTTATCAATGCTCAAAAAGTTTTCAATACTACGATAGAAGAAAAATTGAGTAAACTTGATGATATGTCTAGGAACATTGATAGAATTACACATGATGTGGAAAATCTCAAGATTAAAAATTTTCTACCCAGGGTTGATATTAATTAATCAATTAAAGCTTTATATGTTTCTATGGATGAAAGTAAGAAAAGAACCGCTATGCTTAGAGCTAAAAGAGAATTTTTAGAAAGAGCATTTTCGTCCGATTGCTTTCATAGTAGTGATGAAGATGTTAAGATGACTGGTTTTTCTTCTATTGATTCCTTGTTTAGTAATATTAAACTTGATGATAAGGGGACTGAAGAAGATTCAACTTTAGTTAGAAGGAATCCCCATAATTTGGAGGGTGAAAATCTTGTTGAAAAAATTGATAAAAGTGGGTTCGGAGAGGTAAAAACTTTAACTAGTGATGTGCCCACTCTTTTGGATTGCAAAGATTTTAATTATGATAGTTTTTATTTGATTGAATGCATTTCTTTGTTGCAATCTATGCTAAATTCACCCAATGCATATGAGCTTTTACTAAACATATTGTAAAGGCAATGATGAAAGCTTTAGAAGAAAAGTTGGAATTAGAGATTTCAAATCCTAGAAAATTATATGATGAATGGGAACCCACCATTAAAGTCAAAATTAAAAATTATGAGTGTTATGCTTTATGTGATTTGGGTGCTAGTGTTTCGCAATTCTGAAATCTCTTTGTGATGTACTTGGTTTTACCAATATTGAAGAATGCTCTCTGAATTTGCACTTGGCGGATTCTAGTATTAAAAAACCTTTGGGGAGAATTAATGATGTTCTTATTCTTGCAAATAGGAACTATGTGCCCATAGATTTTATTGTTCTTAATATTGATTGCAATCCGTCTTGTCCTATAATACTTGGTAGACCGATTTTACGAACTATAGGTGCCGTAATTGATATGAAACAAGGGAATATTAAATTTCAGTTTCCTCTGAGAAAGGGTATGGAACACTTCCCTAGAACTAGAATTAAGCCACCATATGAATCAATCATGAGGGCAGCCTATGGAGCAAAAACTAAAGATGACAATACTTGAATCTTTGCATTATGCCTAGCTAGGGGCATAAAACGATAGCGCTTGTTGGGAGGCAACCTAATGAATAAAATATTTTTTCTCTTTTTCTTTCTGTTTTTGTGTGTTGACACAATTATGCCACTGTTATGATTGTGTTTTTATGTTTTAATTAGTGTTTGTGCCAAGTAAAGCCTTTAGGATCATGTTGGGTGATAGTTGATTTGATCTTGTTGGAGAACAGACACTTTTGCTCCCAGTAGCAGAATTATTAAAAATCACAGAAGCGTGATAAAATTCTGATTTCTTTATACAAGATTTATATACAATTTCCTACATTGTCCTCATGTTTTAGAATTTTTGGAGTTACAAAAGTATGGTCAAAGTCCAGATTACTACAAACTGTTTTGTTTTTGACATATTCCATTTTCATTGCATTATGTGCTTATTTTGATGAATCTATGGATTGTATCTGGGGGTATAAGCCATGGTAAAGTTAGAATACATTAGGTATAATGCAATAAAATATGAATGGATTTGCAACAACACTTAAAGTGGTGATTTGCTTTATTATACTAACGGGTCTCATGGAGGTTTTAAGTTTTGTGTGATTGAAGTATTAAGTTTTGGGTGAGATCATGATGGATGAAGGAATAAGGAGTGAAAAGAGCCTAAGCTTGGGGTTGGCTATGGCACCCCAAGGTAATATTCAAGGAGAACCAAGCAATTAAGCTTGGGGATGCCCTGGAAGGCATCCTCTCTTTCTTCTAACTACCATCAGTAATTTTACTTGGAGCTATATTTTTATTCGTCACATATCATGAGTTTTGTTTGTATCGTCTTGTATTATATGAGTCTTTCCTTGTTTTGCTTTTTAGTTTGTCACAATCATCCTTGCTGGACACACCAATTTGAGAGAGCCAGAATGAGTCTACCATACCTACCTATATGCGGTATTTCCGTGCCATTCCAAGTAAATTTGTGTGTGCCAACTCCAATTTTCAAAATGATTTTCCTTTTTGTGTGCTCGTACCGCTCATGAAGCGGCATGGGGTGGCCTACATTTTTCCATGCTAGATGTGTTATTCTCAAGATGAGTGTTTATTCACTTGTCATTGCACGAGAGTATGGTCGGTAATAGGGATGCCAAGTCCCGAGATGAAAAAGAAATTTACTTTATGTTGTCAATAATAAATTCCTAGGAAAATGTTGGCATGGAAGGCACCCGTGGAAATGGCTAGCCATGGGTTGTGAAAGAATGGTGGAAAAAGGAATAAACTTTATTTTATGTTTGGGAACGGCCTATGATGTATCTAGCATGGAAAGTATTGGGAATTCTCAGTCGTTTTCATTGACGGGAAAAGCATGCCTTTCAAAACAATTTTATCTCTGAATTTAAACTTTGAGCTCTGGCACCTCTACAAATCTCTGCTTCCCTCTACGAAGGGCCTATCCATTTACTTTTATGCAATTTTTATCTTTATTGAGTCTCCACCTTTTCTTTTAAAAGCAACAGTTAGGGAGCACTATGATCATACTTGTGCATTGGATGTAGCTAATATTTGAGTGTGTTTCATGAATGGATCAATGATTGAGCATAATGAGCTAGGGATAGATTTCTTTAGCGTTGATATTTTGAAAGACATGGTAGCTTATTGATATGCTTGAGTATTGAAGTCTTCATGTCAAATTATAGACCATTGCTTTGAATCATCTAAAGTCCAAATGTCCATGCTACAAAGAAAAGTATATGTGATAAATATGATGGGTAGCATTCCACATCAAAAATTATGTTTTTATCATTTACCTACTCAAGGACGAGCGGGAATTAAGCTTGGGGATGCTGATATGTCTCCAACGTATCTATAATTTTTGATTTTTCCTTGCTATTAAAGTATCATTCTTGGATGTTTTATACTCATTTACTAGTAACTTTATATCATTTTTTGGGACTAACCTATTGACATAGTGCCCAGTGCCAGTTGTTGTTTTTTTGCTTGTTTTTTTACTTCACAGAATATCAGTACCAAACGGAGTCCGAATGCCATGAAATTTTTGGAGAATTTTTTCTGCCCATAAGACACCTAGGAGGCTCAAGAAGTGCACCAGGGGAGCCTATGGGGCCACTAGGAACCAGGGCACGCCAGGGCCGCCAGGCGCGCCCTGGTGGGTAGTGGGGCCCATACGCACCCCCTTGATACGTCTCCAACGTATCTATAATTTTTGATTGTTCCATGCTATATTATATTCTGTTTTGGACATTATTGGGCTTTATTATACACTTTTATATTTTTTTGGGACTAACCTATTAACCGGAGGCCCAGCCCAGAATTGCTGTTTTTTGCCTATTTCAGAGTTTCGCAGAAAAAGAATATCAAACGGAGTCCAAACGGAATGAAACCTTCGGGAACGTGATTTTTGGAACAAACATGATCTAGAGGACTTGGACCCTACATCAAGAAATCAACCAGGAAGGCACGAGGTAGGGGGGCGCGCCCTCCACCCTCGTGGGCCCCATGTTGCTCCACCGACGTACTTCTTCCTCCTATATATACCTACGTACCCCCAAACTACCAGAGACGGAGCCAAAAACCTAATTCCACCGCCGCAACCTTTTGTACCCGTGAGATCCCATCTTGGGGCCTTTTCCGGAGCTCCGCCGGAGGGGGCATCGATCACGGAGGGCTTCTACATCAACACCATAGCCTCTCCGATGATGTGTGAGTAGTTTACCTCAGACCTTCGGGTCCATAGTTATTAGCTAGATGGCTTCTTCTCTCTTTTTGGATCTCAATACAATGTTCTCCCACTCTCTTGTGGAGATCTATTCGATGTAATCTTCTTTTGCGGTGTGTTTGTTGAGACCGATGAATTGTGGGTTTATGATCAAGTTTATCTATGAACAATATTTGAATCTTCTCTGAATTCTTTTATGTATGATTGGTTATCTTTGCAAGTCTCTTCGAATTATCAGTTTGGTTTGGCCTACTAGATTGATCTTTCTTGCAGTGGGAGAAGTGCTTAGCTTTGGGTTCAATCTTGCGGTGTCCTTTCCCAGTGACAGTAGGGGCAGCAAGGCACGTATTGTATTGTTGCCATCGAGGATAACAAGGTGGGGTTTATATCATATTGCATGAGTTTATCCATCTACATCATGTCATCTTACTTAAAGCGTTACTCTGTTCTTATGAACTTAATACTCTAGATGCATGCTGGATAGCGGTCGATGTGTGGAGTAATAGTAGTAGATGCAGGCAGGAGTCGGTCTACTTGTCGCGGACGTGATGCCTATATACATGATCATACCTAGATATTCTCATAACTATGCTCAATTCTGTCAATTGCTCAACAGTAATTTGTTCACCCACCGTAATATTTATGCTCTCGAGAGAAGCCACTAGTGAAACCTGTGGCCCCCGGGTCTATTTTCCATCATATTTAATCTCCTGACAACAAGCTATTTCTGGCGCCGTTTTTATTTTGCTTTCTTTACTTTGCATCTTTATCATAAAAATACCAAAAATATTATCTTATCATATCTATCAGATCTCACTTTCGTATGTGACCGTGAAGGGATTGACAACCCCTTTATTGCGTTGGTTGCGAGGATTTTATTTGTTTGTGTAGGTGCAAGGGACTCGTGCGTGGCCTCCTACTGGATTGATACCTTGGTTCTCAAAAACTGAGGGAAATACTTACACTACTTTACTGCATCACCCTTTCCTCTTCAAGGGAAAACCAACGCAGTGCTCAAGAGGTAGCAAGAAGGATTTCTGGCGCCGTTGCCGGGGAGTCTATGCAAAAGTCAACATACCAAGTACCCATCACAAACCCTTATCTCCCGCATTACATTATTTGCCATTTGCCTCTCGTTTTCCTCTCCCCCACTTCACCCTTGCCGTTTTATTCGCCCTCTCTTTTCCGTTCGCCTATTTTTCGCTTGCTTGTCATTATGGCTAGTCCCCTATCTTCTCCGTTGTCTCCCGAGAATGAAGTTCTTAATTTTAAGCAAATGGAGGGAGAAAATCTAAAAGACGCTTGGTATAGAATTTGCAATGCTCAAAATAGATCTACCAGGAAGCAATCCACTTCCGTTCTTCTCCGTAATTTTTATGTAGGCGCTACTCCTTGGTACAGATATATCCTTGATACCATTACCGGAGGGAATTTCTTGGGTAGCCATACTTTTGATTCTTATAATGCTATGATAGATTTGTTTGGCTCACCACCTCTTTTGGTTAATGGAACTATGTTAACTTTGGAGCATGTAATGCAAAGACTTGAAATTATTGAAAATAAAGTTGCTACCATAGAATTAATTGAAAATTTGGATAAAAAGATCCACAACCAAATTACCCAATATGGATCTAAAGTAGGAGTCACTTTGAAAAATATTAAGGAGAAGGTACCCATAGTTAATGAAAGAATAAATCAGGATTCCACTAGAATCGATAAACTTGAGGGTATCATTACCAACTTGGGAACCGCTTTTTCTTTCGTAAAGAATACTCCAACTCCTCCAACTAAAATTTCCAAGCTTATGTATGTTCCTAAAAATAAGGGTGAATCCTCTAGTAAGGAAACTGCGGATCTCAAATCTATAAGTATTCATCCCAATCTTTTTGCTATCATTAAGGAACCATTTGCTACAAATGAATTTTTTGGTTAGGTGCCTAGAAGTTTGATAATTAATAAAAAGAAAGAAACTCCTAAGGATGATAGATGTCTCATTGAAGAATTGCCTACCAAAGATGGCAATACCTAGATCTATCCTTGCTTTTATGCCTAGCTAGGGGCGTTAAACGATAGCGCTTTGTTGGGAGGCAACCCAATTTTATTTTTATTTTTTTGCTTTTTTGCTTCTGTTTTGGAATAAATATTTGATCTAGCCTCTGGTTAGATGTGTTTTTATGTTTTAATTAGTGTTTGTGCCAAGTTAAACCTATAGGATCTTCTTGGATGATAGTTATTTGATCTTGCTGAAAATTCTAGAAACTTTCTGTTCACGAAAATAATTGTTAAAAATCACCAGAACGTGATAAAATATTGATTCCAATTGCTGCTGATCAATAATATTTTTTCTAGGTCTTCCTATTTTGGCTGAATTTTTTGAGTTCCAGAAGTTTGCGTTGGTTACAGATTACTACAAACTGTTCTGTTTTTGACAGATTCTGTTTTTCGTGTGTTGTTTGCTTATTTTGATGAATCTATGGCTAGTAAAATAGTTTATAAACCATAGAGAAGTTGGAATACAGTAGGTTTAACACCAATATAAATAAATAATGAGTTCATTACAGTGCCTTGAAGTGGTGTTTTATTTTCTTTCGCTAACGGAGCTCACGAGATTTTCTGCTGAGTTTTGTGTTGTGAAGTTTTCATGTTTTGGGTAAAAGATTTGATGGATTATGGAACAAGGAGTGGCAAGAGCCTAAGCTTGGGGATGCCCATGGCACCCCAAGATAATCTAAGGACACCTAAAAGCCAAAGCTTGGGGATGCCCCGGAAGGCATCCCCTCTTTCGTCTACTTCCATCGGTAACTTTACTTGGAGCTATATTTTTATTCACCACATGATATGTGTTTTGCTTGGAGCGTCTTGTATTATTTGAGTCTTTATTTGTTAGTTTTCCACAACCATCCTTTCTTTACACACCTTTTGAGAGAGACACACATGATTCGGAAATTGTTAGAATACTCTATGTGCTTCACTTATATCTTTTGAGTTATAAAGTTTTTGCTCTAGTGCTTCACTTATATCTTTTAGAGCACGGCGGTAGATTTGTTTTATAGAAACTATTGATCTCTCATGCTTCACTTATATTATTTTGAGAGTCTTGAAATATCATGGCAATTTGCTTTAATTATAATATCATGAGAAATTTGATGCTTGATAATTGTTTTGAGATATAAAGGTGGTAATATCATAGTTGTGCTAGTTGAGTGATTGTGAAATTGAAAAATACTTGTGTTGGAGTTTGTGATTCCCGTAGCATGCATGTATGGTGAACCGTTATGTAACGAAGTCGGAGCATGAGGTATTTGTTGATTGTCATCCTTTGTGTTGTGGCCGGGATCGCGCGATGGTTAACTCCTACCAACCCTTCCCCTAGGAGCATGCGTAGTAGTACTTTGCTTCGAGGGCTAATAAATTTTTGCAATAAGTATATGCGTTCTTTATGACTAATGTGAGTCCATGGATTATACGCACATTTACCTTTCCGCAATTTTCTAGCCTCTTCGGCACCGTGCATTGCCCTTTCTCACCTTGAGAGTTGGTGCAAACTTCGCCGGTGCATCCAAACCCCGTGATATGATACGCTCTATCACACATAAACCTCCTTATATCTTCCTCAAAACAGCCACCATACCTACCTATTATGGCATTTCCATAGCCATTCCGAGATATATTGCCATGCAATTTTCCATCGTTTCGTTTATCATGACACGCTCCATCATTGTCATATTGCTTTGCATGATCATGTAGTTGACATTGTATTTGTGGCAAAGCCACCATTCATAATTCTTTCATACATGTCGCTCTTGATTCATTGCATATCCTGGTACACCGCCGGAGGCATCCACATAGAGTCATATTTTGTTCTAAGTATTGAGTTGTAATTCATGAGTTGTAAGTAAATAAAAGTGTGATGATCATCATTATTAGAGCATTGTCCCAAGTGAGGAAAGGATGATGGAGAATATGATTCCCCCACAAGTCGGGATGAGGCTCCGGACTAAATAAAAAAAAGAGGCCATAAAAAAAAGAGAAAAGACCCAAATAAAAAAAGAGAATGAGAGAAAAAGAGAGAAGGGACAATGTTACTATCCTTTTACCACACTTGTGCTTCAAAGTAGCACCGTAATCTTCATGATAGAGAGTCTCTCGTTTTGTCCTTTCATATACTAGTGGGAAATTTCATTATAGAACTTGGCTTGTATATTCCAATGATGGGCTTCCTCAAATGCCCGAGGTGTTCGTGAGCAAGCAAGTTGGATGCACACCCACTTAGTTTCTTTTGTTTGAGCTTTCATACACTTATAGCTCTAGTGCATCTGTTGATGGCAATCCCTACTCCTTGCATTGACATCAATTGATGGGCATCTTCATAGCCCGTTGATTAGCCTCGTTGACGTGGGACTTTCTCCTTTTTTTGTCTTCCCACATAACCCCTACCATTATACCTATTTCCACCATAGTGCTATATCCATGGCTTGCGCTCATGTATTGCGTAAGAGTTGAAAAGGCTGAAGCGCGTTAAAAAGGATGAATCAATTGCTTGGCTAAAACCGAGGTTGTACATGATATGAATATTTTGTGTGGGGAAGATGGAGCATAGCCAGACTATATGATTTTGTAGGGATAACTTGCTTTGGCTATGTTATTTTGATAAGACATAATTACTTGGTTAGCATGCTTGAAGTATTATTGTTTTTATGTCAACATTAAACTTTTATCTTGAATCATATTAAATCTGAACATTCGTGCCACAATAAGAAGAATTACATTGAAAATTATGCTAAGTAGCATTCCACATCAAAAATTCTATTTTTATCATTTACCTACTCGAGGACGAGCAGGAATTAAGCTTGGGGATGCTTGATACGTCTCCAACGTATCTATAATTTTTGATTGTTCCATGCTATATTATATTCTGTTTTGGACATTATTGGGCTTTATTATACACTTTTATATTATTTTTGGGACTAACCTATTAACCGGAGGCCCAGCCCAGAATTGCTGTTTTTTTGCCTATTCCAGAGTTTCACAGAAAAAGAATATCAAATGGAGTCCAAACGGAATGAAACCTTCGGGAACGTGATTTTTGGAACGAACGTGATCCAGAGGACTTGGACCCTACGTCAAGAAATCAACCAGGAAGGCACGAGGTAGGGGGGCGCGCCTACCCCCTGGGTGCGCCCTCCACCCTCGTGGGCCCCACGTTGCTCCACCGACGTACTTCTTCCTCCTATATATACCTACGTACCCCCAAACAACTAGAGACGGAGCCAAAAACCTAATTCCACCACCGCAACCTTCTGTACCCGTGAGATCCCATCTTGGGGCCTTTTCCGGAGCTCCGCCGGAGGGGGCATCGATCACGGAGGGCTTCTACATCAACACCATAGCCTCTCCGATGATGTGTGAGTAGTTTACCTCAGACCTTCGGGTCCATAGTTATTAGCTAGATGGCTTCTTCTCTCTTTTTGGATCTCAATACAATGTTCTCCCACTCTCTTGTGGAGATCTATTCGATGTAATCTTCTTTTGTGGTGTGTTTGTTGAGACCGATGAATTGTGGGTTTATGATCAAGTTCATCTATGAACAATATTTGAATCTTCTCTGAATTCTTTTATGTATGATTGGTTATCTTTGCAAGTCTTTTCGAATTATCAGTTTGGCTTGGCCTACTAGATTGATATTTCTTGCAATGGGAGAAGTGCTTAGCTTTGGGTTCAATCTTGCGGTGTCCTTTCCCAGTGACAGTAGGGGCATCAAGGCACGTATTGTATTGTTGCCATCGAGGATAACAAGATGGGGTTTATATCATATTGCATGAGTTTATCCCTCTACATCATGTCATCTTACTTAAAGCGTTACTCTGTTCTTATGAACTTAATACTCTAGATGCATGCTGGATAGCGGTCGATGTGTGGAGTAATAGTAGTAGATGCAGGCAGGAGTCGGTCTACTTGTCGCGGACGTGATGCCTATATACATGATCATACCTAGATATTCTCATAACTATGCTCAATTCTTTCAATTGCTCAACAGTAATTTGTCCACCCATCGTAATATTTATGCTCTCGAGAGAAGCCACTAGTGAAACCTATGGCCCCCAGGTCTATTTTCCATCATATTTAATCTCCCGACAACAAGCTATTTCTGGTGCCGTTTTTATTTTGCTTTCTTTACTTTGCATCTTTATCATAAAGATACCAAAAATATTATCTTATCATATCTATCAGATTTCACTTTCGTAAGTGACCGTGAAGGGATTGACAACCCCTTTATTGCGTTGGTTGCGAGGATTTTATTTGTTTGTGTAGGTGCGAGGGACTATTCCTACATGACAAGTATGTATCGTTGCCATTAAGGATAAAAAGATGGGGTCTATTCCTACATGTATAGATCTCGTCTACATGATGTCATCGTTCTTATTGCATTACTCTATTTTTCCATGAATTTAATACACTAGATGTATACTGGATAGCGGTCGATGTGTGGAGTAATAGTAGTAGATGCAGGCAGTAGTCGGTCTACTAATCTTGGACGTGATGCCTATATACATGATCATTGCCTTGGATATCAACATAATTATTTGCTCTTCTATCAATTTCCCAACAATAATTTGTTTACCTACCGTATGCTATTTTCTTGAGAGAAGCCTCTAGTGAAATCTACGGCCTCGGGGTCTATTCCTACCATATTATTTTCAGATCTATTTATCCAAAAGTCCAAAAATACCTTGCTGCACTTTTTCTTTACTTATTTTTTGTGTGTTTTTGCTAGATCTATTTATCCAATCTCATACAATTTAATCTATCTCAATACCGAGGAGGGACTGATAACCCCTCTTACGCGTTGGGTTGCAAGTTTTTGTGGTTTGTGTGCTGGTGTTGTTTGGTTCTCCTACTAGATTGATAACCTTGGTTTCGTAACTGAGGGAAATACTTATCATTGTTGTGCTGGATCATCCTCTCCTCTTCGGGGAATTACCAACACAGATACAAGCAATCAGTGTGCATAGCCATACCTATTCTATCTTGTTCTACTTTGATTCGACAAAATAAGGAACTTTGAGGGTATATCACGCCTTTTAACTATGCCAATGATGTTGATAGTTGGAACTAGTGAAAGTATGAATCCTGGGCCTTATTTTTAAATATCGAAACTCCCTTTTGCTACGTGTCACCTTGTTGTCTTTATTATTGTGAAAATATAAAAATATTGTTACCATCTAAAATATCAATCTATCATCCAAATTATCAACATTTTTGTCGAACTAGTGCACCTATACAATTAGCAATTGTATTAGGTGTGTTGGGGACAGAAGAGCCTGCTTGTATCTTGATTGCAGGGTTGTTCTAAGAGGGAGGTCTTTCAACCTACACCCGGTTCTTCAGGAAACTTCTTGATCCAAACTGCCTCCTAATAATCCCCATCTACAAGGAATTGTCGCAACACTTTCCAATGATGGAGGTGGTAAGTATGGAGTGTCGAACCCACAAGGAGCTAAAGGTAGGATTGGTATTCTCTAAGGTCCTATTTGCCACTGATACAACCCTACGATAAATCTATGCTATGGATAAAAAAGATAGGTTTGCTAGATAATAAAGAACGCAAAAAATAAAGGTTGGGTATTGTTTATGTAAAAGTACAATAATATGCAAATAGAGAGTGTGAAAAAGTGGTGGTAAGATGAGCGGAATTTTCCCTAGGCAATTAGCTAAGTTACTAGACCGATTATCATAATTGCAGTTTTATATGTGGGCGAGTGATACCCACAAGTATAGGGGATTGTTTGTAGCCTTTTTCAATAAATAAGAGTGTCGAACCCAACGAGGAGCTAAAGGTAGAACAAATATTCCCTCAAGTTCTATCGACCACCGATACAACTCTATGCACGCTTAACGTTTACTTTACATAGAACAAGAATAAAACTAGAAGTACTTTGTAGGTGTGGATAGGTTTACAAGATAATAAACGTAAAAATAAAAAGTAGGTGATGTTTAAATAAAGATACAATTAAGTTAGTATAATGAGTGTGGATTAGTGGTGGTAGGATTTGCGGAATTCTCCCTTAGCAATTGACTACATTACTAGACCGATAGCAAGTTTTTATGTGGGAGAGGCCACTACTAGCACATCGTCCCTTACTTAGAATGCTATGCACTTATGATTGGAACTATTAGCAAGAATCCGCAACTACTAACGTTCATTAAGGTAAAACTCAACCATATATTAAGATATATATTGGCCCCCTTCAATCCCATGTGCATCAATTTCTATGATAGGAAGAAGCTTCTGTCACCCTTGCCCTCCAATGCATAGTCCTATCAACATACAACTAACCCTATGGTGTGATCCACACACGCGCTCATATGATGGGCACCAAAGGACAGCAACATAACCACAAACAAATTAAACCAATCATAGCAATTCACCAATTACCGATAGGACAACAAAAATCTACTCAGACATCATAGAATGGCAACATATCATTGGATAATAGTATGAAGCATAAAGCACCATGTTCAAGTAGAGGGTACATCAAGTTGCGGGAGAGTGGACCGCTGAATATAGATGGGGGAACGTGATGAATATGTTGGTGAAGATGATGGAGTTGTTGGAGTAGATCGCTGTCACACGATGATTGCCCCTGCAGCGTTCCGGCGCCACCGGGAGAGGGGGGGAGAGAGCCCCCCTCCTCCTTCTTCCTTGTCCTTCCCCCTAGATGGGAGGAGAGTTCCCCCTCTAGTGCATTTTTGCCATGGCGGCGGAGGGGCGGGAGCCCCTCCGAGATTGGATCTCCCCTGTGTTCTCTTCTGTTTCGCGTTCCAGTTTTCTGGCCGAAAACCGTTTCTTATATTCCCGGAGATCCGTAACTCCAATTGCGCTGAGATTTTAACACGATTTTTTCCAGATATAAGCTTCCTTGTGCCCAAAGTAGAGCAGCAACCGCCTTACGAGGTAACCACAAACCACCACCTGGCGCCTGGGTCTTGGGGCGCGCCCTGGTGTACTGTGGGGGCTGTGGGGCTCCTTTTGCGTTGATTCCACCTCCCAAAAATCACATATATTCCAAAATAATTCTCCATAAATTTTTATTGCATTTGGATTTCATTTGATATGGATATTCTGTGAAAAAAAACATGCAACAAAGAGGAACTGGCACTAGGCATTGGCCAATATGTTAGTCCAATAAATCATATAAAATGTTGCAAAAATATGTGAAAGTTGTATAATATTGGCATGAAATAATCAAAAATTATAGATATGACAGAGACGTATCAGAGAGGCATCTTCTAACATACTATATGTACTTGGAATTATATGTACTTATGGTTGGAACTATTAGCAAGCATCCGCAAATACTAACACATTCATTAAGGTAAACCCAACCATAGCATTAAGATAAAATGGCGCCCATTCATCCCATATGTGTCGATCCCTACACATAGCCTTGGTAATATATGTCACTCTGGTCGGCTTATGCATAGTTCTATTCAACATACAACTAACCCAAAGGTGTGATCCACGCACACACTCATATGAGGGTCTCCAAAGGACAACAACATAACCACATGCAACTCAAATAAATCATATTAATTCACCAATTAACCCACAGGAAAAAAACAATTTCTCAGACATAATAGCGATGAAACAAATCATTGGACAATAATTCATAGCATAAAAACCATATTCAAGTAGAAGATTACAGTGGGTTGCGGGAGGGTGGACTACTGAATAGAGGCGGAGGAAGGTAATGGAGATGTCGGTGATGGTTGATGCGGCTTGAAGCTACGTCAGTATTTCCCCAAAGAGGAAGGGATGATGCAGCACATCGACGGTAGGTATTTCCCTCAGTGATGAAACTAAGGTTATCGAACCCATAGGAGAACCAAGCAACAATATGTAAATGGCACCTGCACACAAATAACAAATACTCGCAACCGACGTATTTAAGGGGTTGTCAATCCCTTTCAGGTAACGGTTCCAAAAATTGGCAAAACGAACGTGAATAAATTGTAGTAGATTGATAGATCGAACGCCAAATAAAATAAATAAGAATAAATTGTAGCAAGATATTTTTTGTATTTTTCGTTTAATAGATCTGAAAATAAAAGCAAAGGGAAATAGATCTCAAAGGCAAATAATATGAGAAAGAGACCTGGGGGCCGTAGGTTTCACTAGTGGCTTCTCTCGAGAAAAATAGGAAACGGTGGGTGAACAAATTACTGTTGGGCAATTGATAGAACTTCAAATAATCATGACAATATCCAAGCAATGATCATTATATAGGCATCACGTCCAAGATTAGTAGACCGACTCATGCCTGCATCTACTACTATTACTCCACACATCGACCGCTATCCAGCATGCATCTAGTGTATTAAGTTTATGGATAAATGGAGTAATGCAATAAGAACGATGACATGATGTAGACAAGATCTATTTATGTAGAAATAGACCGCATCTTGTTATCCTTAATAGCAACGATACATACGTGTCGGTTCCCCTTCTGTCACTGGGATCAAGCACCGTAAGATCGAACCCACTACAAAGCACCTCTTCCCATTGCAAGATAAATAGATCAAGTTGGACAAAAAAACCCAAATATCAGAGAAGAAATACAAGGCTATAAGAAATCATGCATATAAGAGATCAAAGAAACTCAAATAACTTTCATGGATAAAAAGATAGATCTGATCATAAACTCAAAGTTCATCCGATCCCAACAAACAAACCGCAAAAAGAGTTACATCATATGGATCTCCAAGAGACCATTGTGTTGAGAATGAAACGGGAGAGAGGAAGCCATCTAGCTACTAACTACGGACCTGAAGGTCTACAAAGAACTACTCACGCATCATCGGAGAGGCACCAATGGAAGTGGTGAACCCCTCCGTGATGGTGTCTAGATTGGATCTGGTGGTTCTGGACTCTGCGGCAGTTGGAATTGATTTTCGTCGACTCCCCTAGGGTTTATGGAATATTGGGGTATTTATAGAGTAAAGAGGCAGTCCAGGGGGCACCCGAGGTGGGCACAACCCACCAGGGCGCGCCTGGGCCTCTAGGCGCGTGTCGTGGAAGTAAGTCTGACAGTAAGAATAGGGGGTACGTAGGAGGAGGCAAGGCCCTAGCTACGGCAAAGTTGTACACGCGAGTTTACGAGTTCAGGCCCCTCTCGGAGGAGGTAATAGCCCTACGTCTCGGTGCCCAGAGGCTTGTCAACTGGAATATGCGTGTGAGTTACAGGGGGTGCGAACCCTTGTGCCAGAGGAGGGGGTGGCTTATATAGAGTGCGCCAGACCCCTCCAGCCCTCAGTTACACAGGGTTCAATGTAAGTTAATATAGGGGCGTTACTGGTAACACCTGCTATAATGACTATTAATGACCTTCAAGACTACGGAGTGAACGCCTCACCGTTGCCATCCTGGGGTGGCTTTAGATCTTCTATACTCTGAGTGATTCTTCGTACGGTCAAGTGGTTCTATCTTGGTCGAGTGGAATTGGGGTATCCGAGTGGATTGCACTCCAAGGTGATTTCAGTCGGTATCTTCTATTGTACTTTGAATGTCTTTGACTCTAGGGCAGTGTCCTTGGGTAGGGCATCTAGGTCAGGCCCCCGAATGGATTGAGGTCCAAGTGAAGAGGGGTTGAAGTTTGTTCTGACTCGATTCCATGCTTCAGAAGCATTTCACTGGAGTCTGGAAATCATGCTAAAGCTTCGACCTCATCTCAGTCACCTTGATTAATTCAGAGGTCGTCGAGTGAATTATGCTGGTCATCTTCGAGTGAATTAGAGTGTGAAATCTTCTGTGCGATTGATTGCTCTGCAGTTCCCAGATCTCACAGGATTCAAAAATTTGGAGAAGCGCGCGGGACGGGGCATGCTGCAGTAAACGGAGTGAAAAGACACAGACGCCTTGATCTCTGTGCCGCCTTTTTCGCCACGTATCGGGCAAGCGCCTGTTGCGGGATGTGATAAGATCGCTCGGGCCCACAGGTTAGTCACTCAGAAGCAGCCCCATAAAGAGCGCTCGGGCCGATGCAATGCAGAGTGCTCCTCATTCGGTCCTCTTCTCCTCTGCTTCTCCCCCGCGCATCTCTCTGCTCTCGACGCTTCCGCCTGCCCTTCTCCCATTCAACCGCTATGGGGAAGGAGAAGACCGTGGCTATGGAGCGCGTGAAGAAGGCGGCGACGAAGGGCAAGAAGACGGCTCGGGGGTCGTCGCCGCGATCCGGTCTGCCACTTGGTTGGATCCAAGGGGACTAGATCCGCTCCACCGTCGAGCAGGAGGATCTGGAGAGGCTCGCCGCGGATGACATGATTGTTGATGGATCTTGGAGGCTGCCGGAGGGGGAATTCGAGCCCCAGCCACGCGAGGGTGAGCGTGTCCTCCTCACCACCCACGTTGATCGAGGTTTTTCCCTTCCCCCGCATCTGTTCTTTCGGGGTTTCTTGAACTTTTTCGGTGCTCAGATTCACCATCCCCCAATACAAATCACATATCTTGCTGTGTATATCTCATTGTGCGAAAACTTCTTGGGCTGCCAACCACACTGGGGTCTCTTCAAACACATCTTCACTTGCCGTTCTCAAACGGTGAAGAAAGCAAATCCAAATGACGAAAAGACACACGTGATCCAAATGTGCGGGGGTTTAGGGATTCGAACTAGGGGTAGAAGCACTTTTCCTTCCATGACCCTTCCCAAGTCAGTCAGAGGATGGCAGTCGACCTGGTTCTACTGCAAAGACATCATGACTTCTGGTTAATCGACCGGTCTCCCCCCTTTCACTATGGAGCGACTCCGCCAACCTTCTTCACCGATTGTGACCCCAGAGGAGAAAGGCGAGGTGTCCCCTTTAGTCGACCAAGTCGTTAACTTAGTCCGGGAGGGTGTGACTGGCATGGATCTGTTGGAGGTGTTCCTGAGTTGACGCATCCAGCCTCTCTAAGCCCACAATCATCCGATGTGGATGTACTCGGGCCCTGAAGACACCGCTCGGGTCCACCCAGAGGAGGTCGCCGAGGACACAGTAGCTCAGTGGCTGCGGAGCATCACTGGGAACAAGGATAACCCAGGGGGTCCAGGAGGATTCTGCCATTCGACGCCGACCATGAGCCAGAAGAGGTCAGGCTTAATATACTGAGTGCTTTCTTCTTTCGATTTGCAATTGCTCTTGAATCTGACTGATACTTGTTAACTTGCGCCTTGCAGATTTATACCAAGATGTACTCGATGCCAAACGGGGAGCAGCTCCAGGAGGGAGAGGAGAGCGAAGGCGGAAGTGCCGACTGGCAATCTAGAGACGATAGTGAGGAAGGCAACGAGGATTCTGGTAGTAGTGAGGAAGTCGACTCGCCGCCCTGCTCTAAGCGGCGGTCCAAACAGTCGCATGATCCTGTGGGCGGGCGCGGCAAAGCAGTTCCGCCAAGCACGCAAGTTCCGAAGCGCACTCGGACTTCGACTCCAGATCCATCGGAGAAGGCCACGAAGCAGCCCAAGGTTGTCCCACCAAAGCCCCGGAAGGCCCTGCCTAAGATCAAGGTGGATGTTCATGTTGCTTCTGCGTAAGTGTTTTGTTTCTTCTGTTTGTCTTATGTGTTACCATCGACTCGTCCGCTTGCTTGACCGAGTGAATTCTGGAGCTTTTAGTGCTGCGACTTCAGCAACATCCATGGAAGTCGATGAGGAGCGTGGTGATGTGGAGATTGCGGATGCGGCTACCTCTCGGGCAGGTACAATTCTATGGCCGTATTCATTTTCTGTCAACTGTTTCTCTGGTCGACTGCATTTTTACTGTCGAATGTTTGCAGTGCCAATAAATGTTTTCCAGCTTCCTGATGATGATGATAAGGACGTGCCCCCAAGGAACACCGGGAGGAGAGGCAAAACTTCAGGGGTCATTTGACCTTTTAAAGACATTTAAGTGATTTTCTAACCATTTAATGACCGTAGTTCAAATTTGAACTACATCTACATGCAACGCCTAACCAAAACGGTTTGAAATATCATATTTGTGTAGTTGTGTGCGAGTTAATTCCATGTGCAGTAAACTAGAAGGAAATTTCAAACATATTTGTCTCACGACATGGACACATGCATGCATACGTATGCATGGAGTGACATGGCATTTTAATTCAAAAAAAAATCAGAAACAAATGAAACCTTGGTTAATGTAATGTCATGCCACCAAGATGATGTGGTAAATTGGCATGTTTGAAAAAAGTTTGGACACACACCCCTCACAAACCGGAGCAACCCACTAAAAGCCTCGTGGTTCCGAGAGGGAACAATGCATGTTTGATGACGAACAGGAGATAGCTTCCTCTTACGGCCTTCAATTTTTTCAACGTCTAACGTGCACTACTACAACTGTAATGTGAAATTTTGGAAAATTCTAGGGGTCATTTGACCTTTTTAAGACATTTAAGTGATTTTCTAACCATTTAATGACCGTAATTCAAATTTGAACTACATCTACATGCAACGCCTAACCAAAACAGTTTGAAAAATCATACCTGTGTACTTGTGTGCGAGTTAATTCCATGTGCAGTAAATTAGAAGGAATTTTCAAACATATTGGTCTGACGAAATGGACACATGCATACGTATGCATGGAGTGACATGGCATTTTAATTCCAAAAAATAAAAAAATGATCAGAAAAACATGAAACCTTGGTTGATGTAATGTCATGCAACCAAGATGATGTGGTAAAGAAATTGGCATGTTTGATGAAATTTTGGACACACACCCCTCACAAACCGGAGCAACTCGCTAGAAGGTTTGTGGTTCCAAGAGGGAACAATGCATGTTCGATGACGAACGGGAGATAGCTTCCTCTTACGGCCTTCAATTTTTTCCTACGTTTAACGTGCACTAATACAACTGTCATGTGAAAATTTGGAAAATTCCAGGGGTCATTTGACCTTTTGAAGACATTTAAGTGATTTTCTAACCATTTAATGACCGTAATTCAAATTTGAACTACATCTACATGTAACGCCTAACCATAAAGGTTTGAAAAATCATATTTTTATGTACTTGTGTGCGAGTTAATTCCATGTGCAGTAAATTAGAAGGAATTTTCAAACATATTGGTCTCAAGGCATGGGCACATGCATGGAGTGCATGCCATGGCATTTTAATTCCAAAAAATTAAAAAATGATGAGAAAAACATGAAACCTTGCTTGATTTAATGTCATGCCACCAAGATGATGTGGTAAAAAATTGGCGTGTTTGACGAAAGTTTGGACACACACCCCTCACAAACCGGAGCAACTCACTAGAAGGTTCGTGGTTCTGAGAGGGAACAATGCATGTTTGATGACGAACATGAGATAGCTTCCTCTTACGGCTTTCAAATTTTTTTCTACGTTTAACGTGGCACTAATACAACTGTCATGTGAAAATTTGGAAAATTTCAGGGGTCATTTGACCTTTTAAAGACATTTAAGTGATTTTCTAACCATTTAATGACCGTAGTTCAAATTTGAACTACATCTACATGCAACGCCTAACCAAAACGGTTTGAAAAATCATATTTTTGTGTACTTGTGTGCGAGTTAAAAAATCATCAGACGATGTAAATATCTGGCGTTCAAAAAAGAAAATGTAAAGATCTGGCAAGACAACCAGCCCCCACACGATTGGCACTCTATCTCGCGGCTCGAGGTTTGGTAGGTGATTGGCGGGGATCATTAATTAGATACGGTTCTGTATTAGAAACCGTTAGCTATTATGTTCACACACGGATTTTGCTGCGGGAATCGTGTGTAATTCAAACTACAATACTCGTAAATTCGGGCGACCGACGTGTGTACTGTCCCCGTCGATCTGGATTCCGGCCGCCAATAAATACTACCTTGCTCACATCGTCCCGCCTGCATTCTCATCTACATCCTCCCCTCGCTCGCCCTCTCTCTTTCCCTCTCTCAAATCTCTGCCATGGCGCCGCCGGTCTGCCCACGCACCGACGAGGAGTCGCCCCCTCGAGGACGCTCACTTGATTAGTAGCGACGAGGACCCCTACGCGCCGCCTAACGAGGTTGCGCCGGACCCCCCAAATTTGGATTGGTTTTGGGGCCAGTACAATCTTTGTCTGTGGAAGTCGCTGCCGCCGGCTGAGAAAGCCAGTCAAGTGGCATTCAAGTAGGAGATGGCGGAGGAGGAAGCCAGGTACCAGGCGGCCTGTGAAGCCCGTGATGCTGCCTGGAAAAAGGAGGCGGCGGAGCTTTGGGGGCGGGCGCGTCGTCGTGCCGAGGAGGTGTACGAAGACGGGTGCTTCGCGAGGAAGGTCATAGGCGCTGGGCGCCTCGTCGCTGCGTGGAGGTGGGACCATAAGCTCTAGCGTGCCACCGACGAGGAGCTCCGGTGGGTGCCCAACGAAATGGCAAGATCGGCCGCGCGCGTCCGACAACAAGAGGCAGATCGGTACGTCAAGCGCTGCGAGGCGGAGGAGTCGGAGTACTGCCTCCGCACTAGGAAGACGCCGCACACCAGGGAGCTGCTGGCGAGGGGCTGCCGGAATACTGGCCCCAGGAGGGATTATTTGTTTTAGTATTGTTCGTTTTCAATTTTATGCATTGTACCTAGTAGTTAAGTATCATCACGTATATGTAATGATATTATATATATATATATATATATATATTCTGTGATGAACTAATGAACAATTAATATATATATATATATTATTGATACGTCTCCAACGTATCTATAATTTTTTATTGTTCCATGCTATTATATTATCCATATAGGATGTTTTATATGCATTTATATGCTATTTTACATGATTTTTGGGACTAACCTATTAACCTAGAGCCCAGTGCAAGTTTCTGTTTTTTCCTTGTTTTTGAGTTTTACAGAAAAGGAATACCAAACGGAGTCCAATTGACGTGCCATTTTTTGATGATTTTTTAGGACCAAAAGAAGCCCCCGGAGTAAAATAGTTGGGCTAGAATAGTCTCGAGCCATCCACGAGGGTGGAGGGCACGCCCTATCCCCTGGGCGCGCCCCCTGCCTCGTGGATGACTCGGAGACCCCCCTGGCGTGAGACCGATGCCAAAATTTTCTATAAATACAGAAACCCCCGAAAAAACCTAGATCGGGAGTTCCGCCGCCGCAAGCCTCTGTAGCCACAAAAAACCAATCGGGGCCCTGTTCTGGCACCCTATCGGAGGGGGGAATCATCACCGGTGGCCATCTTCATCATCCCGGCACTCTCCATGACGGGGAGGGAGTAGTTCACCCTCGGGGCTGAGGGTATGTACCAGTAGCTATGTGTTTGATCACTCTCTCTCGTGTTCTTGATGTAACGCGAGCTTTGCTACTATAGTTGGATCTTATGATGTTTCTCCTCCTCTATCTCCTTGTGATGAATTGAGTTTTTCCTTTGAAGTTATGTTATCGGATTGAGTCTTTAAGGATTTGAGAACACTTGATGTATGTCTTGCGTGGGATACCTATGGTGACAATGGGGTATTCTATTGATTCACTTGATGCATGTTTTGGTGATAAACTTGCAGGTTCCGTGACCTTGGGAATCTATGCATAGGGGTTGGCACACGTTTTCGTCTTGACTCTCCGGTAGAAACTTTGGGGCACTCTTTGAAGTTCTTTGTGTTGGTTGAATAGATGAATCTGAGATTGTGTGACGCATATCGTATAATTATACCCGCGGATACTTGAGGTGACATTGGAGTATCTAGGTGACATTAGGGTTTTGGTTGATTTGTGTCTTAAGGTGTTATGTTACTACGAACTCTAGGGCTGTTTGTGTCACTTATAGGAATAGCCCAATGGATTGATCGGAAAGAATAACTTTGAGGTGGTTTCGTACCCTACAATAATCTCTTCGTCTGTTCTCCGCTATTAGTGACTTTGGAGTGACTCCTTGTTGCATGTTGAGGGATAGTTATATGATCTAATTATGTTATCCTTGTTGAGAGAACTTGCACTAGTGAAAGTATGAACCCTAGGCCTTGTTTCAACGCATTGCAATACCGTTTTCGCTCACTTTTATCATTAGTTACCTTGCTATTTTTATAAATTCAGATTATAAAAACCTATATCTACCATCCATATTGCACTTGTATCACCATCTCTTCACCGAACTAGTGCACCTATACAATTTACCATTGTATTGGGTGTGTTGGGGACACAAGAGACTCTTCACTATTTGGTTGCAGAGTTGTTTGAGAGAGACCATCTTTATCCTACGCCTCCCATGGATTGATAAACCTTAGGTCATCCACTTGAGGGAAATTTGCTACTGTCCTACAAACCTCTGCACTTGGAGGCCCAATAACGTCTACAAGAAGAAGGTTGTGTAGTAGACATCAATTATGAATTCCATTTTCTATCTGTTTTGTATACTAATTTGAATCTAGCTGTTATCATCCACATATACAGAATGGAAAGCGTATATACACACATTGAAATAGAACATATATGAATGGAAAACAGAGTACACACATTGAAACAGAGGAATACTATGATTGCTGTGAATACATAGCTATCCACATCGAAACGACTTTTGAAAATAAAACGCGTCCATGAGACCATGACCATCAGCCCTTGCCTAGGGTAGCTCTTGGCTCTGCCTGAACTCATGCAGGCGTTCGTCCAAGCGGCCGACATGCTCGTGGTAGATCTAGAGCGCGATCTCGAGCTCCAAGTTGGATATTTCATCGGAGATCACCAGCTCGAGGATGCGACGGCCATGTTCCTCTACTGCGCCCAGGTGGAAACCTGGGCCAAGGAGGCGGTCGAGCCTACGGACCAACGTGTTGGCATCCAGCGGGCCGCGGACAAGGCGAATGGCGGCACCCATGCGAACGGCGCGGCGGGCGTCCGGTGCAAGTACGGCGCGGCCGACCTCTGGTGCAAGTACGGCGCTGAGGACCTCTGCCCACTCCTAGCGAGGAATGGGGGTACTGACAGGACGTGTACCTAGCTGCGACGCCGTGTCGACAACAGGCAAGCACCGATGGATCCGCTCTTGCTGTGCGGCGCGCCGCGCCTCTCGCTCTGCAGCACTCCAACGGTCTCGCCGTGCGGCGAGCTGCAGCCTATCGGCGCGGACGCGCCTAGCTTGCTCTGCGGGGCGCCATCGATCATGTTGTGCAGCGAGTTGCAGCCTGTCGGCGCTGACATGCCTATCTTGATCCGTGGCGCTCAAGCGCCATGCGCCAAAGGTCTGCTCAACCCTGGCGATGACGCACATTACGACGTCGTCCATCGTGTTGCCAGGGAGCGCCTCGGCGTCGACGGGCGTGGCGCCTGCTCGTTTTCCTCGTCGACGAGGTTGATGGCAGAGGCGGCGCTTTTGTGGGTTGGCATGCTTGGAAAAGATGGATGTGCTATAGGCTGCGCTTGTCGCCTCCGTGCGTCGCGCGCCGCCTATGTGCAATATAGCTGGGTGGCGGGAAACAAGTGAGGAAATGGCGGGAAACGGTAGCGTGTTCATAAAATGCAATCAATTAATGGAAACTTAGCATAGAAGGAACATCGAGCTAGCACTAGAAGTAGATGATGATCAGATGAACACGGACCACACTAGGGAACCCGTCGGTGATGAATTCATCAATCCCAAACGGTTGAATACTAGCAAGCGTTTGCCCACAACACACACGACCTATTCCATCACAAACAGGTCGGATGGATCAACTGTATGCCACGTATCGCACATGTTGGAAATATGCCCTAGAAGCAATAATAAAATGGTTATTATTGCATTTCCTTGTTCATGATAATTGTCTATTGTTCATGCTATAATTGTATTAACTGGAAACCGTAATACATGTGTGAATACATAGACCACAACATGTCCCTAGTAAGCCTCTAGTTGACTAGCTCGTTGATCAATAGATGGTTATGGTTTCCTGACCATGGACATTGGATGTCATTGATAACGGGATCACATCATTAGGAGAATGATGTGATGGACAAGATCCAATCCTAAGCATAGCACAAGATCGTGTAGTTCGTTTGCTAAGAGCTTTTCTAATGTCAAGTATCTTTCCTTAGACTATGAGATTGTGCAACTCCCGGATACCGTAGGAATGCTTTGGGTGTACCAAACGTCACAACGTAACTGGGTGGCTATAAAGGTGCACTACAGGTATCTCCGAAAGTGTCTGTTAGGTTGGCACGAATCGAGACTGGGATTTGTCACTCCGTATGACGGAGAGGTATCTCTGGGCCCACTCGGTAATGCATCATCATAATGAGCTCAATGTGACTAAGGAGTTAGCCACGGAATCATGCGTTACGGAACGAGTAAAGAGACTTGCCGGTAACGAGATTGAACAAGGTATAGGGATACCGACGATCGAATCTCGGGCAAGTAACATACCGATAGACAAAGGGAATTGTATACGGGATTGATTGAATCCTCGACATCGTGGTTCATCCGATGAGATCATCGTGGAACATGTGGGAGCCAATATGGGTATCCAGATCCCGCTATTGGTTATTGGCTGGAGAGGTGTCTCGGTCATGTCTGCATGGTTCCCGAACCCGTAGGGTCTACACACTTAAGGTTCGGTGACGCTAGAGTTGTTATGGGAAATAGTATGTGGTTACCGAAGGTTGTTCGGAGTCCCGGATGAGATTCCGGACATCACGAGGAGTTCCAGAATGGTCCGGCGGTGAAGATCGATATATTGGACGAAGGGTATTGGAGTCCGGAAGTGTTCCGGGGGTACCAGGCTATGGCCAGCATGACCGAAAGGTGTTTCGGGAGCCCCGACAAGTGTTGGAGGGCCTCATGAGCCAAAGGGGAAGGGGCAAACCAGCCCACTAAGGGGTGGTGCGCCCCCCACACCCTTTCCCACGCTACTTGGGGAGGTGGGGCGCCTCCACCTAGCTTGGGAGGCAAGCCTCCACCTGCTTGGCTAGGGGGGCAAGTCTCCCTAGGATTTTCCCTAGGGAGATCCAATCTGCTTGGCCGCCGCCCCCTAGGGGAAACCCTAGGGCGCCTCCCCCTCTCCCCTTGCCCCTATATATAGTGGAGGGGTGGGAGGGCAGCCACACCTCTTCCCTGGCGCAGCCCTCCCTCCTCATACACCTCCTCCTCATCCTCCGTAGTGCTTAGCGAAGCTCTGCCGGAGAACCACGAGCTCCATTGCCACCACGCCGTCGTGCTGCTGGAGTTCTCCCTCAACTTCTCCTCTCCCCTTGCTGGATCAAGAAGGAGGAGACGTCCCCGGGCTGTACGTGTGTTGAACGCGGAGGCGCCGTCCGTTCGGCGCTAGATCGGATCTTCCGCGATTTGAATCGTTGCGAGTACGACTCCATCAACCGCGTTCTTGTAACGCTTCCGCTTAGCGATCTTCAAGGGTATGAAGATGCACTCCCTCTCTCTCGTTTCTAGCATCTCCTAGATTGATCTTGGTGACACGTAGGAAAATTTTGAATTATTTCTATGTTACCCAACAGTGGCATCATGAGCCAGGTCTATGCATAGATTTTATGCACGAGTAGAACACAAAGTAGTTGTGGGCGATGATTTGTTCAATTTGCTTGCCGTTACTAGTCTTATCTTGATTCGGCGGCATTGTGGGATGAAGCGGCCCGGACCGACCTTACACGTACTCTTACGTGAGACAGGTTCCACCGACTGATATGCACTTGATGCATAAGGTGGCTAGCGGGTGTCTGTCTCTCCCACTTTAGTCGGATCGGATTCGATGAAGAGGGTCCTTATGAAGGGTAAATAGCAATTGACATATCACCGTTGTGGCTTTTGCGTAGGTAAGAAACGTTCTTGCTAGAAACCCATAGCAGCCACGTAAAACATGCAACAACAATTAGAGGACGTCTAACTTGTTTTTGCAGGGTATGCTATGTGATGTGATATGGCCAAAAGGATGTGATGAATTATATATGTGATGTATGAGATTGATCATGTTCTTGTAATAGGAATCACGACTTGCATGTCGATGAGTATGACAACCGGCAGGAGCCATAGGAGTTGTCTTAATTTATTGTATGATCTGCGTGTCAATGAAAACGCCATGTAATTACTTTACTTTATTGCTAACCGTTAGCCATAGTAGTAGAAGTAATAGTTGGTGAGACAACTTCATGAAGACACGATGATGGAGATCATGATGATGGAGATCATGGTGTCATGCCGGTGAAGAAGGTGATCATGCCGCGCCTCGAAGATGGAGATCAAAGGCGCAAGATGATATTGTCCATCTCATGTCACTTTATGATTTGCATGTGATGTTTGTCATGTTTACATCTTATTTGCTTAGAAGGACGGTAGCATAAATAAGATGATCCCTCACTAAAATTTCAAGAGACGTGTTCCCCCTAACTGTGCACCGTTGCGAAGGTTCGTTGTTTCGAAGCACCACGTGATGATCGGGTGTGATAGATTCTAACGTTCGCATACAACGGGTGTAAGCCAGATTTACACATGCGAAACACTTAGGTTGACTTGACGAGCCTAGCATGTACAGACATGGCCTCGGAACAGAAGAGACCGAAAGGTCGAACAAGAGTCGTATAGTAGATACGATCAACATGGAGATGTTCACCGATGATGACTAGTCCGTCTCATGTGATGGTGTGTCCGAACATCATAACTGCACCCTATTGGATATGGTGCATACCATGATGTCTCTTATCGAATTACCACTATCGTTTATGGGTTAGGCATTAGAGACAACCGCATTCACTTTAAATAGGGCACCACGCAATTCCGTTGAGACGACACCGTATGAACTATGGTTTAGAGAAACCCAAGCTGTCGTTTCTTAAAAATTTGGGGCTGCGACGCTTATGTGAAAAAGTTTCAGGCTAATAAGCTGGAACCCAAAGCGGATAAATGCATCTTCATAGAATACCCAAAACAGTTGGGTATACCTCCTATTTCAGATCTGGAAGCAAAAGTGATTGTTTCTAGAAATGGGTCCTTTCTCGAGGAAAAGTTTCTCTCAAAAGAATTGAGTGGGAGGATGGTGGAGACTTGATGAGGTTATTGAACCATCACTTCAACTAGTGTGTAGCAGGGCACAGGAAGTTGTTCCTGTGGCACCTACACCAACTGAAGTGGAAGCTTGTGATAGTGATCATGAAACTTCGGATCAAGTCACTACCAAACCTCGTAGGACGACAAGGATGCGTACTACTTCAGAGTGGTATGCAATCCTGTCTTGGAAGTCATATTGCTAGACAACAATGAACCTATGAGCTATGGAGAAACGATGGTGGGCCCAGATTCCGACGAATGGCTCGAGGCCATAAAATCCGAGAGAGGATCCATGTATAAAAACAAAGTATAGACTTTGGAAGAACTACTTGATGGTCGTAAGGCTGTTGGGTGCACATGGATTTTAAAAGGAAGACGGACAATGATGGTAAGTGTCACCATTAAGAAAGCTCGACTTATCGTTAAGATGTTTTCCGACAAGTTCAAGGAGTTGACTGCGATGAGATTTTCTCACTCATAGCGATGCTAAGAGTCTGTTGGAATTATATTAGCAGTTACTGCATTATTTATGAAATCTTGCAGATAGGATGTCAAAACATTGTTTCCTCGACGATTTTCTTGAGGAAAGGTTGTATGTGATACAACCAGAAGATTTTGTCAATCCTGAAAGATGCTAACAAGTATGCAAAGCTCCAGCAATCCTTCTAAGGACTGGAGTAAGCATCTCGGAGTTGGAATGTACGCTTTGATGAGATGATCAAAGATTTTGGGTTTATACAAAGTTTAAGAGAAACTTGTATTTCCAAAGAAGTGAGTGGGAGCACTATAGAATTTTTGATGAGTATATGTTGTCAACATCTTGTTGATCAGAAATGATGTAGAATTTCTGGAAAGCATCCAGGGTTATTTGAAAAGTGTTTTTCAATGGAAAACCTGGATTAAGCTACTTGAACATTGAGCATCAAGATCTATAAGGATAGATCAAAAACGCTTAATAGTACTTTCAAATGAATACATACCGTGACAAGATTTTGAAGGAGTTCAAAATAGATCAGCAAAGAAGGAGTTCTTGGCTGTGTTACAAGGTGTGAGTATTGAGTAAGACTCAAGACCTGACCACAGCAGAAGAGAGAGAAAGGACGAAGGTCGTCCCCTATGCTTTAGACGTAGGCTCTACAGTATGCTATGCTGTGTACCGCACCTGAAGTGTGCCTTGCCATGAGTTAGTCAAGGGGTACAATAGTGATCCGAGAATGGATCACAAGACAACGGTCGAACTTATCCTTAGTATCTAGTGGACTAAGGAATTTTCTCGATTATGGAGGTGGTAAAAGAGTTCATCGTAATGGGTTACGTCGATGCAAACTTTGACACTAATCCGGATGACTCTGAGTAGTAAACCGGATTCGTATAGTAGAGCAGTTATTTGGAATAGCTCCAAGTAGCGCGTGGTAGCTGCATCTACAAGATGACATAGAGATTTGTAAAGTACACACGGATCTGGAAGGTTCAGACCCGTTGACTAGTAACCTCTCTCACAAGCGAGATATGAACAAACCCCATGGGTGTTGGATTCATTACAATCACATAGTGATGTGAACTAGATTATTGACTCTAGTGCAAGTGAGAGACTGTTGGAAATATGCCCTAGAGGCAATAATAAAATGGTTATTATTGCATTTCCTTGTTCATGATAATTGTCTATTGTTCATGCTATAATTGTATTAACTGGAAACCGTAATACATGTGTGAATACATAGACCACAACATGTCCCTAGTAAGCCTCTAGTTGACTAGCTCGTTGATCAATAGATGGTTATGGTTTCCTGACCATGGACATTGGATGTCATTGATAACGGGATCACATCATTAGGAGAATGATGTGATGGACAAGACCCAATCCTAAGCATAGCACAAGATCGTGTAGTTCGTTTGCTAAGAGCTTTTCTAATGTCAAGTATCTTTCCTTAGACCATGAGATTGTGCAACTCCCGGATACCGTAGGAATGCTTTGGGTGTACCAAACGTCACAACGTAACTGGGTGGCTATAAAGGTGCACTACAGGTATCTCCGAAAGTGTCTGTTGGGTTGGCACGAATCAAGACTGGGATTTGTCACTCCGTATGACGGAGAGGTATCTCTGGGCCCACTCGGTAATGCATCATCATAATGAGCTCAATGTGACTAAGGAGTTAGCCACGGAATCATGCGTTACGGAACGAGTAAAGAGACTTGCCGGTAACGAGATTGAACAAGGTATAGGGATACCGACGATCGAATCTCGGGCAAGTAACATACCGATAGACAAAGGGAATTGTATACGGGATTGATTGAATCCTCGACATCGTGGTTCATCCGATGAGATCATCGTGGAACATGTGGGAGCCAATATGGGTATCCAGATCCCGCTATTGGTTATTGGCCGGAGAGGTGTCTCGGTCATGTCTGCATGGTTCCCGAACCCGTAGGGTCTACACACTTAAGGTTCGGTGATGCTAGAGTTGTTATGGGAAATAGTATGTGGTTACCGAAGGTTGTTCGGAGTCCCGGATGATATCCCGGACATCACGAGGAGTTCCGGAATGGTCCGGCGGTGAAGATCGATATATTGGACGAAGGGTATTGGAGTCCGGAAGTGTTCCGGGGGTACCAGGGTATGGCCAGCATGACCGAAAGGTGTTTCGGGAGCCTCGGCAAGTGTTGGAGGGCCTCATGGGCCAAAGGGGAAGGGGCAAACCAGCCCACTAAGGGGTGGTGCGCCCCCCACACCCTTTCCCATGTTACTTGGGGAGGTGGGGCCCCTCCACCTGGCTTGGGAGGCAAGCCTCCACCTGCTTGGCTTGGGGGGCAAGTCTCCCTAGGATTTTCCCTAGGGAGATCCAATCTGCTTGGCCGCCGCCCCCTAGGGGAAACCCTAGGGCGCCTCTTCCTCTCCCCTTGCCCCTATATATAGTGGAGGGGTGGGAGGGCAGCCACACCTCTTCCCTGGCGCAACCCTCCCTCCTCATACACCTCCTCCTCATCCTCCGTAGTGCTTAGCGAAGCTCTGCCGGAGAACCACGAGCTCCATTGCCACCACGCCGTCGTGCTGCTAGAGTTCTCCCTCAACTTCTCCTCCCCCCTTGCTGGATCAAGAAGGAGGAGATGTCCCCGGGCTGTACGTGTGTTGAACGCGGAGGCGCCATTCCGTTCGGCGCTAGATCGGATCTTCCGCGATTTGAATCGCTGCGAGTACGACTCCATCAACCGCGTTCTTGTAATGCTTCCGCTTAGCGATCTTCAAGGGTATGAAGATGCACTCCCTCTCTCTCGTTGCTAGCATCTCCTAGATTGATCTTGGTGACACGTAGGAAAATTTTGAATTATTGCTACGTTTCCCAACAGCACATTGTCAAAAAGTAATGTGGTAGACCTTCTTTAACATGTGTTAAAAAATAAAAATAAAATTAAAAACAAGGACCTCAAGGTTAAATTAACTCATGGGATGGGTCGTATCTGTCATTTAGTTTGACAGATATGACCCATCGTATCAGTTAATTTAACATAAACACAACTTCCCATCCAGTCACCCATCTCATGGCTGCTCTAGCCTGAGCACACTTAACTTGAGAATTTCCTTACATGAGCTACTAGTGGAACAGCTAGTCCTTGCTGATAGGATGCCTCTTCGCATCCTTATGGCGTATCCGGATGACCGCCCGTCCCCCAATGGCTAATAGATGTTGTGTAGACAGAGCATATCACATACGTCTTATTAGCCGCAACCGTCTGTGTTATTATCGGTCTGCTCACACATTTCTAATTACAGACCTGTTTGCTGCATATCACACACATCTTGTTATATTGAACCGTTTCTGTTCTCTTATCTCAATGCAAACATTTCATGCGAGTGAACCGCATGCCTTTTATCGCACACACCTTCATCGGGCCGACCGTTTCTATTGTGTTGCCTAATCACAAACAGTTCATCCGAGTGAACCGTATGCTGTATATCGCACACACCTTCATCTGGCTGCCCGTTTCTTTTGTTCCTCCTCATCGCAAACAGTTAATTGAGATGAACCGTATGCCCTGCATCACACACACAACTAAAATCTGAACCGTGTTTGATGCATCCTCCATCGCAAACGTTTTGCACCTTTTTTGACGGTTATTTTACACCACCATTTGCGATTATGGCATCGCACACAGTTCCGTCGAAGGGTCTCTGATCGTAGTGTCGCGTTAGCAGCAACCTGCAGTAGTGATATTTTGTAACTTAGGCGAGTACAGGATCACAGCTAAGCCCCCGAGTGAGAGGGTTGCTCTTCACTCGGAGTATGTTTTGTAACTTAGGTGAGTACGGGATCACAGCTAAGCCCCCGAGTGAGAGGGTTGCTCTTCACTCGGAGTATGTTTTGTAACTTAGGCGAGTACGGGACCGCAGCTAAGCCCCCGAGTGAGAGGGTTTCTCTTCACTCGGAGTATGTTTTGTAACTTAGGCGAGTACGGGATCGCAGCTAAGCCCCCGAGTGAGAGGGTTGCTCTTCACTCGGAGTATGTTTTGTAGCTTAGGCGAAGTGGGGTCGCAGCTAAGCTCCCGAGTGAGAGGGTTGCTCTTCACTCAGAGTGTTTTCGAAACTTAGGCGAATCGGGTTCGCAGCTAAGCCCCCAAGTGAGAGGGTTGCTCTTCACTCGGAGTGTTTTTGAAACTTAGGCGAATCGGGTTCCCAGCTAAGACACCCACTGGGGGATTTGGACACACATGTTTATGCGAATACAATCATTGGGATACTGCGAAAATCATGTTTTTGATAAACAAACTGAAGGATTCTTATTATAACTCATTGATCCGAGTGTTTAGGTATAAAAGCGGCGGAGCAGATCCGCGTTCCACGAGTGTGGCTCGTCTTCTTTCTTGGCTACATTGTAAAGGTGATACGCTCCATTGTGGAGCACCTTGGTGATGATAAAGGGCCCTCCCCATGCTGGAGCGAGCTTGTGAGATCGTTTCTGGTGCACTCGGAGCACAAGATCTCCTTCCTGAAATGCTCGACCCCTGACATTTCAGGCATGGAATCGACGCGGGTCTTGTTGATAGATGGTCGACCGGATCAGAGCCATCTCTCATTCTTCCTCTAGGAGATCCACTGCGTCCTGGCGTGCCTATTCAGCTTCAGCTTCTGAGAAGAGTTCCACTCGGGGGGGGGGGGGCATTGTGCAGCAAATCACTCGGAAGCACGGCTTCAGTGCCGTATACCATGAAGAAAGGGGTTCGATCAGTCGACCGATTAGGAGTCGTTCTCAATCCCCATAAGACAGATGTCAACTCAGTCACCAAAGCTCCAGCTGCATGCTTGAGGTCGTGCATCAAACGGGGTTTCAGCCCTTGTAGGATCAAGCCATTCGCTCTCTCAGCCTGTCCATTCGACTGCAGGTGCGCAACGGATGCGTAATCGACCCGAGTTCCTTGGGAAGCGCAGAATGCTCTGAACTCATCAGAATCAAGGTTGGAGCCGTTATCTGTCATAATGCTACGAAGGACTCCATATCGGAATATCAGCTCTCTGACGAAACTAATGGCAGTGCTTGAATCAAGATTCTTGATAGGCTTGTCCTCGATCCACTTGGTGAACTTGTCGACTGCTACGAGCAAATGAGTGAAGCCGCTTCTGCCAGTCCTGAAAGGTCCAACCATGTCCAACCCCCAAACTGCAAATGGCCAGACGAGTGGAACAGTCTTCAAGGCAGACGCGGGCTTGTGAGACATGTTTGAGTAAAACTGGCAGCCTTCGCACTTGTCGACTATATCTTTAGCCATCTCATTCGCTCACGACCAGTAAAATCCCGCTCGGTATGCTTTGGCCACGATGGTCTGAGAGGACGCGTGGTGACCACAGGTCCCCGAGTGAATCTCATTTAAGATCGGTCGACCATCTTCTAGAGAGATGCAACCCTGAGCTACTCTGGTAACACTTTCTCTGTAAAGCTATCCACTTACCACCGTGAAGGCTTTGGATCTGCGGACGATCTGGCGGGCCTCATCTTAATCCTCTGGGAGCTCCTGCCTAAGCAGATATGCAATATATGGCACCGTCTAGTCGGGAGTGATCACCAAAACCTCCATGATCAAGTCGACTACTGCTGGAACTTCAATCTCAGTCGGATTGGTTGAACTTATCGGTTGCGGGGGCTCCTCTGTAAAGGGATCTTATTCAACTGACGGGGTGTGGAGATGCTCCAAGAACACATTACTGGGAATGGGTTTCCGAGTGGAACCTAACTTCGCTAGATCGTCAGCCGCGTGATTCTTAAGTCGGGGTATGTGATGGAGTTCCAACCCTTCAAACTTCTTCTCTAATTTTCTCACTGCATTGCAGTAACCAGTCATGGCAGGGCTCCTGATGTCCTACTCCTTCATTACCTGATTGACCACCAAATCTGAGTTGCCGTAGACCATCAGGCAACGGACGCCGAGTGAGATGGCCATATGCAACCCATATAGAAGTGCCTCACACTCAGCTTCATTGTTTGAGGAGTGGAAGTGAATCTGGAGGACATAACTGAGCTTGTCGCCTCTTGGGGACACCAGGACCACTCCATCACCAGAACCGTTCAACATCTTGGACCCATCAAAGAACATAGTCCAATGCCGACTCGTGAACCCGAGTCGGCCGCTGCTGCTCAATCCACTCGGCCAAAAAAATCTGCTATTGCCTGAGACTTGATTGCTTTCTTTGCTTCGAACTTGATATCCACAGGAAGAAGTTCAATCGCCCACTTGTCCACTCGACCGGTTGCATCTCGATTGTTCAGAATTTCTAATAATGGAGCATCGCTGACGACATAAACCGAGTGGTCTGCGTAGTAATGTGCAACTTTCTTCGTGGTCAAATAAATCCTGTAGACAAGCTTCTGGTAATGCGGATACCTTTGCTTGGACGGAGTCAAGACTTCAGAAATATAGTACACTGACATTGAACTTTCTAGGCTTTGCCTTCTTCTTCCCGCTCGACTGTGAGCACTGTGCTGACAACTTGTCCAGTGGCTGCGATATATAACAATAGAGGCTCTTTGCTGACTGGGGCAGCAAGCATCGACTGGGTGGAAAGCAGGGCTTTGAGCTCTACAAACGCTGCTTCGGCTTCGGGAGTCCACTCGAACTTGTCAGACTTCTTCATCAGTCGGTAAAGAGGCAATGCCTTTTCACCGAGATGAGAGATGAATCGACTCAATGCAGCCAAACAACTAGTAAACTTCTAAACATCATGCACACGCACAGGGCATTTCATTCGAAGAATTGCTCCAATCTTTTCTGGGTTTGTGTCGATCCCTCGTTCGGAAACGAGAAAACCGAGTAACTTCCCGCCTAGGAATCCGAATGTGCACTTCGACGGATTGAGCTTGATATCATATCTTCTTAAGTTGGCAAATGTTTCAGCGAGGTCAGTCAGTAGGTCAGAACCTTTACGTGACTTGACCACAATATCATCCATGTATGCTTCCATGTTCCGACTGATTTGAGTGTGCAGGCACTTCTGAATCATGCGCATGAACGTGGCACCAGCATTCTTGAGGCCGAAGGGCATGGTAACATAACAAAAGCACCCGAATGGGGTGATGAAGGCCATTTTTATCTCATCGGGTCCATAAAGTCGGATTTGATGGTACCCGGAATACGCGTCCAAAAAGGACAAACGCTCACACCCTGCAGTTGAGTCGACAATCTGGTCGATACGGGGGAGAGGGAAGTGATCTTTCGGGCAGGCCCAATTGATGTGCTTGAAGTCGATACACATACGGAGTGAATCATCTTTCTTAGGGACCATGACCACATTGGCGAGCCACTCGGAGTTGTCGGCGTCCTGGGAACGGGGGTACCCAGACTTGCCTGCCTGCGGCCCAGGGCGTGGCTCAGCCAGCGGCCTGGTACGACCTGCCTTCATCAGCAACTAGTCATGACCCTTGCGAGGGGTTAAGCCTTGCGAGGCGGACGACACCAAGACCTCTTCAGGGGCGGCCTCGCTAGGTTGGCTCTCGAGGAGCGAAGATATCTATGCAAGGGGTACCTCGGGAGGTTCGCGTGACGTGAGCCATGACGATCGAAGCCAGGCGGGTGCCAGCGGGCGCAGAGTGCTAGTTTCCTCTTTGGTGCTAAAGAGGCAGGCGCAGGCGAGGAGTCCCGAGGCATCAGGCAAAGATTTCCATATCGGTGCAACGAGACCAAGACCAACAGGACGGCAAGATGGAGGTCACCACGGAGCCTATAACAGCGTCACCATCAGAGCCTTTGGCAGGCGAAGACCACCTTTTGTCAGGATAGCTTGTACTAGTTGTCTCCCTTCAAAATTGGCCGTTGTGGGTGTCGGTTCAATATCCGACGTATCTCATAGTAGGGGTCCTAAGCTAGGCGTCTTGGAGCGATGGTAACATGGACACGGGGTTTTACCCAGCTTCGGCCTCTCTTGATAAGATAATACCCTACATGCTGCTTTTGATTGTATTCATATGGGTGTAGTACAGAGTGCATGTATTTACCATGAGATTGTAGTAATGAATATGAGATTGTCTATTGACTATCCTGGCCTCGGTTTATATATGCACCGTAGGCCTAGGGTTTAGAGGAGTCCTTGTCTTGGGCGCCAAGTCTTGTAGAATCGTCCTTGTATGCGACATGGGCTGTCCGAACTGGCCCAATAGTGAACCGCCATGGGGGTCCTCGGCCCGATCCAGCTAGTCGGGAGACGATGTGGTGAGTACCCCCTAGTCCAGGACACCGTCAGAAGCCCCCTGAACCGGTCTTCAAGTTGGGGACGCTCCTCGATCCTTCCGAACTGTTCTTCATCTTCGGTCATCGGTCTTGAAAACTGGTTCAACAAATCTTCTCATCTTCGATCTTGAGGATCGCCGAAGTGCATCCGAAGAGTTTACACGTCAGGTATCCGAGGAGCCCCTTTAAGTTTCTGGCCTTTATCAATGCCCTGTTATTTTTATGCCACACCACGAGTTTGAAGTTGTTCCCGGGCGGCAGTGTCCTCTTGCATCCGAGCTCCAACGCCGGACTTCATTCGAGGTATCTTTTGCAGCCGAGCACCAATGCCGGACCGCTTCCGAGCTCCAACGCCGGAATGTATCCGAGCTCCAACGCCGAACAATATCCGAAGAGTATTGTTATAGTCGAGCTCCAACACCGAACTGCATCTGAGCTCCAGCGCCGGACTGTATCCGAGCTCCAACGCTGGACTATGTCCAAGCTCCAACACCGGACTATGTCCGAGGTGTCATAGATCACCTTGGTTCAAAAAAGTCGAAGGAGTTTAGCCGAGCTTAATGCCGGAAATGCCCTCTATGGAGCCAGCCACTGGCGCCCGAGCTTTATGCCGGACTGCTTCCGAGGTGGTGCACCACCCCGACTGCGGGTCGATTTTTCGTCAGTATTTTTGATTGGTGCAATTTATTCTCTGCTGAGATATATAGCCAGTATCCCTCAAGGTGTGTATCAGTCGAAAACCCGAGATGCACCTGAAGGATGACATAAGACTGCTGATCCTAGTAGCCCCTGAGACTCAGGTTGATTCGCAAAATCGGCCTGAGGATCAACTCCTAGCTTGGCAGAATACTTCGGGACACAAAAAGCAGTGTGCAAAGTCCTCGAGACTCAGATTGGGTGCGGCCGACCAACCTGAGGATCTCCTCAAAAACTATATTGCACTTAAATTTTCTGCACTGGATTGTCAATGCAGTAGCCCCCGAGACACTGGTCGGGTGGCAACACCAGATCAGGGGATCGATGTGCCCCTTTAATATTTGTCAATAATAAGCCCGAGGCCCAGTAGCTCCCGAGCCTTAATGCGGGCACGGGTGGCCGAATTAAGGTTTGATATCCATAGAAAAATCACAAATTATGTGTAATGACTCTATGTATCCAAGTACTTTTCATCATTAATGCTCGGATCCGCATTGTACAAAACTTTGTTGACCGACCATCGGCTTGAACCTCTTCGGCCAGTAGCCGAGGAGTGTTTTCCTACTTTATAAAGCCGTTATAAGGGCAAAGATTTATGGAAAACAAGGCAATTCGGCCATACGGTTTTATAAACAAAGGTACACGGAGAGATATATTATATTACGTTTTTAACGTAAGAAACATCTTCCAAATAAAATAGTCCCGCTATCGGTTCCTTTCTTTGGGTCATTATGTTTATCATGATCATGAAACCTCACCTCCGATCAATGTGGGAGGAAAATATTGAGGATTTAGTTTGGGGAAAGTTCCCGAACTCTGTGGTATTAATGAACCAAAATTTTCACTTTCGTCGTTGCCGACCAATGTGATCCTTTAAGATTGCTAGCTTTCGGCTTCACCCAGTATGAGGTACTTACTCAGATGACCCGGTAGTAACAATCACAGAGGTGCTCCCTTTACCACCTAGCCGAACAATGGGGAACGTAGGGGTAAGCATAGGAGCCAGGCAACCCAGCTTGGCCAAAATCTTAAGTCAAATTGATGCATATGTATGGCTTTATAACGATGATTACGGAAGGCGGCCCTCGTATATTAAATACAAACGCCAATGATATGTTTGTTTTGACTTCGTTGCGACCGTTTATCAGTTGAAAGTGGCCCATCGTCGGCTTCCGCCCCCTTGTAGGTGCTACGCAGGGTGTTCTCGCAATAACAAAACAACCCTTAGCCGACGTCTCGGTGCCCGAAGGCGGTTGTGTTAGCGGAAACGCGGCAATTAGATATGCGGGCTTTATAACTTTCACTTAGTCATAGGAGCTTAAAGTTGGGAGGCCAGGTACTAGCCCCCGGTTAGTGTTCGGCGACAGTCGAGGTCAAGCCGTAAACACTTTGGCCAATGTTATGAACGGACCGTCATTTAACACGGGGTGACCTCTATCGATCTTTATAGTTTAATACAGTCATCGGATCGCTGACCAGTTTACTCTTATTGTGACAGTCAGTTTTCGGCTTTCTCCACTGAGGCGCTTGACCATGCGAGCTGGAAGCACAATCGCAGTGGTTCTCCCTTTGCACACCTAGCCGAACAAAACGGAACGTAGGAGGCAAGCACAGGAGCCGGGCAACCCAACTATTGACCCAAGACACAATTCGAAACCGATGCATATATAGCAATGTCCGAGAATGTTTTTGCCGAATCTCTAAAGGTGTCCGACGTTGCACTGCGAGACTTATGCTGGAAACACACAAATAGTTTAAAAGTGCCATAGGCTTGGAAAAACCAAAGAAACTTCAGTAAAAACTTGACGTCCGAACTAGATCAAGTGTTCGCTGCCAATCCGAAAATTGGTCTTTGGAGAGAAAAAAAATTGTGCTTCTATCGTGCTTTAACATGACACATCCTATCTCAAAACTTCAAGCGGGTCAGCCTACGGCTTCAAGCTCCTGATCCCGAAGGCGGAGTGCTTCTCCGAGGCCAGTTTAGCAAACTAAACTCGAGCGACTGTAGAGAGAAGCTAGGCTATCTGGCTATTGACCATGCACTCGAGTCGAAAAAGGAGCAGTAGAAAAAGACTTTGCAATGACCAAGAAGAAAACACTTATTATAAAACAACTCATATAAATTTAAGAGCCCCCAAGTGACTTGGGTAAAAGAATTTTATGTATAATTCATATGTACCGAAGTACTTATATCATATCTGTGTTCACCCGAACTTTAAACGCGTCTTAACCGACCGCCGGCTTCTCCCTCTTCGGTCAAGGATCAAAAAGTGTTATGTACTCCACCTGTCGAGAATATCAACGGTGTTTCCGATAACCAGGCAATCAGGCCATAAGGCTGTAACAGACAAAGCGCGCTCCGAGAACTTATGCTATATTACTGACGAAGTGTAAGAAGCATCTTCGAAGAAAATAGTACCTCCACCGATACCTTTCTTCGGTTGCTCATTGTCACTATGAGACTTGTGCAATAGATTTTTTGTACTCATGAGTTCCGTTGTGTGCCGACCATGATTGAAAACAATAAGAGCGCTAGCTTTCGGCTTCACCCTGTCTGAGGTCCGAGCTCGGATGACCCGATCGTGACAATCGCAGAGGTGCTCCCTTTACTCCCTAGCCGAACAATCGGGAACGTAGGGGTAAACACAGGAGCAAGGCAACCCAGCTTGTGGAACACTTAAGTCAATATGGTGCATATTGTGGCGTAATACACGAACAAGGAACGAAGCCGTACAAGTATAATCATATGCAATAGGAAAAGCTTCATAAAGGAAGCCCCCAAGTAGACAAGGTATTTGAATTTGTGTGTCACAAACAAAGTTTTGACAAGGAAGTTTTTCACATACAACTTTTTGCCAAAAAAGTATAATGCTTTGGTCGAACCGAACAAAATTTAAAATTGAAAATTCTGAGCATAAAAGCGACTTAGCTGGTTAATGTGCTCGGTGTCGATGCACAACCCGAGCTTACGGCGGGACAAGGTCCCAGCCCCCAAGCCGGTCCCGAGGTGGCGGAGCGAAGAGCTCGGCACTCCGAAGTGGCGACATATCACGCCCAATGCAGGCCCGCAGTGTGATGCCGAAGTCCCTGTCGTGGGTTAATGAAGTGATGACGAATCCCTCGGTCCAGCCGAGGTGACGTAGTACGTCGGTACGCAGAGGTGACAGCGCTGCCTGATCCGGATCCTTTATCCGTGCACAGAAAATAATGCAAGCCGGAGATAATAGGAATAATAATAATTTTTAAAAAAATGTTGCATAATTAATAATTTATGCAAAGTGAGTAATAAAAGACATATGGCCTGTGTGCCGAACACTCGATGAGGTAGAGCTCTCTCAGCGATGCCGAAGTCCCCGAGGCAACCAAACACGTCGGTATGGTAACACGACCAACAAGGTGATCACGCGAGCCGATTGGGACGACGGCATCGGCTTGCCGAAGAGACCACGTGACGTAGTCGAAGTCCATTACCGAACCACCATGTGACCGTCGTTAATGCGGCCACCATTTGATAGACCTGCGTACAGATGATGGAACAAATCAGAGTAATATTTCCTTGGGAAAAATAAACCCAAACAAGCAAAAATTACTAGGATAAATAGCACCTGGTTTATTTGTTGTAGCAATCCGAAGAAAGGTGACTCCCAAAATTGAGACTCGATCCGCACACCCATTGCCTGATGGGCGATAAAACGACGACATGGCGATGCTGGCAAAGGTTGGCTTGCCGAGACAAAGCCCTCGGTCCAGCTAACATGACGAAGCTCGTCGGTTGGTGACGCCGAAGTCACCGGAGTATGTTGATGAAGAAATAGCCAAGTCCCCGGTCCAGCCGAGGTGACGGAGCAGGTCGGTGAGGAGACGTTGCAGGTGCCATGTCAGCCGAGGTGTTGAAGCAGGTCGGCGTGATGGACATCGACTTGAAGAAGCAACAGTGCGGCCATGCTGACGCAGGTCGTGACTTGTGACGCGGTCAATGCCGGCTTGATGAAGTGACCATGCGGCGATGTCGGTGCGCCCGCTCTGTGTAATCCGTGGGGCAGTGATGTTGCTAATGATTTATCCTTCGCGATGCCAAACTCTTATTCGGCTTGCCGAGATGATGATCGAAGAAGTTGAGCTCGGCTCAACAAAGCGGCGACGTGTCTAGTGCAGGTCGGCAGCCGTGGAGCAATATTGCCGGACTAGTTTGACACCAGCGTGATGGTGAAGATTACTTCGGAGGAGGCTTAAAATTTTATGGGTACGTGTTTAAAAACAACGCACAATACCCTAGAAAAAAAATTCCTTCAAAAGGGTTGTCCAATATTCCGTTCATGAAGAAACATGAACTCGGGCCAGATTCGTATTCGCGCAAAAAACAGATCCGAAAATTGGTCCACTCATCGGAAGGTTCCCGGAGTTTGAACCGTCGGATCGAGCTGAAATTTGGAGGGGTAGTAGATATGGGAATTCCGCAGCAGATGAACGGTTGGATCTTCCAAAGGACCTCCGAGCTGGGCTCTGGAGTCCACGCCCTAAACTCGTCCAGATTCCCGTCAGGATTTGACAGGGCTCTGGTATATCATAGATTGCCAGAGATTCCTCCATCGGAACTGGATGAAATTTGGCATGATTGTTGTACACTTAATTCCGCACAATTCCACTGAAGGAATCGTCAAAGCGATGCTCGAGGAGGTGGTGGCAGCGGATACAAGTTTGCTATTCGGAAAAAAGCACGGTCGCCCGAGGGCAATGTTGACGTTGAGCCCCCGAGCCCCATGGATGATTCTTCCATGATCATGATAGAGATCGGAGTTGATGTTGACGAAGGCCCTCGTCCAAACATGATGATTGGAGGTAGGGCACAGTCCTTGGTTAAGCCAAGGTGACCAGTCGAGCCGGCGACAAAAGATGCCATCATCGACCATAAAGCTCGGCTCCGATGCGTAGATCGCGCCGGAGACGATGCGAATTCCCATCGCCCCATGGCGTCCGCCAGCAGGCTCTCAATGAAAGCACAAATGTCGGTTCAATATCCGGCGTATCTCGTAGTAGGGTTCCTAAGCTAGGCGTCTTGGAGCGATGGTAACATGGACACGGGGTTTTACCCAGCTTTGGGCTCTCTTGATGAGATAATACCCTACATGCTGCTTTTGATTGTATTCATATGGCTGTAGTACAGAGTACATGTATCTACCACGAGATTGTAGTAATGAATATGAGATTGTCTATTGACTAGCCTGGCCTCGGTTTATATATGCATCATAGTCCTAGGGTTTAGAGGAGTCCTTGTCTTGGGCGCCAAGTCTTGTAGAATCCTCCCTATATGCGGCATGGGCTGTCCGAACTGGCCCAATAGTGAACCGCCATGGGGGTCCTCGGCCCGATCCAGCTAGTCGGGAGACGATGTGGTGAGTACCCCCTAGTCCAGGACACCGTCAATGGGATCCCTTCCCGCCTATATTTAGGAAGAGGACCAACGCCTCTATAAATAGGGCTAGCCACCACCATAGGAGGCAACTCATCTTGGACGGATCATTCAGACCATCCTCACACACACAAGCTCACCGAGCTCAAGAACACCTCTCCTCAGGAGGCTGTTCATCCCTTGTACTTGTTCATCCTCATCCTACAAGGCAATCCACCACACCACACTAGAGTAGGGCATTACACCACAACGGTGGCCCGAACCAGTATAAACTCTCGTGTCTCTTGTTCCATGGGTTCGGCGAGCTAGGCCTTGAGATCATTGCGAGGGCGAACTAGGGAGAGCGAGATCTTCGTGCGCACCCCAGAGTTCGAACCTCAAGGGTTTGCCGGAATCCGGAATCCGACAGGAGTGGTATATCTCGCGGATGAACTTAGCTGCCAGAAGCCGAGCCACCTCTTCGCCAATGGCCTTCCTCTTCTCCACAGTGGACCGACGGAGGTGTTCCTTGACGGGTTTTGCTTTCGGGTCGACACGCAAATGGTGCTCAGCCAGTCCCCTGGGTACACCCGGCATGTCAGATGGTTTCCATGCGAAGATGTCCCAGTTCTCACGGAGGAACTGGATGAGCGCTTCTTCCTATTTGCTGTCAAGTGTTGTTGAGATGTGAGTCAGAGCAGCATTGGGATCTTCCGGGTGAATATGGGCAGGTTTTGTCTCTCCGGCCGACTGAAATGCAGACTCTGAAGCAGGCTTCTTAGCTCGCAACAAATCACTCGGGTCTGCATTCTTGTTGTACTCTTCCATCTCTACTGCTGCCATCTGCTCGTCGGCAATTTTTGAGCCCTTCTGGAGGCACTCTTCTGCTCTTTGCCGACTCCCTGTGACTGTGATCACGCCTCTGGGACCAGGCATCTTCAACTTGAGGTATACGTAACATGGTTGAGCCATGAAACGAGCATATGCGGGTCTGCCCAGAATATCATGGTAGGCACTGTGAAAATCCACCACCTCAAACGTCAACTTTTCCTTGCGGTAATTCTTTGAATCACCGAAAACCACATCAAGAGCGATCTGACCGAGTGAATCTGCTTTCTTACCTGGGATGACTCCATGGAATCTCATGTTTCTCTCACTGAGCTTTGACATGGGAATGCCCATCCCTCGGAGGGTCTCAACATACAGAATGTTCAATCCACTACCACCGTCCATGAGAATCTTGGTCAGTCGGGTGCCCCCAACGACTGGGTCGACCACCAATGCTTGTCACCTAGGGGTAGCAACGTGTGCTGGGTGGTTGGCCGGGTCGAATGTAATAGGAGTTTTTGACCACTTCAAATACGTCGTAGTTCCCGGAGCAACCATGTTCACTTCCCTATTGATAACTTTCAGTCGACTTTTGCTCTCGATGTCAGCAAAAATCACCAAAGTAGCATTGAAATTGGGATAACCATCATCTTCTTCTTTCTCTTCTTCCTTACCAGAGTCCTTCTCTGGGGGCTGACCCTCTCTGAACTGCTGAATCAGCAGCCGACACTACCGAGTGGTATGCTTGGGTAGAATCAAGTTACCCTCTTCATCTTTTTTCATGTGTATGTGACACGACAAATCAAGGACGTCGCTAGCGGCCTGATCCTTCACCTTTTTGGGCACCCATGGCCCCTTAGGTTTACCTTTGAACTTCCCTTTATTCAGAACCGCGGCCTCGGCGGGTCCTGCAACTTCAGCTTTGCGTTTTTGCTTCCGACCGGAATTTCCACCTCCGGTGTCTTGGGCGACTGGTTTTCTCTTGCCACTGCGGAGTCGGTCCTGCGCTTCGCCATTGGCATACCGAGTGGCTATTCCCATCATTCGGGCCAGAGACATATCTCCGGACCGACCGAATTTCAGGTTGAGCTCTCTGTATCGGACGCCCTCTTTGAAGGCACAAACTTCCTGGTGCTCTGACACTTTTTCTACAGTATGATGAAGGGTAGTCCATCTCTGGATGAAGTCTCTGAAGGTCTCATTCTACTTCTGAACACAGTGCTGCAATTCAGTCAGCCCAGCAGGTCGCTTGCAGGTGCCCTCGAACATTTTGATGAACACTCGGGCCAACTCTTCCCAACAGAAGATACTTCCAGGGGCCAACTGATTCAACCAAGCTCTGGCCAACCCTTCAAGCATCAGGGGGAGGTGCTTCGTGGCTACATTATCGTTGCCTCCACCAATCTGCGCTGCCACTCGGTAATCTTCCAGCCATATGTCGGGCTTTGACTCACCGGTGAACTTACTCACGCCCGTCGCCAACCTGAAGTTAGGAGGGATCTCAGCAGCTCGGATGGCTCTACTGAAACATTCGGGACCAGAAACAAATGCTCTGCTTCCAGTCAAACGATCTCTATCTTGTCCTTCTCTGTGCCCCCGGCCCCTGTCGACCAAACCTTGCACGAGGAGCGATCTTGCATCGAACCCAGGCTCTCTTGGGTCGACTGGAGCCCTCCGCTCATCATCATACGGACGCCTGCCATTATACCACCGGGGCGCGTACGACCCGCCCTTCGGAGGGGGCGAAAGCACTCGATGGCGGTCATCATGGGCATATCGATGATCATACTGCTCGTGGCCTCGCCCCAGGTCCTGGTCCTGGCGGTGACCATGATCTTCACGCCGCGGAGGCGATCTTGGACTATGTGCCGACTGAACTGTGTCTGCCACCACAGATCTGCTATGGATTCTGTTGCGCGACTGAGGAACAACCAAGTTTTGTTCACCCGCTGCTCGGACCAACGCTCGGATCTGCAGCAAACCTCTACCAGCTTCTGAACAGGATGGCTGAATTGACTCTACTATACGGGCTGCAGCTGCAAGATTTTGGACCGGAGTGCGATATACCTGAGGTTCAGGCGGAAACAGTTGTCGAGGCCGTCGACTGGATTCGGGGATCTGCCGGCAGGCGCGTTCATCGAGTGAGTGTTGGAGATTTTCCAAACACACGCGCTTAGCCAAGGTAGCGAGGCGCGCAGCTTCCAAGGCCCGAGCCTCAAAAGTCTCTCCCATGATGGGGGTATGGAGCGCCTCCATGTTGCGATGATGCAACTCCTCCCTCTGCTCCGAAGTGAGGGCTTGGGGATGATATTCATCGTGACCATGCGATAGGCAGCCACCACCATCGCCGCCGCCACCACGATGGAACCCAGGCGGGCTGCAAGACGAGTCGACCATGAGGACTTCTGCCGCAGGGCCGCTGCTTCCTCACTTGGAAAGAGTGTCGGCGGAACCAGCCGACATGTCGAACGCCCGTAGAGAGATTCATCGGGCTCGATAGCTGCAACTTGAGGGATGGCGGACTCGTGAGCCACTGCATGCTTCACCCACCGCTGGAGCCGCGACCGACCGGATCGCTTGCGGCGGCGTATAACGGAGAGAGCCGATGCCGTGGGAACCGACCGATACTGGGTTGATGGTTGCCGCAGGAGGACGCTGCGAGCGCATGCGTTGAAGTGCGTCTTGACGTCGAGGGGGGCTTGTTGGAGCCAGGCGGAGTCGTCGGCGATGAAAACGAGCGCACCGAGACGGATCTCGTGGCCCAAAGCCAAACCACCGTTGGAAACCATGTTGATGGAGATCGGAAAAATCGCCACCTCGCCGGAAGTCGCTAAGACGCCTGCCCCACGTTGGGCACCAACTGTCGTGGGAGTAAGTCTGACAGTAAGAATAGGGGGTACGTAGGAGGAGGCAAGGCCCTAGGTACGGCAAGGTTGTACTCGTGAGTTTATGAGTTCAGGCCCCTCTCGGAGGAGGTAACAACCCTACGTCTCGGTGCCCGGTGGCTTGTCGACTGGAATACGCGTGTGAGTTACAGGGGGTGCGAACCCTTGTGCCAAAGGAGGGGTGGTGGCTTATATAGAGTGCGCCAGACCCCTCCAGCCCTCAGTTACACAGGGTTCAATATAAGTTAAGACAGGGGCATTACTGGTTACGCCTGCTATAATGACTACTAATGACCTTTAAGACTACGGAGTGAAGTTGTAACACCCCGGATGTAACTTTCCATATTTGTAACTCCAACTCTTGCCATTTTCGGCTATGTGTTATGATATTCCCTCCGTGTCGGGTTTTGTCTTTCGTTTTGCTTTTTGTTCATGTCATGCATTTCATATCATGTCATCATGCGCATTGCATTTGCATACGTGTTCGTCTCATGCATCCGAGCATTTTCCCCGTTGTCCGTTTTGCAATCCGGCGCTCCCACCTCCTCCGGCGCACCCCTCTTGTTTTCTTTCGTGAGCGGGTGTCAAACGTTCTCGGAATGGACTGAGGCTTGTCAAGTGGCCTTGGTATACCACCGGTAGACCACCGGTCAAGTTTTGTTCCATTTGGAGGTCGTATGGTACTCCAACGGTTAACCGGGCATCCGCAAAGTCCATTTGTGTGTTCCAGCAAAACCACCCTCAAAACCAGCCCATAAACCCACCAAAGTCACTTCCATGCTGTAGGTCGTTCGATCACGATTGTGTGGGCGAAAACCGCACCTCATTTGGACTCTCCTAGCTCCCTCTACCTATAATTATGCCTCCCCTCCCGAAAAAATACGCAGATCAAACCCTAGCATTTTTCCCCGCCGCCCCGGACACGTCCGGTCCGCGCCGGACAAATATCCACCGACGGCCGCAGCGAACCAGGGGCCGCCACGTGGTGCCCGCCGCCGCCCGTACCGCGCCGGCCCGCCAGGCCCGCCGCGGGCTCGCCCGAGCCCAGTCCCGCCGCCGCTCGCCCTCCGCGCGCCCGAGCCGCGCCGCCGCCCTGCGCCGCCGCCTCCGCGCCGTCGCCCGCCGCCTTCGCCTCCCGCCGGCGCCGCCGCGCCCAGCACCGGCCGCCGCCGCCGCCGCGGACGCCGCCGCCGCCGCACGACGCCGCGTGTCCTCCTCCTCCGGCGCCCGGCGCCGCCCGACCTCCGGCCGCCTCCCTCCGGCCTCTCCCTTCTCTCCTCCGGCATCGCCACCCACCGCCGGCGAGCTCGAGGCCCGGCCCCGGCCAGATCTGGATCGAGGAAGCCCACAGTTGACTTTCCTTTTCTCTCCCCGAAATTTCTAAGTTTTTTGCATTTCCACATTATATATCCCTGTTCATCATGTCATAACTCTCTGCATATAGCTCCGTTTCACGCGTGTAATATATCGAATTGTTCGTATCATGATGCTCTACATTTTGTTCAATTGCGCCATGTTGATTAGAGGCAATGTTGATGCCCAAATCTCTGGTGCAAGAGTGCTACTTGCTGTTGTCTGCTGTTGCTTAGCAGAACTTGGAGATTTGTTATTTTTGTATCATTTAATCTGTGCATCTTATGGGCATGAGCTCTACATGTGTTTTGTTGTATGCCATGCCATCTTTCCATTGGTGTATACCATGTATTTTTGTGATCTCTGTGGTGACTAGCACAAGCATGCAAACTAGGCCCCGTAATGTTTCTGATTTCAGGGACTGTAATTTCTCCAAGTCTTTGTCTGCTGTTATTTTTTTGCCATGTAAACTTGATGCTACAGAGAGATCTATACTCATTTTGGAGATGTTCAGTAGGGATGTTTTATAGATATTGTTGTAATTGATCCATTCCTGCACTTGTTTGCAAATATGGAGTGCCATAGCATGACTCAATCTTGCTCTACTTTTGCTACAAAATATTTCTGGCAGATTCTTAACATGATATGCAATTTTGCCAAGCTTGTTCTAGTTGTCTCATACATGCTATGTATTTTCTCTTGCCATGGATAGCTTCATAAACATGCCTTCTTGCTGTAGGTATGCTTGTTTTGTCATGCATTGCTTTGTGGTGAGTGCATCAAGCTCATAAAGATGCCTTCATATTATTGATTTCTGCCATGCTCTGTTTTTCTGCCAAGTCTGAAACCTGTTAACGAAACTTGCTATGTTTACATGGTTGCCATCATATCTTCTGTTCCTTTTTGGCTTATGGTCAGTAAGATACTTTTGTCATATGAATTTAGTAGAATACTGCCATGCCTTGTTTTGCCATGTTAAGTTCCTGTAGCATGTTGTTTTCATGCTCTGAACTTTGCTACCTGATGCTGTTTTCTGCCATGTCCAGTAATTTCACCAAGTCTGTGAACCTGTTATCTTTTGCACTTTTGCCATGCTTGTTTGAACCTGCTGTGTTGTGTTCTAGCCGTAGCTCAGTGTTCATCTTTTCTCAAGAATCTCCTGTAGATTACTGCCATATGCTTTGTTGCTATGTTGGAGTGCTGTAGCATTGTTACTTGTTGCATTTTAAGTGCTATCATGCTGTTAATCGCAGATTCGTGTCATTCTTGTTTTGCTTGCCATTTGCAAACCGTGCATCCGTTCCGGTGATCTTTATATCGATTTCGACCGAAATCATCTCATGTTTCCAGTGGCATGCTTGGCTTGCCAAGTTACTGCCTTGTTCATCATTTTCCTTCCGGAGCACGCATATGCATCGCATATCATATCTTGCATATCATTCATGAATTGCATCATGTTGCTTGTGCATTTCCCGTGATTGATTGTGGTTCCGTTGCTTGTGTTCTTGTCTTGGGTAGAGCCGGGAGACGAGTTCGTGAACGAGGAACCTGTTGAGTACGCTTACGAGGATCAAGCTTTCGACAACTCTGAGAACCTTGCAAGCAAGATGACCACCCCTCGAAATCACTTCTATCTTTGCTTTGCTAGTTGTTCGTTCTTTTGCATGCTGCGCTACCTATCACTTGCTTTATCATGCCTCCCATATTGCCATGTCAGCCTCTAACCATCCTTTTCTAGCAAACCGTTGTTTGGCTAAGTTACCGCTTTTGCTCAGCCCTTCTTATAGCGTTGCTAGTTACAGGTGAAGTTGAAGTTTGTTCCATGTTGGAACATGGATATGTTGGGATATCACAATATCTATTATTTAATTAATGCATCTATATATTTGGTAAAGGGTGGAAGGCTCGGCCTTATGTCTGGTGTTCTGTTCCACTCTTGCCGCCCTAGTTTCTGTCATACCGGTATTATGTTCCTTGAGTTTGCGTTCCTTACGCGGTTGGGTGATTTATGGGACCCCCTTGACAGTTCGCCTTGAATAAAACTCCCCCAGCAAGGCCCAACTTTGGTTTTACCATTTGCCACCTAAGCCTTTTCCCCCGGGGTTTCGCGAGCCCGAGGGTCATCTTATTTTAACCCCCGGGCCAGTGTTCCTCTGAGTGCTGGTCCAAACTAGAGCACCGTGCGGGACCGTCCCTTGGCAACTTGGGTTATGTTGGTACCTGTACGCTTCGCTCATCCGTTGTGCCCTGAGAACGAGATATGTGCAGCTCCTATCGGGATTTGTCGGCACATTCGGGTGGCTTTGCTGGTCTTGTTTTACGATTGTCGAAATGTCTTGTAAACCGGGATTTCGAGACTGACCGGGTCTTTCCGGGAGAAGGTTTATCCTTCATTGACCGTGAGAGCTTATGATGGGCTAAGTTGGGACACCCCTGCAGGGTATTATCTTTCGGAAGCCGTGCCCGCGGTTATGAGGCAGATGGGAATTTGTTAATGTCCGGTTGTAGAGAACTTGTCACTTGACCAAATTAAAATACATCAACCGTGTGTGTAGCCGTGATGGTCTCTTCTCGGCGGAGTCCGGGAAGTGAACACGGTTTGAGTTATAATTGACGTAAGTCGGAGTTCAGGATCACTTCTTGGTCATTACTAGTTGACGACCGTTCCGTTGCTTCTCTTCTCGCTCTCATTTGCGTATGTTAGCCACCATATATGCTTAGTGCCTGCTGCGGCTCCACCTCATTACACCATCCTTTCCGATAAGCTTAAATAGTCTTGATCTCGCGGGTGTGAGATTGCTGAGTCTTCGTGACTCACAGATTCTACCAAAATAGTTGCAGGTGCCGACGATGCCAGTGCAGATGATGGGATCGACCTCAAGTGGGAGTTCGATGAGGAACGTGGTCGTTACTATGTGTCTTTTCCTGATGATCAGTAGTGGAGCCCAGTTGGGACGATCGGGGATCTAGCATTTGGGGTTGTCTTATTTTCATTTGGATCTTGACCATAGTCGGTCTATGTGTGTATTTTGGATGATGTATGGATTATATTTATGTATTGTGTGAAGTGGCGATTGTAAGCCAACTCTTTATCCCATTCTTGTTCATTACATGGGATTGTGTGAAGATGACCCTTCTTGCGACAAAACCACAATGCGGTTATGCCTCTAAGTCGTGCCTCGACACGTGGGAGATCTAGCCGCATCGTGGGCGTTACAGAAGGCCTGACCGTTGCCATCCTGGGGTGGCTTTAGATCTTCTATACTCTGAGTGATTCTTCGTACCGTCGAGTGGTTCTATCTTGGTCGAGTGGACTTGGGGTATCCGAGTGGAATAGCCGGTCGAGTGGATTGCACTCCAAGGTGATTTCAGTCGGTATCTTCTGTTGTAGTTTGAATGTCTTTGAATCTAGGACAGTGTCCTTGGGTAGGGCGTCTAGGTTAGGCCTATGACCCTACCCTAGGTACATGTCATCGTCAGCGCGCCCTGGTGGGTTGTGCTCCCCTCGGAGCAGCCCCCAGGTGCTTCTTCGGCTCATTGGTTGTCTTCTGGTCCAAAAAAATCCACAAAAAGTTTCTCTGCGTTTGGACTCCGTTTGGTATTGATTTCCCGCGATGTAAAAAACATGCAAAAAACAACAACTGGCACCTGGCACTATGTCAATAGGTTAGTACCAAAAAATGATATAAACTGACTATAAAATGATTCTAAAACATCCAAGATTGATAATATAATAGCATGGAACAATAAAAAAAATATAGATACATTGGAGACGTATCAATGGTTCCCCCCACGGCACTCCGACACCACTTGAAGAGAGGGCCAGAGAGCCCCCTCCATCTTATTCTCCCATTGCCTCTCCCCTCTATTAGGAGAGTGATAACTGATATGTCTCCAACGTATCTATAAATTTTGATCATTCTATGCTATTATATTATCTGTTTTGGATGTTTAATGGGCTTTAATATGCTCTTTTATATTATTTTTCGGACTAACCTATTAACCGGAGGCCCAGTGCCAGTTGCTGTTTTTTTGCCTATTTCAGTGTTACGCAGAAAAGGAATATCAAACGGAATCCAAACGGAACGAAACCTTCGCGAGGATCTTTCTTGGAACAAACGCAATCTAGGAAACTTGGAGTGGAAGTCAGAGACGCAACAAGGCGGCCACGAGGCAGGAGGGCGCGCCCAGGGGGGTAGGGGCGCCCCCCACCCTCATGGGTCCCTCGTAGCTCCACGATGTACTTCTTTCGCCTATATATACCCTTGTACCCTAAAAACATCCAGGAGAGCCACAAAACCACTTTTCCACGGCCGCAACCTTCTATACCCGTGAGATCCCATCTGGGGCCTTTTCTGGCGATCTGCCAGAGGGGGATTCGATCACGGAGGGCTTCTACATCAACTCCATAACCTCTCTGATGATGTGTGAGTAGTTTACCACAGACCTTCGGGTCCATCGTTATTAGCTAGATGGCTTCTTCTCTCTCTTTGGTTCTCAATACAAAGTTCTCCTTGATGTTCTTGGAGATCTATTCGATGTAATATTCTTTTGCGGTGTGTTTGCCGAGATCCGATGAATTGTGGGTTTATGATCAAGATTATCTATGAACAATATTTGGTTCTTCTCTAAATTCTTATATGCATGATTTGATATCTTTGCAAGTCTCTTCGAATTATCGGTTTAGTTTGGCCTACTAGATTGATCTTTCTTGCAATGGGAGAAGTGCTTAACTTTGGGTTCAATCTTGCGGTGTCCTTTCCCAGTGACAGTAGGGGCAGCAAGGCACGTATTGTATTGTTGCCATCGAGGATAAAAAGATGGGGTTTATATCATATTGCTTGAGTTTATCCCTCTACATCATGTCATCTTGCCTCTCTGTTCTTATGAACTTAATACTTTAGATGCATGCTGGATAGCGATCGATGTGTGGATTAATAGTACTAGATGCAGAATCGTTTCGGTCTACTTGACACAGACGTGATGCCTATATTCATGATCATGCCTAGATATTCTCATAACTATGCACTTTTCTATCAATTGCTCGACAGTAATTTGTTCACCCACCGTAATATATGCTATCATGAGAGAAGCCACTAGTGAAACCTATGGCCCCTGGGTCTACTTTACATCATATAAGTTTCCGATCTATAATTCTAGTTTACTATTTATTTTGCAATCTTTACTTTCCAATCTATACAACAAAAATACCAAAAATATTTATCTTATTATCTTTATCAGATCTCACTTTTGCAAGTGGCCATGAAGGGATTGACAACCCCTTTATCGCGTTGGTTGCAAGGTTCTTGATTGTTTGTGCAGGTACTAGGTGACTTGCGTGTAGTCTCCTACTGGATTGATACCTTGGTTCTCAAAAACTAAGGGAAATACTTACGCTATTTTGCTGCATCACCCTTTCCACTACAAGGGAAAACCAACGCATGCTCAAGAGGTAGCAAGAAGGATTTCTGGCGCCGTTGCCGGGGAGATCTACGCTCAAGTCAAGACATACCAAGTACCTATCACAAACTCTTCTCCCTCGCATTACACTATTTTCCATTCGCCTCTCGTTTTCCTCTCCCCCAGTTCTAAAACGATTTAAAAAAACCTTTGCCTTTTCTTTGCCCCTCTTCCGTTCGTCCTTCTGTTTGCTCGTGTTACCATGTGTCTTCTATGTGCTTGCACCTTCGCTTGCTAAAAATCTATTGATATGGATCCTCAGCCCCTTGCTAATCTTTTTAAGAGATCCAATTATGATGAACCAATTTCTAGTGAGTTGTGTGCACTAGATTATGTTTATGAGGTTTTGCTTGAAATCCGTGAATTTGGAAATTGTGATGAAGTACTTTATGAAGTGATTCATGGTAGATCTTTGAATGAAAAGCATGATTGCAATGATGGTATTATAAATTCTATTAATGTCAGTTGTGATAATAATATGCAAAACCCTAAGCTTGGGGATGCTAGTTTTGCTACATCCACTACTTGTTGCAATGATCATGATTGGGGTGATTCTTCTTATGATCTTGAAAATTTATTTAAGCCCCATGATGAATATGAGATTGTTAATAATGTTTGCAATAATATTGAAAGTGGGTTTGGAAGAGTGTCAACTTTAGATCCCACATATTTGGAGAATGTTCAATCTTATGAAGTTTTTGATAAAAGTGGGTTTGGAGAGGTCATGACTTTAGTTAATGTTAATCCCACTATTTTGGAAGAGTGTCAACTTTGCATACATGTGGATCATGTTAAGAATACGTTTTGTGATAGCTATATTGTTGAATTTTCTTATGATCCTACATGTAATTATTATGAGAGAGGAAACTATGGTTGTAGAAATTTTCATGTTACTAAATTACCTCTCGTTATGTTGAGATTGCTATTGTTCTTTCCGCTTCCTTGCATATGCTAGTTTTTGCTTGCCTTGATAATTTGTTTGCCTATAAGATGCCTATGCATAGGAAGTATGTTAGACTTAGATGTGTTTGTCACATGTTTTATGATTCTCTCTTTGTGCTTCAATTCTTGTCTTTCATGTGAGCATCATTGAAATCTCTTTGCCTAGCTAGGGGCGTTAAACGATAGCGCTTGTTGGGAGGCAACCCAATTTTATTTTTTGCTTTTTGTTCCTGTTTAGTAATAAATAATTCATCTAGCCTCTGTTTAGATGTGGTTTTATGTTTTAATTAGTGTTTGTGCCAAGTAGAACCTTTGGGAAGACATGGGTGAAGTCTTTGCAATCTTGCTGTAAAAAACAGAAACTTTTGCGCTCACGAGATTAGATGCCATGTTTTACTGGAGAGTGATTTTAGGTTTATTCTTTTTGCATATGATTAATAGAAAAACTCCTAACGTCCACCAATTTATTTCAGAATTTTTGGAGTTCCAGAAGTATGCGTATGAATCATATTACTACAGACTGTTCTGTTTTTAACAGATTCTGTTTTTATGTGTTGTTTGCTTCTTTTGATGAATCTATGGCTAGTATCGGGGGGTATGAACCATAGGAGAAGTTGGAATACAGTAGGTTTAACACCAATATAAATAAATAATGAGTTCATTACAGCACCTTAAAGTGGTGGTTTGTTTTCTTATACTAATGGAGCTCATGAGATTTTTCGTTTAAGTTTTGTGTTGTGAAGTTCTCAAGTTTTAAGTAAAGATTTGATGGATTTTGGAATAAGGAGTGGAAAGAGCCTAAGCTTGGGGATGCCCAAGGCACCCCAAGGTAAAATTCAAGGACAACCAAAATTCTAAGCTTGGGGATGCCCCGGAAGGCATCCCCTCTTTCGTCTTCGTCTATCGGTAACTTTACTTGAGGCTATATTTTTATTCACCACATGATATGTGTTTTGCTTGGAGCGTCTTGTATGGTTTGAGTATTTGCTTTTTAGTTTACCACAATCATCCTTGCTGTACACACCTTTTGGGAGAGACACACATGAATCGGAATTTATTAGAATACTCTATGTGCTTCGCTTATATCTTTTGAGCTAGATAATTTTGCTCTAGTGCTTCACTTATATATTTTTAGAGCACGGTGGTGGTTTTATTTTATAGAAATTATTGATCTCTCATGCTTCACTTATATTATTTTGAGAGTCTTTTAGAACAGCATGGTAATTTTCTTTGTCTATAAAATTAGTCCTAATATGATAGGCGTCCAAGATGGGTATAATAAAAACTTTCATATAGAGTGCATTAAACACTATGAGAAGTTTGATACTTGATAATTGTTTTGAGATATAAAGATGGTGATATTAGAGATGTGCTATTTGAGAAATTGTGAAATTGATAAACACTTGTGTTGAGGTTTGCAAGTCCCGTAACATGCACGTATGGTAACCGTTGTGTGACAAATTTGAAGCAAGAGGTGTTCTTTGATTGCTTTCCTTATGAGTGGCGGTCGGGGAAGAGCGATGATCTTTTCCTACCAATCTATCCCCCTAGGAGCATGCGCGTAGTGCTTGGTTTTGATGACTTGTAGATTTTTGCAATAAGTATGTGAGTTATTTATGACTAATGTTGAGTCCATGGATTATACGCGCTCTCACCCTTCCATCATTGCTAGCCTCTTCGGTACCGTGCATTGCCCTTTCTCACCTCGAGAGTTGGTGCAAACTTCACCGGTGCATCCAAAACCCGTGATATGATTCGCTCTCTCACACATAAGCCTCCTTATATCTTCCTTAAAACAGCCACATACCTACCTATTATGGCATTTCCATAGCCATTCTGAGATATATTGCCATGCAACTTTCCACCGCTTCGTTTATTATGACACGCTTCATCATTGTCATATTGCCTTGCATGACCACGTAGTTGACATCGTATTTGTGGCAAATCCACCATTCATCTTTTTTATACATGTCACTCTTGATTCATTGCACATCCCGGTATACCGCTGGAGGCATCTACATAGAGTCATATTTTGTTCTAAGTATCGAGTTGTAATTCTTGAGTTGTAAGTAAATAAAAGTGTGATGATCTTCATTATTAGAGCATTGTCCCATGTGAGGAATGGATGATGGAGACTATGATTCCCCCACAAGTCGGGATGAGACTCCGGACGAAAATAAGAGGCCATAAAAAAAGAGAAGGCCCAAACAAAAAAAATGAGAGAAAAAGAGAGAAGGGGCAATGTTACTATCCTTTTTCCACACTTGTGCTTCAAAGTAGCACCATGATCTTCATGATAGAGAGTCTCTTATTTTGTCACTTTCATATACTAGTGGGAATTTTTCATTATAGAACTTGGCTTGTATATTCCAATGATGGGCTTTCTCAAAATGCCCTAGGTCTTCGTGAGCAAGCAAGTTGGATGCACACCCACTTAGTTTCTTTTGTTGAGATTTCATACATTTATAGCTCTAGTGCATCCGTTGCATGGCAATCCCTACTCCTTGCATTGACATCAATTGATGGGCATCTCCATAGCCCGTTGATTAGCCGCGTCGATGTGAGACTTTCTCCGTTTTTTGTCTTCTCCACACAACCTCCATCATCATATTCTATTCCACCTATAGTGCTATGTCCATGGCTCGCGCTCATATATTGCGTGAAAGTTGAAAAAGTTTGAGAATGCTAAATATTAAAAAATTGCTTGGCTTTTCATCGGGGTTGTGCATGATGAGAGCATTTTGTGTGACGAAAATGAAGGATGGAAAAACTATATGATTTTGTAGGGATGAGCTTTCTTTGGCTATGTTATTTTGAGAAGACATAATTGCTTGGTTTGTGCTTGAAGTATTATTATTTTTATGTCAATATTAAACTTTTGTCTTGAATCTTTCGGATCTAAACATTCATGCCACAATAAAGAAAATTACATTGAAAATTATGTTAGGTAGCATTCCACATCAAAAATTCTATTTTTATCATTTGCCTACTCGAGGACGAGCAGGAATTAAGCCTGGGGATGCTGACACGTCTCCAACGTATCTATAATTTTTGATCGTTCCATGCTATTATATTATCTGTTTTGGATGTTTAATGGGCTTTAATATGCTCTTTTATATTATTTTTGGGACTAACCTATTAACCAGAGGCCCAGTGCCAGTTGCTGTTTTCTTTGCCTATTTCAGTGTTTCGCAGAAAAGGAATATCAAACGGAATCCAAACGGAACAAAACCTTCGCGAGGATCTTTCTTGGAACAAACGCAATCCGGGAGACTTGGAGTGGCAGTCAGAGACGCAACAAGGCAGCCACGAGGGAGGAGGGCGCGCCCATTGGGGTAGGCGCGCCCCCACACTCGTGGGCCCCTCGTAGCTCCACCGACGTACTTCTTTCGCCTATATATACCCTTGTACCCTAAAAACATCCAGGAGAGCCACAAAACCACTTTTCCACCGCTGCAACCTTCTATACCCGTGAGATCCCATATGGAGCCTTTTCCGGTGATCTGCCGGAGGGGGATTCGGTCACGGAGGGCTTCTACATCAACACCATAGCCTCTCCGATGATGTGTGAGCAGTTTACCACAGACCTTTGGGTCCATAGTTATTAGCTAGATGGCTTCTTCTCTCTCTTTGGTTCTCAATACAAAGTTCTCCTCGATGTTCTTGGAAATCTATTCGATGTAATATTCTTTTGCGGTGTGTTTGCCGAGATCCGATGAATTGTGGGTTTATGATCAAGATTATCTATGAACAATATTTGTTTCTTCTCTAAATTCTTATATGCATGATTTGATATCTTTGCAAGTCTCTTCGAATTATCGGTTTAGTTTGGCCTACTAGATTGATCTTTCTTGCAATGGGAGAAGTGCTTAGCTTTAGGTTCAATATTGCGGTGTCCTTTCCCAGTGACAGTAGGGGCAGCAAGGCACGTATTGTATTGTTGCCATCGAGGATAAAAAGATGGGGTTTATATCATATTGCTTGAGTTTATCCATCTACATCATGTCATCTTGCCTAATGCGTTACCCTGTTCTTATGAACTTAATACTCTAGATGCATGCTGGATAGCGGTCGATGTGTGGAGTAATAGTAGTAGATGCAGAACGTTTCGGTCTACTTGACACAGACGTGATGCCTATATTCATGATCATTGCCTAGATATTCTCATAACTATGCGCTTTTCTACCAATTGCTCGGCAGTGATTTGTTCACCCACCGTAATATATGCTATCATGAGAGAAGCCACTAGTGAAAGCTATGGCCCCCGGGTCTAATTTACATCATATAAGTTTCCGATCTATAATTTTAGTTTGCTATTTATTTTGCAATATTTACTTTCCAATCTATACAACAAAAATACCAAAAATATTTTTCTTATTATCTTTATCAGATCTCACGTTTGCAAGTGGTCGTGAAGGGATTGACAACCCCTTTATTGTGTTGGTTGCAAGGTTCTTGATTGTTTGTGTAGGTACTAGGTGACTTGCGTGTAGTCTTCTACTGAATTGATACCTTGGTTCTCAAAAACTGAGGGAAATATTTACGCTACTTTGCTGCATCACCCTTTCCTCTTCAAGGGAAAAGCAACGCATGCTCAAGAGGTAGCAATAACCCACAAGTATAGTAGATCGCACCAGTTTTTGAGGGCAGAGTATTCAACCCAAATTTGTAGATTCGACACAAGGGGATCCAAACAATATTTGAAGGTATTAGCAGCTGAGTTGTCAATTCAACCACACCTGGAGATTAATTATCTATAACAACATGATCAGTAGCAAAGTAATATGATACTTTTGATAATAGTAACCGTGGCAATGGTAACGGTAACAGTGATAGCAGTAACTTTGTAGCAAGTGCAACAGTAACAGTAGGAGTAGTAACTTAGCAGGAACAATATAAGATAAATTCTTAGGCATTGGATCGATGACTTGTTGGATGATATTCATCATGAGACAGTTATAACCTAGGGTGATACGGCACTAGCTCCAGTTCATCAACATAATGTAGGCATGTATTCCGTAAATAGTCATACGTGCTTATGGAAAGAACTTGCATGACATATTTTGTCCTACCCTCCCGTGGCAGCGGGGTCCTATTGGAAACTAAGGGATATTAAGGCATCCTTTTAATAGAGAACCAGAACAAAGCATTAACACACGGTGAATACATGAACTCCTCAAACTACGATCATCACCGGGAGTGGTCCCGACTATTGTCACTCCAGGTTGCCGAATCATAACACGTAGTAGGTGACTATAACTTGCAAGATCAGATCTAGAACATGGATATAATGGTGATAACATAAATGGTTCAGATCTGAATTCATGGCACCCAGGCCCAAAGTGACAAGCATTAAGCATGGCAAAGTCATAGCAACATTAATCTCAGAATATAATGGATACTAGGGATCGGGCCCTAACAAAACTAACTCAATTACATGATGAATCTCATCCAACTCCTCACCGACCAGTGAGCCTTCGAAGGAATTACTCACTCCCGGTGGGGAGCATCATGGAATTGGCGATGGAGAAGGGTTGGTGATGACGAAGAACGAAGATCCCCCTCTCCGGAGCCCCAAACGAACTCCAGATCTGGCCTCCCGATGAAGAACAGGAGGTGACGGCGGTTCTGTCTCGTGGATCGCGATAATTCTTTCTCCCTGATTTTTTCTGGAAAAATAGGATTTTATAGCGTCGGTTTCAGGGTCCGCGGGGCCACCACGTGGGGACAACCCACCTGGGCGCGCCAGGAGGGGGCGCCCTGGTGGGTTGTGCCCACCCAGATGCCCCCCTCCGGTGGATCTTGGCTACAAATTTTTTTATTTATTGTATAAAAAATCCTCGCAAAGTTTCGTTCCATTCCGAGAACTTTTTTTTCTGCACAAAAACAACACCATGGTAGTTCTGCTGAAAACAGCGTCAGTCCGGGGTTAGTTTCATTCAAATCATGCAAATTAGAGTCCAAAACAAGAGGAAAAGCGTTAGGAAAAGTAGATACGTTGGAGACGTATGAGAGAGGTTTTCCCCTCTGATCCTTGGCCTCCATGGCTCCCAGAGGGGTGAGAGCCCCTCCAAGAATGGATCTCTTCTCTCTCTCTCTCTCTCTCTCTCTCTGTTTGTCCCAGTTTCTCTCTATTTTCGGAACTGTTTCTGAGGCCTAGCACCATTTCTTAATTATACAAGCCAAGTTCTATAATGAAAAGTTCCCACTAGTATATGAAAGTGAAAAAATAGGAGACTCTCTATCATGAAGAACATGGTGCTACTTCAAAGCACAAGTGTGGAAAAAGGATAATAACATTGTCCCTTCTCTCTTTTCTCTCATTTTTTTGTGTGGGCTTCTTTGGCCTATTTTCTTTTACTTGAGCTTCTTTAGCTGCTTTTATTTTTTTATAAAGTCCGGAGACTCATCCCAACTTGTGAGGGAATCAAAGCTTCCATCATCCTTTCCTCACATGGGACAATGATCTAATAATGATGATCATCACACTTTTATTTACTTACAACTCAAGAATTACAACTCAATACTAGAACAAAATGTGACTCTATATGAATGCCTCCGGTGGTGTACCGGGATGTGCAATGATCTAGCGTAGCAAATGACATAAAAAGGACAAGCCATGAAAACATCATGCTAGCTATCTTACGATCATGCAAAGCAATATGACAATGATGGTGCGTGTCATAATAAATGGAATGGCAGAAGTTGCATGACAATATATCTCGAAATGGCTATGGAAATGCCATAATAGGTAGGTATGGTGGCTGTTTTGAGGAAGGGTATATGGTGGGTTTAATGCACCGGCGAAAGTTGCGCGGTACTAGAGAGGCTAGCAATGGTGGAAGGGTGAGAGTGCGTATAATCCATGGACTCAACATTAGTCATGAAGAACTCACATACTTATTGCAAACATTTATTAGTCACCGAAACAAAGTACTACACGCATGCTCCTAGGGGGATAGATTGGTACGAAAAGACCAACGCTCGTCCCCAACCATCACTCATAAGGAAGACAATCAAAAAATAAATCATGCTCCGACTTCATCACATAACGGTTCACCATACGTGCATGCTACGGGAATCACAAACTTTAACACAAGTATTTCTACCAATCCACAATTACTCACTTCATGACTCTAATATCACCATCTTTATATCTCAAAACAATCATAAGGAATCAAACTTCTCATAGTATTCAATGCTCTTTATATGAAAGTTTTTATTATATCCCCCGTGGATGCCCGTCATATTAGGACTAAATCCATACCTAAGAAAATTACCATGCTGTTTAAAGACTCTCAAAATAATATATGTGAAGCATGAGAGTTCCGCAATTTCTATAAAATAAAACCACCGCCGTGCTCTAAAAAGATATAAGTGAAGCACTAGAGCAAATTGCCTAGCTCAAAAAAAGTGAAGCACATAGAGTATTCTAATAAATTCACGATTAATGCGTGTCCCTCTCAAAAGGTGTGTACATATAGGATGATTGTGGAAAACTAAAAATCAAAGAATCATATCATACAAGATGCTCCAAGCAAAACACATATCATGTGGTGAATAAAAATACAGGCTCAAGTAAATTTACCAATGGAATGAAGACGAAATAGGGGATGTCATCCGAGGCATCCCCAAGCTTAGATGCTTGGTTGTCCTTGAATTATACCTTGGGGTGCCTTGGGCATCCGCAACCTTAGGCTCTTGCCACTCCTTATTACACAGTCCATCAAATCTTTACCCAAAACTTGAAAACTTCACAACACAAAACTCAACAGAAAACTCATGAGATCCGTTAGTATAATAAAATAAATCACCACTTTAGGTACTGTTGTGAACTCATTATAAATTAATTTTGGTGTTATATCTACTATATTCCAAATTCTCCATGGTTCATACCCCCCGATACTATCCATAGATTCATCAAAATAGGCAAACAACACATAGAAAACATAATCTGTCAAAAACAGAACAATATGTAGAAATCTGAAAACTTCGTATACTTATGTAACTCCAAAAATTCTAAAAACTTACGACAATCTAGGAAATTTGTATATCAATCTTGTGTAAAAAATTCAGTTCAAAAGCACGTTTCTGTGATTTTCTAAAATTCTGGCAAGGAGCGTAAAAGTTTCCGTTTTTCAGCAAGATCAAATCAACTATCACCATAGACAATCCCGAAGGTCTTACTTGGCTCAAACACTAACTAAAACACCAAAACACAATTACTACAGAAGTAGTAATGTTTATTTATTGAAAAACAGAACAAAAAAACACAAAATAAATTTGGGTTGCCTCCCAACAAGCGCTATAGTTTAACGCCCCTAGCTAGGCATAAAACATAGATCTAGGTATTAAATACATAAGTAGCCCTCATAATAGATTGATATGGCAACTTAATTTTCTTTCTCTGGAAGTGTTCCATGCCCTTCTTTAACGGAAATTGAAATCTAATGTTTCCTTGTTTCATATCAATAATTGCACCACTCGTTCTAAGGAAAGTCTACCAAGAATGATAGGACATGTAGGATTGCAATCTATATCAAGCACAATAAAATCTACGGGCACATCATTCCTATTTGCAACAATAAGAACATCATTAATCCTTCCCATATGTTTCTTAATAGTATAATCTGCTAGATGCAAATGCAAAGATCAATCATCAAGTTTGTGGAAACCTAGCACATCACATAAAGTTTTCGGAATTGGGGAAACACTAGCACCCAAATCACAGAAAGCATTGAACTCATAATCTTTAATTTTAATCTTAATTGTATGTTCCCACTCATCATGAAGCTTTCTAGGGATAGAAACTTCTAACTCAAGTTTTTTTCAAAAGATTTCATCATAGCATCAACGATATGTTTAGTAAAAGCTTTATTTTGATTATAAGCGTGCAGTGAATTCAACATGGATTGCAACAAGGAAATACAATCTATCAAAGAACAATTATCATAATTAAAGTCCTTGAAATCCAAAAGAGTGGGTTCATCGCTACTTAAAGTTTTGACCTCTCCAATCCCACTTTTGTCAATTTTTCCATCAAGATCTTAAACTCCAAATTATTGGGACGCCTTCTAGCTAAATTTGACTCATCTCCAGTCCCATATTTATCAAGATTTATATTTGAAAACACAGATTCAATAGGAGTCACATCAATCACTTTAAGATCTTCATCGTTATTTTCACAAGAAATAGAAGAACACGCTTTCACAAACCAATCTCGCTTAGCAAGCATCCTAGCGGTTCTTTCTTTGCATTAATCAATAGAAATTTTAATAGCATTTGGAGATTCATTAATATCATGCTTGGGTGGAATAGATCTAATCTTTAAAGAATCAGTCTCAAGAGAAATTCTGTTAACGTTCCAGCCAAATCATCAATCTTAAGCAATTTTTCTTCAATCATAGCATTGAAATTCTTTTGAGGACTAATTAAATCTTTAATATTGATCTCAAGATCAGAGGGTATTTTATTATAATTTCCATAAGAATTGTTGTATGAATTACCATAATTATTAGAGGAATTACTAGGAAATGACCTAGGGTTGAAATTTCCTCTATATGCGTTATTACCAAAATTGTTCCTACCAACAAAATTCACATCCATAGATTCATTATTATTCTCAATCAAAGTGGACAAAGGCATATCATTAGGATCAATAGGATCACTCTTACTAGCAGTCAATTTCATAAGTTCATCCATCTTTCCACTCAAAGTATTAATTTCTTCAATCGCACGCACTTTTTTACTAGTAGAAGATCTTTCGTTATGCCATTGAGAGTAATTAGACATAATATTATCTAGGAGTTTAGTAGCTTCTCCTAATGTGATTTCCATAAAAGTACCTCCTGCGGTGGAATCTAAAAGATTTCTAGATGCAAAAACCAATTCAACATAATTTTTTTGTATGATCATCCATAAACTTAAACCATGAGTAGGGCAATTTCTTATCATCAATTTCATCCTCTCCCAAGATTGTGCAACATGTTCATGATCAAGTTGCTTAAAATTCATTATATCGTTCCTAAGGGAGATGATCTTAGCTGGAGGAAAATACTTGGAAATAAAAATATCTTTACACTTGTTCCATGAATCAATACTTTTTTTAGGCAAAGATGAAAACCAAATTTTAGCACGATATCGTAGTGAGAACGGAAATAGCTTCAATTTAACAATATCATTATCCACATCTTTCTTCTTTTTCATATCACACAACTCAACAAAAGTATTTAGATGCGAGATCTTCACTAGGAAGGCCGGAAAATTTCTCTTTCATAATAAGATTCAACAAAGCGGCATTAATTTCATATGATTCCGCACTAGTGGCGGAGAAATCAGAGTACTAATAAAATCATTATTATTAGTGTTGGAAAAGTCACACATCTTGGTATTTTCTTGACACATCGTGACAAAGCAAGCAATCTAGCACACAAGCAAACAAAAGGGAAACGAAAGAAGTGCGAATAAAAAGGCAACTATTTTTGTATTATTCTGAAAATGTTTTAGAAATGGTGGAGAGGAAAATTAGAGGCAAATGGCAAATAATGTAATGCAAGAGATGAGAGTTTATGATGGGTACTTGGTAGGCTTGATCTAGAACCTCCTCGGCAACGGCGCCAGAAATTCTTCCTCCTACTTCTTGAGCTTGCGTTGATTTTTCCCTTGAAGAGGAAAGGGTGATGCATCAAAGTAGAGATAAGTATTTCCCTCAGTTAAGAACCAAGGTATCAATCCAGTAGGAGGCACAAGCAACTCTCCGAACTATGCACCTGCACAAACTAACAAACACTTGCACTCAACGCGAAAAAGGGGTTGTCAATCCCTTCACGGTCTCGAACAAGATTGATATCTAATAGAGATAGGCATAGAAGGTAAATAAAAAGGCAAACTGAAATAACAACAACAACAACAACAACAACAACAACAACAAATCCTTTAGTCCCAAACAAGTTGGGGTAGGCTAGAGGTGAAACCCATAAGATCTCGCAACCAACTCATGGCTCTGGCACATGGATAGCAAGCTTCCACGCACCCCTGTCCATAGCTAGCTCTTTGGTGATACTCCAATCCTTTAGGTCTCTCTTAACGGACTCCTCCCATGTCAAATTCGATCTACCCCGCCCTCTCTTGACATTCTCCGCACGCTTTGGCCGTCCGCTATGCACTGGAGCTTCTGGAGGCCTGCGCTGAATATGCCCAAACCATCTCAGACAATGTTGGACAAGCTTCTCTTCAATCGGTGCTACCCCAACTCTATCTCGTATATCATCATTCCGGACTCGATCCTTCCTCGTGTGGCCACACATCCATCTCAACATACGCATCTCCGCCACACCTAACTGTTGAACATGTCGCCTTTTAGTCGGCCAACACTCAGCGCCATACAACATTGCGGGTCGAATCGCCATCCTGTACAACTTGCCTTTTAGCTTTTGTGGCACTCTCTTGTCACAAAATTGCAGCAAAGTTAACTGAAATAAATCTAAATAAATTGCAGCAAAGTCTTTTTTGGGGTTTTTGATTTATTGATCTTAAAATATATGATGGAAAATAGACCTGGGGGCCATAGATTTCACTAGAGGCTTCCCTCTTGAAATAAAACATATGGTGGGTAAACAAATTACTGTCGAGCAATTGATAGAAAAGCGCAAACTTATGATGATATCCAATGCAATGATCCTGAATATAGGCATCACATCCGTGTCAAGTAGACCGACTCCTGCCTGCAGCTACTACTATTACTCCACACATCGACCGCTATCCAGCATGCATCTAGAGTATTAAGTTCATAAGAACGGAGTAACGCCTTAAGTAAGATGACATGATGTAGAGGGATAAACTCAACCAATATGATGAAAATCCCATCTTTTTAGCCTTGATGGCAACAATACAATACGTGCCTCGCTACCCCTACTATGTCACTGGGTGAGGACACCGCAAGATTGAACCCAAAACTAAGCACCTCTCCTATTGCAAGAAAAACCAATCTAGTTGGCCAAACCAAACCGATAATTCGAAGAGAAATACAAAGATATTTGATCATGCATAAAAGAGTTCAGAAAAGACTCAAATAATATTCATAGATAATCTGATCATAAATCCACAATTCATCAGATGTCGACAAACACACCGCAAAAGAATATTACATCGGATAGATCTCCAAGAACATCGAGGAGAACATGGTATTGAAGATCATAGACAAAGAAGAAGCCATCTAGCTACTAGCTATGTACCCGTAGGTCTGTGGTAATCTACTCACGCTTCATCGGAAGGGCAACACGGTTGATGTATATGCCTTCTGTGATTGAAACCCCTCCGGCAGGGTGCCGGAAAAGGCCCCAAAATGGGATCTCATAGGAACAGAGGCTTGCGGTGGTGGAAAAGTATTTTGGTGGATCTCTTTGATGGTTTGGGAATATTTGGTTATTTATGGAGCAAAGAATAGGGTTGGAGGACACCCAAGGGGCCCACAAGCCCTAAGGATGCCCCCTGGGGCGCGCCTAGGTGGGTTGTGGCCTCCTCGGCCATCTTCTGACCCTCTTTCCAAGTTCTATGGATGTATTCTGGTCCAAGAAAAATCATCGCGAAATATTTATTCCGTTTGGACTTCATTTGATATTCTGTTTCTGTAAAACTTTATGTAGAACTCAAAAACAAGGAAAAAACATAAACTGGCACTAGGCTCTAGGTTAATAGGTTAGTCCCAAAAATAATATAAAATAGCATATTAATGCATATAAACATCCAAAACAGATAATATAATAGCATGGAACAATAAAAAAATCATAGATATGTTGGAGACGTATCAGATGACACCACACTTTTATTTACTCATAACTCGGAAAATATGATGACTACAAATGAATGCCTCTGGTAGTGTACCAATATGTGCAATGATCTAGCGTGACAAAGATATCAAACAGACAAGCCATGGAAATACCATGCCAGCTATCTTACAATCATGTAAGGCTATATGAAAATAAACATCTAATCATGTAATGTGACAATGGAAGTTGCATGTCAATATATCTTGGAATGACTATGAAAATGTTATAATAGGTAGGTATGGTGGCTGTTTTGAGGAAGATAGGTGTTCTATGTATAGGAGAACAAGAGGAAGTTCTCCCACGGAGTTTGGATGTACTGACTGAAAGTGCAATCTTGCCCTTAACATTATTTTGATGTTGATGACAAAATACATATAGGGGACTAATTAAGTTTGCTAAGTGTATACACATGACATTAGTCTCTTTGGCATCATTGTGTAGGGATCATGGACACATCATACGGGATATGACTCAAGCATGACGATAACAAGACAAGAACCGTAGGCTTTTTCATTTAATCTTGAATTGTAGGGATCCGGCACTATTAAAAGGGGATCAAAGGGATTCGTTCAAGATTTGCTCAAGTTATCCTCTTGTCACCATATCCATACTCACATACACATCTTCATATATGTCCTCGTCAGTATCATATTCCTCTACACTCACAAAATCCACTTTGCCAAAACCCTTGTTCAAATTCTCAAACCATGATCTCCCTGCCGGATCATCCAAGCATCGCCCGTATCGTGCGGACTCCATTCCAGACCGTCGGGCTAGAGGTCCAGAAACCAACAGAAGGGTTGCCGCGAAGTCGGATCATCCGGATCGGTAGCCGGCTCATTCGGGCATTGCCCGGATCGTCCAGGTACCCATCTGGATCATTCAGACATCGCCCACACACTCTGCCCGGATGCATAGTCAGAGAGCAACTAAGTCCGGCTACGGTTGGATGTTTCACCCGAATGCTGATGTCTACTACGCAACCTTCTTCTTGTAGACTCGTGTTGGGCCTCCAAGCACAGAGTTTTGTAGGACAGTAGCAAATTTCCCTCAAGTGGATGACCTAAGGTTTATCAATCCGTGGGAGGCGTAGGATGAAGATGGTCTCTCTCAAACAACCCTGCAACCAAATAAGCAAAAATTCTCTTGTGTCCCCAACACACCCAATACAATGGTAAATTGTATAGGTGCACTAGTTCAGCGAAGAGATGGTGATACAAGTGTAATATGGATAGTAGATATAGGTTTTTGTAATCTGAAAATATAAAAACAGCAAGGTAGCAAGTAACAAAAGTGAGCAAAAACGGTATTGCAATGCTTGGAAACAAGGCCTAGGCTTCATACTTTCACTAGTGCAAGTTCTCTCAACAATGATAACATAATTAGATCATATGACAATCCCTCAACGTGCGGCAAAAGTCCCTCCAAAGTTCCTATCGCGGAGAACATAAGATGAAATTGCTTGTTGGGTACGAAACCACCTCAAAGTTATTCTTTCCGATCAATCCATTGAGCTATTCCTATAAGTGTCACAAACAGCCCTAGAGTTCATAGTAAAATAACACCATATGATACACATCAATCAACCCTAATGTCACCTAGATACTCCAATGTTACCACAAGTATCCATGGGTCAATTATACGACATGCATCAAACAACTTCAGATTCATAATATTTAATCCAACACAAAGAACTTCAAAGAATGCCCCCAAGATTCCTACCAGAGAAACAAGGACGAAAACATGAATCAACCCCTATGCATAGATTACCCCAATGTCACCTCGGGAATCCGCGAGTTGAGTGCCAAAACATACATCAAGTGAATCAATAGAACACCCCATTGTCTCCACGGGTATCCCACACAAGACATACATCAAGTGTTCTCAAATCCATAATAGTATTCAATCCAATAATAGTGAAACCTCAAAGGTAAAACTCAATTCATCACAAGAAGATAGGGGAGAAACACCATATGATTCAACTATAGTAATAAAGCTCACGGTACATCAAGATCGTGCCAAATCAAGAACACGAGAGAGAGAGAGAGAGATCAAACACATAGCTACTGGTACATACCCTCAGCCCCGAGGGTGAACTACTCCCTCCCCGTCATGGAGACCGCGGGATGAGGAAGATGGCCTACAGTGATAGTTTCCTCCTCAGATAGGGTGCCGGAACGGGCTCCTGCTACCTCTTGAGCATGCGTTGGTTTTTCCTTGAAGAGGAAAGGGTGATGCAGCAAAGTAGCATAAGTATTTCCCTCAGTTTTTGAGAACCAAGGTATCAATCCAGTAGGAGATAACACGCAAGTCACCTAGTACTTGCACAAATAATCAAGAACCTTGCAACCAACGCGATAAAGGGGTTGTCAATCCCTTCACGGTCACTCGCAAAAGTGAGATCTAATAAAGATAGTAAGATAAATATTTTTGGTATTTTTGTTGTATAGATTGGAAAGTAAAGATTGCAAAATAGTAAAACGAGATGTGATGTAAATAAAAGAGATGCAATATAATAAGAAAGAGACGCGGGGGCCATAGGTTTCACTAGTGGCTTCTCTCAAGATAGCATACATTACTGCCGAGCAATTGATAGAAAAGCGCATAGCTATGAGAATATCTAGGCAATGATCATGAATATAGGCATCACGTCCGTGTCAAGTAGACCGAAACGATTCTGCATCTACTTCTATTACTCCACACATCGACCGCTATCCAGCATGCATCTAGAGTATTAAGCTTATAAGAACAGAGTAACGCATTAAGCAAGATGACATGATGTAGAGGGATGAACTCAAGCAATATGATATAAACCCCATCTTTTTATCTTCGATGGCAACAATACAATACGTGCCTTGCTGCCCCTACTGTCACTGGGAAAGGACACCGCAAGATTGAACCCGAAGCTAAGCACTTCTCCCATTGCAAGAAAGATCTAGTAGGCCAAACCAAACCGATAATTCGAAGAACTTGCAAAGATATCAAATTATGCATATAAGAATTCAGAGAAGAACCAAATATTATTCATAGATAATCTTGATCATAAATCCACAATTCATTGGATCTCGGCAAACACACTGCAAAAGAGTATTACATCGAATAGATCTCCAAGAACATCGAGGAGAACTTTGTATTAAGAACCAAAGAGATAGAAGAAGCCATCTAGCTAATAACTATGGACCCGAAGGTCTGTGGTAAACTACTCACACATCATAAGAGAGGCTATGGTGTTGATGTAGAAGCCCTCCGTGATCGATTCCCCCTCCGGCAGATCGCCGGAAAAGGCCCCAAGATGGGATGTCACGGGTATAGAAGGTTGCCGCGGTGGAAAAGTGGTTTCATGGCTCCCCCTGATGTTTTTAGGGTATAAGAGTATATATAGGCGAAAGAAGTACGTCGGTGGAGCTCCGTGGGGCCCATGAGGGTGGGGTGCATGCCTACCCCCTAGGCGCGCCCTCCTGCCTCGTGACCGCCTCGCGGAGTTCGAGACTTCAACTCCAAGTCTTCTGGATTGCGTTTGTTCCAAGAAAGATCATCGCGAAGGTTTCATTCCGTTTGGATTCCGTTTGGTATTCCTTTTCTGCAAAACACTGAAATAGGCAAAAAACAAAAACTGGCACCGGGCCTTCGGTTAATAGGTTAGTCCCAATAATAATATAATAGAGCATATTAAAGCCCATTAAACATCCAAAACATATAATATAATAGCATGGAACAATCAAAAATTATAGTTACGTTGGAGACGTATCAAGCATCCCCAAGCTTAATTCATGCTCGTCCTCGAGTAGGTAAATGATAAAAACAGAATTTTTGATGTGGAATGCTACCTAACATAATTTTCAATGTAATTCTGTTTATTGTGGCATAAATGTTCAGATCCATAAGATTCAAGACAAAAGTTTAATATTGACATAAAAACAATAATACTTCAAGCATACTAATAAAGCAGTCATGTCTTCTCAAAATAACATGGCCAAAGAAAGTTATCCCTACAAAATCATATAGTCTAGCTATGCTCTATCTTCATCACACAAAATATTTAAATCATGCACAACCCCGATGACAAGCCAAGCAATTGTTTCATACTTTTGATGTTCTCAAACTTTTTCAATCTTCACGCAATACATGAGCGTGAGCCATGGATATATCACTATAGGTGGAATAGAATGGTGGTTGTGGAGAAGACAAAAAGGAGAAGATAGTCTCACATCAACTAGGCGTATCAACGGGCTATGGAGATGCCCATCAATAGATATCAATGTGAGTGAGTAGGGATTGCCATGCAACGGATGCACTAGAGCTATAAGTGTATGAAAGCTCAACAAAACAAACTAAGTGGGTGTGCATCCAACTTGCTTGCTCACGAAGACCTAGGGCAATTTGAGGAAGCCCATCATTGGAATATACAAGCCACGTTCTATAATGTAAAATTCCCACAAGTATAAAAGTGACAACATAGGAGACTCTCTATCATGAAGATTACGGTGCTACTTTGAAGCACAAGTGTGGTAAAAGGATAGTAGCATTGTCGCTTCTCTCTTTTTCTCTCTTTTTTTATTTGGGCCTTTCCCTTTTTTTATGGCCTCTTTTTTTCGTCCGGAGTCTCATCCCGACTTGTGGGGGAATCATAGTCTCCATCGTTCTTTCCTCACTGGGACAATGCTCTAATAATGATGATCATCACACTTTTATTTACTTACAACTCAAAAATTACAAATCAATACTTAGAACAAAACATGACTCTATGTGAATGCCTCCGGCGGTGTACCGGGATGTGCAATGAATCAAGAGTGACATGGATGAAAATCATGAACGGTGGCTTTGCCACAAATACGATGTCAACTACATGATCATGCAAAGCAATATGACAATGATGGAGTGTGTCATAATAAATGGAACAGTGGAAAGTTGCATGGCAAGATATCTCGGAAATGCCATAATAGCTAGGTAGGTATGGTTGCTGTTTTGAGGAAGTTATATGGTGGGTGTATGATACCGGCGAAAGGTGAACGGTATTAGAGAGGCTAGCAATGGCGGAAGGGTGAGAGTGCGTATAATCCATGGACTCAACATTAGTCATAAAGAACTCACATACTTATTGCAAAAATCTATTAGTTATCGAAACGAAGTACTACGCGCATGCTCCTAGGGGGATAGATTGGTAGGAAAAGACCATCCCTCGTCCCCGACCGCCACTCATAAGGAAGACAATCAATAAATAAATCATGCTCCGACTTCATCACATAACGGTTCACCATACGTGCATGCTACGGGAATCACAAACTTTAACACAAGTATCTCTCAAATTCACAACTACTCAACTAGCATGACTCTAATATCACCATCTTCATATCCTAAAACAATCATAAGGAACCAAACTTCTCATAGTATTCAATGCACTTTATATAATAGTTTTTATTATACCCATCTTGGATGCTCATCATATTAGGACTAATTTTATAGCCAAAGCAAATTACCATGCTGTTCTAAAAGACTCTCAAAATAATATAAGTGAAGCATGAGAGATCAATAATTTCTATAAAATAAAACCACCACCGTGCTCTAATAAGATATAAGTGAAGCACTAGAGCAAAATTATCTAGCTCAAAAGATATAAGTGAAGCACATAGAGTATTCTAATAAATTCCGATTCATGCGTGTCTCTCCAAAAGGTGTGTACAGCAAGGATGATTGTGGTAAAATAAAAAGCAAAGACTCAAATCATACAAGATGCTCCAAGCAAAACACATATCATGTGGTGAATAAAAATATAGCCTCAAGTAAATTTACCGATAGACGAAGACGAAAGAGGGGATGCCTTCCGGGGCATACCCAAGCTTAGGCTTTTGGTTGTCCTTGAATTTTATCTTGGGGTGCCTTGGGCATCCCCAAGCTTAGGCTCTTGCCACTCCTTATTCCATAATCCATCAAATCTTTACCCAAAAACTTGAAAACTTCAGAACAAAAAACTCAACAGAAAATCTCATGAGCTCCGTTAGTATAAGAAAACAAACCACCACTTTAAGGTACTGTAATGAACTCATTATTTATTTCTATTGGTGTTAAACCTACTGTATTCCAACTTCTCTATGGTTCATACCCCCCGATACTACTCATAGATTCATTAAAATAAGCAAACAACACACGAAAAAGAGAATCTGTCAAAACAGAACAGGCTGTAGCAATCTGTATCAAACGAATACTTCTGGAACTCCAAAAATTCTGAAATAAATTGGTGGACGTGAGGAATTTGTCTATTAATAATCTGCAAAAAGAATCAACCTAAAATCATTCTCCAGTAAAAAAAATGGCATCTAATCTCGTGAGTGCAAAAGTTTCTGTTTTTACAGCAAGATTGCAAAGACTTCACCCATGTCTTCCCAAAGGTTCTACTTGGCACAAACATTAATTAAAACATAAAACCACATCTAAACAGAGGCTAGATGAAATATTTATTACTAAACAGGAACAAAAAGCAAAGAACAAAAATAAAATTGGGTTGCCTCCCAACAAGCGCTATCGTTTAACGCCCCTAGCTAGGCATAAAGCAAGAATAGATCTAAGTATTGCCATAACAATGATAGGGAAAATCGCGAAAACTCATCTCATATTCCCTACGTTCAGAAGAAAGTTTTATTTGTGGCAAGCAAAAGTAATCAAAAGGGCTAAATTTAATGGGACAAAAGTCCCCCAGATCAAGCTCGGGAGGTATTGGTTCCTCCTTTGGCCCCTCATATTGCACAACCAATTCATCATTATAAGCATTCTTTTGGCAAAAAGTCATGAGCCTTTGTTCAAGAGAAAAAACCTAGCCCGTTGTTCTGAATAGCAAAATTATCATTAAGTTCAGAAATCTTATCAACTAGAACATCAGTGGGAACCCTTTTTCTAAGGTTTTCATTATAAGCAACATGATCTAAAGATCATAAATGCATTATGTCTTCTTGGTTAAAAAGAATTGCTTCTATGGGAGGACGACCAGCATGCACCCTATAATGCGCAAAAGTTTCATTGGCCTCTTTTATTATAAATCTGAACTCATGTGCTAAAAAGATAGTAGCCGCTCGCTTAACAGAAGAATGCTCAATATTGGAAAATTCTAAAAAATCCTTTGTATGCAAGGATGCATATGGATAAATTGTCTTTCAAGTTCAACTACGAGCAAAGATATAGCATCCGCAAGGCTACTAGTTATATGAAGAATAGATCCACCCATAGTGGGCAAAGCACTGGCAGAAGTAAAGAGATCTTGAATAACTCCTTTTCCAATAATTTTACCACTTCCAATCCGAAACTTTTTAGTGTGCAAAATAGTAGGTTCTTCGTGAGGATCATCAAAAGCATCAAAGTTTCCCCCATCGTTACTACTATCTTTTTCAATGATTACCTCCCCAGTTTTAGACATGATGACAACAAACCGCACTAAGAACGAATACACAAGAGGCAAGCGGAAAGGGACGAACGGAAAAGGGGCGAAGAAAAGGAAAAGGTTTTTGAAAATCGTTTTAGAAGTGGGGGAGAGGAAAACGAGAGGTGAATGGCAAATAATGTAATGCGAGGGAGAAGAGTTTATGATGGGTACTTGGTATGTCTTGACTTGAGCGTAGATCTCCCCGGCAACGGCACCAGAAATCCTTCTTGCTACCTCTTGAGCATGCGTTGGTTTTCCCTTGAAGAGGAAAGGGTGATGCAACAAAGTAGCGTAAGTATTTCCCTCAGTTTTTGAGAACCAAGGTATCAATCCAGTAGGAGATAACTCGCAAGTCACCTAGTGTCGGTGTCAAAACCGGCGGATCTCGTGTAGGGGGTCCCGAACTGTGTGTCTGAGGATCGAAGGTAACAGGAGACAAGGACACGATGTTTACCCAGGTTCGGGCCCTCTTGATGGAGGTAATACCCTACTTCCTGCTTGATTATCTTGCATGAATATGGGGTTTACAAGAGTTGATCTACCTCGAGATCATAATGGCTAAACCCTAGATGTCTAGGATGTATGATTATGATTGCCTCTACGGACTAAACCATCTGGTTTATATAGACACCGGAGGGACCTAGGGTTGTACAGAGTCGGTTTGCAGAGAAAGTTATCTTCATATCCGAACGCCAAGCTTGCCATCCACGCAAAGGAGAGTCCCATCCAGACACGGGAAGAAATCTTCTGTCTTGTATCTTCATGGCCCATTAGTCCCGCCAACGTCACATAGCCCGGATGCCCGAGGACCCCTTAATCCAGGACTCCCTCAATAGCCCCTGAACCAGGCTTCAATGACGATATGTCCGACGCGCAGATTATCTTCGTCATTGCAAGGTGGGTTCCTCCTTCGAACACTTCAAAGTTGTCCTCGAACACAGAAAACGTGTCTGGCTCTGCAAAACAGGCACCACATACAACCATAGCAGGGTACAATTTTTAACAAGTCCCATCTATTGACAACTTTGGTGGCGAGACGTTACGTCCCTTGCCTGGTTATTATTTCGAACCGTCTTTCAGCCTCTCGCTCCATGTTACGAGGCGCGGTTTCTATTGGCACATCTTGTCAAAGCAGAGATCGTGCCCCCCATATCACGGGATTCATATTAATATGGGCATGGGTAATCCAACCGTGTCGTTTGCACGATCCCTTGGGAATAGGTGAGCTTTAAGGCCCGTGAGGAGGCGTTCGATATTCCTCTCCTTTATAAAGGGGTACAGACCCGTCTTTCTCCCCCATGCCTATCTCTTCCTCAGCCTTTCCAGCCTTAAGCTCCCGCGCCCAGGTCTCAATTTCTTTCATTACCAAGCCTTCTATTTATGTCCGGATCCAGCTCCCAAGGCAGGTGGACGGCCTCCTCAGTCACCGAGGAAGATATCATGAAGCTCCGGGAGGCGAGGTACCTGACTGCGGAAATCCCCCACAGGCTCCCTGCCAAGGGGCAGGTTATCCCCACACCAAAATCCGGCGAGAGGGTTGTATTCATCTCTCACTTCCTCCGCGGGCTAGGGTTCGCTCTCCACCCCTTCGTTCGTGGCCTTATGTTCTATTATGGGCTAGATTTTCACGATCTAGCTCTAGACTCCTTTCTTCACATCTCGGTGTTTATCGTTATGTGTGAGGCTTTTCTCCGTGTCCCTCCACACTCGGCCTATGGCTCAAGACCTTCAATGTGAAGCCGAAGATAATCGACGGGGAGCAGGCGGAGTGCGGCAGTGCTATGGTGAGCAAGCTCGCCAACACTATCTGGCTAAAAGGCACTTTCACGGAAACCTCCAACTTATGGCAGCGGGAGTGGTTCTATATCACCGAACCTCGCGGTACCAAATGGACAGCCACGCCTGCATTCCGATCTGGCCCTCCATTGCGGCTCGCATCATGGATTAATAAAGGGCTAGACTGGGGATCAACTGATGAAGTACAGACGTTGCAAAGCCATATCCAAAGCATCCTCGATAAGGACACCGGCCTCATTAACGTGATCCAAGTGATGCTAGTCCGCCGGATCCTTCCGTGCCAGCGACGACCTCTCCGCATGTGGGAGTTCAATCTAGAAGGACCGCAGACCCTTCAGCAATTCTTCGGCACAACGCACAGAGGGATGTGGAAACTATTCTTCAAGACTCGAAAGCAGTGGCCGGACACATCTGAGGACATCGGCCTCGACTGCAACCATCCGGATACCTCGGTAAGCACCCAACTTCTGAATGCAACTCGGTTGATTATCTCATAACGTTGTACTGAGGAACCTATCTTCGACCAGGGCTGGATAAAGAAGGCGGAACGAATCAGGTGTCCGGCTCCACTTCCCGAAGAGTTAGCTAATCCTGTGTTAATGAGGATGCTGGCCACGACGCCTTATCAAATGCCGGCGAAGGAGGACAAGAAGAAGAGCAAAAGGGCTGAAGGTGTCCTCCGCTCTAAAGGTATACTGGACGCTACGTCCGGGGAGACTGAAGCTCCCTCTTCTGAAGATTAAGACGAAGGAGAAGGAGAAGGTGATATTCCTTCTCCCCACGGGAAGAAAAGGACTGCCTGCAAAGACTTGGAGGTGGAGGCACCCAAGAGAGGGAAGATATCCTTGTCAGATGGTTCAAGTTTGGAAGCCGATGTTGACGAAGAGCTCCTCTCTAGGGACAAGCCCCTTGCCGAATCGTAAGTGAACAAGGATGCTCTAGACATGTCCCGTTGTTTTCGGTTTACCAGGGAAACATTTAAACTATAAGTTTGTAGTCCGGCCCGCTATCTACCTCAACAGTCCTCCTCATCGGGGGACTTGCCTCCGGAGATGATGGAAAGCGAGACGCCTCCACAAGCTTTCTCGCCCCTAAGGGCGGACGACTTCGAGGTGTCGTCCCGGAGGATCTCCCCTGACCATCCTGCAGCGCGGGGGACAATGAAGACAGCGCCCGAAGGTGATACTTCGACCGTCAAGGGTCCAGGGGAGGCAGCCCCCACGGGGACCAACAATGAGGGCCCCTACTATCCGGTGTACATCGAAAGATGACTCTAGGGTTGAGTAAGGGTGCCCCTTTGAAGGGAGTCCATAGGAATCCGGAGGTGCCGGATATACTGATGGACACATTGCAAAGTGCTTCCATCTCAGAGGAACATCATACCTTAATGGGTACGGTAGTTGAGAGGATTCTGTCCGCAAGAAGCGGATTGAATGAAGCCTTTACGGGCCTGCTGAGAGGCTTCGAGGTATGAAATGTAATATCTTTAACCGCTCTTTACATGCAAGAATGTGCCTGTCTATAAATAGTAGCCCCTGAGACTCTGGCCGGTTTCCACAGGGAGGCCATTAGAGGATCAAAAATATATGCTCAGGAAGTAACATAATTAATTTGGAAATAGGTTGTTATGTCAACGGCGACTTCCCAAGCTGCGGAAGTTGCAGATTGAAAGCATAAACTTGAGTTAGCTGATGAGGACATTACTCTTATTAACAGGCGGCTCGACGAGGCACAAGGTATGTTTTTGGGACAACCCGCTTATGCATGTACAATAGTATGAGCATGAAGCTGAAAATTATACACTGTGACATGCAAAACTGTAGATGGTGCTACCATGGTTGAGACCCTTCGGGCCGAGCTTGCCCAGGCCAAGGAGCAGGCCAGAGTGAGCGAGGCGGCTGCCAAGAAGGCGGCTGCTGATTTAAAGGCCGAACAGGCCACTCGGCACCAGTGCGAGGAGAGAATATCTACCATGGAGCGAGAGCTAAAGGATGCTAGTGAAAAATGCAAATTGCTCGAGGAGGATAACAAAGCCAAGGCAGTCGAACTCGACAAGGCCTTACTAGAGGCGAAAGAGGCACGGTCCGAGTCTAGAGCGGCTCGGGAGGAGATCCGGCAAGCTAGGGAGATAGCGGTTGGTAAGCCCTTTCTTTTACAGACTAAGTTCGGCGACCCGAAGTATGCTCTGCTTAATCAATTGTGGAGTTCTCCAGACGCGTTCTTGGACCTTCCGAAGAGTGTCTCCGACGTGACGCAGTTCTTCCAAGCACAGGAAGGACGTGCTGTGGAGAAGCTTTTCTGGTCACAATTCAACGTGCCACGGCGTCCGGTGTTGCTGAATGAATAGATGGCCCAATGGGCCGAGCTCCACAAGATGTCCGGAGCTGCCATGAAGGACGTTGTGGCCCGGCTATGGCCGTCTGAACCCATTCCGAACAGCTATTTCGGTTTGGTGCAGCGACTTGTCGATGCAGTGCCGCGTATCGACGCCGTCAAGCGGTCGATGTGCATAGAAGGTGCCCGGATGGCCTTCGCCCGCGTCAAGATGTACTGGGCAAAGATGAAGGCCGCCAATATTGCAACTAAGGGCCCGCCTGGAGGCAAGGACCATCGCACGCTGGAGCATTATTTGGAGGACGTCCTAGAGGGCGCCCGCTTGATAGAGGTTCAGTGCTCGAAGGACATTATGTTCGAATAAGTGTACCGGAATTGTGAGAACAATATTATGATACATTAGGGCTGTGTTATATTTATGCCTTTGTCTGAAAGTTATTTCCTCCTGTGCGGCCGTTTTTATAATCTGAAAGTTTGCCAGTCGTCGGCTTCAGCCCCCTCGCATATAATACGGGGGTGTTCGGAATAGCACCTGATCACACTTGACCCAATGTCTTGGTCTGTAAAGGAGGTGTCAGTGCGGCGAACTAGGCAATCGGACTATAGGGCTTTAACACTTTTACTTAGCCATAGGAGTTTAACGGTGGGACTATGATGTACCCCTGGTATGTACGCAGTTATCCGAATACGGTTCCGTTACATAAGTGACCGGAAAATGGTCCTTCGTGTTATACGAAAGAAATCACAAAAGATTCTAATAAGTCGCCGAGTGGTTGACCAGCTCTCGCCACATCATGACTGTCAGTTTTCGGCTTTCTCTACTGAGGTGTTTAACCAGGTGAACCGGAAACACAATCGTAGTAGTTCTCCCTTTACTACCCTAGCCGATAAGACAAAACGTAAGGTAGTATGCACAGGAGCCGGGCAACCCAACTATTGACCAAAGACATGATTCGGAGCTGATGCATACAATGCCAAACTCGTGACGCCGAAGTATGTTGTAGAGCTGTACGGACTTTTCGGCAACTGATGTGTTGCCATATCGAGCCCCTGGCAATTAGTGCTGAGGTGTATACGTGAAACACCCAAAGAAGCAAAATACAGTTCTATGAGGAAAAGCAAGTACTGAAGATGGATTATCTTCACTGGAATCTGATTGATACGTCGAACGTAATCTTACAGATTATAACACCACTACCTAGGCCATTTTACATGCCAGGGGTCAAAGGCTGAGAAAAAGGGGCTCTATACAGGTTTTAAATAGAGTGTTTGGTCTACAAAAAATCTTTTGGACCTCTTGTCGCACGTCTGCGCTGCCTTTGCCTCAGCGAAAAGGATTCCTTAAAAGGAGCAATCTTTGGTTGTTTGGACGAAACCGGGCTCTGAAAGAGTCCTTGTAGGTCCGTAGGATGAACATGTTTTGAATCACTTGTGCCAAAAGATAAGAAATAGTTAGAAAAAAGAGAAGAAGGCTGTAGGAGGGCAAACCGTATTGTAGGCCTGTCCGTATTGTGCCTCCGCCGATGACCAAGGTATTTTAAGTGCATAATTATGCATGAGCGATACGAACTTTGCGGGTATATGTGGCGAACGACGAAGGCGGAACTGCTAATCCAGCTCTAAGATTGACCGGTCCTGCGTAACAGAGGCCGGCGGCTTAATGGCCGATGGGGTATGCGGCTTGATGGGGCCGCTTTGTATTTCGGCTGCGATGGCCGCGGTATGCTCCTCGGTACGGAGGGAGCGTTCCGTGTTTCCATTGATCGTGATGACGCCGTGTGGACCGGGCATCATAAGCTTTAGATAGGCGTAGTGTTGGACTGCATTGAAACGAGCAAAAGCGGTCCGTCCGAGCAGTGCATGGTAGCCACTGCGGAACGGGACAATATTGAAGATCAAGTCTTCGCTTTGAAAGTTGTCCGACGAACCGAAGACGACTTCCGATGTGATAGAGCCCGTGCAGTGAGCGTCGACGCCGGGTATTACTCCCTTGAAGGTAGTTGTGGTGGGCTCGATCCATGAGGGAGCAATACCCATCTTGCGGACAGTGTCTTGGTAGAGTAAATTAAGACTACTGCCGCCGTCCATAAGGACTCGCATGAGATGGAATCCATTGATAATTGGATCGAGGACCAGAGCTGCCGAACCTCCGTGACGGATACTGGTTGGGTGGTCCTTGCGATCAAAAGTGATCAAGCAGGCCGCCCATGGGTTAAATTTGGGGCGACCGGCTTTATGGCGTAGACGTCTCATAGTGCGCGCTTGCGCTCCCTTGTAGGGATATGCGTCACATATATCATGTTTACTGTTTTTACTTCGGGGGGAATTTGCTTCTGGCCCCCTGTGTTCGGTTGGCGATTCTCTTTGTCTTCGCTGTCACTGGGCGGCCCCTTCCCTTTGTGTTCGGCATTGAGCTTGCCGGCTTGTTAAAAAACCCAGCAATTTCTGTTGGTATGGTTGGCGGGTTTGTCATGGATGCCATGAATCTTACATGGCCGATCCAGTATCTTCTCTAAACTGGATGGACCATCTCTGTTTTCCTTTAATGGCTTCTTCCGTTGACCGGATTTGGGCCCGCTAAATCCGGCATTGACCGCCATGTCTTGGGTTCCTGCATTATTGTTTCAATGCTTGTTTTTATTGCGTCGTGGCTTGCCATTGCCGTCCCTGGCTTCGGAGGTGCCAGGATTGCTGGTGCTATTGCTTCTACGAGCAAGCCAGCTATCTCCGCAAAAGCGGGTCATCAGTGCAGTAACAACTGCCATGGACATAGGTTTTTCTTGGCCAAGGTGACAGGCAAGCCACTCATCTCGGACGCTATGTTTAAAGGCCGCAAGGGCTTCGGCGTCTGAACAGTCAACAATTTGGTTCTTTTTAATTAGGAACCTAGTCCAGAGTTTCCTGCCTGACTCTCCGGGCTGCTGGATGATGTGACTTAGGTCATCGGCATCCAGTGGCCGGACATATGTGCCTTGGAAGTTGTCGCGAAAGGCGTCTTCCAAGTCTTCCCAGTTGCCAATGGAGTTCTCTGGGAGGCTGTTTAGCCAGTGTCGGGCTGGTCCTTTTAATTTTAGTGGGTGCTATTTGATGGCATGGAGGTCATCACCGCGGGCCATGTGGATATGGAGAAGAAAATCCTCAATCCATACTGTGGGGTCGGTTGTTCCATCATATGATTCGATATTCATAGCTTTAAACCCTTCTGGGAATTCATGCTCCATTACTTCCTCGGTGAAGCATAGGGGGTGTGCGGCGCCTCTATGGCGGGCGATGTCACGACAGAGTTCGGCGGACGCCCCTATGCGGTTTTTGCCCCGAGTGAGGTTGTGTTGATCATGCCGGACCTGATAGCCGTCCTCTCATGTTGGGGCATGTCCCCTTGACCCGTAGATTGATCTGGCTAAGCCTGCCCTAGTGTCCAGGTCCTGCCGCAGGTCGTAGGTGTAATCCCGGGCCGCTGTCTCCCTGCCTTTACGGCAGGGTAATGTGGGCTGGTGTTCGGCTTGGGTAGCCATTCTACCTCGGCCATGCGGTGGCCGGTCTGGTCTATCGGCTGCATTATGCGCTGATGTCAGGGGCTCCCACGCCTCAACGTCGAATTGGGGTAACAACTTGCGCTTCGGGTAGCTTTTGGTTGGTCGCGCGAGGCCGTATTCCTCGGCTGTCAGGACAGTAGTCCATCTGTCGTTGAGCGTATCCTGTTTGGCTTGAAGCCGTTGCTGCTTCCTTTTCAGGCTCCTCGCGGTTGCGATGAGCTGTTGCTTAAAGCGTTCTTGATCAAGGGGTTCCTCTGGCACGATGAAGTCTTCATCGCCGAGGCTTATTTCGTCTTCGGAGGGTGGCATATAGTTGTTGTCCTCTGAGTCCTCGCTTCCGACTGGCTCGTCAGGGTTATCCTGCCCCTCCTCCTTATCATCCTGTTCGGATGTTGATTCGATGGGGCATCTGGGTCTTCGGCATTCTCCGGAGTGTTATTGTCTTCATTGTCGGCATTGCTTTCTTTGTCGCGGCGTGATTTTGGACGGCGCCGCTGATGCCGTCGTTCTGGTGGTTTACCGGTGTTATTGTCCTTTATTGGATTCCTACAGCCTTCATCGCCATCCTCTTTTGGCGTATCCACCATGTATATGTCATATGTGGAGGTGGCCACCTGGCGTCTGGTATGCGGCGGGTTTTGGCTTTGTTCGTCTCCGGCATCATCGTCCATACCATCGATCTCTTCGGAGCCGTAATCGAGTGAGTTGGTTAAGTCCTCGACAGTGGCTATGAAGTAGGTGGTTGGTGGGGCGTAAAATTCCCCGCTCTCAGCCCATAGTCCGAGATGGGCGTAGTTAGGATGTTGCCCCTTTGTAATGACGAGTGATCGCATTAAGTCTAGGGCCTCGCTTAAAGGCGAGGTTTGGCCAGGGAGAAGAAAGACCTTGGAGTACGGCGGGAAGAAAACTCTTTGGCCGAACTCACACGATGCTGACTCCGAGGGTTCGAAGCCAGTGTTCGGAGAAGGGTCCGACTTCATGATGATTGCTGGTGACGCTACTTCCTCCGGCTCTCCCGTGCTAGGCCCAATAGCCGCAGAGAGTCCAATGGGCTTGAAAATCCCGTCTTTGGACCCGGTGATGCGCTCCGGCTCTAAGGCCAGAGCGGAGGTTGGGGTCGCGAACCCTTGGGAGATCAAATCTCCTCAGATATCAGTGATATAATCCAGATTTCCAAAGCTAATCTGGTGACCTGGGGCGTAGCTGTCGATCTGCTCTAGATGGCCACGTGAGTTGGCCCGCAGTGTGAAGCCGCCAAACACAAAGATCTGGCCGGGGAGAAAGACCTCCCTCAGGGCAGCATTGTTGTAGATGACTGATGGAGCCACCGAGCCTTCTGGCGACGACAAAGCAGAACTCTCAATGAAAGCACCAATGTCGGTGTCAAAACCGAAGGATCTCGGGTAGGGGGTCCCGAACTGTGCGTCTGAGGATCGAAGGTAACTGGAGACAGGGACACGATGTTTACCCAGGTTTGGGCCCTCTTGATGGAGGTAATGCCCTACTTCCTGCTTGATTATCTTAGATGAATATGGGGTTTACAAGAGTTGATCTACCTAGAGATCGTAATGGCTAAACCCTAGATGTCTAGCCTGTATTATTATGATTGCCTCTACGGACTAAACCCTCCAGTTTATATAGACACCGGAGGGACCTAGGGTTGTACAGAGTTGGTTTGCAGAGAAAGGAATCTTCATATCCGAATTCCAAGATTGCCATCCACGCAAAGGAGAGTCCCATCCGGACACGGGAAGAAATCTTCTGTCTTGTATCTTCATGGTTGTCGGTGTACAAAAGTAGGGGTCCTTTTTGTACCCCTTTACTTGTGCGCGGGCAGTCACAGCCACACGCCCATGGACACGCTCGATGGGGTAGAGGAGGCAAGGACGCAAGACTACCAGAGCCGTGCTCAAGACCAGAAGCATGAGGAGCAGAGGGGCGAGGTGAAACTCCCCCGGCAAGGCCCTTGCCGGGGCGGCCTTCACAGCCCCGACGAGAGCCTTGTCGGGGAAACTTAACCAACACCAACGAAGCTAGCACACTTGAGTCTAAGAGTTCCGACGGCATCAACCACATTGGAACCAAGGCTCGGGAGGCGCCTCCATGGTGGCATGCAGATCTTTGTGAAGACAAAGGGCCTGCGAGGCCTAGATAGGAACCAGGAAACAAGACAACAACGAGGCTCCTTCCTGAGGATGCCCACGATGCCCCGGCAAGGCTCCTACCGAAGATACCCACGAGACCCCGGCAAGACTCTTGCCGAGGGCGCCCACGAGGCCCCGGCAAGACCCTTGCCGGGAATATCAGCAAGACCGCGGTAAGACCTTGCCGCCCCAGCTCAGCGGCCGACCCACCAACTGGACAGGCACCCACATGGCAGTACGTGGCTCCTAAGCCAACCAGTCAAGCACCTACGTGGTGGCATACAGATCTTCGTGAAGACCCTGCCACCACACCAGCTCAGCAGCCTGCCAGCCTACATGGCGCTGCATGCCTTGTTGGCCTGGACGCGTGTCGGAGCAAGGCGAAGCAGCGATGGACGGGACGGGCCTCGTTGCCGTCCCCGATAAAGTAAGAGGACACCTAAGTAGCGCATTAAATGCGTTTTTTCCTACAGTGCCAGAGATAAACTCGACTACTATACAACGTTCCACCTCCTGTGTGCCACTGTGGCAGCCCCTTTCACTATAAAAGGAGGCTCGCGGCGTACGAGAGAGGATTCGGACTTTTTGGACCCAGCATGCTTTGTAGCTAGTCCAAGAACACCAGATAAACACCAGCCAGCAGGAGTAGGGTATTACGCATCACTTGTGGCCCGAACCTGGATAAATTTCCCGTGTTGATCTCTTAAACCCGCTCTTTCCATAGCCCCGTGCCCGCGGACCATAGAAGGGATTCCCCGTGATCTCATAGGTGTCATTTCCACCGACATCTTTGGCGCGCCAGGTAGGGGGCGCAAGCTGTGAAAATCCGGTTTTGGAGCCAACCTATCGACTCCTTCATCGCGGTGGCCCGAGAAGAATAGGCGGCATCAATCAGCCGCACTCTGGTGCCATCCGCAGCAGCAACGATCATCTGTGTGGCCGCAAAAAGCTAAGTCGCACAAAACCTTGAGTAATTCCCTTTTCTTTTATAAAGTTATTTTCCTCGAAAGATCTCTCTTTGTATGGAAAACCTGCATGCGATGGGACCCTCCCGCTATTGGCAACGCCCTTGTTCTGTTTCGAGTCCGCTCAATAGTTCTAGCGGCAGCGTTGAGATCGGCAGGGTGGCCTATCCGCTATTGGCAACACCCTCGTCCTGTTTCGAGTCCGCTCAATAGTTCAAGCGGCCACGCTGAGAGTGGTAAGGTGGTTTGCCCGGCAGCAAGCACACCTGGCATGCCGCTAAGGATCCATCCTCAAAGCGCCGTAGCTTGGGTTTACGCATCGGCAAGCCTGTCCTACTAAACGTAGGGCGCACATACCAGGAAAGATCGAACAGGAAAATAGCATGCATCGTTTTAAAAAGTACTGTGGAGTTATATTAAATCAATTGTTACTATGGTTCTAACTTAAGATAAAATCGTCTTGGTTACGAACTTGCAGCGACAAAGGGAAACGGGGCGCCTAGTCTCGGTGCTGGCCCTCCACCCTCCGGACTCCGTCGACGCGGTTGATGATGGGCTCGATACGCTCCTTGAGCGCCGCGAGGTCCACGTCCTCCGGCAAGCTGTCCAGTGTGGCGCCGAAGTCGACGTTGAGGTTCCAGTACGCCACCTTGGTGAGGACCTTGGTTAGGGCGCCCCGGCAAAGCTTCCGAGCATCGTTGGCTAGAGAGGTCGCTCAGTTGGAACGGAGCTGCTCCAGGGCTCCCAGGACGCCCTCGAAGAACAAAGTCAGCCTGGCATTGGGACTCACGTTCGGCTCCTGGGAGTACCTGACAATCAGCATCCCCATGGCGGCCAGCTTCGTGGTGATCCTGCCGGCGACGTCGACGAGGCGGCTGATCCAAAGATTTACGCCCTTCACGTACTCCTCATGTTCGGCGGCATCATTCCTCCGCAGCTGCTTCTCGTCCTCTAGGACCTTGTTCAAGGTCTCCTCACGAGCCCCGGCCTCCGAAAGCTTCCCCTGCAAGCCGTCCAGCTTCAACTTCAGATCGTTGATGGAGTCGTTGGCCTCGCAGAGCAGCTTGGCCTTGTCGGAGACTGTGGCCTGTGTATCCGCCAAAGAACGGTTGGCCGTGTCCCTCTCCTTTGTCAGCTCCGTGGCCACCTTCTTCAGCTCCTCCCGCTCCAGCTCCAGCTCCTTCACCTTGTCGGCATGGACCAGGGCCTGAGCATTGAGTGCCTCCTTGTGCCTCTGCTCCAGCCCCTGGGCCTACTGCACGACGAGCTTCTCGACCTCCTCATCCTTGCCTCGGAGTGTGGCGGCGAGCGCCTCCTCACTGGCGGCAAGGTTCTCCTCCTGGGAGTTCAGCAGAGCCTGGTGCTGATGCCGAGCGGCCTCGTCCTTGGTGGCCTATTCCTTCGTCGCCTCCTGGGCCTTCTTGACGTCAGCCTGCTTGAGGATGAGCTCATGTTTGTGCTCAGCCAGCAAACCCTGGGAACCCTCAGTTCTTCGTAGGCCTCGCGGAACCAGGCCTGCGTCTCGGCGACGCGCTCCTCAATATCCGCCCCCGCCTTGTCCGCCACCGCCATCCGGGATTTTGCCTTGTCCAGGCGGGCACGGTGGAGCGCCTGGAGCTTCGGAAAGTTGATGCTCATGGCCCGAAGAAGCTGCTCCTCTTGGGAACCGCTGCCGCCGGCGCTCGGTTCATCAACAACATGAAGCCCGGCGGTGGCGAGCGCCTCATCGTCAAACACCTCCCCCTCGGTAGGCGCCCTGGTGCTCGCCGTCCCTGGGAGGTGGACGAACAGGTCGTCGCCCACCTTCAAGTACTTGCCCGATCCAGGGGCACTGGAGGAGGAAGGTTGGTCATCAACCACCCCCTCCCCGGCAGGCCCCTTGCCGGCCTCCCCGGCAGCAGCCTTGCCGGCTTCCGCGGCAGGCCCCTTGGCGGCCTCCTCAGTGGCGGTCTTGGCGGCCTCCTCGACGACAATCTTGGCGGCCTCGACCTCGGCATCCTTGGCGACCTCCTCGATGACGGTGTCAATATCCTCCCGCTCCGCCGTGGAAGGGTCTGGATACCAAGTAGGGGAATGAGACGGGGCCAAGGTCAAGGTTCAAAAAGAAGAAGAAAGAACAGGGACGGGAAGCAAACAACTTACCCACATCGGGCTGGGAAGAAGTGGCACCCTCCCCGCCCGCATTCGTTGCCGGGGCAGAACCACTGGCACCCAAGCTCGCCTCCTCCTCCTCCATATGCGTGGGCTCGGTGGTGGATGCTCTTGCCGGGGACGGCCCTCTGGGCGGTGTAGTCAAGGGGGGCGGCGTGTTGGGAGTGGCCCTTGGCGGCTCCTCCTGCTGCCGTTCTCCTCCTACAAACCCGGCAATATCAACATCAAGAATTCACACCCCAATGTTCATCAGTGAAGAAGTGAGTGATGAGCTCACGCTGGGGGCTGAAGTGGGGGTAGCGTCGGGGGCTGCTGTTCGGACTGCTATCCACCAACACCAGTGTACGCGAAGTACCCGCCGGGGGCTTGTCGCCCGTCGAGGCATTGGCCCTCTTCGCCACCCTCTGGGCCAGCGTCTCCGTGTCCCAGTGAAGATAACATCAAATCAAAGGTGGATAACACAGGCGTAAGGTGAGGAGATGATGGGGGGCGAAATTCTTATACGTCCTCCACCTCCCCCTCCACTGGCTTCCTCTTGCTTTTCGGGCTAAAAGATCCGAGGTCGAATTCGGCCTCCAAGGTGTTGTCCGAGGGAGGGGGAGAAGGAGATGGGGACTGGTGCCGCTTGGACGAGGAGGTGGCAGTCGCCGTCTTCTTCGCCACCGCGGCCTTCACCGTCTTCTTTGCTGCCGCGGCCTTCATCGCCCTCGTCTGGCGCACGAGCTGCTCCTGAGCCGGTTGCCACTGCGCGGTCCTACCGGGCCGGACCGGCTCGCCGGAGCTGGCCCGCCGCAGGATGCACTTCTTCCCTGCGGACGGAGGGTCATCCGCTTCGGCTTCCTCTTCGGGCGACTCGTCGCCCGCGTCTTCAATAAGGGGGGCCCCGGCGCTGGCGCCGCTGGCCTCCCCGGAAGACTCCGCCCACTGGGCGAGCTCCTTCTCCTCCGCGGCCGCGTCGGCCTCGTCCTCCACAGCGCCGGCGCTGCCGGCCTCCTTGGCAAGCGCCGCCTCCGCCGCCCTGGCGGGAATGTAGTCCAACTCCTCCTTCGTGGTGTTGCAGATGAGCAGCGGCTCGTCGCGGACGTAGCCCTCCGACAATTTGTCGAAAAACTCCTGCACCTTCTCTGCTGGCGGCTCGACCCAGGCCGGGTCGAGGCCGTGCGCGTTGAAGTCCAGCATCATGGAAATGATGGTGGACCGACGAGAGTTGTTGCTCAGCGGGACCACTCCCGCCGGCAACCCAAACAGGGGCCCCTTGACGGTCTTGCCGGTCTTCGCGGCCCTGCCGGTCCTCTCAGCCTAGCCGTCGTCATCCACATTGAGCTGGAAGAGCCTCTAGCAAAAATGGGTGTCGGTGTCAAAACCGGCGGATCTCGGGTAGGGGGTCCCGAACTGTGCGTCTAAGGCGGGTGGTAACAGGAGGCAGGGGGCACGATGTTTACCCAGGTTCGGGCCCTCTCGATGGAGGTAATACCCTACTTCTTGCTTGATTGATCTTGACGATATGAGTATTACAAGAGTTGATCTACCATGAGATCGTAGAGGCTAAACCCTAGAAGCTAGCCTATGGTATGATTGTTGTTGTCCTACGGACTAAACCCTTCGGTTTATATAGACACCGGAGGGAGATAGGGTTACACAGAGTCAGTTACAAGGGAGGAGATCTACATATCCTTATTGCCAAGCTTGCCTTCCACGCCAAGGAGAGCCCCATCCGGACACGGGACGAAGTCTTCAATCTTGTATCTTCATAGTCCAATCTTCATAGTCCAACAGTCCGGCTAAAGTATATAGTCCGGCAGTCCGAGGACCCCCTAATCCAGGACTCCCTCAGTAGCCCCTGAACCAGGCTTCAATGACGATGAGTCCGACACGCAGATTCGTCTTCGGCATTGCAAGGCGGGTTCCTCCTCCAAATACTCCATAGAAGATCTTGAACACAAGGATAGTGTCCGGCTCTGCAAAACAAGTTCGACATACCACCGTAGAGAGAATAATATTTCCACAAATCTAATCTGCTGACAACTTTTCATAACGTGACATCACGCTATGGCCTAGTCATTATTTGAACCTTTTTCCCAACCAGCCTGCCACTGCACGTTTCGTGAGGCGGTTTTATTGGCACGTCTTGTCGAAGCAGAGATCGTGTTCCCCTTATTACGGGATTCTCATCAATATGGATATGGGTAACCCAAATGTGCCCGTTGGCATGACTCCTCGATTTCAGGCAAGTTCCAAACGGCCACGCGGAGGACGCTTGATATTCACCCTCTTTATAAAGAGGCCAAGGCATGTCCTTTTCTTCTCGCACTCAATCGAACCCTTCCCCCACCTCGAGTTCCAACACCCAAGGCTCAGGCTAGGCGCTTCGGACCTTCAATCATGTCCGGGTCCAACCTTCAAGGTCGGTGGATGCCCTCCTTTGCCACAGAGGAGGACATTAGGAAGCTAAGAGAAGCAAGGTATCTGACCGCCGAAATCTCGCACAGGCTACCTGCTCGAGGGCAGGTCATTCCCACTCCCGAACCCGGTGAGAGCGTCGTATTCGTCTCCCACTTCCTCCGAGGGCTAGGCCTTAGTCTAGATCCCTTTGTAAGGGGGCTCATGTTCTATTATGGGCTGGATTTCCATGACCTGGCCCCGGATTCCATCCTTCACATCTCGTCGTTCATCGTCGTGTGTGAGGCCTTCCTCCACGCCACCCCGCACTTCGGCTTGTGTCTCAAGACCTTTAATGTGGAGCCGAAGACGATTAATGGGCGACACGCAGAATGCGGAGGAGCCGTAATAAGCAAAGGCGCCGATGTTCCATGGCCAAAGGGTTCCTTCCCGGAAGTATCCAGCTTATGGCAACGGGAGTGGTTTTACATCACAGCTCCCCATGGTACTAAGTGGGTGGCCGCCCCTGCCTTTTGCTCGCCCCCCCGCCACAACTGACGTCATGGATCAACAAGGGGCCGGACCGGGGGCCAGTAAATGATGTGCCGATATTGCAGAGTCGCATCCGAGATCTCCTCGAGAGAGATGTCAGCCTGGTCATGGTAATGCAAGTCATGCTAGTTTGTCGAGTCCTGCCTTGCAAACGTCGACCTCTCCGTATGTGGGAGTTCAACCCAGAAGGACCGCGAGCTATTCATCACTTCCTCGGCATGACGCTCGAAGAGATGTACATATTGTTCTTCGGATCACAAATAAAGTGTCTGGACACCACCGAGGATGCGGGTCTGAGCTGCAATCGTCCAGATACCCACGTAAGTAGCCCTTCGGCCGAACACGTCGTCTCTTTTTTTTTATCACAACATCATTTTGAAAAGTCGCTCTTTGACCAGGACTGGGTGAAAAGGCGAAGATGATCAGGTGTTCGGCCCCCCTTCCCGAAGGCCCAGCAGATCCAGTACTGGCCAGAATGCTTGAGCTTGCGCCTTATCAAGCACCCTCAGGGGAAGATAAAGGGGGGAATAGAGAGGCTGAAAGCGGGCCTCACTCACTATTCATCCAAACCGGGGGAATTAGCGCCTCCGCGAAGGAGGATAACCGAGGAGAAGAATCTGAAATTCCCTCTCCCTAGGGAAGGAAGAGAACCGCCTCTGAAGACTTGGAAACAATGGTTTCCAAACGAGGGAAGAAATCTTCGCCAGGGGGTCCTGCCCCGGAGTGTATCCTTACCGCACAGTGCCCGCAAGGGGATCAGCCCTCCACCGAGCTGTAAGTAAACAAAAGTACTCCATAGTAAAAATATCCTGCTTTATTTCTGAGGACAATAACCGAAGCATATGTCTTGTAGTTCGGATCACAGCCCTTCTCGACAGAGTTCGTCTTCGGGGGATCTTCTTCCGGAGATGATGGAGAGCGAAACACCTCCCCATGCCTCCCCGCCTCATGAGGCGGGTGACCCTGAGGTGTCGTCACGGAGGATTTCTCCTGATCCGCCAAGGCCAGAGGGTAACCCTTCGGCCACCCGAATTCTGGAGTATTTGGCTCCTAAGGAGAGCGACAGAAAGAGACCGGGACTGTCCGGTGCACGACCCGATGTACTGAAGAATCTTCTGGAGCAAGCGGCTATCTCAGAAGCGCATCGTACGCTAATGGGTGTAGTGGTTGAGAGGATTTCATCCGCGGAAAGCGGGTTGCATGAAGCTTTTATGAGCCTGCTGAGAGGCTTTGAGGTACGCAAAGTAGTATATGTTTTTGATGGTACCGCACACGCTAGGTGTGCCCTATGCAGATAGTAGCCCCTGAGACTCTGGTTGCTATCAAAAACGGCGGCAAACAGAGGATCATAGTCCCAGGTAATAATCATGCCGCCTTCATGTGCAGGTGTCTAAAGGTCCGGTGGCTAGCCGGACTGGTGAGTTTGCCGAGCTGAAGCGGCAACTTGATGCGGCAGATGCCGACATCGTGCTTGTAAACAAGCGGCTTGACGAGGCACATGGTATGTGTTTTCTCCGGTGATCGACACATATTAAGAGGAGCATGATGCTAGTATCTTTAATATGTTGTGACTGCAGATGGGGCTGCCGCCGTGGAGACCCTTCGGGCGGAACTTTCCCGAGCCAAGGAGCAAGCCAGGAAGAGTGATGCGGCCGCTCTAAAGGCGGTCGAAGAGCTGAGAGCCGAACAGGCTGCACATTGCCAAAGCAAGGATAAAATAGCCAAGATGGCTGTTGAGTTGAAAGATGCCGCTGGCCGTTATGAGCTTCTTGAAAAGGAAAGCCGAACGAAGATGACGGACCTGGAGAAGGCCATGGTAGCAGCCAAGGACGCCCGCTCTAAAATCAAAGCGCGAAGGAGGAGCTACGTCAAGCCGGAGATATCGCGGCTGGGAAGCCCTTTTTGTTGCGGCCGAAGTTCGGAGATCCTAAGTATGCCCCTCTTGATCAATTATGTAGTTCTGCAGACGCGTACGTGGATTTGGCAGCGAGTGCTGCTGATGCGGCCGAGTTTTTCAAAGATAAAAAGATCGTGAAGTGGAAAAGCTGTTCTGGTCACAGTTCAATGTTCCAGTGCGTCCGCTGCTGTTAAATGATCGAATGGCCGAGTGGGCCGAGCTCCATAGGTTGTCCGGGCTTGCCATGAGGTGTGTTGTGGATCATCTTTGGCCGGAAGGACCAAGGCCGAATAGTTATTTTGGCTTATTGCAACAATTCCTTGGTGCTATGCCGCATATCGACACTATGAAGAGGTCGGCGTGCATAGAGGGTGCGCGGATGGCTCTTGCCCGTGTCATGACATACTGGGCAGAGATGGAGGCCACCGCTATTGCAACCCGGAGTTCGGCCGTGGGCCGAGTATCGGCCGAGCACTACTTTGAAGAAGTCCTTGAAGGCGCTCGTTTAATAGAGGCTCAGTGCTCGAAGAATATTATGTTCTAGTGACATGTATCCCCATTGTAAGAACAATGTTATTTGAATTATAAAGGCTGTGTTTATACTTTTGCCTGAAAGTATTATTATGCCTCCTGTGCGGTCGTTTATGTATATATATATATGTCCTGAAAGTTTGCAGTCGTCGGCTTCAGCCCCCATGCATATAATGCGGGGGTGTTCGCAAAAGCGCGTCTTCACACTTGATCCAACGTCTTGGTCCATTAAGGAGGTGGTAGCGTGGCGAATGATGCAATCGGACTATATTGCTTTAACACTTTCACTTAACCATAGGAGTTTGACAGTGGGGCTACTATATAGCCCCTGGTATTTCCGCGGCTATCCGAATACGGTGCGCGTACGTACATGGCCGGGAAAACCGGCCCTTCGTTAATGCGGAGGAATGCTGAAGATTCCGCTAGGTCATCGAGTGGTTGACCAGTCTCGTGCTTTATCATGACAGTTAGTTTTCGGCCTTCTCTACTGAGTTGCTCATCCGGATGAACCAGGGCACAATCGCAATAGTTCTCCGGGTGCCACCTTAGCCGATAGAGCAGAACGTAAGGTAGCAAAACACGGGAGCCGGGCAAACCCAACATTTGACCAAAGACATGATTCGGAGCTGATGCATATAAGGCCAAACTCGCGACGCCGAACACTCCCTAAGGTATTCGGTCTTTATAACATATACCGGGCTGAGCAATGCCCTTGATAATGAACCCCGAGTGTCCAGGTACGTGCAATATTCTGACGTGGCGAAATGCCAATAACGCCAGCATCCTTCTCAGTTATACTGAGTATCTGGAGGATGTGAAGCAACAAAAGACAGTAAAAAAGGTTCACACAGGGTCTTAATCTAAAAAGAAACCTTTGAGCGGGTCCCTGCTGCACGTCTGCGCCTGTGTCTCCGTTGTGCCGTATCCTGGAAGGGTATAGCACGAATGTCATCTGTAAAAGAGAAGAACTTAGGTGAAAGTTGTCTTGCGAGAAAATGGTTATTCTTAATAAAAAATTCAAGATAAGTAAAGTTGAGCCGAACTAGTCCATTTTACACACGGGAAGCCCCTGGTACCGCCTATGGGGGTATAATCATCAAACCAATCTCAGGTTTATCTAAGCTGTTACAGCTAGTAATGCGCCGGACTCGTCTAGCCGTGTCCGCGGTCTTGACGACCGATCATTTATTCTGGTTGGAGAGGCCGTTTAGTGTTCGGCTGTTAAAGCCGCCACACATTTTTCCGCGCATAAGGAACGCTCAATATTTCCACTAACTGTGATGATGCCACGTGGACCGGGCATCTTAAGCTTAAGAGAAGCGTAATGCGGTACTGCATTAAAACGAGCGAAAGCTGTTCTTCCGAGTAGTGCTCGATAGCCGCTTCGGAATGGAGCGATGTCGAAGGTTAACTTTTCACTTCGGAAGTTGTCGGGGGAACCGAATACAACCTCTAGTACTAGAGAGCCCGTACAGTGGGCCTCTGGGCCTGGTATTGCCCCTTTAAAGGTAGTAGTATTTTGGCAGATTCTTGTCGGGTCTATCCCCATTTTGAGCACTGTGTCCTGATATATCAGATTAAGACTACTTCCGCCGTCCATGAGGACTTGGGTGAGATGGTATCCGTCAATAATTGGGTCTAGCACCAAGGCAGCCAATCCTCCGTGCCGGATACTTGTCAGGTGATCCCTGCGATCAAAGGTGATTGGGCGGGCCGACCAAGGGTTGAACTTGGGGGTGACGAGCTCTACGGCCCATGTGTCTTGGAGTGCATGTTTGCCCTTTCTTTCTGTTACGTGAATCATGTTCACTGTTTTGACCTCTGGTGGGAATTTTTTCTGTCCCCCAGTGCTTTGCTAACGAGGCTCATCCTCGTCTTCGCTTGGTGTCTCCCTCCCCTTGTGTTCGGTGTTTAGCTTGCCGGCCTGCTTGAAGACCCATCATTCTCTGTGGGTGTGATTCGCAGGTTTGTCGGAGGTGCCGTGAATCTGACATAATTTGTCTAGAATCTTGTTGAGGCTGGACGGTCCATCTCTGTTGCCTTTGAAAGGCTTCTTCCGCTGACCGGGTCAAGAGCCCCTGAATCCGACGTTTACCGCCGTGTTGGCTGGGCTGTCTTTGTTATTTCGACGCTTGCTTTTACTGCGTCGTGGTTTTCCATTACCATCCCTGACTTCAGATGTGCCTGGGTCGCGGGTGCTACTACGAGCCAGCCAGCTATCTTCGCCCGCGCAAAAGCGGGTCATGAGGCTTGTTAGGGCTGCCACTGTCCTTGGTTTTTCTTGGCCGAGGTGTCTGGCGAGCCATTCGTCGCGAACGCCGTGTTTGAAAGCTGCTAAGGCTTTGGCGTCCGGGCAGTAGACGATTTGGTTCTTCTTAGTGAGAAATCTGTTCCAAAGCTTTCGGGCTGACTCTCCGGGCTGTTGAATTATATGACTTAAATCGTCTGCGTCCGGAGGTCGGACATAAGTCCCTTGAAAGTTGGCCCTGAAAGCATCCTCAAGCTCTTCCCAACTTCCTATTGAATTTTCGGGGAGGCTCTTCAGCCAGTGCCGAGCTGGTCCTTTCAGCTAGAGGGGTAGGTACTTAATGGCGTGGAGATCGTCTCCGCGAGCCATATGGATATGGAGGATGAAGTCCTCAATCCAGACCCCAGGGTCTGTCGTTCCGTCGTACGCTTCTATGTTCACGGGCTTGAATCCCTCTGGAAATTCATGATCCAGTACCTCATCGGTGAAGCATAGGGGGTGTGCGGCACCCCTGTATTTGGATGTATCATGGCGTTCGGACGGTTGTAGTATTCGGTTTTGATTTTGTGCCGGAGCACGCTTCCTAGATCCATAGATGGACCTGGTCAAACCGGATTTTTGAATCCAGACTAGTAATATCACATCTGCATAAGTCGGTTTCAACTAGTCAAGCAGTTCTGTTGTGAAGCGGAGTAGTGCCTTGCTTGCATTCCTTGGATAAAGCGCCCTTGGAGACCGGACTCGACAAGGGTAAGATCCCTAATCTATTCGAACCAAATGCAGCCAGTACTAAGTTTCAAGAAAACCGAGAGTCTTCAGCAACAAGTTGCAACTCCTCAGCATGCGGGCTATCAAGCATTCTTTTGACCATCTCTTTAACCATCTCCCAAAAATGTTTCTAAAAGATTACTGGTAAGCCATCTCGCAAGTCCTCACGTAAATCGTGTGTTGACTTATGTGCGGCCCCGTTAGCCGCCCTATCGCGGCCACGAGGTGGTCGATCCGGCTGATCGGCCATTTTATTCTTCGGCTGTGTAGGCTCTACGGCCTCATCATCGAACTCAGGCAGCAGCTTGCGCTTTGGATAGCTCTTTGTATGGCAACTACCGCCATACTTTTCTTCAGTGTCGAGCACTTTGTTCCATCTACTGTTGAGCGTATTCTGTGCGGCCTTAAGCCTTTGCTTCTGCTTCTTCAGACTCCTCGCGGTGGCGATAATCCTTCTACGGAGGTTCTCTTGTTCCAAGTGCCTTGCCGGGATGACGTGTGCGTCATCGTCCGGACTGTTTTCCTGTCCGGAGAGAGGTTGATGAGCTTTATCCTCGGTGTTGACATGTTTGGACAACTGGTCCGTACTATGTTCGCCGTTCGCTGGTTCGTCCTGCTCTATCGCTGGGTCAATGTTGTCGTCTCTTCTGGAGTCGACCGGAGTGTTATTTTCTCTTGCGCTGTTATCGCTGTTTTTGCCGAGGCGGGATTGGGAGCGGCGCCTACGCCGTCGCTTTGGTTGCTTCTCGAGGGAGCTATCCTTCGCTGCATCCTTCCGTTCCTCGTCATTGTTTTCTTTGGGTGTATCCACCATGTATATATCGTGTGATGAGGTGGCTGTCCAGCGCCCTGCAGGCGGTGGTTCCTGCTCGTCTCCTGCATCGTCGTCCATACCGTCGATATCTTCGGAGTCGAAGTCGAGCATGTCGTTTAAATCGTCGACAGTGGCTACTAAGTGGGTGGTGGGTGGGGAGCGAATTTCTTCGTCGTCCGCATCCCATTCTATCCGGACATAGTTCGGCCAAGGTTCTCCTGGCAAGGAGAGAGACCTTAATGAATTTAGCACATCGCCAAAAGGCGAGTGCTGAAAATATCCGCGGAGGTAAACTCCACGACCGGTGCCCAATCAGATTCGATAGGCACGGACGCAGGCGGCTCGGAGGCCGGGGACGAATCCAATGGTTCGGCAACACGGCTCTCGTAAGGGATGAAGTCAGTATTCGGCTCTATCGCCACTGAGAGTGTGGCCTCCATGGCAGGGTATATCCACCCGTCCTCAGATGGCGCAATTTGTTCCGGATTGAGGGCCGGAGTAGTTGCAGGTGTGATCTCCCGAACATGTCTGACGGCAGAGTTAAGTCATGCTCGTCGTGATTGTGCGGCGCACCCGACATGGGTTCGAATCCATCGAAGATCAAGTCTCCGTGGATGTCGGCAGTATAGTTCAAGTTTCCGAACCTGACCTGATGGCCAGGGGCGTAGCTCTCAATCTGCTCCAGATGGCCAAGCGAGTTGGCCCGCAGTGCGAAGCCGCCGAATACGAATATCTGTCCGGGGAGGAAAACCTCACCCTGGATCGCATCGTTGCCGATGATCAAAGGAGCCATCAGGCCTTACGGTGACGGCACAGTGGAACTCTCAATGAAAGCACCAATGTCGGTGTCAAAACCGGTGGATCTCGGGTAGGGGGTCCCGAACTGTGCGTCTAAGGTGGATGGTAACAGGAGGCGGGGGGACACAATGTTTACCCAGGTTCGGGCCCTCTCGATGGAGGTAATACCCTACTTCCTGCTTGATTGATCTTGATGATATGAGTATTACAAGAGTTGATCTACCACGAGATCGTAGAGGCTAAACCCTAGAAGCTAGCCTATGGTATGATTGTTGTTGTCCTACGGACTAAACCCTCCGGTTTATATAGACACCGGAGGGAGCTAGGGTTACACAGAGTTTGTTACAAGGGAGGAGATCTACATATCCGTATTTCCAAGCTTGCCTTCCACGCCAAGGAGAGTCCCATCCGGACACAGGACGAAGTCTTCAATCTTGTATCTTCACAGTCCAACAGTCTGGCTAAAGTATATAGTCCGGCAGTCCGAGGACCCCCTAATCCAGGACTCCCTCAATGGGCATGCCCCAGCACCGTGAAGTTATGCTTCAGGCCAGGGCGAAGCCTCATGACATCGGTCGCATTCCTGAAGTCCCAGGGCGGCCTCCCCTTGTTGTGCAGCGGGGCGATTCGGCGACGGATGAAATCCGCCCCAATCATCTCAAGGGTGAGCTCGGCCATGGTGAGGCGATGGATCCTGGTGGGGGCGACCGTGAGCTTCTTGTCAATGGCGTCGAGGTCGCTCCAGTCCTTGCGGCGGGTCGGCGGGCTCTGACAAACTCGGCAGAACTCCTGCGGATCCTCCTCCTTGATCCAGAACCACCGGCCCCGCCACTCGTTCCACCTCTCCTTCTGACCACCCTCCGGGTACGTGCCCTTCTCCTGGGTCCTCGGGATCCAGGTGATGCACCCAGAAATGGCATCCCCTGGCTGGATGCGACGATAGAAGTATGGGCAGAAGAGCGCCGTGCTGGGGAGCACTCCGGCAAAGCCCTCACAGAGATGGGCGAAGAGGGCCATGCACGCCATGGCATTCGGCGTAAAGTCGAGGAGGTGAAAGCCAAAGGTGTGCATGATGTCATTGAAGAAGTCAGAGAAAGGGGGGCAGAGCCCGCAAGAAAAGTAATCGACGAAGAAGGGATACCTATTTGGGCCGGCCTTGGCAGGGATGATGTGCGTGGCAAGGTGCCCCGTCGGGTTCCTCCCCCAAAAGGGCTTGAAGTAGTCCCTGAGGTGGACCGCGTTGACCGTCGAAGGGAAGTAGGCGTGCTGTGTCCGAAGCACCGCCAGCTCGCTCTCCGGCGCCTCCTTCTCCCCGGCGTCCTTGGCCACTCCCTTGCCCTTGCTAGTTTGGGGTGCCATGGCGGCTGGAAGAGGGCGAAGAATCAAGAGCAATGGGGGCGCGGCGGCAGCGAGCAGAGGCGAGAGCTTTGAATCTTTCGCCCGAGGAAGAAGAGGGGAACGGCGGTTCCGAGATTGGAAAAGGCGCAGAGGGTAAATGAGCAGCGCGCCTGTGGTTTTTCCTTTTTATGGGGAAGGCGCAGGCCGCCTCTTTACCATGATGTGAAACACGCATGCAGCAACTGCCCCACACACGACCCCCACGTCACGCATTCAACACGGGTCGTGGGGAAGCGCAACGAGCAAGGGAGTTACTGTAGTAAAAACTCTGCCTCGCGTGCCCGTGCACCGTTCTGGGCCTGGCCCAACAAGGCTCTACGCTTATGTGTGGCCCAGGCCCGGGGGCTCCTGTTTGTGTACAAAAGTAGGGGTCCTTTTGTACCCCTTTACTTGTGCAGGGGAAGTCACAGCCACACGCCCGTGGCCACGCTCGGCGGGGCAGAGGAGGCAAGGACGCAAAACTACCAGAGCCGTGCTCAAGACCAGAAGCATGAAGAGCAGAGGGGCGAGGTGAAACTCCCCTGGCAAGGCCCTTGCCGGGGTGGCCTTCACAGCCCCGGCGAGAGCCTTGCCAGGGCAACTTACCCAATACCAACGAGGCTGCCACCCTTAAGTCTAAGAGTTCCGACGCCATCAACCACATTGGAACCAAGGCTCGGGAGGCGCCTCCATGGTGGCATGCAGATCTTTGTGAAGACAAAGGGCCTGTGAGGCCTAGATAGGAACCAGGAAACAAGACATCAGCGAGGCTCCTTGCCAAGGATGCCCACGAGGCCCCGGCAAGGCTCCTGCCGAAGATACCCACGAGACCCCAGCAAGACTCTTGCCGAGGGCGCCCACGAGGCCCCGGCAAGACCCTTGCCGGGAATATCAGCAAGACCGCGGCAAGACCTTGCCACCCCAGCTCGGCGGCTGACCCACCAACTGGACAGGCACCCACGTGGCAGTACGTGGCTCCTAATCCAACCAGTCAAGCACCTATGTGGTGGCATGCAGATCTTCGTGAAGACCCTGCCACCACACCAGCTCAGCAGCCCGCCAGCCTACATGGCGCTGCATGCCTCGTTGGCATGGACGCGTGTCGGAGCAAAGCGAAGCGGCGACGGACGGGACGGGCCTCGTTGCCGTCCTCGATAAAGTAAGAGGACACCTAAGTAGTGCATTTAATGCATTTTTGTCCTAGAGTGCCAGAGATAAACTCGACTACTGTACAACCTTCCACCTCCTGTGTGCCACTGTGGCAGCCCCTTTGACTATAAAAGGAGGCCCACGGCGTACTGAGAGAGGATTCAGACTTTTTGGACCCTGCACACTTTGCAGCTAGTCTAAGAACACCAGATAAACACCAGCCGTCAGGAGTAGGGTATTAGGCATCACTTGCGGCCTGAACCTGGATAAATTTCCCGTGTTGATCTCTTAAACCCGCTCTTTCCACAGCCCCGCGCCCGACGACTGTAGAAGGGATTCCCCGTGATCCCATAGATGGCGTTTCCACCGACAATGGCCCATTAGTCCAGCCCACGTCACACAGCCCGGACGCCCGAGGACTCCTTAATCCAGGACTCCCTCACCTAGTACCTGCACAAACAATCAAGAACCTTGCAACCATTGTGATAAAGGGGTTGTCAATCCCTTCACGGTCACTCGCAAAAGTGAGATCTAATAAAGATAGTTAAGATAAATATTTTTTGTATTTTTGTTGTATAGATTGGAAAGTATAGAGTGCAAAATAGTAAACGAGATGTGATGTAAATAAAAGAGATGCAATATAATAAGAAGGAGACCCGGGGGCCATAGGTTTCGCTAGTGGCTTCTCTCAAGATAGCATATATTACGGTGGGTGAACAATTACTGCCGTGCAATTGATAGAAAAGCGCATAGTTATGAGAATATCTAGGCAATGATCATGAATATAGGCATCACGTCCGTGTCAAGTAGACCGAAACAATTCTGCATCTACTACTATTACTCCACACATCGACCGCTATCTAGCATGCATCTAGAGTATTAAGTTCATAAGAACAGAGTAACGCATTAAGCAAGATGACATGATGTAGACGGATAAACTCAAGCAATATGATATAAACCCCATCTTTTCATCCTCGATGGCAACAATACAATATGTGCCTTGCTGCCCCTACTGTCACTGGGAAAGGACACCGAAAGATTGAACCCAAAGCTAAGCACTTCTCCCATTGCAAGAAAGATCAATCTAGTAGGCTAAACTAAACCGATAATTCGAAGAGACTTGCAAAGATATCAAATCATGCATATAAGAATTCAGAGAAGAACCAAATATTATTCATAGATAATCTTGATCATAAATCCACAATTCATCAGATCTTAGCAAACACACCGCAAAAGAGTATTACATCGAATAGATCTCCAAGAACATCGAGGAGAACTTTGTATTGAGAACCAAAGAGAGAGAAGAAGCCATCTAGCTAATAACTATGGACCCGAAGGTCTGTGGTAAACTACTCACACATCATCGAAGAGGCTATGGTGTTGATGTAGAAGCCCTCCATGATCGATCCCCCCTCCGGCAGATCGCCGGAAAAGGCCCCAAGATGGGATCTCACGGGTACAGAAGGTTGCGGCGGTGGAAAAGTGGTTTCGTGGCTCCCCCTGATGTTTTAGGGTATAAGAGTATATATAGGCAAAAGAAGTACGTCGGCGGAGCTCCGTGGGGCCCACGAGGGTGGGGGGCGCGCCTACCCCCTGGGCACGCCATCCTGCCTCGTGGCCGCCTCGCGGAGTTCTAGACTTCACTCCAAGTCTTCTGGATTGCGTTTGTTCCAAGAAAGATCATCGCGAAGGTTTCATTCCGTTTGGATTCCGTTTGGTATTCCTTTTCTTCAAAACACTGAAATAGGCAAAAAGCCAGAAACTGGCACTGGGCCTTCGGTTAACAGGTTAGTCCCAAAAATAATATAAAAGAGCATATTAAAGCCCATTAAACATCCAAAACAGATAATATAATAGCATGGGACAATCAAAAATTATAGATACGTTGGAGACCTATCAGCTCCCGATTGTTTTTTCATGGCTACAGAGGCTTGCGGCGGCGGAACTCCCAATCTAGGTTTCTTTTCAGGGTTTTGGTATTTATAGGAATTTTTGGAGTCGGTCTCACGTCAAGGGGGTCCACAAGGCGGCAGCAAGACAGGGGGTGCGCCCTCCACCCTTGTCGTTGCCTCGGGACTCTTCTAGCTCAAATCTTTTGCTTCGAGGGTCTCTTTTGGTCCATAAAAAATCACCGTAAATTTTCAGCCCATTCCGAGAACTTTTATTTCTGCACAAAAAATGACACTAATACGTATCCAACATATCTATAATTTTTGATTGTTCCTTGCTGTTATATTATCAATCTTGGATGTTTTACAATCATTTATAGTCATTTTATATCATATTTTGGTACTAACCTATTGACATAGTGCCAAGTGCCAGTTGCTGTTTTTTCCATGTTTTTTACATCAGAGAAAATCAATATCAGACGGAGTCCAAATGCCATGAAACTTTGCGGAGAATTTTTATGGGCCAGAAGGAACACAACGGGCCCCGGCTATGCCTCGGGGGTGCCCCGAGGGAGGCCCAACCTACCAGGGCGCGCCAGGAGGCCCAGGCGCGCCCTGGTGGGTTGTGCCCACCTAGGGTGCCCCCCGGACCACCTCTTTGCTCTATAAATACCCCAATATTGCAAAAACCCTAAGACGGTCGACGAAATATTCATCCAGCCACCGCAGAGTCCAGAACCACCAGATCCAATCTAGACACCATCTCAGATGGGGTTCACCGCCTCCATTGGTGCCTCTCCGATGATGCGTGAGTAGTTCTTTGTAGACCTTCGGGTCTGTAGTTAGTAGCTAGAGGGATTTCTCTGTCTCGCTGGATTCTCAATACAACGGTCTCTTGGAGATCCATATGATGTAACTTTTGCGGTGTGTTTGTTGGGATCTGATGAACTTCGAGTTTATGATCAGATCTATCTTTTTATACCCATGAAACTTATTTGAGTTTCTTTGATATCTTATATGCATGATTGCTTATAGCCTCGTATTTCTTCTCCGATATTTGGGTTTTGTTTGGCCATCTTGATCTATTTATCTTGCAATGGGAAGAGGTGCATTGTAGTGGGTTCGATCTTACGGTGCTTGATCCCAGTGACAGAAAGGGAAACTACACGTGTGTATCATTGCTACTAAGGAAAAAATGATGGGGTCTATCTCTACATAGATAGATCTTGTCTACATCATGTCATCGTTCTTATTGCATTACTCCGTTTCTCCATGAACTTAATACACTAGATGCATGCTGGATAGCGGTCGATGTGTGGAGTAATAGTAGTAGATGCAGGCAGGAGTCGGTCTACTAATCTTGGACGTGATGCCTATATAATGATCATTGCCTGGATATCGTCATAATTATTTGAAGTTCTATCAACTTCCCAACAGTAATTTGTTCACCCTCCGTTTGCTATTTTTCTTGAGAGAAGCCACTAGTGAAACCTACGCCCCCCCCCGGTCTTCTTTCTCATATATTTTCCTTTGCGATCTACTTTTACTTTGCATTTATTTTCAGGTCTATTAAACTAAAAATACAAAAATACCTTAGACAGGCTATCTATGCTGCCTGCCCGGGTAGAAGAGCTAAAGAGATCTGCTGCAAGGGTTGGCGCTTTGACTGCATTAACCCGGGCCAAAGCATGGGTGCCTGATCTTGATCCGGCGGACGTCACTAAAGGCTACCCAAGCTTAAAAGAAGATGGATCAGAATTCGGCACTGAAGATCTCCGCGCCATAAACCGGGAGTACATCCACTGGCTTGTCAACTCGCTGAAGCGGCTGATCTTTCATTTTACCAGGCGAGTTACAACACCAGCAACAAACGGGTTGTTGCACCGACTCCTGAGTCTCAAAACCTGATCCCCCCAATCCGTAAGCACACTTATGCCCCTGACATTGAACTATACACCCTTATAAGGGATGAAGCTATGTTCCAAGCGTTAACTGGAATTGACTGGACAACTGTTGACTTCCAGCCGCTGGGTAGAGACGAAGAGGATGAACCAGTGCAAGATGATCCATAGCCGTCAGGTCAAGCTGGTGACCAACCATAATCCGGAGGTCGGTTTAGTCTTCCATGTGCCGCAACACTTATTTGAGAAACAATTATCCTTTTGGGCACTGAAACGCCTTGTAATAGGCTAGTTAAAACACTTGGTCTGTTATGCCTTCGTGCATATTTATCTGCGACTGATGCTTGCTAATCCGCCATGCTTAAGATATGATGTTCATAATCCATAGCAATTTATTCAAGCTATCCCTGCAGATAAGAAGCTTAAAGCGCCCTAGCGGTTTACCACCGGGCGGGTCATAATACCCAAATATATATATATATATAACCAAGGTTGTAAAAAGATAACCAAATATGTGATACCTGTGAGCTTGAGGCATAATGTTGGCTGACCAACCTTGTAGTGGAGGTAGTAACCCTAATCCGGAGTATCAATAACTCCTGTTAGATGATGCCGATTTATAATAAAAACCGTTCCGGGTTGCAATAAACACCGGTTTATTCAATACCGGCGACTTTGAGTCAAAACCAGACCGGGTTTAAGAAACTTCGGGTTATATGTGAGTATGTACTCACAACTTGTAATTGACAGCCTAGCCGGGTTGATGAACACCGGTTTATCAAAAAACATCATAAGTCTTGTCAAAAGAGAGAAAAACTTGGCAAAAGCAAATGAAAACTTGTAGTTGAGGCTTTCCACGGGCTGCCAGGCCCCAAATTCGAGGCTTTTCATGGGCTGCCAGGCCACTGAGTCAAACCATTTCACAAAGCCTTTTAAGATGGTCCTCGATCCTTAACCAATCATCGTTTTAACTTGACAAGTTCAGGGTCTTATTAGAGTAACTTGTCAAAGTTCGAAGGGTCGTACCAGGTTTACCTGGGTGGAGTGACTTACTTAAAGAGGCAGGCTAACCTGGGGTTTTAGGTGTATACACCAGGCTTCGAAGCCATGGCTTGATAGCCTATTACAAGTGTAGATTCTTTGTTCATTTTGACAGCAAGGAATCCCCAAGTAACATTTTGAGTTGTGCTCAGTGGGTGCCTATGTTTGAGTTGTTGTTTTACAACACTCTCTTTGGCCCCGGATTGATTTGGCTTTGAGCCGATCAAGAGGTGTGACTATGGTTCGGATACGACCAAGCCCCCAAGTGATGTTGTATAAAGCTTTGATAAGCTGAATCAAGGGGTAAACCGGACGCCACTTTATAAACAGAAGCTCCATGTAACCACACATGATGTAAGAAAAAATAACAGATAGCCTGCTTTAGCTGAGGTTCCGGTTTATTATATTGATCATAATATATACATTGTCATAACTATGTACATAAGCAGAGCCTATAGCTCAAGTATAGTGAGGCCGAACATGAGCGATATTCCACGGCCGGTGGGTCTCCTCCTCCGATTTACGTGAGTCTTTGCGCTCTCGAACATCTATAAGGTAGTATGACCCGTTGTGCAGATTCTTGCTGACCACAAAAGGTCCTTCCCAACGTGGGGATAACTTGTGCATATCCGTCTGGTCTTGGATGAGTCGGAGCACCAAATCGCCTTCTTGAAAGGTTCTGGTTCTAACCCGGCGGCTGTGATAACGACGCAGATCTTGCTGATAAATCGCCGAACGGGCTGCTGCCATGTCGCGCTCCTCATCTAACAGGTCGAGAGCTTCCTGCCATGCCTTCTCATTGTCAGCTTCGACATATGCCGCTACACGGGGTGAGTCATGACGGATGTCACTAGGAAGAACCGCCTCCGCACTATAAACCATGAAGAAAGGCGTGTGTCCCGTCGATCTGTTGGGTGTGGTATTGATGCTCCATAACACAGAAGGTAACTCTTCAACCCAACAACCCGGCGTCCATTGCAAAGTAACCATAAGCCGGGGTTTGATGCCTCTCAAGATCTCTTGATTGGCCCTCTCCGCTTGACCATTGGACTGGGGGTGAGCCACTAATGATACGTCAAGCCGGATGTGCTCACGTTGACAGAACTCATTCATGGCACCTTTTGATAGATTGGTACCATTGTCTGTTATAATGTTGTGTGGAAAGCCAAACCAGAAGATCACCTTTTTGATGAATTGAACCGCCGTAGCTGCATCACACTTACTGACTGGCTCTGCCTCCACCCACTTGGTGAACTTATCAACCGCCACCAAAAGGTGGGTCTTCTTATCCTTGGATCTCTTGAAGGGTCCAACCATATCGATCCCCCAAGTCGCAAACGGCCAAGTAATTGGAATCATCCTCAACTCTTGAGCCGGTACATGAGCCCGTCGTGAGAACTTTTGACATCCATCACACCTTTTGACCAAGTCCTCGGCATCAGCATGAGCCGTCAACCAATAGAAACCATGACGAAACGCCTTGGCCACCAGAGATTTCGAACCGGCGTGGTGACCACAATCTCCTTCATGGATCTCACGCAAATTTTCACGACCTTCTTCAGGGGATACACAACGTTGAAACACCCCTGTCACACTGCAATGATGTAATTCTCCATTGATAATAGTCATGGACTTGGACCGCCGGATTATCTGCCTGGCCAAAGTTTCATCCTCTGGTAACTCGCCCCAGTTCATATACGCCAAAGATGGAACCGCCCAATCCGGGATAACATGAAGAGCCGCCACCAACTAAGCTTTCGGATCAGGAATAGCCAAATCCTCTTCACCAGGGAGCTTGACGGACAGATTATGCAGCACATCCAGGAAGACATTAGGTGGAACCGGTTTACGTTTTGAACCCAAGCGGCTTAAAGTGTCCGCCGCTTCATTCTTCCGCCAGTCCACATGATCCACCTGATAACCTTTGAAGTGACCTGCAACAATATCCACCTCACGATGATATGCCGCCATGAGTGGGTCCTTGGAGTCCCAAGTGCCGAACACTTGTTGAGCCACCAGGTCCGAGTCACCGAAGCACTTAACTCGGCTTAGGTTCATCTCCTTAGCCATCCGAAGACCATGGAGTAAGGCCTCATATTCAGCTGCATTGTTAGTGCAAGGGAACATTAAACGAAGAACATAACAAAACTTATCACCTCGTGGGGAAGTTAATACGACTCCAGCCCCCGAGCCCTCCAATTCCCTGGACCCATCAAAATGAATAGTCCAATAAGTATGATCCGGCTTCTCCTCTGGCGCTTGTAGTTCTGTCCAATCATTGATGAAGTCCACAAGTGCCTGAGACTTAATCGCCGTTCGGGGTATGTATTTCAACCTGTGAGGCCCGAGCTCGTTAGCCCACTTAGCAATCCGGCCAGTTGCTTCCCTGTTCTGGATTATATCCCCCAGAGGAGCAGAGCTGACCACCGTGATGGGATGACCTTGGAAATATTGCTTAAGCTTCCGGCTTGCCATGAAAACTCCATATACCAACTTCTGCCAATGCGGGTACCTCTGCTTGGACTCAATAAGCACCTCACTGATATAGTAAACCGGTCGTTGAACCGGATATTCCTTTCAGGCTTCCTTGCGCTCCACCACAATAGCCACGCTAACATCCCAGACGTTAGCTGCCACATATAGCAGCAATGGCACTTTGTCAACCGGAGCAGCGAGAACCGGCGGATTAGCCAGCTGCCGCTTTAAGTCCTCAAATGCTTCATTAGCGGCGTCACTCCAGACGAAGTTATCCGTTTTCTTCAGCATCTGATACAAAGGGATGGCCTTCTCGCCAAGGCGACTGATAAACTGGCTCAACGTGCCAATCCGGCCTGCTAGGCGTTGAACATCATTGATACACTTCGGTTTGGCCAAAGAGGTGATGGCTTTGATCTTTTCCGGGTTAGCTTCAATGCCCCTGTTAGACACCAAAAAGCCCAAGAGCTTGCCTGCCGATACACCAAAAACACACTTGGCCGGATTAAGCATCATTTTATAAACCCCCAGGTTATCAAAGGTCTCCTTCAAATCATCTATCAACGTCTCCTTCTGCCTAGATTTTACCACAATATCATCCACATAAGCATGAACATTGCGGCCGATCTGACCATGAAGACAGTTCTGCACACACCGCTGGTAAGTTTTCTGGGCACTATTGAGCCCAAAGGGCATAGACACATAACAGAAGGCTCCAAAAGGAGTTATAAAGGATGTCTTCTCCTGGTCCTTAACTGCCATTTTGATATGATGATAACCAGAATATGCATCCAGAAAGCTCAAATGCTCACAACCCGCCGTAGCATCAATGATTTGATCAATACATGGGAGAGCAAAAGGATCTGCTGGGCAAGCCTTGTTGAGATCTGTATAGTCCACACACATACACCAAGTGCCATTCTTCTTAAGTACTAGCACCGGATTAGCCAACCACTCAGGATGAAACACTTCGATGATAAACCCAGCCGCCAAGAGCTTGGCAACTTCTTCTCCAATAGCCTTGCGTCTTTCTTCATTGAACCGGCGAAGAAATTGTTTGACCGGTTTATACTTGGGATCAACATTGAGAGTGTGCTCAGCGAGTTCTCTCGGTACACCTGGCATGTCAGAAGGCTTCCACGCAAAGATGTCCCGATTCTCACGGATGAACCCGATGAGCGTGCTTTCCTATTTTGGATCCAAGTTAGCGCTGATGCTAAACTGCTTGGACGAATCGCCAGGCACGAAGTCAACAAGCTTTGTCTCATCAGCCGATTTACACTTCAGGGCCGGATCATGCTCTGTAGTTGGTTTCATCAATGAAGTCATATCTGCCGGATCAACATTGTCTTTGTAAAACTTCAACTCTTCTGTTGCACAAACCGACTCTGCATAAGCCGCATCACCTTCTTGACACTCCAAAGCGATCTTTCGGCTCCCATGCACTGTTATAGTTCCCTTGTGACCCGGCATCTTGAGCTGCAGATAGACATAACAAGGCCGTGCCATAAACTTAGCATAAGCTGGCCGTCCAAACAGGGCATGATACGGGCTTTTAATTTTCACCACGTCGAAGGTCAATGTTTCTGATCTCGAGTCATGCTCATCTCTGAAAGCCACCTCCAGAGCTATTTTACCAACATGATATGTCGATTTACCAGGCACCACACCATGAAAGACCGTATTGGACGGTTTAAGATTTTTATCAGTTAACCCCATGCGACGGAAAGTTTCGTAATAAAGGATATTGATACTACTCCCCCCATCCATGAGTACCTTAGTGAACTTATAACCTCTCACCTGAGGCGCCACCACCAATGCCAGATGACCCGGATTATCAACCCGGGGTGGATGATCCTCTCTACTCCACACAATCGGCTGCTCAGACCAGCGTAAGTAACGGGGCACCGCCGGTTCAACGGAATTCACTGCTCTCTTATGAAGCTTCTGATCGCGCTTGCACAAGCTAGTGGTGAAAACATGATATTGCCCACTATTCAACTGCTTTGGGTTGCTCTGATAACCCGACTGCTGCTGTTGCTGCTGATTGCCCTGATGATTATAACCACCTTGGTTGCCCTGATTACCTTGATTGTTATGTCCACCCTGACTACCGTGGAAGCCTGAACCGGAATTACCTCCACCATAACCCGGCCCATGAGATCCAGGGCTTGAACCGCCACCCGGTCCATGATCATACCAAAAGAGATCAGAATTTTTGAACTCCTGCATGATATAACAATCCTTCCAGAGGTGCGTGGATGCTGTCTCCTTCATTCCGTGTTTTGGGCAAGGCTGGTTCAACAGATAAGACAGGCGGTCCGGGTTAGGACTTGGCCCTCCACCACGCTGGGGCGGTTTACCCTTATGCCGCTGGCCCTTGTCATGTGTGTTGGTATTAGCCACAAAATCTAAGCTGTGGTCCGCTTTACACTTGCCGCCATTTCCATGACCCGACGGGTTGTGCTGCTGCCCCTTGGCGTTGCCGCTCCTCTTTCCCTTCCCTGTCTTGTCATCATCAGACTCGGGATCCTTGGTACTATCAGAGTCGGCATACTTCACCAGAGCGGCCATGAGAGTTCCCATGTCATTACAATGACGTTTGAGCCGTCCGAACTTCAACTTCAGGGGTTCAAACCGGCAATTGCCTTCCAATGTTAAAACTGCGGCATCAGCGTTGATGCGGTCCGATGAATGCAAAATCTCCGAAACCCGGCGCACCCAACGGGTTGTTGATTCTCCTTCCTCCTGTACACAGGCAGCTAAGTCCACAATTGACATGGGCTGCTTGCATGTATCATTGAAATTCTGGAAAAACCCGGCCCTCAACTCGGCCCATGACCTAATAGAATTAGCCAGTAAGCTCTTCAGCCAAGTGTGGGCCGTTCCCTCTAGCATCATGGTAAAGTATTTAGCACATGCCGCATCGTCCACATCCAGCATCTCCATTGCCATCTCATAGCTTTCAACCCATGTCTCGGGGGATAAATCAGCGGTGTAATTCGGCACTTTACGCGGGCCTTTGAAATCCTTGGGCAGGCGCATGTTGCGCACCGCTGGGACGAGACAAGACACTCCCAAAGAGCTGGAAGTAACTCCTGGTTCCACTGATGTGGTTGGACGAACCGGAGTAAGCTGGCGGGCCTCGTGCTGTGCTGCTAACTCGGCCTCTCAATGAGCTCGAGCGCGATCCACCACATCCTGAGCATCACCGCCACCCCCCGCCGGGTTATGGCCACGGGGTGGGTCATGGTTTCGCGCATTGCTTGACACGGCCGGTTCATCCATACGCCTGCTGTAGCTCTGGCTTGGGCGGGGGGTAGAATGGATCCTCTCACGACTATATGAATAAGCCTCCTGCTGAACCAAAGCTGTCTGAAGAAGCTCCCTAACCCGTCGCATCTCGACTGCCACCGGAGACTCGCCTTCGATCGGGATGGCCGCCAGCCGTGAAGCGGCAGTGACAATGTTGTCCATCGGGTTGGAGTAATGACCCGGTGGTGTTGGGACATGCTGTGTCACAATGTTGTTCTGGCGAGGCGGGTCCACCAAACGCGGCTGAACCGGCGCCCCTGCTCCAGGTGCCTCCGCCCGGTTTACCACCGGCAGATTACTGGTCCCTGCTCCTGGGGTATTAAAGAGGTTCCTAGCTTCATAGACCGGCGGCAGGCGAGATCGGTACCTCCTCTTCAGGACATCGTTCGACGCACTCTGATCCAGCATAAGCCGGTAAGCCTGTGCATCCAATGCGGCCCGTTCCGCAGCCATCCTGGTATCCTCAGCTGCCAAGTCGGCTTTGGCCTGGGTGATCTGATCTTTCACCTTCGCGATTTCCGCATTATGCGCATCTTGATCCGCCGGGTTAACCTCTGCCGTTAGCGTTGCCAAAGCGTCAAATAAGTCAGATAGAACCTGAGCCGGCGGTCGCACAGGGCCTCCTGCCCCGGCAGCTGTCGCTGCTGTTGATCCGGAAATCATCGCCGCTGCGATCGAAGAGTGGAGCGCTGGTTGTGTACCGGCCATGAAGATTGCAACCCGTTTTGGCAGATGAAAGGGGTCCGGAATACTGTCGCCATCGGAACAGCCCCCAATCCGGCCATCTTGCAACTGATACAACGACTCAGTCTCTCCGGTTGATGACTAGTCGCCGGAATAAACGACTGTTCCACCACCAGATTCTAATCTATCCTCAGATTCCCCTCCGTGGATGACTCCCACGAAGGCACGCTTCATGACAGGCTTAACCCGGGCAGGTCTCGCACGCTGAGCCATTTCGACGAGGTCGGTGCAGATGTCCGGCTCAGGGCCCGGTTCGCCGATCTTGCCAATGAAAACATGTATGCCGCTGAAGGGGACCCGGTACCCGTACTCAATTGAGCCGGCCTCGGGGCCCCAGCCTGCATCGTCGATGTAGAGCTTGCCGCAATGACTCTTGGTCATCCGGCCCACAGCGTAACCCTTGAGTCCTTCGAAGCTGCCCTCTAAGAACTCGAAACCATCGTGCGATAGCCCCACAATGGGCGCCAACTGTCGTGGTTTTGTCACGGGAGATATCCTAAGGAAAGGACTTAGTCATGGAGCCATCGCGCGGGTTAGCTTAAAGGGGTTAAAGCGGACAAGGGATGCAGAGAGTTTATACTGGTTCGGCCCCTTGCGGTGAAGGTAAAAGCCTAATCCAGTTGTTGTGGAATTGCTAGGGTTTCGATGACCAGGGGGCGAATACGCTTTGCCCGAGTCTCGAGTTGTTGTCTGTCCTCTTGAACCGCCGCCGGGTTGTACCCTTATATACACGGGTTGACGCCCGTCAGTTTACAGAATCCCGAGGCCGGCTCATAAATGTGTCCGGCTCGGTCTCTGCTCTTTCTATCTTACAACATAAGTTTACATATTAATGTCGGTTTATGTCTACAGGCCTTAAATCGGCTTTGGGCCCTGGGCCTTCATAAAGCGTCACCGTCCTTGTCTTCATGGGCTTCAGGTATAATGAACCGTTATGGGGCTAACCCGGCCTCTCCCGGCCGGTTTATGCCCGGTAGTAATATCCCCAACAGGTTCCCTAGTTTAGTCTGTGTGTGATGTGATTTGCTCTGTCTACAGATGAACAACATATATACTTATGAGAACATGATTACATAACCAAATTAAACATCCAATTACATAAGTGACTATGCAAAATATTCGCACACACCTCAATAAACAATTACGTGCATTCTAAACTAGGAGAAACAATCATCTAATCATCTACTTATTGTGACACTGCAGCCATTGCTCTATGGCTCGATCCGTCGCTCGGGGTAGGACGAAGGCACTTCCTCATGTCAACAATCCGCTTGTACATCTCATAGCTTGTGTACGCGTCCTTGGCCGCGTACTTGACGTGTTCTTCATCTAGTCTATGAACCCAGGCACTGCGCCAGACGGTCTTGTTCTTCTTGCACTCACCCTTCATGTTCTTGTAGAAGGGGTCAATGATGGACGAGGCGAGGTCAACTAGTCCTCCTTGTTCTTCGTGCTACCCCAGACCCTATAGTGGCCATAGATGTTGATAAGCTTCTGGCAGGCCAAGCCCAAAATCTCAAGTGCTTTTAGATCGTTGTTGTTGTCCATCGTAGCGAAACTGTAGTCGAGGCTGTTGAGAAACCCGGGGTAATGCTCGCAAGGCCTTGTGGCCAGGTGGTAGTGGTAGAACAGGACGTGATGGTGCAAGCACAACTGGGCGACGGCAACCTTCTGATCATACCCGGCTGATACGTCTCCAACGTATCTATAATTTTTTATTGTTCCATAGTATTATAGTATCAATCTTGGATGTTTTATATGCAAATTTATATTACTATTTTGGGAGTAACCTATTAACCTAGTACCTAGTGCCAATTGTTGTTTGTTGCTTGTTTTTGGCTTTTCAGAAAATCAATATCAAATGGGGTCCAAACATGATGAAACTTTACGGTGATTTTTTATGGACTAGAAGGGACCCACAAAGGTTTGAGAGAAGACCAGAATAGCCAGGAGGGAGCGACAAGCTCACCATGCATGGCCCAGGGGGCGCCCCCTGAGCTTGTGGGCCCCTCGTGGCACCTCTTCAACTAATTCCGCCTCTATAAATTCCCAAATATTCCCAATATACTAGCTAGAGAGCCACCCGAAACACCTTTTCCGCCACCACAAGCTTCTGTTCTTCCGCAATCCCATCCTGAGGCCTTCTTCGGTACTCTGCCAGAGGGGGAATCGATCACAGAGGGCTTCTACATCATCCTTGCTGCCCTACAGATGATGCGTGCGTAGTTGACCACGGACCTACGGGTCCATAACTATTAGCTAGATGGCTTCTTCTTTCTCTTTGATCTTCGATACAATGTTCTCCTCGATGTTTTTGGAGTTCTATTTATTGTAATCTTCTTTTGCGGTGTGTTTGTTGGGATCCGATGAATTGTGGGTTTATGCTCAGATTATTCATGAATAATAATTGAGTCTTTTCTGAACTTTATTATGCATGATTGTTATAGCTTTGTATTTCTCTCCGATCTATCTATTTGGTTTGGCCAACTAGGTTGATTTATCTTGCAATGGAAGAGGTGCTTTGTGATGGGTTCAATTTCGCGGTGCTCTATCCCAGTGACAAAGTAGGGCACAAGACACGTATTTGTACCGTTGTCATTAAGGATGAAATGATGGGGTTTATTCATACTAGTTGAGTTTACTTTGTCGACATCATGTCATCTTGCTTAAGGTGCTACCCTGTTTTATGCTTAATACCCTAGATGCATGCTGGTAGCGGTCGATGGGTGGACTAATAGTAGTAGATGCAGGCAGGAGTCGGTCTACTTGTCTCGGACATGATGCCTATATACATGATCGTTGCCTTCAATATCGTCATAACTATGCACTTTTCTAGCAATTGCTCAACAGTAATTTGCTCACCCACCATATGCTATGTGCTCGAGAGAGAAGCCTCTACTGAAAACTATGGCTCCCGGGTCTACTTTTATCATATATAAAAACACAAAAACACCTTGCTGCAATTTTCTATTTTATTTTATTTTATCTTTATAATTTATTTATCTACCACTACGACATTCAATCCTTGCAAGTAACCGCCAAGGGGATTGACAACCCCCTTGTTCGCATTGGGTGCAAGTATTTTCTTTTGTGTGTGCAGGTGCTGCTAACAAGGTTCTATGTGGTTCTCCTACTGGATTGATAACCTTGGTTCATAACTGAGGAAAATACTTATCTTTACTGTACCGCTTCATCCTCTCCTCTTCAAGGAAATCCCAACGCAGCTCCCCTGTAGTAGGAAGAATTTCTGGCGCCATTACTAGGGAAACATCACCAAAACCTATCAATTACCTTCGCACAAACTATCATCTACTTGCTCTTTTTTTGTTTGCCTTTTAAATTGCCTTTGCCTCTCATTTTCATCTCCTCCATGTCTAATTTTTTACAAAACACAATTTTTTGTTTGCTTGCTTGGTTTTTTTTGCCTTCATGTGAACACTGAAAAAACAGAAAATGAAAGCAAAAAATTAAAGATGACTATGGATCGACTTAAAATTTTCTACTTGGATCATCTTCGATCCATTTGTGCTCGTGCTGAAACCCCAACTGGTTTAGTTGAGGGAAAATCATTAGATGAGCATGCTCATTTTGTTCGTCACTGTTTGTCTCAAAAAGGGAGACTCTTATGGAATCAAAGAAATTGTTTGCTATGCTTTCTTGGAATCGATGTGAAATTGATGGTTTTACTTGTTGCTCCGAGGACCCTAAAAACACCTTCCCTACCTATGTGAGTTTAATGATAATGAAATCTTATCTTCTTATGCCAAGGGTGTTTATAGTTACTATGATATTGAAAAAATTGAAGAATTCGTTGCTTTTAAGGGTGCCTATGAAGTTGCTTCTTTGATTGAAAAGTATGATGCTATTCTCTACAATCTGAAAATTTTGCCACACTTAAATATTGCTATGAAAATTATGCTTCTAATGCCTATATTAGCGAATTCATCGGGAGAACGTCTGCGGCTTTGTAAGAGAATAATGATATGCCAGAATCTATGAATAATTATGATCCGATTGATTCACTTGAAATATCCCTTTTTGATGAATTTGATGCTTGCTATGCTTGTGGCCATGATGCCAATATTAATCATGCTTATGGAGATGAAATTGCTATAGTTCCTTATGCTAAAAATGAAATTATTGTTGTTGCACCCACACTTGATAGCTCCTTGAATGAAAAGCATGATTGCAATGATGTTATTATAAATTATATTTATGTCGATTGTGCTAATGATATGCAAAGCTACAAGCTTGGGGAGGATAGTTTTGTTATGTCTACTACTTATTGCAATGATCATGATTGGGGTGATAATGCTTCTTATGATCTTGAAAATTATTTAAGCCTCATGATGAATATGTTTGCAATAAATAATGAAAGTGGGGTTGGAAGAGTGTCAACTTTAGGTAAAAATAATCCCACATATTTGGAGAGTGTTCAATCTTATGAAATTTTTGATAAAAGTGGGTTTGGGGAGGTCATGACTTTAGTTGATGTTAATCCCACTATCTAATAAGATTATAAAAAAGTTATGCATGTGGATCTGATAACCCACAAGTATAGGGGATGGCAACCATTTTCGAGGGTAGAGTATTCAACCCAAATTTATTGATTCAACATAAGGGGAGCCAAAGAATATTTGCAAGTATTAGAAGTTGAGTTGTCAATTCAACCACACCTGGAGAACTAAATATCTGCAATAGAGTGATCAATAGCACGGTAGTATAATAGTTTGGTAGTGGTAACAATGATAGCAACAGTAACGGTAATGGTAGCAGTAATTGTTTTGTAGCAACTGTACCAGCAGCAACAACAGTAGTAACTTAGCAAAGATCAATATGCGAAAAGCTCATAGGCATTGGATCGGTGACGGATAATTATGTTGGATGACATTCATCATGTAACAGTTATAACCTAGGGCAACATAGAACTAGCTCCAATTCATCAATGTAATGTAGGCATGTATTCCGTATATAGTCACACGTGCTTGCGATAAGAACTTGCAAGACATCTTTTGTCCTACCCTCCCGTGGCAGCGGAGTCCATAAGGAAACTAAGGGATATTAAGTCCTCCTTTTAAACCGGAAGAAAGCATTAACACATAGTGAATACATGAACTCCTCAAACTACGGTAATCACCAGAAAGAATCCCAATTATTGTCACCTTGGGGTATGCGGATCATAACACGTAATAGGTGTGTATAACTTGCAGATAGGATCGAGAACACAAATATATTCGTGAAAACATAAAGGGTTCAGATCTAAAATCATGGCACTCGGGCCCTAGTGACAAGCATTAAGCATAGCAACATCAATCTCAGAACATAGTGGATACTAGGGATCAAGCCCTAACAAAACTAACTCGATTATGTGGTAAATCTCATCCAACCCATCACCGTCCAGCAAGCCTACAAAGGAATTACTCACTCCCGGCGGTAAGCATCATGAAATTGGTAATGGAGGATTGATGACGACGACGGCGTCGAATCCCCCTCTCCGGAGCCCACAACGGACTCCATGTCAACCCTCCTGATGAAGAACATGAGGTGGCGGCGGTTCCGTATCGTAAAACGCGATGATTCCTTCTCTCTGATTTTTTTTTTGTTGGCGAATAGGTACTTATGGAGTTGGAGTTAGCGTTGCGGGAGTTGTCAGGGGCCCACAAGCATGCTAGGCGCGACCTGGGGGTGCGCGCCCCCTGGGCTTGTGGCGCTGTGGTGGCCCCCTCTGGTAGTTTCCTTCGCCAATATTTCTTATATATTCTAAAATAATCCTTCATAAATTTTCAGCTCAATCTGAGAACTTTTATTTCTGCACAAAAACAACACCATGGCAATTCTACTGAAAACAGCGCCAGTCCGGGTTAGTTCCATTCTAATCATGCAAATTAGTGTCCAAAACAAGAGCAAAAGTGTTTGGAAAAGTAGATATGTTTGGGACGTATCAGGATCAGGAAGAGAAGATTTTATATGATAGCTATATTGTTGAATTTGATTATGATCCTACATGTAACTCTTATGAGAGAGGTAAATATGGTTGTAAGAATTTTCATGTTACTAAATTACCTCTCGTTATGTTGAGATTGTCAATGTTTTATTCTTATCCCTTGCATATGCCAGATATTTCTTGTCTTGGTAATTTGTTTGCTTATAAAATGTCTATGCATAGGAAGTATGTTAGACTTAAATGTGTTTGTCACATGTATTATGATGCTCCCTTTGTGCTTCAATTCTTATCTTTCATGTGAGCACCATTGAAATCTCAAATCATATCTTAATGGCTATAAAGGAAGAGCTTGTTGGGAAACAACCCAATAGTTATCATTTCTATTTTTTTGTTCACACAATTATGCTACTGTTATGATTTTTCTTTTATGTTTTAATTAGTGTTTGTGCCAAGTAAAGACTTTGGGATGAGTTGGTTGATAGTTGACTTGATTCTATGAAAAAACAGAAACTTTTGCGCATAGTACTGAAATTTTTAAAATTCGTTGTGCAAAGTAAAATAAAATAAATAAAATTGCAGCAAAGGTATTTTGGATTTTATAATATGATAAAGGTAGACCCGGGGGCCATAGTTTTCACTAGAGGCTTCTCTCTTGAACACATAGCATACGGTGGGTGAACAAATTACTGTTGGGCAATTGATAGAAAAGCGCATAGTTATGACGATATTCAAGGCAATGATCATGTATATAGGCATCACGTCTGAGACAAGTAGACCGACTCTTGCATGCATCTACTACTATTACTCCACCAATCGACCGCTATCCAGCATGCATCTATGGTATTAAGTTCATGAAAAACGGAGTAACGCCTTAAGCAAGATGACATGATGTAGACAAAGTAAACCCAATCAATATGAATAAACCCCATCATTTTACCCTTAATGGCAAAAATATAAATATTTGTCTTGTCCCGATTTGTCACTAGGCTATAGAGCACCTTAAGATTGAACCCATCACAAAGCACCTCTCCCACTGAAGATAAATCAATCTAGTTGGCCAAACCAAATGGATAGATCGGAGAGAAATACAAAGCTATAACAATCATGCATAATAAAATTCAGAAAAGACTCAATTACTTCTCATGAATATTCAGATCACAAACCCACAATTCATCGGATCCCAACAAACACACCGCAAAAGAAGATTACATCGGATAGAACTCCAAGAATACCGAGGAGAACATTGTATTGAAGATCAAAGAGAGAGAGAAGAAGCCATCTAGCTACTAGCTATGGACCCGTAGGTCTGTGGTGAACTACTCACGCATCATTGGAAGCCAGCAAGGATGATGTAGAAGCCCGTTGTGATTGATTCCCCCTCCAGCAGAGTACCAGAAAAGGCCTCCAGATGGGATCGCAGAAGAACATAAGCTTGTAGTGGCGGAAAAAGTGTTTCGGGTGGATATCTGTTGGTTTGGGAATATTTCTGAATTTATAGAAGTCGAATTATGTCAAGGGGTGCTACGAGGGGCCCACAAGATCAGGGGTGCGCTACCCCCCTCAGGCGCGCCCTGTGAGCTTCTGGCTCACCCGTAGCTCTCCTTGCCTCCTCCCAAACCTTCTAGGGTCCCTTTTGGTCCAGAAAAAATCATCGTAAAGTTTCATCGTGTTTGGAGTTTTTTTGGTACCTATTTTCTGAAAAGCAAAAAAGAAGCAAAAAAACAACAACTGACATTGGGCACTAGGTTAATAGGTTAGTCCCCAAAGATAATATAAAATAGCATATAAATGCATGTAAAGCATCCAAGATTGATAATATAATAGCATGGGACAATAAAAAATTATAGTTACATTGGAGACGTATCACTTACCTCCTCCCTAATCGATCTCTCGGATCCCGGGTACCCATGGGGCCTTAGAATGAGAAGAAGACAAAAGGCAACTCTATTGTGATTCACATATACAAATAACGTCAATTAAGCCAAGTCATCCAATGATCCCATGCACAAATACATAAGAATGTAAGGCCATGCCCAACCCATTGCCTTAAGGAACTACTAACACATCGTGATAAGATCACAAGAGGAAAACATTGTAGATTATATAAAGATGAATAATTGATTGATAAATATTCTTACAATGTTGCCGATTGCGATGCACTGATTATAAGTAGGGCTAACTCGGGGGAGAATGGCTACGGTGGTGATGGAGATGAGATGGGAAATGGCGGCGACTAGGGTTTGTGAATGGCTTCTAGTTCTATAGATGTCGCTTTGGGTGTCTAGATGTTCTCATTCGCAAATTAGGCATGTCCTCCTTTATAAAGTGTGTTCAAATGGACGTCATGGTCCTCCTGGCAGTTGGTACAACTGGTGGTACATGCGGTCGCTGTCGTACCAGGCGTCGTTGAAAGCTCTGCTACCTCATGTGCGCCGCCAATTTACTTGGCTTGGTTCCCACACTTAGTATTTCCATATGTATGGTGATTTTCCTCCCTCCTTTTGTCCATTTCATGTGTAAACAATTTCTGCATTTATTATTCATTAGTGGCAATATCAAAGTGATTCTCTCAGAAAATCCAAGATTATTCGGTTTAAACAATGGTGGAAGGAGGGCAAATGTATCACTCAACAACCTTCCCAAGCTTAAACCTTGATCGCTCTCGAGCAAGAAACAAAAATAATTTGAAGGAACTCAGTTGTGTAAACTAAAATAATGATAAGGTTTTGATTCACTTAAGATTGTTACTCCTAGATAATCCTCAGGTTTCTTCACTTGAAAACTTGGTTAAGCTGTAGAGGTGGCATGGTTATTATGTTAGCTTAGTTAAGCCGAGGTAATAAACAAAAAACTTGCATGGTTCAAACAAAGTAATCAACTAGCATGTATTCCATTTCATCTAGCGAGCACTTGCTTGCGGGAACACTTTGGAAGAGCTTTCCTTCTGTAGTGAAAACATATATTACAGGAGTGAAAGATATGTAAAATGCATTGTGATGTCAGAGTAACTCACTAACACCCATGAGTATTGCTTCGTGAAGGCTCACAAACACTTCCTTTAATCGTTGCTTGCTGAAACTTTCATTTTACGATGACGCGATTATGCCAAAAAGATGATACATACAAATAGGGGGGAGGGGTTCATTTTGGCATAAGTTGAATACTATGGACAAAGGACTGTCTCTTTAGAGCACAACGATCAGTATTATTTATTTCCACATACACACACCCTCAAGAGAGAGCCAAATAAAATTCGTCATAGTGTTGATATTTGATCCATATATATGTTTGTAGTGATGTTTGCAACAATTATAATGGAAAAGATGTGTATGTTGTGTTTGTTGATATGAACTGTGTTGTCTACCTTTGAATTGCACGTATTAAATTTAAATTTGATATGATTTGTATTGTATTCAATTAAAGCACAAAACGCATTGTGTTGTTCATGCCAATGGACACTGTTCTGTAAAACAAACCGTGTGCAATGCTAAACTATAGTACAAACGATTTAGTAAAAGAATGTGTGTGTTATTAACATGTCAAATATTCAAATCACATGTTTTACCTGGCAATTAACGTGTGTAATACATAACTACAATACAAATGATTTTTTCAAAATATTGTGTGTGATATAAACATTTAGCACACACGTTTCATCTGATATGTAATGTGTACGATGATTAGTATCATTGCAAACGATATACGGGAAGAAACTGTTAGTCATAGTTACTCCATCACACACAATTGAACTGAACAAACTTTTGGTGATTGCCTCCATAATTGCAGACGATTCTTGTTCCGGAAACCGCGTAGGTCGGTTTTAACATCGTTGATGTTTTCCTGTGGTCAGTGATGGACTCTCCCCGCTCCCCCCCTCGCCAACCCGCTCAAGCACACGGTTCCAAAAATTGTATGCATGTGACTGGGGTCCGAGCCATGTGAATAGCCCCCCTTGAATACTAGTGAAAATTCCATCCAATAAAATAGAAGAATTATGAATTTATGAAATGATAGATAATAACATAGCGAATAAATCCCCTATGACCCCCATAAAAGGAGCAGTACCCCAATCCACAGATACTTCCCCATATTCTGAATCCTAGGGTTTCGATAAACTATTCACATGAATTTTTTTTGGCGAGCTTTTGGGGCATTGGCTAGTGCATGTAACTCTATATTATCGATGGTAGTATGGTTGTGTAGGACATCAGAATTACACATGGAAAATGGGCCTATCTCCTAGTACCTTAGGTGAGATGAGAAGATGGATAAATGGATGGTAGTGGTGTCTAGTCATGTCTAATTTAAGGAAAATTGATGCAAAAGCTCTAACAAGATATGTATCAAGGGAAATAGAAGTTTTTGAAGTTAGTAACGTCATAGTTCTCTGTTTATTTTGGACTTCTTTTTAAATGATACTTATTTATTTCGGTCAATGTGAGAATGAACTGTGATGTGGAATTAGTCCACTTTTAGATTATGCGCAATTAGGTATATTGAATTTCCATGATATTTCTAAACTAACAGTGGATTTTTATCATGAGCATTCGCACCACCATTTCAAAAACAGGATAACCACAATGCTAGTATAATTGAATCATTGCATATGTTCCACTAACTTAAATGAATATTGTCACTCTGAATAGTGACTTTGTGAATGCCCATGGAATGAACTTCCAAGATAATGGAAGCAAATAAGAACATGTGATACAAATCATATCTACTTGATAATGGTAAGTATCTAGCTATATAAATGTATGTTTAATCTCACCGAGGTCACATTTACAAAGGAGAAACAAATCCACATATGTTATATCTACTAGCTAATGATAAGAATGAAAAAGCTAAGGGCTAACATAAGCTACCACTAGTAGAAAAAGGCACATTTGTCCCGGTTCATAAGGCCCATTTGTCCCGGTTCGGGAACTGGGACTAAAGGGTCGGTACTAAAGCCCAATACCTTTAGTCTCGGTTCGGCTACAAACCGGGACAGATGGGCCTCCACGTGGCCATTGCGGCTTGCCCAGGCAGGAGGGCCTTTTGTCCTGGTTGGTAGCACCAACCGGGACCAAAAGACTTCCACGCGTCAGCAGTTCAGGGGCTGTGGTTTTTTTTGAAAGGGTTAATTTAGGGGTTTCATATATTGTGTTAGCTAGCTAATAGAGAGAAGTGTCCTCTCTTATCTCCGTGCTTGGTCGACGCTACGTACTATACGTATAGAGAGGACTCGACACGCTAGCTAGTAAGGAAATGAAGGAAACCATTAAGTACAGAAGATCGTCATGAACATATACAGAGAGAAGTGATCGACCTCTCCTTCTCCGAGAGATTGGTCGAACAACAAGTTTTCATATATCTATCCGACGCTACTGGCTACATATATACAATATAACATCTCTTACAACCCCCTAACATCTGAACTCAAGTTCCACATGGTATTCTCCGGCTTTAGTGATGACGTGGTCAAGAAAGAATCCCGCCAATTCCTCTTGAATTGCTTGTATGTGATCTTGTGGTAGGAGTTCTTTCCGCATCTGCCACGTCTAATTTGAAGAAGGGGGTCAATACATATATATATATATATATATATGAATGAAACTCAACACAAATGATGGTGTAATAAAATGAAATTGTGAATATTATTGCTTACGCACTTCAAAATGTCTTTTATAGTAGCCCCGCTTATTTTTGCAAGTCACGTTGTAGATGAACTCGCAAACGTAGTATCCACAGTCATTATTCTCGGGGTTCCTTCCACAAGCACTTTACGAGAAATAGAGGTCAATCAAACTGATAATGAAGCATTATAAATGGTATTGATGAAAGTAGCTAGAATCAACGGGAGATGCGCGGAACTAGCTAGCTAGTAGTACTTACTTTCGGGTGTGTAAATCGCAGCTCCCGCGGTAGTCCCGGAGCTTGTGCGGTGAATACTTTCCAAACCCTGCGAGACAAAGAAAACAATTACTTGATATCAGGAAATGAACAAAGTTGCGGATATGGTGCGATAATGATCGATTGAACTTACTCCTCGAGCATTTTAGTCATGGCCGCATACTCCTCGGGATTTTTTCATCCCGAGTCTAAGACGGTTACTAGTCCCCGCTCAAGCTTAATCTCTAGGAGAATCAAGTGGAAGCTGCGCATGCATGCATAACTCATCAATTACATTACTATAACCTCGAGTAATAATGGAAACCGAATATGCACAAGATAGTAACACTCACTTGAAATTGTAAGGAAAGAGTATTTTATCTTTGTTTTGATTTTGAAGCAACGGTCGTAGCAAGTTGGCCTCGGTTTGTTTGGCATCATATTTAACCGTCCATTCATCTATGAGATTTGTGTTAATGAACCCAATATCATAGATTTCTGCCTTTCTGCACGATCTTCAATCTGCATAATATAGTGAGGATAATTATATATACATGCAATGAAAGAGTTGAGCTATATATAGAGACTTAATTACAGAAGTAGTACTTACAGACAGTAGCAAGTGACGATTATTTTATCGAGGGCCTTTCGATTGAAAAACTGGAAGAACTCCTCAAATGGAACATACAACAGATCAATTCCAACAAGGTCATGCTCCTCTTTAACTCTCAGCGTCAAAGTATCCTTCCCAGACTCGCTGCAGGTTTTCATGTACCACTCATGGAATTTTCACATCATTGTTGTTAGAGGAGGATGACTAGGTTTGACGAGAGGCTTCCCACGCCGGTATTTGAAATCGTCCACCTCCATTGTATCAAAATGTGCATCGTCGGGCAGGTAATCTCCAGGATTGGTACCGGGCACCATCCTCGGATGATTAGCGACGCTATTACTAGACACCTTGAGCGGGGGGACGATTGGTTCGCTTTTTCGCCGAGCTGGGGAATTTTTTTCGCACTTCTTCGTTCTGCTAACCTTCGATCACTGCAAGTACTTCCCGACCGCTCCGCTTCGATATATGACCTTTCAATAATGTGCTCATAGTTGGTTTTTGACGGAGACGGTGGTGGTCGCTTCAGGGCATCGACAGTGCGCTGAACTTTCACGGGATCTATCTTCTCCTCCGGAGGTGGATGCCTCATAGCTCTTCGCGTTTTAAAGAAGTTATTCACTTGGGCTTTACAGATCTTCGCGTTTTCCTCCTCGGTCATCTCGTATGGTAACTTCTCTAGAGGCTTGAGAGATGGACCGAATCTGTATTGCCACCCGCCTCTAGCTGCACTGCTAGACGCCAGAGCAGCCGGAGCTGCTGCGGCTGTCTTCTTTCGTTGCTTACGAGGCAGAGAAGAAGGAGGCGGAGTGCTACGATGCGCCGGATCAGCCGAAGCGGCGACGGTTGTCTTCCGTTGTTGCTGCCAAGGCGGAGGAGGAGGCGGGCTGCTCGGACGCGCCGGCGCGGGCGGAGAAAGAGCCGGAGTGCCGCCATGCGCCAGAGAAGGAGGCGTAGTGCCTTGATCACTCGCCGGAGGAGGAGGCGGAGGAGGAGGCGGAGTGCCCTGACTCGCCGAAGGCGGAGGAGGCGGAGGCGTCTAGTTCGGAAGGTTGATGAGCTCCTTCCGCCATAGACATGGAGTCTTCAGAGCAAGACCCAGCTGAGTCTCCCCTTCACCGGTAGGGTGGTCAAGCTCGAGCTCCTCAAATCCCTCCGTTATTTCATCCACCATCACAACAGCATAGCGTTGTGGAATCGGAAGGCAGTGAAAAGTTGCGCCGGGTTCAGGAGGTGCAACAGAGCTGACAACCGCCTTGACTTTGAAGTTCTGCCATTGCGTCATAAGGTGGCAATCTTGAGCCTCCGTGATAGCATCCACGGGGTAGCTAGCAGGAGTCGTGAAGTCAGGCTGCTGAAGGAGCTCGGTGGAAGCCACGCTGCTTCTCCGTTGAGATGGCGGGGCAGCTTTTGGGGTAGCTCCGGCAGGTCACTGGCTGTGAACTGCTTGTTCCTCTAGCGCTTGTACCCTTGCATTCAGCTTCTACTGTTCGATCTGCTCCACTTTCCTCTTCCTCCCCCGGGTTTTGTAACTGCCTGCGCCGGGAAACCCAACCTTCCACGAAACGGAGCCTGGCGTGCCTCGTGTCCGTCCAGGGTGCTCACGATTGCCGAGGGCCTGTGTGAGCTCGTCGTTATCTCTGTCGGGAGCGAACGTCCCTTGCTGCACTGCGGCGATATACTCCTGAAGCTTTGTGACAGGTATTTCCAGTTGCTGGTTCGTCCAAACGCACTTCCCTATTTCAGGGTCCAACATTCCCCCAACCCCGAAGAACCAAGTCCTTGAACGGTCTGGCCAGTGCAATGTCTTTGGTTCGACCCCTTTATCAAGCAGGTCATTCTCAGTCTTGTCCCACAACGGCCGGGCTTTGATGTAGCCACCTGACCCCGTGCGATGGTGAAGCTCCTTCTTTGCAGCATTTTTCTTGTTTGTCGCTGACATATTCTTACTCTTCTCCAATGTCTTGTAGGCCACAAATGCGGGCCATTGATCTCTTATCTTCTCAAATCGGCCGGTGAATTCTGGAGTGTTCCCTTTGTTGACAAACGTTGATTTCAACTCATTCTTCCACCTCCTGAATAGATCTGCCATCTTCTTAAGAGCATGAGCCTTGACCAATGGCTCTATAACTGGCTTCTCCGGATCCTCCTCTGGCGGTAGGGTGAAATTTGCCTTCAGCGCGGTCCAAAGATCATCTTTCTGCCTATCATTGACATAAGACACTTGAGGGTCTTCGTTCGAAGGCTTATACCATTGGTGGATGCTGATCGGGATCATGTCCCTAACAAGAACCCCGCACTGAGCAGAAAATGCTTCCTTGGTCCAGCTGGGTTCAATCGCTTGGCCATCGCCCTTGATTGCTGTGATCGTGAACCTTTCATCCTAGCGCAACTTTTTCTTCGGGCCTCGTCTCGTTACCGAAGTTTGGCTCGATCCGGAGGGCTAGAAAAGAAGAAAGAAGAGAGTTAATATGTGTCCATACCAAAACAATTAATGCATCAATTAGCTAGTCAGCACAGGCTTAATTAATATATATACCTCGTCGGACTTTGCAACAGCTCCTTCCTCTGTTCGCTCAGCGGAGCCGTCATCACGGCCTCCTTCCACCGGCATTCTGTCACCGGAGCCATCATATTCATGTCCTTCCACCTCCATTGTTCGAGCACCGGAGCCTGCTTCACCCTCTCCTTCCAGACCATCGGTTTCGTTGAGATACGACAAGATATCACCTCCGCCAAGGATTATGTCTCCCAACACCTGTTCTGTTTCCAAGTCTCGGTGCTCCATAGTTTCTGCAAATATTACAACATGGCAATTAATATACAAACATGACAGATGGATATTTTAGTGGCAAACATAGATCTAGCTAGCTAATCACAACAAGGAATCATATTAGTGGCCTCGACGCTTCTACAGTTTGGGGTGGCCTCGACAACGCTTCTAGGGTTTGGGGTGACCTCGATGACAACGCTCTTTTAACTTGGTAAATTTGGGTGGCCTCGGAAATGCTTCTAGGGTTTGGGGTGGCCTCGGCAATGCTTCTAGGGTTTGGGGTGGCCTCGACGACAATGCTCTTTTAACTTGGTACATTTGGGTGGCCTCATCAACGCTTGTATAGGGTTTGGGCCGGACTGCCTCTCTCATGAATGTCTGACGTCCGGACTGACAAGGGATTTAACAAAATGGCGCCATTCTGGATGTGCAGAAAATGGTCCATATTTTTCCTGATCTCATCTACCCTTCTATATGTTATGCTGTCTAGTGTCAAAGAATTCAAGAAAACCATGACTTCATCATTAGCCGAAAATGACAGGCGCATAATGGTACGAAGCTCTTCAAAGTTGTTTTGGAACGGAGTTCCCGATAGAATAATTCGCTTTTTGGTACAAAGTTCAGCAAGAGCCTTCCGAATATCGCTATTTGGAAGGCCTTTGCTGAAATTCATACCAAAAGGCGAATTATTCTATCAGGAACTCCGTTCCAAAACAACTTTGAAGAGCTTCGTAGCATCATACGCCTGTTACTTCCGGCAAATGGTGAAGCCATGTATTTCTTCAATACTTTGACAGACAACGTGACATATAGAAGAATATGTATATATATATATATGAGATCAGAAAAAAGTGGATCAACTTGTGCACATCCATAATGGGGGCATTCTTGATAAATCTGGACCCTCGACCCCTGGACGACCCTCGACCCTCTACCCTAGTTCACGACCCTCGACCGCTCGGCGATCCACGACCCTCTACCCCCTCATATCATGTTTGTCTAGTGTCAAAGGATTCAACAAAACCATGTCTTCATCATTAGGCGAAAGTAACAGGCGCATGATGGTACGAAGCTCTCCAAAGTAATTTTGGAACGGAGGCCCAGATAGGATAATTCGCTTTTTGGTACAAAGTTCAGCAAGAGCCTTCCGAATATTGCTATTTGCAGGCCTTTGCTGAAATTCGTACCAAAAGGCGAATTATCCTATCCAGGACTCCGTTCCAAAATAACTTTGGAGAACTTCATACCATCATGCCCCGGTTACTTCCGGCTAACGATGAAGCCATGGATTTCTTCAATACTTTGACACAAGGCAACCTCTCGACCCCTCGGCATTCCTCGACCCTTGACCCCTCGACGACCCTCGAACCCTCGGCAACCTCTCGACCCCTCGGCGTTCCTCGACCCTCGACCCCTCGACCCCTCGACAACCCTCGAACCCTCGACGACCCTCGAACCCTTGGCGACCCTCGACCCTCTACCCTAGTTCCCGACCCTCGACCGCTCGGCGATCCTCGACACCCTCGTTCCTGATAAAAATTAAGAAGAGGAAGAAGAAGAAAAATAGAGGAGAAGAATAAAAAAAGGAGAAGAAGAAGGAATAGAGGAGAAGAAGAAAAAATACTCCTCTTTTTTCTTCTTCTTTTTCATCTTCTTATTTATTTCTCCTCTTCTTCCTCTCCTCTTCTTCTCCTTCTTCTCCTCCTTCTTCCTCTTCTTATTATTTTTCACCTCTTCTTCTCTTTTTTCTCCCCCTTTTCCTCTCCTTCTTTTTCTTCCCTTCTTCCTTCTTCTTCTCATGTTGACCCCCCTCATGTCGAAGTTATCGGGGAGGGGGTATATCGACCCCCCACCATGTCGAAGTTATCAGTGAGGGGGTATATCGACCCCCACCCCTCATCATGCATATATAGCTACGACATACATATATACATTGAAAAAAATTACATATATGCAACAAAAACATTAATACACATCTGAAAAAAATACATCTATGAACAAAAACATGCTCTGAACAAAAACATGCTCTGAACAAAAAAATTAATACATTATGAACATCTACATACATATAGCCACATACATAAATATATACATTATATATATGGACAAAAAATTAATCTAATAAAAAATGAAAAAAACAGAGACGGGGCGGCACGGCACGGCGGCTCACAGCGGGGGGCGGCAGGCGACGGCGACGGCGACCGTGGGGGCGGCGAGGGCGCCGGCGCGCGGGGGCGGGCCGGGGCAGGGGCTCGGGCGCGGGGCAGGGGCCAGCGCGGCGACGGCGTGGTCGGGGGCAGGGGCGCTGGGCGACGACGTCGTCGAGGGCTTGGGGCGGCGCGGCGACGGGGTAGGGGTAGGGGCAGCGACGGCATCGAGGGCTCGGGGCAGGGGAGGTGCGGCGACGGCGTCGGGAGCAGGGGCGCGCGCGGCGATGAGGGCTCGGGGCAGGGGCGCGGCGACGGCGTCCCAGGCAGGGCGATGACGGCGACGGCGACGAGGAGTAGCGCTGGGGCATCGGGTACGAACTGGCGATGGAAATCTGAAAATTTCCTAAGTGTTGGTTTATATAGCAAAGGCTTTGGTCCCGGTTCATGGTACCAATCGGGACCAATGCCCCCCTTTAGTCCCGGTTGGTGCCACCAACCGGGACCAAAGGTCTCTTTTCAGCAGCCCAAAGGGTGGGAAACAGAGGCCTTTGGTCCCTGTTGGTGGCGCCAACCGGGACTAAAGCGGGGCATTGGTCCCGGTTGGTGCCAAAGTCCTCTGTTTAGTCCTGGTTTATAACCGGGACCAATGCCCCGCTTTAGTCCTGGTTGGCGCCACCAACAGGGACCAAAGGCCTCTGTTTCCCACCCTTTGGGCTGCTGAAAAGAGACCTGCACGAACCGGGACCAATGCACCCCTTTAGTCCCGGTTGGTGCCACCAACCGGGACCAAAGGCCTTGCGCTGGCGCGGTGTGGTGGGATGTTTAATCCCACCTCACTAGTTGAGAGAGCTCGAGAGTGGTTTATAAGCGCTGTTGCGCCCACCCTCTCGAGCTCCTCTCAACTGCAGGCTTTCGGGCCTACTATGTCACTCCTTGCCCGTGGTCCTACTAGGCCTGCTGCGGGCCTGAATCCTGTCCCATGGTTGGGTTTCTAGTCGTATACAGGCCGTGCTGGCGCAGTAGGTGGCGTTTTTTATTTTTTTTCCAGTTTTTTTGTTTTCTTTTTTGCTTTATATATTTTATTGTATTTCTACTTACAACAAAATACTTACTGTTGCTATTTTTATTTATTTTATTAAAGTTTATTTTATTTTATTAAAGTTTTATTTTATTTTGTTTCTACTTATTTATTTTATTAAAGTTTATTTTATTTTATTTTGTTTCTACTTATTTATTCTATTAAAGTTTATTTTATTTTGTTTCTACTTATTTATTTTATTTTATTTTTTGCTTTTTTATTTATTTTATGAAAATTCTTTTTGCTTTTAATGTTTTGAACAGAAAATACTTTGAAAATTTTAGTTGCATAAATTTTATATAATTTTAGTTTCATAAAAAAATTCCAGTTCATTCTTTTTTATATTAGTTCATTCTTTGAGCTAAATGACCCTGAAATAGAAAAGCACTTCAAATGAACTCTGAAGAGGTTGAAAATTGGAATGGTATCATCATTTCGCCCACATAGCATGTGCTAAAAACTGGACGCACTTCATCTACAAAACGGATAATCTCTTTCGAAGTATCATGGTTTCATATGGAAACTCGTCTGTTACAAAAGGCATTTCATTTCTTCACATGTAACTGCAGTGATATTCTAGATCAAAGGCATCATCATAATAGTTGTGGAGAGAAAGTCTTCACTTTTTCTTCGCTTGTGTCCTTTGCTTATTGCGCCGTAACCAGGGATATTCTTCAGCGCTTAACAGGGTGCTTGGGTCAGCCTTGACTTTGAAGGGAGGAATTTCATGAAACTTTTCATAATCTTCAGACATGTCTGTCTTGCCCTCCAATCCCACATTGTCTCTTTTTCCTGAAAGAACTATGTGGCGCTTTGTCTCATCGTATGATGTGTTCGCTTCCTTATCTTTTCTTTTTCTCGGTTTGGTAGGCATGTCCTTCACATAGAAAACCTGCGCCACATCATTGGCTAGGACGAATGGTTCGTCTGTGTATGCAAGATTGTTCAGATCCACGGTTGTCATTCCGTATTGTGGGTCTACCTGTACCCCGCCTCCTGACAGATTGACCCATTTGCACTTAAACAAAGGGACCTTAAAATCATGTCCGTAGTCAAGTTCCCATATGTCCACTATGTAACCATAATATGTGTCCTTTCCCCTCTTGGTTGCCGCATCAAAGCGGACACCACTGTTTTGGTTGGTGCTCTTTTGATCTTGGGCGATCGTGTAAAGTGTATTCCCATTTATCTCGTATCCTTTGTAAGTCAATACAGTCGAAGATGTTCCCCTAGACAACGAGTACAACTCATCAGAAACAGTGTTGTCACCTCTGAGACGTGTTTCCAACCAACTGCCGACCTGATGTGTTCACATGTAATCCGGTCGTCACACTGCTCCGGGTGTTTGGAGCGCAAATTGTTCTTGTGTTCATCGACATACGGGGTCACCAAGGTAGAGTTCTGTAGAACTTTGTAGTGTGCTTGAGACCAAGAATGCTCATCCCTACATATTATTGAGTCCCCTCCAAGCGTGCCTTTTCAGGTCAGTCTCCCCTCATACCGCGATTGAGGGAGACCAATCTTCTTAAGGCCAGGAATGAAGTCAACACAAAACCCAATGACATCCTCTGTTTGATGGCCCATGGAGATGCTTCCTTCTGGCCTAGCGCGGTTACAGACATATTTCTTTAGGACTCCCATGAACCTCCCAAAGGGGAACATATTGTGTAGAAATACGGGGCCCAGAATGACAATCTCGTCGACTAGATGAACTAGGACGTGCGTCATGATATTGAAGAAGGATGGTGGGCACACCAGCTCGAAACTGGCAAGACATTGCGCCACATCACTCCTTAGCCTTGTAGGATTTCTGGATCGATCACCTTCTGAGAGATTGCATTGAGGATTGCACATAGCTTCACAATGGCTAATCGAACGTTTTCTGGTAGAAGTCCCCTCAATGCAACCGGAAGCAGTTGCGTCATAATCACGTGGCAGTCATGAGACTTTAGGTTCTGAAACTTTTTCTCGGCCATATTTATAATTCCCTTTATATTCGACGAGAAGCCAGACGGGACCTTCATACTGAGCAGGCATTCAAAGAAGATTTCCTTCTCTTCTTTGGTAAGAGCGTAGCTGGCAGGACCTTCATGCTGCTTTTGAGGCATGCCGTCTTTTTCGTGCAAACGTTGCAGGTCCTCCTGTGCCTTCGGTGTATCTTTTGTCTTCCCATACACGCCCAAGAAGCCTAGCGGGTTCACGCAAAGGTTCTTCGTCACGTGCACCACGTCGATTGAAGAGCGGACCTCTAGGTCTTTCCAGGAGGGTAGGTCCCAAAATATAGATTTCTTCTTCCACATGGGTGCGCGTCCCTTAGTGTCATTTGGAACAGATAGTCCGTCGGGACCCTTTCCAAATATTACGTGTAAATCATTGACCATAGCAAGTACTGAAGGAAATATGCCCTAGAGGCAATAATAAAGTATTATATATTTCCTTATATCATGATAAATGTTTATTATTCATGCTAGAATTGTATTAACCGGAAACATAATACATGTGTGAATACATAGACAAACAGAGTGTCACTAGTATGCCTCTACTTGACTAGCTCGTTAATCAAAAATGGTTATGTTTCCTAGCCATAGACATGAGTTGTCATTTGATTAATGAGATCACCTCATTAGGAGAATGACGTGATTGACTTGACCCATTCCGTTAGCTTAGCACCCGATCGTTTAGTATGTTGCTATCGCTTTCTTCATGACTTATACATGTTCCTATGACTATGAGATTATGCAACTCCCGTTTACCGGAGGAACACTTTGTGTGCTACCAAACGTCACAACATAACTGGGTGATTATAAAGGTGCTCTACAGGTGTCTCCAAAGGTACTTGTTGGGTTGGCGTATTTCGAGATTAGGATTTGTCACTCCAATTGTCGGAGAGGTATCTCTGGGCCCACTCGGTAATGCACATCACTATAAGCCTTGCAAGCATTGTGACTAATGAGTTAGTTGCGGGATGATGTGTTACGGAACGAGTAAAGAGACTTGCCGGTAACGAGATTGAACTAGGTATCGAGATACCGACGATCAAATCTCGGGCAAGTAACATACCGGTGACAAAGGGAACAACGTATGTTGTTATGCGGTCTGACGATAAAGATCTTCGTAGAATATGTGGGAGCCAATATGGGCATCCAGGTCCCGCTATTGGTTATTGACCGGAGACGTGTCTCGGTCATGTCTACATAGTTCTCGAACCCGTAGGGTCTGCACGCTTAACGTTACGATGACAGTTTTATTGAGTTTTGATGTACCGAAGGAGTTCGGAGTCCCGGATGAGATTGGGGATATGACGAGGAGTCTCGAAATGGTCGAGATGTAAAAATCGATATATTGGACGACTATATTCGGACTTCGTAAAGGTTCCGAGTGATTCGAGTATTTTTCGGAGTACCGGAGAGTTACGGGAATTCGTATTGGGCCTTTATGGGCCATACGGGAAAGGAGAGAAAGGCCTCAAAAGGTGGCCGCACCCCTCCCCATGGTCTGGTCCGAATTGGACTAGGGAAGGGGGCCGCACCCTTCCTTCTTTCTCCTTCCCCCTTCCCTTCTCCTACTCCCACAAGGAAAGGAGGAGTCCTACTCCCGGTGGGAGTAGGACTCCCCCCTATGGCGCGCCTCTCCCCTTGGCTGGCTGCCTCCCCCTTGCTCCTTTATATACGGGGGCAGGGGCACCCCAGAGACACAACAATTGATCCTTGAGATCTCTTAGCCGTGTGCGGTGCCCCCCTCCACCATATTACACCTCGATAATACAGTTGCGGAGCTTAGGCGAAGCCCTGCGTCGGTGGAACATCATCATCGTCACCACGCCGTCGTGCTGACGAAACTCTCCCTCAACACTCGGCTGGATCGGAGTTCGAGGGACGTCATCGAGCTGAACGTGTGTAGAACTCGGAGGTGTCGTGCGTTCGGTACTTGATCGGTCGGATCGTGAAGACGTACGACTACATCAACCGCGTTGTGATAACGCTTCCGCTGTCGGTCTACGAGGGTACGTGGACAACACTCTCCCCTCTCGTTGCTATGCATCACCATGATCTTGCGTGTGCGTAGGAAATTTTTTGAAATTACTACGTTTCCCAACAGTGGCATCCGAGCCTGGTTTTATGCGTTGATGCTATGCACGAGTAGAACACAAGTGAGTTGTGGGCGATATAAGTCATACTGCTTACCAGCATGTCATACTTTGGTTCAGCTGTATTGTGAGATGAAGCAGCCCGGACCGACATTACGCGTACGCTTACGCGAGACTGGTTTCACCGTTGCGAGCACTCGTTGCTTAAAGGTGACTGGCGGGTGTCTGTCTCTCTCACTTTAGTTGAACCGAGTGTGGCTATGCCCGGTTCTTGCGAAGGTTAAAACAGCACCAACTTGACAAACTATCGTTGTGGTTTTGATGCGTAGGTAAGAACGGTTCTTGCTAAGCCCATAGCAGCCACGTAAAACTTGCAACAACAAAGTAGAGGACGTCTAACTTGTTTTTGCAGGGCATGTTGTGATGTGATATGGTCAAGACATGATGTGATATAATTTGTTGTATGAGATGATCATGTTTTGTAACCGAGTTATCGGCAACTGGCAGGAGCCAGATGGTTGTCGCTTTATTGTATGAGATGCAATCACCATGTAATAGTTTTACTTTATCACTAAGCGATAGCGATAGTCGTAAAAGCAATTAGTTGGCGAGACGACAACGATACTACGATGGAGATCAAGGTGTCGCGCCGATGACGATGGTGATCATGACGGTGCTTCGGAGATGGAGATCACAAGCACGGTGCTTCGGAGATGGAGATCACAAGCACGGTGCTTCGGAGATGGAGATCACAAGCACGGTGCTTCGGAGATGGAGATCACAAGCACAAGATGATGATGGCCATATCATATCACTTATATTGATTGCATGTGATGTTAATCCTTTATGCATCTTATCTTTCTTTGTTTGACGGTAGCATTATAAGATGATCCTTCACTAAATTATCAAAGTATAAGTGTTCTCCCTGAGTATGCACCATTGCGAAAGTTCTTCGTGCTGAGACACCACGTGATGATCGGGTGTGATAGGCTCTACGTTCAAATACAACGGGTGCAAAATAGTTGCACACGCGGAATACTCAGGTTAAACTTGACGAGCCTAGCATATAACAGATATGGCCTCGGAACACGGAGACCGAAAGGTCGAGCGTGAATCATATAGTAGATATGATCAACATGATGATCGGACATGGTTAAGTTGATATGGATCACCTGATCACTTAGAGGATTAGAGGGATGTCTATCTAAGTGGGAGTTCTTAAGTAATATGATTAATTGAACTTAAATTTATCATGAACTTAGTCCTGATAGTATTTTGCAAATTATGTTGTAGATCAATAGCTCGCGTTGTTGCTTCCCTGTGTTTATTTTTGATATGTTCCTAGAGAAAAATTATGTTGAAAGATGTTAGTAGCAAAGATGCGGATTGGATCCGTGATCTGAGGATTATCCTCATTGCTGCACAGAAGAATTATGTCCTTGATGCACCGCTAGGTGACAGACCTATTGCAGGAGCAGATGCAGACGTTATGAACGTTTGGCTAGCTCAATATGATGACTACTTGATAGTTTAGTGCACCATCCTTAAACGGCTTAGAATCGGGACTTCAAAGACGTTTTGAACGTCATGGACCATATGAGATGTTCCAGGAGTTGAAGTTAATATTTCAAGCAAATACCCGAGTTGAGAGATATGAAGTCTCCAACAAGTTCTATAGCTAAAAGATGGAGGAGAATCGCTCAACTAGTGACCATGTGCTCAGATTGTCTGGGTACTACAATCGCTTGAATCAAGTGGGAGTTTATCTTCCAGATAAAATAGTGATTGACAGAATTCTCTAGTCACCATCACCAAGTTAGTAGAACTTCGTGATGAACTATATTATGCAAGGGATGACGAAAGTAATTCCCGAGCTCTTCGTGATGCTGAAATCAACGAAGGTAGAAATCAAGAAAAACATCAAGTGTTGATGGTTGACGAGACCACTAGTTTCAAGAAAAGGGCAAAGGGAAGAAGGGGAACTTCAAAAAGAACGGCAAGCAAGTTGCTACTCAAGTGAAGAAGCCCAAGTCTGTACCTAAGCCTGAGACTAAGTGCTTCTACTACAAAGGGACTGGTCACTGGAGGCGAAACTGCCCCCAGTATTTGGTGGATAAGAAGGATGGCAAAGTGAACAAAGGTATATTGGATATACATGTTATTGATGTGTACTTACTAGTGTTTATAGCAACCCCTCAGTATTTGATACCGGTTCAGTTGCTAAAGAGTAGTAACTCGAAACGGGAGTTGCAGAATAAACAGAGACTAGTAAAAGGAGAGGTGACGATGTGTGTTGGAAGTAGTTCCAAGATTGATATGATCATCATCGCACACTCCCTATACTTTCGGGATTAGTGTTGAAACTAAATAAGTGTTATTTGGTGTTTGCGTTGAGCAGGAATATGATTTGATCATGTTTATTGCAATACGGTTATTCATTTAAGTTAGAGAACAATTGTTGTTCTGTTTACATGAATAAAAACCTTCTATGGTCATACACACCAACGAAAATGGTTTGTTGGATCTCGATCGTAGTGACACACATATTCATAATAATGAAGCCAAAAGATGCAAAGTTAATAATGATAGTGCAACTTATTTGTGGCACTGCCGTTTAGGTCATATTGGTGTAAAACGCATGAAGAAACTCCATACTGATGGGATTTTGGAATCAATTGATTATGAATCACTTGATGCTTGCGAACCATGCCTCATGGGCAAGATGACTAAAACGCCGTTCTCCAGAACTATGGAGAGAGCAACAGATTTGTTGGAAGTCATACATACAGATGTATGTGGTCCAATAAATATTGAGTCTCGTGGCGGATATCGTTATTTTCTCACCTTCACAGATGATTTGAGCAGATATGGGTATATCTACTTAATGAAACATAAGTCTGAAACATTTGAAAAGTTCATATAATTTCAGAGTGAAGTGGAAAATCATCGTAACAAGAAAAATAAAGTTTCTACGATCTGATCGTAGAGAAGAGTATTTGAGTTACGAGTTTGGCCTTCAGTTAAAACAATGTGAAATAGTTTCACTACTCACGCCACCTAGAACACCACGGTGTAATGGTGTGTCCGAATGTCGTAATCGTACTTTATTAGATATGGTGCGATATATCATGTATCTTACCGATCTATCACTATCATTTTGGGGTTATGCATTAGAGACAGCTGCATTCACGTTAAATAGGGCACCATCAAAATCTGTTGAGACGACGCCTTATGAACTGAGGTTTAGCAAGAAACCAAAGTTGTCGTTTCTTAAAATTTTGGGGTTGCGATGCTTATGTGAAAAAGTTTCATCCTGATAAGCTCAAAACCCAAATCGGAGAAATGTGTCTTCATAGGATACCCAAAGGAGACAGTTGGGTACAGCTTCTATCACAGATCCGAAGGCAAGACATTCATTGCTAAAGATGGATCCTTTTTAGAGAAGGAGTTTCTCTCGAAAGAAGTGAGTGGGAGGAAAGTAGAACTTGATGAGGTAACTGTACCTGCTCCCTTATTGGAAAGTAGTTCATCACAGAAATCTGTTCCTGTGACTCCTGCACCAATTAGTGAGGAAGTTAATGATGATGATCATAGAACTTCAGATCAAGTTATTACTGAACCTCGTAGGTCAACCAGAGTAAGATCCGCACCAGTGTGGTACGGTAATCCTGTTCTGGAGGTTATGTTACTAGACCATGACGAACCTACGAACTATGAGGAAGCGATGATGAGCCCAGATTCCACGAAATGGCTTGAGGCCGTGAAATCTGAGATAAGATCCATATATGAGAACAAAGTATGGACTTTGATTGACTTGCCCAATGATCGGCGAGCCATTGAGATTAAATGGATTTTCAAGAGGAAGACGGATGCTGATAGTAGTGTCACTATCTACAAAGCTAGAATTGTCGCAAAAAGGTTTTCGACAAGTTCAAGATGTTGACTACGATGAGAGTTTCTCACTCGTATCTATGCTTAACTCTGTCTGAATCATGTTAGCAATTGCCGCATTTTATGAAATCTGGCAAATGGATAAACAAAACTACATTCCTTAATGGATTTATTAAAGAAGAGTTGTATATGATGCAACCAGAAGGTTTTGTCAATCCTAAAGGTGCTAACAAAATATGCAAGCTCCAGCGATCCATCTATGGACTGGTGCAAGCATCTCGGAGTTGGAATATACACTTTGATAAGTTGATCAAAGGATATAGTGTTATACAGACTTGCGGTGAAGCCTGTATTTACAAGAAAGTGAGTGGGAGCACTACAACATTTCTGATAAGTACATGTGAATGACGTATTGTTGATCGTAAATAATGTAGAATTATTCTGCAAAGCATAAAGGAGTGTTTGAAAGGAGTTTTTCAAAGAAAGACCTCGGTGAAGCTGCTTACATATTGAGCATCAAGATCTATAGAGATAGATCAAGACGCTTGATAAGTTTTTTCAATAAGTACATACCTTAACAAGATTTTGAAGTAGTTCAAAATAAAACAGTCAAAGAAAAGAGTTTCTTGCCTGTGTTACATGGTGTGAAATTGAGTAAGACTCAAAGCCCGACCACGGCAGAAGATAGAAAGAGAATGAAAGTCATTCCCTATGCCTTGACCATAGGTTATATAAAGTATGTCGTGATGTGTACCAGATCTATTGTATACCCTACACTGATTTTGGCAAGGGAGTACAATAGTGATTTAGGAGTAGATCACTGGACAGCGGTCAAAATTATCCTTAGTGGAATAAGGATATGTTTCTCGATTATGGAAGTGACAAAAGGTTCGTTGTAAAGGGTTACGTCGATGCAAGTTTTCACACTAATATAGATGACTCTAAGTCTCGGTCTAGATACATATTGAAAGTGGGAGCAATTAGTTAGAGTAGCTCCGTAAAGAGCATTGTAGACATAGATATTTGTAAAATACTTACGGATCTGAATGTGACAGAGCCGTTGACTAAAATTATCTCACAATCAAAACATGATCACACCTTAGTACTCTTTGGGTGTTAATCACATAGCGATGTGAACTAGATTATTGACTCTAGTAAACCCTTTGAGTGTTGGTCACATAGAGATGTGAACTATGGGTGTTAATCACATGGTGATGTGAATTGTTGATGTTAAATCACATGGCGATGTGAACTAGATTATTGACTCTAGTGCAAGTGGGAGACTGAAGGAAATATGCCCTAGAGGCAATAATAAAGTATTATATATTTCCTTATATCATGATAAATGTTTATTATTCATGCTAGAATTGTATTAACCGGAAACATAATACATGTGTGAATAAATAGACAAACAGAGTGTCACTAGTATGCCTCTACTTGACTAGCTCGTTAATCAAAAATGGTTATGTTTCCTAGCCATAGACATGAGTTGTCATTTGATTAACGAGATCACCTCATTAGGAGAATGACGTGATTGACTTGACCCATTCCGTTAGCTTAGCACCCGATCGTTTAGTATGTTGCTATTGCTTTCTTCATGACTTATACATGTTCCTATGACTATGAGATTATGCAACTCCCGTTTACCGGAGGAACACTTTGTGTGCTACCAAATGTCACAACGTAACTGGGTGATTATAAAGGTGCTCTACAGGTGTCTCCAAAGGTACTTGTTGGGTTGGCGTATTTCGAGATTAGGATTTGTCACTCCAATTGTCGGAGAGGTATCTCTGGGCCCACTCGGTAATGCACATCACTATAAGCCTTGCAAGCATTGTGACTAATGAGTTAGTTGCGGGATGATGTGTTACGGAACGAGTAAAGAGACTTGCCGGTAACGAGATTGAACTAGGTATCGAGATACCGACGATCAAATCTCGGGCAAGTAACATACCGGTGACAAAGAGAACAACGTATGTTGTTATGCGGTCTGACCGATAAAGATCTTCGTAGAATATGTGGGAGCCAATATGGGCATCCAGGTCCCGCTATTGGTTATTGACCAGAGACGTGTCTCGGTCATGTCTACATAGTTCTCGAACCCGTAGGGTCCACACGCTTAACGTTACAATGACAGTTTTATTGAGTTTTGATGTACCGAAGGAGTTCGGAGTCCCGGATGAGATCGGGGATATGACGAGGAGTCTCGAAATGGTCGAGACGTAAAAATCGATATATTGGACGACTATATTCGGACTTCGTAAAGGTTCCGAGTGATTCGAGTATTTTTCGGAGTACCGGAGAGTTACGGGAATTCGTATTGGGCCTTTATGGGCCATACGGGAAAGGAGAGAATGGCCTCAAAAGGTGGCCGCACCCCTCCCCATGGTCTGGTCCGAATTGGACTAGGGAAGGGGGCCGCACCCTTCCTTCTTTCTCCTTCCCCCTTCCCTTCTCCTACTCCCACAAGGAAAGGAGGAGTCCTACTCCCGGTGGGAGTAGGACTCCCCCCTATGGCGCGCCTCTCCCCTTGGCCGGCTGCCTCCCCCTTGCTCCTTTATATACGGGGGCAGGGGCACCCCAGAGACACAACAATTGATCCTTGAGATCTCTTAGCCGTGTGTGGTGCCCCCCTCCACCATATTACACCTCGATAATACCGTTGCGGAGCTTAGGCGAAGCCCTGCGTCGGTGGAACATCATCATCGTCACCACGCCGTCGTGCTGACGAAACTCTCCCTCAACACTCGGCTGGATCGGAGTTCGAGGGACGTCATCGAGCTGAACGTGTGTAGAACTCGGAGGTGCCGTGCGTTCGGTACTTGATCGGTCGGATCGTGAAGACGTACGACTACATCAACCGCGTTGTGATAACGCTTCCGCTGTCGGTCTACGAGGGTACGTGGACAACACTCTCCCCTCTCGTTGCTATGCATCACCATGATCTTGCGTGTGCGTAGGAATTTTTTTGAAATTACTACGTTTCCCAACAAGTACGTGATCACTGGTACGCATGGCGGGCTTCTTCCGGTGATCTGCCTCGCCTTTGAAATGCTTGCCTTTCTTTCGACATTGGTTGGTCGGAAGAAATCGACGATGCCCCAGGTACATATTCTTCCTGCATCTGTCCAGGTATATACTTTCGGTGTCAGCTAAACAGTGCGTGCATGCGTGGTATCCCTTGTTTGTCTGTCCTGAAAGGATACTGAGAGCAGGACAATCATTGATGGTTACAAACAGCAACACGTGCAGGTTAAATTCCTCATGTCTGTGCTCCTCCCACACACGTACCCCATTTCCATTCCACAGCTGTAAAAGTTCTTTAACTAATGGCCTTAGGTACACATCAATGTCGTTACCGGGCTGCTTAGGGGCTTGGATGGGAACTGGCATCATAATGAACTTCCGCTTCATGCACATCCAAGGAGGAAGGTTATACATACATAGAGTCACGGGCCAGGTGTTGTGATTGCTGCTCTGCTCCCCGAAAGGATTAATGCCATCCGCGCTTAAACCAAACCATACGTTCCTTGGGTCACCTGCAAACTCAGCCCGGTACTTTCTCTCAATTTTTCTCCACTTCGACCCATCAGCGGGTGCTCTCAACTTCCCATCTTTCTTACGGTCCTCTCTGTGCCATCGCATCAACTTGGCATGCCCTTTGTTTCTGAATAGACGTTCAACCGTGGTATTATAGGAGCATACAACATCACCTTGGCAGGAACCCTCTTCCTGGGGGGCTCACCGTCAACATCACCAGGGTCATCTCGTCTGATCTTATACCGCAATGCACCCCATACCGGGCATGCGTTCAAATCCTCGTACGCACCGCAGTAGAGGATGCAGTCATTAGGGTATGCATGTATCTTCTGCACCTCCAATCCTAGAGGGCATACGACCTTCTTTGCTGCGTACGTACTGTCGGGCAATTCGTTATCCTTTGGAAGCTCTTCTTCAATATTTTCAGTAGCTTCTCAAATCCTTTGTCAAGCACAGCATTCTCTGCCTTCCACTGCAGCAATTCCAGTACAGTACCGAGCTTTGTGTTGCCATCTTCGCAATTGGGGTACAACCCTTTTCGTGATCCTCTAACATGCGATCGAACTTCAGCTTCTCCTTTTGAATTCCGCATTGTCTTCTTGCATCAACAATGACCCGGCGGAGATCATCATCGGGCACATCGTCTGGTTCCTCTTGATCCTCAGCTTCCCCCGTTGCAGCATCACCGTATTCAAGGGGCACATAGTTGGCATCGTCCTCTTCTTCTTTGCTTTCTTCCATCATAACCCCTATTTCTCCGTGCTTGGTCCAAACATTATAGTGTGGCATGAAACCCTTATAAAGCAGGTGGGTGTGAAGGATTTTCCGGTCAGAGTAAGACTTCGTATTCGCACATATAGGGCATGGACAACATATAAAACCATTCTGCTTGTTTGCCTCAGCCACTTCGAGAAAATTATGCACGCCCTTAATGTACTCAGAGGTGTGTCTGTCACCGTACATCCATTGCCGGTTCATCTGCGTGCATTATATATAATTAAGTGTGTCAAAAAGCATTACAGAACATCATGAATATATAAGTGACCAAATTAATAGAAGTTCAACATCACATTAAAACCAAATTACATACATAGTTCTCATTGAACAACATATAGCTCTCCAGAGCATGTAATTAAACCATACATTAAAACTATGTAAAACATTTCAATGCAACAACAAATGCGCTCATGATCGCAACCAAGGTAACAATTGATCCAACGGCATAATGATACCAAGCCTCAGTATGAATGGTATATTTTCTAATCTTTCTAATCTACAAGCGCATTGCATCCATCTTGATCTTGTGATCATCGACGACATCCGCAACATGCAACTCCAATATCATATTCTCCTCCTTCTTAATTTTTTATTTTTTTCCTTCAAGTAATTGTTTTCTTCTTCAACTAAATTTAACCTCTCGACAATATGGTCGGTTGGAATTTCCGGTTCACATACCTCCTAGATAAATAAAATCTATGTCACGTTGGTCGGCATAATTGTCATAAACAATAAATGAACCAAATAGTTATAAAAAATAATATATGCCACATCCGAATCATAGACAGGACGAGGGCTGACGGGGACGGATACCAAAACCATCGCACTATATAATAACAAGCAATAATAAAAATAAGAAAATTAGACAAGTATTTATCTAATCATACAAGTAAGAATTTTTTTTTCTATTAGAAAGAGGATAAGTACAAGAGGCTCACCACGGTGGTGCCGGCGATGAGATCGGCGCGGGCGATCGACGGCGGTGAAGACGGGGATGGGACGTGACGGACCGCTAAACCTAAACAAATCTTGAGGAAAATGGAGCTTGCAGGTCGAGCTTGGAGAGGAGAAAGCTTAAGTAGTGTGGCTCGGGCATTTCATCGAACACCTCATGTGCATAGGAGGTGAGCTAGAGCACCACAAAGCTCTCCCCTCGCCGGCCAGAAAAACAGAGCAGTGGAGTGCTCTGCTCGCGGGCGAGGGGTATATATAGCCACCTCATTGGTCCCGATTCGTGGCTGGAACCGGGACCAAAGGCCACCCTTTGGTCCCGGTTCTAGCCACGAACCGGGACCAATGGATGTGGACCAGGAGCGAGGCCCATTGGTCCCGGTTCGTGCCTAGAACTAGGACAAAAGGGTCCAGACAAACCAGGACCAATGCCCCATGAGGCCCGGCCGGCCCCCTAGGCTCGTGAACTGGGACGTATGCCCCTATTGGTCTCGGTTCGTGACTGAACAGGGACTAATGGGCTGGCCAGGCCTGAACCAAAACCCTGTTTTCTACTAGTGTACTTTGTTTTCTAAACCTACTTCAAGATATCAGAGAAACTAACAATAGCTTACTGTCGAAGTCAAAGAGAACTAAAAATGACAGTGCAAAAGTATATTGTATAGTTGCAACATATGCAAGTGCAATATTTACCCAACAAATACCTTAGGCTCATGAATACACTATTATCCTTAAACATAACGGTGTAATTACTTTCAGAAAAACTGTATTAATCTCGGACAAGGAAGCTAACGTTTCTACTTATATACAGACGAGAATATTTTGCGCGCGCGCGCGCGCGCGTGTGCATGCGTATGCGGGCATGTGCATGTGTGCGTGTGCATGCGGGTGCGTGCATGCATGTGTGTGTTCTCTGTAAAACTAGTCGTAAAATTATTTAATAAACTAGTGGGTGCATCAGATGACTACTGATCTATCTGCACATATGACCATGGTTGAGGAAATCTCATATTAGCCGCAACCAAAACTCTATTAAGCCATTTCTTAGCCAGCTGTGCTAGACATGGTGGGCGTATAGCAGTTTCGTTATGCCATGGTCCTGTCGATGTTGAGGACAGATGCAATCGCTGATTGTAAACATTCTGGTTGAGTAATACAAGTTCTTTTTTGCAAAAAAATAAAATAAAATGCACTTTTTGCACAGTGAAACCTAGGTTGGTGCATAAGAATACGTACGCAACATATTCTTAATTAGTTGCATACGCTCATGGAGCTTGTGGAAGGCATTTGAGTAATAACTGTACTTATGCTACAAAATTTTATTTTTGCGGGTGCTACAAATTATACAACTCTTACATAGTTACGTATATATCATTACTTTTGAGGTTGCTGGCCAAAAATATTACGGAAGTAATGAGTACAATATGAAAGGAAATCTAAATTTTTTCTATGATTGCTGAAATATATATATAAATACATCTATTATTCAAGACTCACCTTTTCCGCAAAATGAGGAAACAAAGTTGAACAAACCATGGCCCTGCCATTTTGAATACGTATGTATCAAGTCATTTAAACATTTAGTGGTACCGCATAGTCCCAAAACATTGCTAGAAAACTGAATACGCCCAAATCGATGCCTGAGTTTTAAGCGCCAAATATTTATAGCTCGAAGAGAGTGGGTTTTCTGCACCCCACCTCACTACACCCCCGCTACACCCCCTCAAGAAAACATAGCAAAATATTTCAAAAAATTCTAAAACTTTGTGGAAATGATTATGAATAAATGGTATAAGTGTTTGCAAAGTTTGATGGTCAAATAACATTCGAGGAGCTTTGAACAAAAAATCACTCAAAATTACTCAAAATGTGTGTGCACTGTTTGAGCAGATTTTGTAAATTTGTCTTTCTGTACAGAGCTCCTCGAATATTATTTGGCCTCTAAACTTTGCAAGCACCCATAACATTTATTCATAATCATTCCCAAAAAGTTTCAATTTTTTTTTGAAATGTTTTGCTATGTTTTCTTGCGGGGGTGTAACGGGGGCATAGTGTGGTGGGTGCAGCCACTACTTTCTCATAGCTCGGAAGTAAAATACTCAAGCTAACCATTTGGGAACACTCAGGCATGTCAGAGCTATAGTCGCTTACTATTTTCAAAACATATTTTTTCCCCAGATGTTTTAGTTAATATGCACTGGCTGGATTACCGTTTGACTCTTCGTTGGTCAAAAGTATACAATAATGATGGAACAGAAATGGCAACAAAGAAGCATGCAATATTGATCGAGCTATTTTAGGGTAGCTGTTGGAGCTGTTGTGCCCTATTCCGTGCCCTATTATAGGACTGTTGTTGAAGACGGTGTTTACTCGTGCAAAAAAAACGTGTTTTTGTGCTCTAAATATTTACCCCATCCTGTTTTCATGCAAAAAAAAGGGGTTGCTATTTTTTTCGAAACGAAAAAAAAGGGTTGCTAATTGAGATGCTCAAGGGTTGCTAATTGAGATGCTCTTAGTTAACCATTCCGCGTGACCAAAAGAGCAGCAATGTATCTCTATTATTAATAAAAGAGGGTTGGTATGTTTGTTTTACCTTTTCCCCTGGGTTTTCCTCTCCAAACCCTTCTCCCCTGATTGGTTTTCTGTTAAATTTTTGGCAATCTCAACCGACGCCGCACAAAATAAAAATGAATGTAAATAGAGTAACTTCCAACAATCTAAACCAAATCGGTACCACGTCCTGCATTAATCCTATCAAATCATATCAAAATCTCAACTAAATCAAAAATTTCCTTGCATTTACCTACCTATACTCAAATCAAATCTTACTAAAACCACAACTAAGTCAAAAATTTCACTGCCTTCCCCTACCCATACTCAAATAAAATTAAATTTTACGAAAAACTAGAATATAATGGGTGTAAGGTATATGTCGGACAAGATTGATGTTGAACCACTAGAATATGCATGTATGCCCTTGTTGCAATGCACGGGTCATTATCTAGTACATAGATAATCCCAATGCTGTCCCAACGCCTTATAAGTTAAGCGGAGTCACACACTACACATGTACCCATAAACATCCCACCCATCGTTGCATGTGGCGCTTATTTTCATCTGTATAATAGCCATGAATATATCCAATGATCGATGCATCTACACTCACTAGAAGAATGATATGAGTTGTCTAGGGCGCTCAATTTTTATCTTTTATCCAGGAGCTACATATTCAAGTGTTAGGCATGCAGAAGTATGGATGTGGGAAGATGTATATATATGATCGAGTGCAGCATATGCCTAGCTATATGCAAATCGTAGCATGAACACCCATACAACTGAATGCATAAATAAGCTTAAAAAAATGGCATCCATCATGTCTAGAATCTTACTATGCTACTAGCTAGCAAGTTGGATAATAAAACATTGAGATCACAAAGTGATCGTATCTTCCAGAAAGAAAGAAAAACAGTGGTTAGATATATAGTAGCCTGTTCTGCTGAGAGAAGATTTGTGAAAGAAAAAGAATTCTGAAATTGGATATAGCATGTTGACTCTTCCCAGATGCAAATTAAACAAAGTGAAGCGAGCACAAAATTTTTATGTCAACACAGTATATAGGAGCATGAAATTGGATAGCCTGTTGACTCCTTCCAGATGCAAATTAAACAAGTGAAGCTAGCACTAAAAGTCTATGTCAACATAGTATATAGGAGCATGAAATGATCGGCAGAGCAACAACAAATACATAAACAGTAAGGTAGTGATGTACTGAACAAGATGTCCGTTTTATTGCAGTAACAAGTCGATCAAAAACACAAGGGTACTTTCAATATCTATACGAGTAGGTAACTAAGCATAGCTAAATCGAGCATATTTAGCCAGCACGGTGGGTTAATTAAGCGGCACGAACTCTACTTCCCGGTTACAAAAAGCACACCTCACTGCCTCATATACTAGGGGGGATACATTCATAAGTAGCTGTAAACAGACGCATATACGTACCTACGTACTTGACATCGTATTAGCATACACAGCAGCAGCGATCAGTTCGCAGTATATATACTAGCTCTTGGCGGGCAGGTTCCAGATTCGTTTGGCCGACGACCATGTACGAACGTACGTGCACTTCAGGCGGCAGGCGCACAGTCATAGTCGTCATCGTCGTCGTCGCCGTCCGTCTCGGCCTTCCTATGCCGCCCGCCGCACCAGGCGTCACACGGCGCGGCGTAAACGGCGTAGGTGGCAATGCCGCCGTCTTGGACGATGTGGCTCATGACCTTGGACGCCGGCGCCATGAGAAGCTTAGCTTGAGTATGTAGGCAAATCACAAGCTTGAAGTCTAGGCGCAAGCAGTTGCTGCAAGCTTAAGCTAGCTAGCTGGTACTGGCAGTGGTGATGGGGCTGATGGGTGGTGGTGGTGGCGCTAATGCTAGCTGTGTTGGTGTCTGATATCTGCAGAGTATAGCCGCGTGTGGTGTGGGTTTTATAGGACGGCGGGAGGTGGGGAAATGTGGCGGCACGCGGCGGGGAGCGCTGGGAGCGTGCATCGGTCATGCCGCTGCGTGCATGGCTACGGCGCGGCACGGGCGCAGCGCGGCACACTCGGCAGCCGGGGAGTCCCGCCGACACCACCTTGCCGCTGACAGGTGAGCGCCCGCGGCCGCGCGGTCTACATGCCAGTGGGTGCCGCGGCTGCGGCACCGGGTGCCCCGGGCCGGCCAGCGTGGAGATGGGAATCGCAAGGAGGAGGATGGAGAGGCCTCCAGGACCACCTGGCAGCCAGAGAGGACGAAAAAGTTAGCATCGTCGACACAGATCAGCAGAGACTAGTGCAGGGAGTCTTTATCAATGGCATCTCGGGTGATATTTCCCGCTTTATCACAATTCGGTGCGGATATATATTCTGTCGCCTGCATGCGTTGCGTCTGCTTCTTCCTCCGGCCATCAATGTTAATCTGCGCCGCCTCACGAGCGGCATAAACAAAGACGATTAGGTAGATTGATCATGGATTCATGGTTGATCTGTTGTTGCCCAAAACAGCAGTGTCGCACGTGGTGCTGATTATTAATAGGGTGTGTCTAGGTCTCAGTCGACTGAGACTTAACCAAGTCTCACTCAAGTGATATAGTATATGAGAAGAAAAAGAAAAAACTGAAAGGAAATTTTTGTACGAATCTTAATGCAAGATCAATGAAATATAACATCGACTGAGACATAACGAAGTCTAAGTCGACTGAGACGTAGCAAAACTGTTATTAATACGATGAGGGTCAGGGTCTTTGATTTGGAATTGTACTTCTATCAAGCACTGTTTATTCATATCATGACATGAACACGTGCAATAAGGAGTATAATTTACTTTATCTTTTCTGGTTGTATTTATATATTTGTCACATTTTTTCATATATGCCTAGTTGTGGTTGGAAACCGAACTGGGGGCTAAGAGCAACTCTAGCAGACCCGCAAAAGCCACAAACCCGCATAATTCCGGCGAGTATACGGGCTCGGCTCAATTTTGCGGTCAGAACAGAAACCGCATACTCGCCCGGCCCGTAAAAATATTTACCGCGGCCTGCAAACCGCCCGCCCCGACCAGTATATCTAAGGGTTCGTGATGCGTTTGCGGGTCGAAACCCTATCCCCCCGCCGCCGACGAGCTCCGCAATTCCCCACTCCCCTCCTCACATTTCTCGCCGCCGGCGAGCCCTTTCCGCCTCCAGCCGCCATGTGGGGCCACATGTGGAGCTCCGGACGCGGCTCCGGGAGCATATCCGGCGGCAGCAGCGACCCCGAGCGCGAGCGGCGCGTCCGGTCGGACGGCGCGAGAAGTACATCGACCTCGACAGCTCCGGCAAGGAGGATTGAGCTCCTCCACGGCGTCGTCCATGGCCGCGAGCTCGCCGCCGTGAGATCCCCACCCCCTCTAGTACTAGTACTGATGTAGTATGTAGTATGAACTAGTTTTTGTAGTGTTTGATCATGTAAATATATGTAGTATCTGATGAACTAGTATGTTGCAATTTCTCCCGCGAAACTGTTTTTTCAAATTATGCAGTTTCATCTACGGTTTCTGTTCGGCCGCGCTCGTTCTCGACCAGCAAACAGGATCTTCGTCAAATTGCAAACGCGTTTTGCGGGTTGGGATTTTCCGGGGTCTGCTAGAGTTGCTCTAACATAATTAAACTTGTATGTGGTGTGGCAAAGTGAGACAATCCTACAATACTCTTAAAATAGGCTTTCGCCCGCTTTATAAGTAAAGCTAACACCCATACAACAAGTTCAAGTGCACCGAAGCAATATAGAGGGTTGGGGCAGCAACACATGCATCGAAAGAAAGCAAAAAAGAAAAAAGGAAAAAAGGCCACCAAGTGGCTGCAAACTCATGGATCCTTCTACGAAGGTAGACGGCGAGCGGTAGCATGTAATGCATCCATCATAAGTCCTAGGCGCTCGCAGCCACGCTGCCTAGATAACGGATGCCACTGCTGCAACAAAGCAAGGAATTTGAAAAATGAGTGAGAGGCACGTCGAGGAAAGACCTTCTCAATCACCATTTTATTACGCGTCGTCCATGACGTCCAAGTGAACGCCACAAATACAAGCCATAATAGGCATCGCTGCCGCCATGTCTACTTGGCCCTAGTTTCAAGGAATCCTGCTAGGTCCAAGGCCTCCCAGCCAGGCCCTAGAGCCTTACGAACAAAACTATAGAGAACTCTTACAGCTGTGCAAGAGAAGAGGATGTGGAAACCTGTCTCTGGGACATCACAGAGGGAACACAAGCCATTACCATGGTCGTGTCTCTTGGGTACCTCCGTCCCAGATGGGAGTCGGTCCCCCAATAACTGCTGCACAAAAATCTTGATCTTCAAGGGCAGAGGGGCTTTCCAAAGATGAGAAGTCCAAGGAATAGTCAGCCTACATACGACACAAAGCATGGTATCCGAGCCAATGAAGAAAACACCCGGAGGTGAGAGACTTCAAGATACGGTGCCCGGATAGTCTGCAAGCATTGGCGGAAGGGCAGCCCGCAAATTAGCCCACTCTACTGTCTCCTCCTATCCAAATAACCGTCGGAACAATATGTTCCAATGGCCATTCAGAGCAGCTGCCGAGACCAACACCATCAGATCCACGCAGATGGCATACAAGTTTGGGAATTCTGGAAATAGCAGGACAACCCCAACTCGTGGATCAAGCCATAATAGAGTTCCTTCTCCATTGTCGATAGAGAAGGAAACCCCTAGGCGGATTCCTGCTTGATCCGTTGGATGGACTTCCAGAACTAGGATCCATCCATGCACGAGCAAGCAAGGAGGGTCTCGCCCCACCAATACTTATCCTAACGAAGTTGCAGCCACAAATCCCCACTCCCCTCAAATGATCCACCAGACCCAACACAACATGAGGGCCACGTTCATGCGATGGGAGGCAAGGATGTGTAATCCTCCCAGGTCCTTTGGCATACAAATATCATCCCACTTCATCACATGGTATTTTGTCAGCCGTTCGCCGCCTACTAGAAGAACCAGGATACGTCTTTACCAAAAGAGCTATGAACAACCTCCAGAAAGATATACAACCCAATCATTTATATGGGGAGGCTGGAGAGGTTAGAGTCAATCAGGACTGACTTACTTCCTTTCGAAGTAAAACAGTTGTACCAAGGTTCTGCCTGAGACGTGACCCTCCCCATAAGTGAGTCAAACTCACTCAACAGAACCCTCGAGTCAGACACGACATCCCTAAATATGTTATGGGAAAGGAGGACAAATTGTAATTCAGGTTGTGTGCAATCCGTTGTTGCTTAGCCTCAGAGTATCATAATACCATAACCTCTCTCTTGTCAAAGTTGATCTTAAGACCCGACATGGCCTCAAACCATAGAAGGAGGAACTTAAGATTGACAATGTCAAGGTTCGAGCCCTCCACCATAATCATTATATCATCCGCATATTGAAGATGCATGACACCACCCACAGGAATCAGGAGTCCAGCCATGCCAGAGAGGTGGCCGGCCATCCTAGCTTTGTCCAGGATGGTCATGAGGGCGTCGACCGCGAGGTTGAATAAGAAATGGGAAATAGGGTCCCTCTGCCTCACCCTTGGACGACCTGAAGAAGGGTCCCACCTCCTCATTTATATTAATCATTGTGCTTCCACTCCGAACTAACTGCATGATCCAAACACCACCGGTCATCGAACCCCACGCTCAAGCACCAACCGCAGAAACGACCAATCGAGGCGGTCATAAGCCTTTTGGAAATCAAGCTTAAGGAAAACATCCTTATGACGACGCCTCCTCACCTTGTGGACTTCCATAACTGGGATCCTAGAAAACCAACCATCCATGCCCAAGGATGCCACTTTTCATGGGGGGGGCAACATTTTAGCTCCCGCAAAAAAATGAAAAAATAAAACAGGGCAACATTTTGGCTCTGTGAGCACATGATCCTGGGTGAGTAGTAAAATATAAACAGTTCCAAAATTTTAAAATATGAGGGGCTTTATAAAACAAAGACTCAAAAAAAACCCGGCTTTAAATTAACAAAACCATCAACCGGCCAGAAACTACATCGCCACGCTTACAACAAGCAAGAAAATAAAATGGTAGATACACAATGCCTACACACAACAAACATGCCACGACATAACCAGCACTCTAAATATAGAAAAAGAAACCCCACTAGCATCGTCAAAGTTGTCATCCACGAGCACAGCAGCACCAAAGAAACCATGCTAGACCAAGGCAAGGCTCAACCGCACTTGGGCCGAGAACTTGGACACTCCATAAGGAACACCGAGCCTACAACCCGGCCGTTTCCATCGCCGAAGAGGACCCCTGCCTCTCTTCCTAGCTCAAAGGACGCCGCACCATTGGCACGACAGAAGTTCACCCTAGACCCTTACAGGCTGATGTATTCTACATTTGCAAAAAAAATTCGGAAAGGACTTGTGTTAGGATCTAGAAAAAACAAAATATGTTCAAAGGCTATTTTTATTAGCACACATATTTTTTCCAAGTATGTAGAAGACAGAAACGTATTTTTCCACGAATATTTGCAGTACGGGGAAGACAGAAACATTTCTTTTTATAAAGAAGATTTGTTTGAACTTTTAACTCTTTCTTTATTTTACTGTTCATACCAGGCATATCAGCTCGAAAGCAAAAGTGAATATCCATTATTTTTTTTCATCCTATTTAGCCAAACATGCATAAGGTTAAGTAATCAAAATTGTCACCTCGCTTGCCAGAATTTTCCGGGGCAGTGACATCTTGGACCTAGATCGAAGTAAAAACTAATTACCACAAGGGTGGCAATGATGTGACCAATCTGGTCTAGTTTATCTAACTTGTGGGTTTTCTCAACAACAAAAATCTGACTTGTGGAGTGACATGGATAGAGGATAGTACACAAACAAACAGCTCCTTAGTGACCATTCGAACAAAACGAGACGATTGCCAAGTATGCAGCCACGTAGCCACTTTCACATGCGCTTTGCACCTTACAATATTTCTGCCCGTTTTATCATTCTCTCTCTCTCTAAACAGCGTCTGACTTTATATATAAAGCAACAACCGAACAAAGTACATGGTAAACGATACAAAGGATGATGTAGCCAACTTATAAAGATCGGATTGCGCATGACGCAAGCGACTATGCTACAAATAGATAACACAAGAAGATCTAATTATAGCGTCACGCTACTCCCTAGATCCTTAGTACACCTAAGCTCCACGACACCGCCCACAAGAGGGAGGCCGACGCAAAGCCTTGATACTGCCGAGTCCACAACAGACAAAGCTTTTCACCCAGAACTCAAACACAGAGAGGAGCACCACGACGACCTATTCAAGAAGAGAGCGACGACCACGAGTGTCACCGTCGTCAGCAACAAAGCGCGGAGCTTTCGCCCAGCAACTCCTTTGTGTCACCACGAGAACACTGGGACAAGCGCTGCGAGTTTAGATCCCCAGATCTAGATCGGGACAAATGACAGAGCACGCCCGAGCCACTAGCCGCTATACCTCTTGCCACCTACACGACCAAGATACCTAGCCACCACCGCTACATGGTGCTCGCAAAGAGCCAACCATGTGGACCATATGCATCACTGTTGGAAATAAACCCAACGTCAGGACCAGATTACTGTTGAGAAACGTTGCATGGAAAACAAAAAAAAATTATACGCACACGCAAGATCTATCCATGGAGATGCATAGGAACGAGGGGGAGAGTGTGTCTATGTATCCTCGTAGACCGTAAGCGGAAGCGTTTAACAACACGGTTGATGTAGTCAGACTTTTTCGCGATCCAACCGATCGAGTACCGAACGTACGGCACCTCCGCGTTCAGCACACGTTCAGCTCGGTGACGTCCTCCGCCTTCTTGATCCATCAAGACGGCGAGGTGGTAGATGAGTTCCGGCAGCACGACGGTGTAATGAAGGTGATGGTGAAGTGATCTTCGTAGGGCTTCGCCTAAGCACTACGAAAATATGACCGGGCTGTAAACGGTGGAGGGGGGCGCCGCACACGGCTAGGCAATTGTCTGTTGTGTGCTAGGCGCCCCCCTCCCACATATATATAGGTGGGAGGGAGGGAGGGAGGAGCAGCCAAGGGGGGCGCCCAAGTAGGGAATCCTACTTGGGGTCTCTCCCAAGCCCCCCCCCTTTCCTTATTTGGAGCACGGGAGGAAGGAAGGGGGAGGTGCCCCCCCCCTTTCCTTTCTCTCTTGAGGAGGGAAAGGCAGGAGGGGCCACCCCTCCCCTTTCCTTCCCCTTAGAGCCGGCCAGCCATGGGAGGGGCGCACCAGCCCCCTAGTGGGCTGGTCTGTCCCCTCCTTTGTCCCATAAGGCCCATAACTGCCCGGGGGGTGCCCGGAACCCCTTTCGGTGACCCGATAACTTTCTGATACGTCCCGAAACACTTCCGGTGTCCAAATACCATTGTCCTATATATCAATATTTACCTCTTAATCATTTCGAGACTCCTCGTCATGTCCGTGATCTCATCCGGGACTCCGAACAACATTCGGTCACCAAATCATATAACTCATATGACACTATATCGTCAACGAACGTTAAGCGTGCGGACCCTACGGGTTCGAGAACTATGTAGACATGACCGAGACACCTCTCCGGTCAATAACCAATAGCGGAACCTGGATGCCCATATTGGCTCCTACATATTCTACGAAGATCTTTATCGGTCGAACCGTTATCACAACATACGTAATTCCCTTTGTCCATCGGTATGTTACTTGTCCGAGATTCGATCGTCGGTGTCTTCATACCTAGTTCAATCTCGTTACCGGCAAGTCTCTTTACTCGTTCTGTAATACATCACCTCGTGACTAACTCCATAGTCATTTGCTTGCAAGCTTATGATGTGTATTACCGAGAGGGCCCAGATATACCTCTCCGATACTCGAAGTGACAAATCCTAATCCCGGTCTATGCCAACTCAGCAAACACCTTCGGAGATACCTGTAGAGCATCTTTATGATCACCCAGTTACGTTGTGACGTTTGATAGAACACAAGGTATTCCTCCGGTATCCGGGAGTTGCATAATCTCATAGTCGAAGGAATATGTATTTGACATGAAAGCAATAGCAATAAACTGAACGATCATTATGCTAAGCTAACGGATGGGTCTTGTCCATCACATCATTATCCTAATGATGTGATCCCGTTATCAAATGACAAAACATGTCCATGGTTAGGAAACCTTAACCATCTTTGATCAACGAGCTAGTCTAGTAGAGGCTTACTAGGGACACGGTATTTGTTTATGTATTCACACGTGTATTTAAGTTTCCGATCAATACAATTCTAGCATGAATAATAAACCTTTATTATGAATAAGGAAATATAAAATAACAACTTTATTATTGCCTCTAGGGCATATTTCCTTCAGTCTACCACTTGCACTAGAGTCAATAATCTAGATTACATTATAATGAATCTAACACCCATGGAGTCTTGGTGTTGATCATGTTTTGGCTCGTGGAAGAGGCTTAGTCAACGGGTCTGCTACATTCAGATCCGTATGTATCTTGCAAATTTCTATGTCTCCATCGTTGACTTGTTCGCGAATGGAGTTGAAGCATCTCTTGATGTGTTTGGTTCTCTTGTGATACCTGGATTCCCTTGCCAAGGCAATTGCTCCAGTATTGTCACAAAAGATTTTCATTGGACCCAATGCACTAGGTATTACACCCAGATCGAATATGAACTCCTTCATCCAGACTCCTTCATTTGTCGCTTCCGAAGCAGCTATGTACTCTGCTTCACACGTAGATCCCGCCACGACGCTCTGCTTGGAACTGCACCAACTGACAGCTCCACCATTCAATATAAATATGTATCCGGTTTGTGACTTAGAGTCATCCAGATCAGTGTCGAAGCTAGCATCAACGTAACCATTTACGATGAGCTCTTCATCACCTCCATAAACGAGAAACATATCCTTGGTCCTTTTTAGGTACTTCAGGATGTTCTTGACTGCTCTCCAGTGATCCACTCCTGGATTACTTTGGTACCTCCCTGCCAAACTCATGGCAAGGCACACATCAGGTCTGGTACACAGCATAGCATACATGATAGAACCTATGGCTGAGACATAGGGAATGAATTTCATTTTTTTTCTCTATCTTCTGAAGTGGTCGGACTTTGAGTCTGGCTCAATTTCACACCTTGTAACATAGGCAAGAACCCATTCTTTGACTGATCCATTTTGAACTTCTTCAAAACTTTGTCAAGGTATGTGCTTTGTGAAAGTCCTATTAAGCATCTCGATCTATCTCTATAGATCTTGATTCCCAATATATAAGCAGCTTCACCGAGGTCTTTCATTGAAAAACTCTTATTCAAGTATCCTTTTATGGTATCTAGAAATTCTATATCATTTCCAATCAACCATCTGTCATCTACATATAATATCAGAAATTCTACAGAGCTCCCACTCACTTTCTTGTAAATACACGCTTCACTGAAAGTCTGTATAAAACCATATGCTTTGATCACCTCATCAAAGTGTATATTCCAACTCCGAGATGCTTGCACCAGTCCATAGATGGATCGCTAGAGTTTGCACAATTTGTTAGCACCTTTAGGATCGACAAAACCTTCTGGTTGCATCATATACAACTCTTCTTTAAGAAATCCATTCAAGAATGCAGTTTTGACATCCATTTGCCAGATTTCGTAATCATAAAATGCGGCAATTGCTAACATGATTCGGACGGACTTAAGCATCGCTACGGTGAGAAAGTCTCATCATAGTCAACCCCTTGAACTTGTCGAAAACCTTTCGCGACAAGTCGAGCTTTGTAGACAGTAACATTACCATCAGCGTCAGGCTTCTTCTTGAAGATCCATTTATTCTCAATGGCTTGCCGGTCATCGGGCAAGTCCACCAAAGTCCACACTTTGTTCTCTATCTCAGATTTCATGGCCTCAAGCCATTTGTCGGAATCTAGGCTCATCATAGCTTCTTCATAGTTCGTAGGTTCGCCTTGGTCTTGTAACACGACTTCTAGAACAGGATTACCGTACCACTTTGGTTCGGATCGTGCTCTGGTCGACCTACGAGGTTCAGTAGTAACTTGATCTGAAGTTTCATGATCATCATCATTAGCTTCCCCTATAGTTGGTGTAGGCATCACAGGAACGGTTTTCTGTGATGTGCTACTTTCCAATTCGAGAGAAGGTACAATTACCTCATCAAGTTCTACTTTCCTCCCACTCACTTCTTTCGAGAGAAACTCCTTCTCTAGAAAGGATCCATTCTTAGCAACAAAGATCTTGCCTTCGGATCTGTGGTAGAAGGTGTACCCAATTGTTTCCTTAGGGTATCCTATGAAGACGCACTTCTCCGATTTAGGTTTGAGCTTATCAGGCTGAAGCCTTTTGACATAAGCGTCACATCCCCAAACTTTAAGAAACGGCAGCTTAAGTTTCTTGCCAAACCACAGTTCATACGGTGTCGTCTCAACGGATTTAGACAGTGCCCTATTTAACGTGAATGTAGTTGTCTCTAATGCATAACCCCAAAACGATAGTGGTAAATCGGTAAGAGACATCATAGATCGCACCATATCTAATAAAGTACGGTTATGACGTTCGGACACACCATTACGCTGTGGTGTTCCAGGTGGCGTGAGTTGTGAAACAATTCTACATTGTTTTAAATGAAGGCCAAACTCATAAATCAAATATTCGCCTCCACGATCAGATCGTAGAAACTTTATTTTCTTGTTACGATGATTCTCCACTTCACTCTGAAATTCTTTGAACTTTGCAAATGTTTCAGACTTGTGTTTAATCAAGTAGATATACCCATACCTACTCAAATCATCTGTGAAGGTCAGACAATAATGATACGCGCCGCGTGCTTCAACACTCATCGGACGCATACATCGGTATGTATTATTTCCAATAAGTCATTAGCTCGCTCCATTGTTCTGGAGAACGGAGTTTTAGTCATCTCGCCCATGAGGCATGGTTCGCAAGTATCAAATGATTCATAATCAAGTGATTCCAGAAGTCCATCAGCATGGAGTTTCTTCATGCGCTTTACACCAATATGACCTAAACAGCAGTGCCAAAAATATGTTGCACTATCATTATCAAGTTTGCATCTTTTGGCATCAATATTATGAATATGTGTATCACTACAATCGAGATTCAACAAGAATAGACCACTCCTCAAGGGTGCATGACCATAAAAGATATTATTCATATAAATAGAACAACCATTATTCTCTGACTAAATGAATAACCGTCTCGCAATAAACAAGATCCAGATATAATGTTCATGCTCAACGCGGGCACCAAATAACAATTATTGAGGTCTAAAACTAATCCCGAAGGTAGATGTAGAGGTAGCGTGCCGACGGCGATCACATCGACCTTGGAACCATTCCCGATGTGCATCGTCACCTCGTCATTAGTCAATCTTCGTTTATTCAGCAGCTCCTATTTCGAGTTACAAATATGAGCAACCGAACCAGTATCAAATACCCAGGCGCTGCTACGAGCATTAGTAAGGTACACATCAATAACATGTATATCAAATATACCTTTGTTCACTTTGCCATCCTTCTTATCCGCCAAATATTTGGGGCAGTTCCACTTAAAGTGACCACTCCCTTTGTAGTAGAAGCACTCAGTTTCAGGCTTGGGTCCAGCTTTGGGCTTCTTCCCGGGAGTGGCAACTTGCTTGCCATTCTTCTTGTCGTTCCCTTTCTTCCCCTTGCCCTTTTTCTTGAAACTAGTGGTCTTGTTAACCATCAACACTTGATGCTCCTTCTTGATTTCTACCTCCGCGGCCTTAAGCATTGCGAAGAGCTCGGGAATTGTTTTGTTCATCCCTTGCATATTATAGTTCATCACGAAGCCTTTGTAGCTTGGTGGCAGTGATTGAAGAACTCTGTCAATAACACTATCAACTGGAAGATCAACTCCCAGTTGAGTCAAGTGATTATGATACCCAGACATTTTGAGTATGTGTTCATTGACAGAACTATTCTCCTCCGTCTTACAGCTATAGAACTTGTTGGAGACTTCATATCTCTCAACCCGGGCATTTGCTTGAAATATTAACTTCAACTCTTGGAACATCTCATATGCTCCATGACGTTCAAAACGTCTTTGAAGTCCCGGTTCTAAGCCGTAAAGCATGGCACACTGAACTATAGAGTAGTCATCACATCGAGCCTGCCGGACTTTCATAACATCTGCATCAGCTCCTGCAGCAGGCCTGTCACCTAGCGGTGCATCAAGGACATAATTCTTCTGTGCAGCGAGAAAGGATAATCCTCAAGTTACTAACCTAGTCCGTGTAGTTGCTACCATCATCTTTCAACTTATCTTTCTCTAGGAACACATTAAAATTCAGGGGAACGGTAGCACGGGCAATTGATCTACAACATAGATATGCAAATACTATCAGGACTAAGTTCATGGTAAATTAAGTTCCATTAATCAACTTACTAATGAACTCCCACTTAAATAAACATCCCTCAAGTTATCTAAGTGATACATGATCCAAATCAACTAAGCCGTGTCCGATCATCATGTGAGATGGGGTAGTCATCAATGGTGAACATCTGTATGTTGATCCTATCTACTATATGACTCATGTTCGACCTTTTGGTCTCCAGTGTCCCAATACCAAGTCTGTACATGCTAGGCTCGTCAAGTTTAACCCAAGTATTCTGCATGTGCAAAACTGTCTTACACCCATTGTATGTGAACGTAGAGTCTATCACACCCGATCATCACGAGGTGCTTCAAAACGACGAACTTTGTCAACGGTGCATACTCGGGGAGAACAGTTTTACCTTGAAATTTAGTGAAGGGGTCATCTTATAATGCTACCGCCGTTCTAAGCAAAAATAAGATGCATAAAAGATAAACATCACATGCAATCAAAATATGTGACATGATATGGCCATCATCTTGTGCTTTTGATCTCCATCTCCAAAGCATCGTCATGATCTCCATCGTCACCGGCTCGACACCTTGATCTCCATCGTTGCGTCGGGGTTGTCTCGCCAACTATTGCTTCTACAACTATTGCTAACGTATAGCGATAAAGTAGAGCAATTACATATGGTTTGCACTTCATACAATAAAGAGACAACCCTAAGGTCATATCTTGACCATATCACATCACAACATGCCCTGCAAAAACAAGTTAAACGTCCTCTACTTTGTTGTTGCAAGTTTTACGTGGCTGCTATGGGCTTCTAGCAAGAACCGTTCTTACCTACGCAAAAAACCACAACGGTGATTCATCAAGTTTGTTGTTTTAACCTTATTCAAGGACCGACCGTAGTCAAATTCGATTCAACTAAAGTAGGAGAAACAAACACCCGCCAGCCACCTTTATGCAAAACTAGTTGCATATCAGTCGGTGGAAATGGTCTCATGTGCGTGGACATGTAAGGTTGGTCCGGGCCGCTTCATCCCACAATACCGCCGAATCAAAATAAGACGTTGGTGGTAAGCAGTATGACTATCACCGCCCACAAATATTTGTGTTCTACTCGTGCATATCATCTACGCATAGACCTCGCTCTGATGCCACTGTTGGGAAAGGTTGCATGGAAAACAAAAAAATTCTACGCACACGCAAGATCTATCCATGGAGATGCATAGTTACGAGGGGGGAGAGTGTGTCTACATACCCTTGTAGACCGTAAGCAGAAGCGTTTAACAATGCGGTTGATGTAGTCGAACTTTCTTCGCGATCCAACCAATAGAGTACCAAACGTACGGCACCTCCGCGTTCAGCACACGTTCATCTCGGTAACGTCCTCCGCCTTCTTGATAGCATGACGGCGAGGTAGTGGATGAGTTCCGGTAGCATGACGGCGTGGTGATGGTGAAGTGATCTTCGCAGGGCTTTGCCTAAGCACTACGAAAATATGATCAGGGGTGTAAACGGTGGAGGGGGCGCCGCACACGGCTTGGCAATTGTCTGTTGTGTGCTAGGCGCCCCCCTCCCACATATATATAGGTGGGAGGGAGGTAGGAGCAGCCAAGGGGGGCGCCAACTAGGGGAATCCTACTTGGGGTCTCTCCCAAGCCCCCACCCCCCCTTTCCTTATTTGGAGCACGGGAGGAAGGAAGGAGGAGGTGGCGCCCCCCCCCCCTTTACTTTCTCTCCAGAGGAGGGAAAGGCAAGAGGGGCCACCCCTCCCCTTTCCTTACCCTTAGGGTCGGCCAACCACGGGAGGGGCGCACCATCCCCCTAGTGGGCTGGTCTATCCCATCCTTTGGCCCATAAGGCCCATAACTTCTCGTGGGGTGCCCGGAACCCCTTCAGGTGACCCGATAACTTCCCGATACGTCCTGAAACACCTCCGATGTACAAATACCATCGTTCTAGATATCAATCTTTACCTCTCGATCATTTCGAGACTCCTCGTCATGTCCGTAATCTTATCCGGGACTCCGAACAACATTCGGTCACTAAATCATATTAGTCATATAACATTATGTCGTCAACAACCGTTAAGCGTGCGGACCCTACGGGTTCAAGAACTGTGTAGACACGACCAAGACACCTCTCCGGTTAATAACCAATAGCGAAACCAAGATGCCCATATTGGCTCCTACATATCCTACGAAGATCTTTATCGATCGAACCATTATGACAACATACGTAATTCCCTTTGTCCATCCGTATGTTACTTGTCTGAGATTCGATCGTCGGTATCTTCATACCTAGTTCAATCTCATTACCGGCAAGTCTCTTTACTCGTTCCGCAATACATCACCTCGTAACTAACTCCTTAGTCATTTGCTTGCAAGATTATGATGTGTATTACCGAGAGGGCCCAGAGATACCTCTCTGATACTCAGAGTGACAAATCCTAATCTCAATCTATGAAAACTTAACAAACACCTTCGGAGATACCTGTAGAGAATCTTTATGATCACCCAGTTACGTTGTGATGTTTGATAGAACATAAGGTATTCCTCCGGTATCCGGGAGTTGCATAATCTCATAGTCGAAGAAATATGTATTTGACATGAAGAAAGCAATAGCAATAAATTGAACGATCATTATGCTAAGCTAACGGATGGGTCTTGTCCATCACATCATTCTCCTAATGATGTGATCCCGTTATCAAATGACAAAACATGTCCATGGTTAGGAAACCTTAACCATCTTTGATCAACGAGCTAGTCTAGTAGAGGCTTACTAGGGACATGGTATTTGTTTATGTATTCACACATGTATTTAAGTTTCCGATCAATACAATTCTAGCATGAATAATAAACCTCTATCATGAATAAGGAAATATAAAATAAAAACATTATTATTGCCTCTAGGGCATATTTCCTTCAATTACATGTCTCTATATGTATCCAACTAGTACCTGAATTAGTTACCATGTAGGATTAGTGTTATGTACTGATTCGGTAAGTAACCAGCCATCCTAACTGCTATATTTACCGTGTAAACCCCTCCTTGTAAGTTGTATCGTGAGTTGAATCAATACATAAATCACAAGGCTCGAGACGAGCCTTTGGCTATCAATTGGTTCTATTCGTGAGTAGTACTAGTAGATCGAACTTGGCTAGCTACTGTAGTATGTGAGTGCTAGCTCCAAACTTGTGCGTCTCGCCGGTCGTATCAATCAAAGTTAGCTAGCTTCTTGTGGTACGGTGCATCTTGGTGTAAGAGTAACTCGGCGAGAGTACATCGGCAAGGAGTGGGTTCAAGTCAGTGTTGCTGCGCTTCATCATTCGTCGTAGGTCATCTCCTCTCTTCGAAAAGTACTCGGCGTCGGGTCTGGGCCAACAATTGGTAGCTAGAGCAAGGTTGATCTTCTACTAATAGGAGGTTATTTCGGACGACGAGAAAGACAAGACCAAGCAGCTGGCAGAGTACTCCGGTGTGGCTAAAGTAATTGTTGTTCCGGCAAGATCGGAGTATCCACGATTCGACCGTGGGAACTTTGTGGTGTGGGCAGCCATGGTGGAGAGCGGCGACCGCGAGCGTAACTGTCGTCGGCAACAAAGCGCGGAGATTTCGCCCAGCAACTCCTTTGTGTCACCACGAGAACACCGGCACAAGCGTTGTGAGTTCGGATCCCCAGATCTGGATCGAGACACATGATAGAGCGCACCCGAGCAACTAGCCGCTATACCTCTTGCCACCTACACGGCCAAGATACCTAGCCACCACCGCTACATGGTGCTCGCAAAGAGCCAACCATGAGGATCGCCATCCCGTGGCCGCTGCCCCCGCATCCATGTCCCAAGACACCGCCAACCATATGCATCACTGTTGGAAATAAACCCAATGTCAGGACCAGATTACATGTCTGTATATGTGTCCAACTAGTACCTGAATTAGTTACCATGTAGGATTAGTGTTATGTAATGATTCGGTAAGTAACCAGCCATCCTAACTGCTATATACACCGTGTTAACCCCTCCTTGTAAGTTGTATCGTGGGTTGAATCAATACAGAAATCACAAGGCTCGAGATGAGCCTTTGGCTATCAATTGGTTCTATTTGTGAGTACTACTAGTAGATCGAATCGATCGGCAAGTCGGGTTGGCTAGCTATTGTAGTACGTGAATGCTAGCTCCGAACTTGCGTGTCTCGCCGACTGTTTCAATTAGAGTTAGCTAGCTTCTTATGGTATGGTGCATCTCGGTGTAAGAGTAACTGGTTCAAGTCAGTGTTGCTTCGCTTCATCGTTCGTCGTCGTTCGTCGCCTATTGGCGAAAAGTACTCGGCGTCGGGTCTGGGCCAACAATTGGTATCTAAAGCAAGGTTGATATTCTAGTAACGGGAGGTCATGTCGGATGACGAGAAGGACAAGACCAAGCAGCTAGCGGAGTACACTGGTGCGGCTAAAGTAATTGTTGTTCTGGCGAGATCGGAGTATCCACGATTCGACCCTGGGAACTTCATGGCGTGGGCGGCCATGATGGAGAGCGGCGACTGCGAGCATCACCGTCCTCGGCAACAAAGCGCTGAGCTTTCGCCCAGCAAATCCTTTGTGGCACCACGAGAACACTGGAACAAGCGCTGTGAGGTCAGATCCCTGGATCTAGATCGGACACATGACAGAGCGCGCCCGAGCCACTAGCCACTATACCTCTTGCCACCTACACGGCCAAGATACCTAGCCACCACCGCCACATGGTGCTCGCAAAGAGCTAACCATTCGGACCACTATCCTGTGGCCGTTGCCCCGGCATCCATGTCCCGAGACATCGCCAACCATATGCATCACTGTTGGAAATAAACCCAACTTCAGGACCAGATTACATGTCCGTCTATGTATCCAACTAGTACCTGAATTAGTTACCATGTAGGATTAGTGTTATGTACTGATTCGGTAAGTAACCAGCCACCCTAACTGCTATATATTACGTGTAAACCCCTCCTCGTAAGTTGTGTCGTGAGTTGAATCAATACAGAAATCACAAGGCTCGAGACGAGCCTTTGGCTATCAATTGGTTCTTTTCGTGAGTACTACTAGTAGATCGAATCGATCAGCAAGCCGGGTTGGCTAGCTACTGTAGTACGTGAGTGCTAGCTCTGAACTTATGCGTCTCGCCAAATGTATCAATCAGAGTTAGCTAGCTTCTTATGGTACGGTGCATCTCGATGTAAGAGTAACTCGACGAGAGTACATTGGCAAGGAGTGGGTTCAAGTCAGTGTTGCTTCGCTTCATCATTCATCGTCAGTCGTCACCTATCATCGGAAAGTACTCGGCGCCGGGTCTGGGCCAACAATTGGTATCTAGAGCAAGATTGATCTTCTAGTCACGGGAGGTCATGTCGAATGACGAGAAGGACAAGACTAAGCAGCTGGCGGAGTACTCTGGTGTGGCTAAAGTAATTGTTGTTCCGGCGAGATCGGAGTATCCATGATTCGACCGTGGGAACTTCGTGGTGTGGGCGGCCATGATGGGGAGCAGCGACCGCGAGTGTCACCATCGTCGGCAACAAAGCGCGGAGATTTCTCCCAGCAACTCCTTTGTGTCACCACAAGAACACTGGGACAAGCACTGCAAGGCCAGATCCCGATATCTAGATCGGAACACATGATAGAGCGCACCCGAGCCACTAGCCGCTATACCTCTTGCCACCTACACGGCCAAGATACCTAGCCACCACCGCTACATGGTGTTCGCAAAGAGCCAACCATGCGGACTGCCATCCCGTGGCCGCAGCCCTGGCATCCATGTCCCGAGACACCGCCAACCGTATGCATCACTGTCGGAAATAAACCCAACGTCAGGACCAGATTACATGTCCGCATATGTATCCAACTAGTACCTGAATTAGTTATCGTGTAGGATTAGTGTTATGTACTGATTTGGTAAGTAACCAGCCATCCTAACTGCTATATATACCGTGTAAACCCCTCCTTGTAAGTTGTATCATGAGTTGAATCAATACAGAAATCACAAGGCTCGCGACAAGCTTTTGGCTATCAATTGGTTCTATTCGTGAGTACTATTAGTAGATCGAGTTGATCAGCAAGCCGGGTTGGCTAGCTACTGTAGTACGTGAGTGCTAGCTCCGAACTTGCGCGTCTCGCCGGCCATATCAATCAAAGTTAGCTAGCTTCTTGCGGTATGGTGCATCTCGATGTAAGAGTAACTCGGCGAGAGTACATCGGCAATGAGTGGGTTCAATTCAGTGTTGCTTCGCTTCATCATTCATCGACAGTCGTCGCCTATCGTCGAAAAGTACTCGGCGTCGGGTCTGGGTCAACAATTGGTATCTAGAGCAAGGGAGGTCATGTCGGACGATGCGACGAGAAGGACAAGACCAAGAAGCTGGCGGAGTACTCTGGTGTGGCTAAAGTAATTGTTGTTCCGGCGAGATTGGAGTATCCACGATTTGAACGTGGGAACTTCATGGTGTGGGTGGCCATGATGGAGTGGGTACTCGGGGCAATGAGCTCCGGGAAACCGTCGACCCCGGCGGTGACGAGTACCTAAAGGGTGGTGCCTTCTATCGGAAGGATCGCGAGACTATCACGACCATCTGCTCAGTGATGCTGGTGGACGTGCAGCAGCATCTATTCTCGGAAACATCAACGAATGAGACATGGGACACACTCAAGACATTGCATCTAGGGCTCTCGCGTGTGCGCGAGGCGAACTTGCAAACTTTGCTGAAAAGTTACGAGAATCTGAGGATGGGAGAAGATGAGACGGTGGATGCCTTCGCCACGAGGGTTGCTACAGTGGTAAACGGGATTCGCGGTCTCGGGGAGAAGCTAGAGGACAACTCCATGGTCTGGCGTTTTCTACGTGCTGCTCCACCACGCTACATGTCGATTGTGCCAGCGATCGAGCAATGTGTTGATCTCAGGACTCTCACTTTGGGTGATCTAGTTGGTTGCTTCAAGGCCCATGACAAGCGGATGACGTTGACTTACAGCGATGCAAAACAAGATCAGTACCTGATGCTAATGTGTGCTCAGTGGCAGGCAATGGTTTCCAAGGAGAACAATTTTGACAAGGCATCCGGTAGCGGCGGAAAGTACCGTCCCACAAAGGCACCGACGAGTAGTTGGAGAAGCCAAAGAAGAAAAAGTTCGACAAAAGGAAGATTCGCTGCCATAACTGTAATTTGCTCGGGCACTTCAAGTCAAAGTGTAAGAATTCCCCGAAGGAGGAGACGCTCATGACCCAGCTAGAAGATGAAGGTGACATGATGTTGATGTGTGAACTCGTGGACAAGGAGGATCCAGTTCTTCAAGTGTCGGCTAAAGAAATTTTCATGCTCCGTGAAGAAAAAGTTCGCCCTGAAGATCATGGTTCGGTAACTCGTGGCGATGTTACTAATGCGGGGGGTGTTTCCAAAACTCGTGTCAAAGCTACTGATGCGATATGTAATTCTAAAATTCATGTTGAAGTTATAGACACGAAGGTGGATGCATGTGCATCGAAAGAATATCAAGAGGCGGTTGTCGACTATCATGTCAGCGGCAAAAGGCAGCCGAGGCACCCTAGAAAGAGGAACGCGCTATCTCCCAGCGAGAGAATCTAGGAGAGCGACGCCTATTAGGCTATGTGTGTGTAGTCCTAAGGCTCAAGGCTGGCCAGGAAGCAGCCTGAAGGAGATGGTTAGGCCCCCAATAGGCCAGGAAGAGGGCAACTCACGTTGGCCCAAACCAGTAGGTCATGGACCATGTAGTACAGCAGTTGGAGGCTCATTAAGAGGCGCAGAGTGGAGGCTTAGAAGCAGTAGTCTGAGCGTCGAGCTTCAAAAATGCAGCAGCAAGAGCATAGCAACGGGATGGTTGGCTAGCTCACATGAAAGGCTAGCTTTGCCAATTTCTACAAGCAAAGAAAATAGTAAGGCGTCGCTTCTGAAGGTATAAGGAGCCGTGCAAGCAACATCGTCTCCGACAGTAGAGGAAGAAAGGACACAACCATCTGCACCTATGCATCTCGGACTGGTGTTACACCCACATCCGGAGAAAACTCTTCGAACAATTGACCCGATAAAGGTGAAAACGAGTGGGCAACGTCGTCTAGCAAGCGCTGAGGAACCGGCGGATTTTGAGGATGCGAGCACGGATGAGTATTGGTGTCTCTCTGTGGAAGAGGAGTTGAGGTATAATAATGCATGGGAGCTTGTGGATCTTCCCAACAATGAAAAAGTCATGGATCTCTAGTGGGAATTTATGATCAAAAAAGATGTCAAAGGGTGTATGAAGCACAAATCAAGACTAGTAGCCAAAGAGTACATGCAAGAGGAAGGTGTTGACTTCGAAGAAGTGTTCGTTCCCGTTGCAAGGATGGAATCGACGAGATTACTCATCACTCTCGCGCTTCAGGAATCATGGAAGATACATCACATGGATGTAAAATCCGCATTTTTGAACGGGGAGGCAGAAAGATAGGTTTACGTGAACCAACCATCAGGATTCATCAAATAGAGAGAGGAGCACAAGGTACTGAAATTACACAAAGTCGTGTACGGGCTACGGCAAGACCCTCGGGCATGGAATATCAAACTTGATCAGACATTGATTTCTCTTGGATTTGAGAAAGCCCCACTACAGCTGTCGGATTTCGGGTTTCGGCAAAACCCTTGAAGTTCGAACACTGGGGTGCGCACGAAGATCTCTCCTCCCTCTAGCTCACTCTCGCCGCGATCGCAAGGCCTAGCTCGACAAACCCAAAGAACAAAGGGACACAAGATTTATACTAGTTCGGGCCACCGATGTGGTGTAATACCCTACTCCAGTGTGGTGTGGTAGATTGCCTCTTGGGCTATGGATGAACAGTTACAAGGGAAGAACAGCCTCCTGAGGAGAGGTGTTCTTGTGCTTGGTGACCTTGTGTGGTTGAGGGTGATCTGAATGATCCGTCTCCTGCTAGGATGGTGGCTAGCCCTATTTATAGAGGCCCTGGTCCTCTCCCCAAATGTTAGGCGGGAAGGGATCCCACAATAGCCAAATTCGAAGGGAGACAACTAGTACAAGTTATCCTAACTAAAGGTGGTCTTCGCCTGCCAAAGGCTCTGGTGGTGACGTCGTCTTGGGCTCCACGATGACCTCCATCCTGTCGTCTTGCTGGTCTTGGTTTCGTTGCACCGATATGGAAAGCTTTGCCTGATGCCTCGGGACTCCTCGCCTGCGCTTGCCTCTTTAGCACCAAAGAGGAAACGAGGACACTGCGCTCGCTGGCGCCCGCCTGGCTCCAGTCGTAATGGCTCACGTCACAGGAACCTCGTGAGGTGCCCCTTGCCTTGATCTCTCTGCCCCTCGCGAGCCAGCCTGGTGAGGCCACCCCCGAGGAGGTCTTGTGTCGTCCGCCTCGCGAGGCTTGGCCCCTAGCGAGGGTCTTGAGTGTTTGCTAGTGAAGATGGGCCATACGGGGCCGCTGGCGGAGCCACGCCGTGGGCCGCTTGGAGGCAAGTCTGGGGACCCCCGTTCCCAGGACGCCGACAACAACATACAATGTACAAGAGAGGTGAAGGAAGGGATCGTCTACTAGTTGGCAGCTACATTGACGACCTATTGATAACTGGAGCAGATGAAAAGGTGATTACAAAATTCAAGCTACAAATGAAGGAGCTTTCAAGATGGATGATATAGTCTTTTAGTTACTACCTCGGGATCGAGGTACAGCAAAAGGCAGAGGGGATCATAGTATGCCAGGAAGCATATGCAGGGAAGGTACTTGGAAGCTGTGGCATGAAATATTGTAATCTAATTGATGCTTTAATGGAACCTCATCTTGAGTTGAGCAAGAAGGAGATGGTGAAACTACTCAGCTATAGTGGTAGTGACAAGGAGGGAATTGTTGACCATCGTAAGAGTACCTCGGGCGTGGCATATTTCCTTGGTTGAAGCATAGTAAGCTTGCTATCACGAAAGCAGAAAGTGGTGACATCGACTTCAAGTAAAGCAGAGTGTCAAGGTGTGTGGTTAGGAAGGCTACACGGTGATCTCATGAATCGAGATCTGGAACAAGCGGTGCTCAATGTTGATAGTGAGTCTATAACTTTTCTACATGAGAATCCAGTGCGGCATGACAGGAGCAAGCACAAGGATACGTTGTATCACTACATAAAGGACTACGTGGATGAAGGTTAACTACATTCGCACCAATGATCGGCTGGCAGACATCAAGACCAAGGCTTTGGATCGAGAGAAGTTCTTGGAGATGCGAAGAAGGATCGGTGTCGAAGCTCTAAAGTAATGAAGTCGTGTTTAGTGGGGTGATTGTCGGAAATAAACCCCATGTCAGGACCAGATTACATGTCTGTATATGTATCCAACTAGTACCTGAATTAGTTACCATGTAGGATTAGTGTTATGTACTGATTCGGTAAGTAACCAGGCATCCTAACTGTTATATATACTATGTAAACCCCTCCTTGTAAGTTGTATGAATCAATACAGAAATCACAAGGCTCGAGACGATCCTTTGGCTATCAATTGGTTCTATTCGTGAGTACTACTAGTAGATCGAATCGATCAGCAAGCCGGGTTGGCTAGCTACTATAGTACGTGAGTGCTAGCTCTGAACTTCGCATCTCGCCGGCCGTATCAATCATAGTTAGCTAGCTTCTTGTGGTATGGTGCATCTCAACGTAAGAGTAACTCGACGAGAGTACATTGGCAAGGAGTGGGTTCAAGTCAGTGTTGCTTTGCTTCATCGTTCGTCGTCGGTCGTCGCCTGTCATCGAAAAGTACTCAGCGTCGGGTCTGGGCTAACAATCACAACGCACCAACCACGGGTGACTAATAATCGAAAGTACTCAGAGTGGAAGGCACCCCTTCCAATCCTAGCCCTCCATCAGCCATCGGGTTTGGGTCAGGGCCTCCACCGTAGGAGGCGCCCACGCCTGCGACCCCGGCTAGTCCCAGTGAACCGGTGGACACAACTCAATGCCTGTCGATGGCCACCGCCAAGCAATCCTTGACCCTAGCCCTCTGGTCGTGGCCTACGCAACCTCACACATTGCCATGCCCGTGGCAACTAGTGCCGATCCACCGATGACACAACCGTGATAGGTGATACGTCTCCAACGTATCTATAATTTTTGATTGTTCCATGCTATTATATATTTTGTTTTGGATGTTTAATGGGCTTTATTATACACTTTTATATTATTTTTGGGACTAACCTATTAACCGGAGGCCCAGCCTAAATTGATGTTTTTTGCCTATTTCGGTGTTTCGCAGAAAAAGAATATCAAACGGAGTCCAAACGGAATGAAACCTTCGGGAACGTGATTTTCGGAACAAACTTGATCCAGAGGACTTGGATTGGACGTCAAGCAACCAACGAGGAAGCCACGAGGCAGGGGGCGCGCCTACCCTCCCTGGGCGCGCCCTCCACCCTCGTGGCTCCACCGACCTACTTCTTCCTCCTATGTATACCTACGTACCCCCAAACCATCAGCAGAGGAGCCAAAACCCTATTTCCACCGCCGCAACCTTCTGTACCCGTGAGATCCCATCTTGGGGCCTTTTCCGGCGCTCCGCCGGAGGGGGCATTGATCACGGAGGGCTTCTACATCAACACCATAGCCTCTCCGATGATGTGTGAGTAGTTTACCTCAGACCTTCAGGTCCATAGTTATTAGATAGATGGCTTCTTCTCTCTCTTTGGATCTCAATACAAAGTTCTCCTCGATTCTCTTGGAGATCTATACGATGTAATCTTCTTTTGTGGTGTGTTTGTCGAGATCCGATGAATTGTGGGTTTATGATCAAGGTTATCTATGAACAATAATTGAATCTTCTCTGAATTCTTTTATGTATGATTGGTTATCTTTGCAAGTCTCTTCGAATTATCAGTTTTGTTTGGCCTACTAGATTGATCTTTCTTGCAATGGGAGAAGTCCTTAGCTTTGGGTTCAATCTTGTGGTGCTCGATCCCAGTGATAGTAGGGGAAACGACACGTATTGTATTGTTGCCATCAAGGATAAAAAGATGGGGTTTATATCATATTGCATGAGTTTATCCCTCTACATCATGTCATCTTGCTTAAAGTGTTACTCTGTTCTTATGAACTTAATACTCTAGATGCATGCTGGATAGCGGTCGATGTGTGGAGTAATAGTAGTAGATGCAGGCAGGAATCGGTCTACTTATCACGGACGTGATGCCTATATACATGATGATACCTAGTTATTCTCATAACTATGCTCAATTCTATCAATTGCTCGACAGTAATTTGTTCACCCATCGTAATACTTATGCTATCTTGAGAGAAGCCACTAGTGAAACCCCCGGGTCTATTTTCCATCATATAAGTTTACAATCTATTTTTACTTTGCAATCTTTACTTTTAATCTTTATCATAAAAATACCAAAAATATTATCTTATCATCTCTATCAGATCTCACTTTTGCAAGTGGCCGTGAAGGGATTGACAACCCCTTTATCGCGTTGGTTGCAAGGTTCTTATTTGTTTGTGTACGTGCGAGGGACTTGAGCGTGGCCTCCTACTGGATTGATACCTTGGTTCTCAAAAACTGAGGGAAATACTTACGCTACTTTGGTGCATCACCCTTTCCTCTTCAAGGGAAAACCAACGCAGTGCTCAAGAGGTAGCAATAGGGAGCTCAACTCAGACCGACACCACAACCGAACCACAGGTTAGGAGAGAACAACGCGAAGGCACATAGCAGCGCGGACATGTCTCCCTTCCGTACCTGCTCACCGACGACGAGAGTACATTGCTCGCACGGCCAACGAGCTAACCATCTCCATCCTGGAGCCAACCCAATACCGCTTGACCAGAGCATGGCAGCCACTAGGAGAAAATCCACCACCACCCGCCCCTTGTCTAGCATGTCGCACCCACCAGCAGGTGGCCAGTCGCCTGCCACATCCAGAGTGGGTGCGCCGGAGCCTGGATAGAGGAGGCCCACTAGAAACCGCCTGATGCAACCCGTGGTCAGATCTGAACCGCCACAGGCACGTAGCCATCGCACCGTGAGCCATCTCCCACCGTGCCATTGCTACCTTGGCATGAAGCTTGGTTAAACTCATTCAACTTTTTCAAGACCGAGGTGATTTATCACACCTTAGATGATGTCTAGCATTGGAGCTCAACTGCAAAAAGACACCTCGGATGCAGTCCGGTGCTGGATCTCGGCTGCAAGAGGACACCGCCGCTTGGAAAAAACTTCAAACCTGAGGTGTGGCATAAAAATAACAAGGCATATATAAAGGCCGGGAACTTAAAGGGGTTCCCCGGATGCCCGACATGTGAACTCCTTGGATACACCTCAGCGATCCTTGAGATCGGGATAAGAAGATTTGTTGAACCAGCTTTCAAGACCAACGACCGAAGATGAAGAACAGTTCGGAAGAACCAAGGAGCGTCCCCAACTTGAAGACCGTTTTAGGGGTTACTGATGGTGTCATGGATTAGGGGGTACTCACCATGTCATCTCCTGGCCATGAGGGTCGGGTCGAGGACCCCCCGTGGTGGTTCATTAATGGGAGAGGCCCATGATGAATACAAGGGAGATTCCACAAGACTTCGAACACAAGACAAAGACTCATGTAATCCTAGGCATCTGGTACATTATATAAACCGAGGCTAGGGTAGTCAATATACCATCTCATATCCTAGGAAAATTAGAACTTATTCATACGATCTTGAGGAGGATCATCCTGTATTTCGTACCCCATCCACAATCAATACAATACAAGCAAGACTTAGGGTTTTTACCTCTTCGAGAGATCTCGAACCTGGGTAGACATCATGTCCTTCCGCATCTAGTCTAGACCACCAACTCAGGACCCCCTACCCGAGATCCTCTGGTTTTAGCAGCGACGAGGAGTATTTCAAATGACTAGTTTTTGTCATTCTCTTTGTCCATGGTAAACTATGTATCTATCACCCCCACAAGGGGGTACGTGCAAATTGATGTGAACACGCAAATTTCTATTTAACACAACACACTCAAAGTCGCTCACATAGTGCGTTCCAAGTTCCATTCGACAGTGCACTTCTCTCCCTCCTCGGCTGCCAAGGAATTCTTCCTGGCAGTCTCCTTCTCCTCCGCATCCTTCCCTCTCTCAAAAGAGTCTGCCGGCCTAGCACTCCAATCTTGCATCAGTGGATCAGTTCTGGCTTCAATGTCATGCATTTAAGTGATCATCACTTTCGATTTTCTGTGGCCTCTAATCATGTTGGGTATTTCATCTATGGTTTGAGGGGTCGCATTTGGCCGGTCTTCGTTTGCCATTTTCATTTGTTTTGTGGGAACACAAATCTTGCTATTGGTCCATCAGAATTCTCTTGGCATGCTAATTCTGAATTACCTGAGATTGGATCTTCACATGGCATGGCTGTGAAATCTCACCGATTTAGATCACAAAGCAATCGTGCCATTTTGCCATGTTCAGAAAAGATCTTGGAACAAGCAGGATTGAGGCCTTTACTGCCAGTGAGCTACTCCGGTATTCCACGGATTAATGATAATATTGTTTTGGAAGTTTTGTTCAGCCCGTTAGTCCGGATCTGCATGGCATAATCAGTTTTGGATCTTTCAAAATTAATAGTGTATCTGTGTTGCCGCAGAAGCTTCCTTCCTTTCAGGGAGCTCGTTTCCATCGTGATTATTGGGATTCTATCTCAGATGATAAGCTGGCACATATTTTCGATGGTTGGCAAGCAGGTTATGATGATTCTGATATTAAATCTATGGTGCAAATCTTTGATGTTCCATCTCGACACTATTGAAAATCGTCTGCTAATTTGCTCGACTTGCTCTCGCATGGGTCACTTGGTTGCGGATTGTCCTGTGGTTTTCTGCCAGCATTGTGTTACACTTTTGGATCAGTGTGTATGTTACGAGGTGGATGTACAAAACATCTCTCCAGATCGAGTGTCGATTGGGCCACGCAACTTATGCAATCAAGCATCTGGCTCAATTTGTAATGTCTGCTCTCGTTCTGGACATTGGGGCTCCTCATGTCCAGGACTTTTGAGATGCTCTATCTATTAGAAATTAGGCTACTTGGGCTGTGATGGAAATACGTCTCAGCCTGCTATCAATTGGATACCAAAATCAAAATCCTCGGATTATAATGGGGTGAGACTACCATATAAAACAAATGGCAAACATGCAGGCAATCCACATGTGGTTTTTGTGTCCAGCGCTAGGCGCTCTAGATATCGGGGTGAAATGTGGAAAGTGAAACAGAAGATCCCAACACCCCATTATGTGTTTGCTTCTGATTGCCCAACAATACGCCTTCCTCTGTTAGCTCCAGTCAATCCACCTGCCTGGACACCCGATCGCTTTCAGTCATCCCTCCTCATAGGGCATCGCTGCCTGCTCCTAGCACACCACCACCCTCGGCTATAAAAAAACCACCATCTCTGTTGAGGTTTACTCGTCCGGTAACCATGGCGAACTTCCCGGTGCAGCCATTTGCATTTGCTCCCAACGACTCCACTTTTGAGCGCGGGCCAAATAATAGAGTGCAGAGACATGTCATGGTGGTTGACGACCCGCCCTTGAATCATGACAGGTATGCCATCGTCATAGTTGAGCCACCGGTTCAAGATCATCAAAAGGCATTTTGGCTTGAGGAGATATGTCGCATCCTTAGGGAGGATCTAGAGTACCAGATTCTAGATGATTTTGTTTACCTGCTTGGGATAGGATGTGTTGCGTTTTGCTGATTCTAAGAAGTGTGATAATGCCATCAAAGAGGGTATGCATGCTTTAACTGATGATTCCATCTTCTTGATCGGTCCACATGATGAGGGCATTAACATGCGGATGCCAGCCTTTGACTGTGAAGTATGGATAATGTTGCTTGCTTTTCCGGTGGAATATCAAATAGAACACTATGTGAATAAGGCTGTCTCAAACTTTGGAAAAAAAATTGGTGTGGCCAAGGCTAGGTCAGAACAAAGCTCGTGTGTTAGTCAAGTGTCACATCAAAGACAATGCAGAGGTCCCCCACAGCCTCATTGCCACTAGGGTTGGGATGTTACCAGGTTTAGGCAGATCCTGGTCAGTTCCAGTTTATGTGCTTAATGGCAGAAACACAGTTCCTGGGTTAGTTGGGAACGAAGAGGATCCTCCTCTTCTCAATGCTTCGCCACATCCATATGAGTTGCCTTATTACACTGTAATGCAGCAAGCTAGGATTGATGAACTAGAAGCTTGAAATAAGGAAAATGAAGTTGCCTGGAATCCATACCTGCCTGAAGCAGATGTAGTTCAGGAAAATGGTTAGAGGGTCTGGCATGTGGTCTGTTGATGTCAAAACTGGCAGATTTCGGGTAGGGGGCCCAAGCTGTGAGTCTAAGGATCAATGCTAACAAGGGACAATAGGGACACGATGTTTACCCAGGTTTGGGCCCTCTTAAAGGAGGTAAAACCCTACGTCCTGCTTGATTGTGTTCGATGAGTATTGGGGTTACAAGAGTTGATCTACCTCGAGATCGTAATAGCTAAACCCTAAGTATCTAACCTATGATTATTCTGATAGCCTCTACGGACTAAACCCTCTGGTTTATATACACAATGAAGGGGCCTAGGGTTGTACAGAGTCGGTTTTCAGAGGAAGGAAATAGTACATCCGGACACCAAACTTGCCGTCCACGCATATAGGAGTCCTACCCGGACATGGGGGATAGTCTTCAGCTTTATCTTCACGGCCCATCAGTCCGGCCCGTATCGAATAGACCGGACACCCGAGGACCCCCTAATCCAGGACTCCCTCAGTAGCCCCCGAACTTGCCTTCAATGGCGATGTAGTATCCGGCTTGTGTCTTCCGCTTTGCAAGGCGGGTTCTTCATCATACTCCAGATTGACGACAGTTCGGTTTTGACCTCCATGTTCTACCTTTACGATTCCTTCCTGTCATCGCCTCGATTTCCACACGTCGGGCGAATGTGAACGGTCCATAATTTTTTACAAATAAACCCCTTATCATGCAAGGGCGGCATCTATATAAGGAGGTTAGATCTCCTCAATACCATCCCATATCACGTAGAGAGCATCAGAGCAAACCACGAAAAAAACTTCAAAACATGGCGAGCGCTCCTGGCTCTTCCTCGCGCCCTCGTGGCCCTCAAGCGGGTGACTGGTGAAGCTGCTCAGTGTCTCACCTCCAGCTGAATCGACTTCAGACGCAGGCATATCTCCCTCCCGCAGATCTAGTCTCCGTACGGGCGGGGTTGGCCTCGATTTGCAACGATGTGCTAGCAGAGAATTTCCCCAACCCCAACAAGGAAGAGAGAGTGTGCTTCGTCTCGTTTCTTCTGAGGGGCTTAGGATTCCCAATCCACCCTTTCCTCAGAGGTCTATTGGAATTCTACGGGATCCAGCTGCACAACCTCACACCAGGTTCCATTCTGCATATTTCGGGTTTTGTCGCTCTTTGCGAACTGTTCTTAGGCTGCGAGGCCCATTTCAAACTATGGAGAAAGTTTATTTGCCTCGTCCCTTGCCATCAGGGGGGTTCTATATTTGAAGTGGGCAGCGCCGAAGTATGGCGCATAGCCGGATCAGGTTACCCTGTCGGAACTCCCAAAAAGGGATCCGAAGAATGGACTTCGGAATGGTTTTATATGGAAGACGTTCCCCTTTCGGACCCAGTTCGGTGTGGGCTTCCCGAATTCTCCAGTGCTCCCTTTTAAGCACCTCAATTGGTGCCCCCGGAGACCCAAGCAAGAAGACAGTGCAGAAGCAAAGAGGTTGGTCAGCAAGGTCACGTTACTTGCCCATTCCGAACTCTCGATAATTGAAGTCATGGCCATCGCGATAAAGTGATGCGTACAACCCCTTCAGTCTAGAGTGACCCGTTTATGGTGTTACCACGGAGAGGATGACGCATCTCGTTATAAGTGCGAGGGCCCGGATACCCCAGCCGCTCTGGCCGCCATTCTGGCAGATCTTTATACGGGGGAGAAGGAAGAATTCCTCCGTTTAAATTGTCGAGAAGGTTTTTCCATGTATAACCCCATTGAATGGGTAAGTTTTTTATTATCAACATTGTCCTACCTCATGATCGAGGCATGCTAATCAAATTGTTCTGGTCGTCTCAAAACGGACATGGAGGATGGTAGTCAAAAATGTGCACTACCCTTCCCCACAACCAGAGGACTATGCTCGCAACTAAGACCCCGGCTTTCCCGAAGATCCAGATATATTTATAGAGTTCGATGATGGAGTCTTTTATCAAGCGAGCCTTGACGGCTCGGAAGTGGCTATTATGGCCGACTACCCCGGCCTTCTTCCTTTCTCCAAGGTAAGTATTCCGAAATCATCCTAAAAAAGAGGAGCCCCCACTTGCGTTCACCCATCACATTGAATCGTGCTTTATAGGATCGGCGCTCAGCGAGCCGCACTCCATCGAGGGCGGCCCCAAGGAAGGTAGCATCTACACAGGGTGAGCCTTCAAAATGAAAGGAAACCAGGAGCGCCGTCAAGCCCCCTCCTTCATCAAAGAGGTATAACTTTTAATTTGTGCCTAGGCATAAGACCAGATTGCCATATTTCTCCTCCCATCTTATTCCAGGAGGAGCACACGGCGAACCGTGTCCAAAGTCCCAGCTAGCCAATCATCAGCTAATCCTGCACCGGGCTCATCAACTAGGACGAGAGCCAATACCGATGCCGTGCCAACTCACCCACCTCATGAGGATTCGGATGACGTATCCGTCACAAATTCCGCAGTGGAGAGCGTGATGAATCATCGACGACTGAAAGAGACCTGATACGTCTCCAACGTATGTATAATTTTTTATTGTTCCATGCTATTATATTATCCATCTAGGATGTTTTATATGCATTTATATGCTATTTTATATGATTTTTGGGACTAACCTATTAACCTAGAGCCCAGTGTCAGTTTCTGTTTTTTCCTTGTTTTTGAGTATCGCAGAAAAAGGAAAACCAAACGGAGTCTAATTAACCTGAAATTTCACGGAGATTATTTTTGGACCAGAAGAAGCCCACGGAGTATCGGAGATGGACCAGAAGAGTCCCGAGGCACCCACGAGGGTGGGGGTCGCGCCCTACCCCCCTGGGCGTGCCCCCCTACCTCGTGACCGCCTTGGAGACCCCCCTGACTTGTTCCCGATGCCAAAAATCCCTATAAATATAGAAACCCTCGAAAAGAAACCTAGATCGGGAGTTCCGCCGCTGCAAGCCTCTGTAGCCACCAAAAAACAATCGGGACCTTGTTCCGGCACCCTGACGGAGGGGGGATCCCTCACCGGTGGCCATCTTCATCATCCTGGCGCTCTCCATGACGAGGAGGGAGTAGTTCACCCTCGGGGCTGAGGGTATGTACCAGTAGCTATGTGTTTGATCTCTCTCTCTCTCGTGTTCTTGATTTGGCACGATCTTGATGTATCGTGAGCTTTGCTATTATAGTTGGATCTTATGATGTTTCTCCCCCTCTACTCTCTTGTAATGCATTGAGTTTTCCCTTTGAAGTTATCGTATCGGATTGAGTCTTTAAGGATTTGAGAACACTTGATTTATGTCTTGCGTGATACCCGTGGTGACTATGGGGTATTCTATTGATTCACTTGATGTATGTTTTGGTGATCAACTTGCGGGTTCTGTGACCTTGGGAATCTATGCATAGGGGTTGGCACACGTTTTCGTCTTGACTCTCCGGTAGAAACTTTGGCGCACTCTTTGAAGTTCTATGTGTTGGTTGAATAGATGAATATGAGATTGTGTGATGCATATCGTATAATCATACCCACGGATACTTGAGGTGACATTGGAGTATCTAGGTGACATTAGGGTTTTAGTTGATTCGTGTCTTAAGGTGTTATTCTAGTACGAACTCTAGGATAGATTGAACGGAAAGAATTGCTTCGTGTTATTTTACTATGGACTCTTGAATAGATCGATCAGAAAGGATAACTTTGAGGTGGTTTCGTACCCTACAATAATCTCTTCGTTTGTTCTCCACTATTAGTGACTTTGGAGTGACTCTTTGTTGCATGTTTAGGGATAGTTATATGATCCAATTATGTTATTATTGTTGAGAGAACTTGCACTGGTGAAAGTATGAACCCTAGGCCTTGTTTCGAAGCATCGCAATACCGTTTACGCTCACTTTTACCACTTGCTACCTTGCTGTTTTTATATTTTCATATTACAAAAACCTATATCTACCATCCATATTGCACTTGTATCACCATCTCTTCGCCGAACTAGTGCACCTATACAATTTACCATTGTATTGGGTGTGTTGGGGACACAAGAGACTCTTTGTTATTTGGTTGCAGGGTTACCTGAGAGAGACCATCTTCATCCTACGTCTCCCACGGATTGATAAACCTTAGGTCATCCACTTGAGGGAAATTTGCTACTGTCGTACAAACCTCTGCACTTGGAGGCCCAACAATGTCTACAAGAAGAAGGTTGCGTAGTAGACATCAAGCAATTTCTGGCGTTGTTGCCGGGGAGGTGAGTGCTTGAAGGTATATCTTTAGATCTTGCAATCGAATCTTTTTGTTTCTTGTTTTATCACTAGTTTAGTTTATAAAAGAAAACTACAAAAAAATGGAATTAAGGTTGCCTCCTATGCTTCATCTTTTTAATATCTTTCATGAAAATAAGGATTCCGATATTGTGCTAAAGTGTTAGAAGAAGAATGCATTAAAATGTTTGGCACTAAATCTTTGAATGATGAGCATGATTGCAATGTTGTTAGTACGAACTCTTTGAATATCCATGGTACTAATGATGATTGCACTAGTCATGATGAATATGTCTCTTATAAGCATGTCAATTTTTGTGGAGTGCATAGAGTTTGCAAGTACACACCAAATAGGGAAGATAGATTTTGCAAGAGGCATAAGTATTTAGAAACTAAATGGTTGCAAGAAAGGCTAGATATTTGTGCTGAAAATTTAAATTTTCGTAGCCATCCTTGTGAACTTTGCAATGAACATGGTCATTTAAATATCCAATGCAAATTGTTTCATGATCGTATCATGTCCAAAAATTGTGATGACTTGATTTCCCTTGCGCATCATAATGAACTTAGTTTGCTTGTGGGTTATGAAGAAATGAAACGTATAACTAAGGATATGCCTGAATTTGTCCTTGTTCTTGATTTTGATCTAGAGGAAATTTATATGTATTGTGCGGTGAATTGCATTGAAAATCCTTATAGTGCCAATTACATAAAGACAAGAAAACAAATAGAAGATGAAGAGAATACTAATGAAAGGGAAGAGATTTCCCAATATCCTCCTATTCTTTCTTATGATGAATCAGGTAACGAGGAGGAGCTTTCTATTCAACCAATCTCAATAATAAAGAGCTCCAAAAAGAGGATTAAACCCACACATCATGTGAAGAAGAAAAAGAAAAGACGGAGAAGCAAAGGTAAAAAGGTATCCCTCCCAAATGATGTTGCTCATATTACTCATTGTGATGATGATAATTGCTATACTATTGGTGCTATCCATAGTATTAATGATGAGAGTGATTATGCTTATGATATGAAAATGCCCAAGCTTGGGGATGCCATGTTTGATGAGAATGACAAGTTTGAGAATTTATTTGCTGCAATTAATGATTGTCCCAAGCTTGGGGATGCTATGTTTTATGAAGATGATATGTTTAACCTCCCAAGTTTTGATATGCAAATTTATTATGATGATAGCATGACTCCTATTTATGATGGTTATATTGATAAAAGTGGGTTTGGAAGAGTGTCAACTTTAGGAAGTGATGATCCCACTATTTTGGAGGGTGTTGAATCTTATTGTGACAATTATGAAAGTGGATTTGCAAAGGTCATCACTTTATTTAGTAATGATTCCACTATCTTTGAAGAGGTTTCAATTGGTTATGATGAGAAGAAAGTTGCTACTTATGATGATTATTGTGATGACACTTATGCTATAAAAAGTAGTGATGATTATATTTATAAAACTTGTCATGATTATGATTACCCTTTTTCTGAACATTACTCTTTTAATATGGAAATAATTTATAGTATTCGAGTTTCTTATGATACTCCCACTATTCCGAATGAGAAGAATTTTGCTTATGTGGAGAGTAGTAAATTTTCTATGCTTGTAGATATGAAAAGAATGCTTTATGTGATGGTTATATTGTTTAATTCATTCATAATGCTACTGAAAATTATTATGAGGGAGTAAAATATGCTTGTAGGAATTGCAATAATATCAAGTTTCCTCTCTATGTGCTTAAAGTTTTGAAGTTATGCTTGTTTTGCCTTCCTATGCTAGTTGATTATTGTTCCCATAAGTTGTTTGCTCACAAAATCCCTATGCATAGGAAGTGGGTTAGAATTAAATGTTCTAGTCATATTCTTCATGATGATCTCTTTATGTTTCAATTCTTATCTTTTATGTGAGCATCATTGAAATCATCATGCCTAGCTAGGGGCGTTAAACAATAGCGCTTGTTGGGAGGCAACCCAATTTTATTTTTGTTCTTTGCCTTTTGCTCCTGTTTAGTAATAAATAATTCATATAGCATCTGTTTAGATGTGGTTTTATTGTTTTAATTAGTATTTGTGCCAAGTAGAACCTTTGGGAAGACTTGGATGAAGTCTTTCCGATCTTGCTGTAAAAAACAGAAACTTTTGCGCACACGAGATTAGCTGCCATTTTTTACTAGAGAGTGATTTTAGGTTTATTATTTTTGAAGATGATTAATAGACAAATTCATCAGGTCCACCAATTTATTTCAGAATTTTTGGAGTTACAGAAGTATTCGAATGATACAGATTACTACAGACTGTTCTGTTTTTGACAGATTCTGTTTTCATTGTGTTGTTTGCTTATTTTGATGAATCTATGAGTAGTATCGGAGGGTATGAACCATAGAGAAGTTTTAATACAGTAGATATTACACCAATATGAATTTATAATGAGTTCACAACAGTACCTAAGTGGTGATTTATTTTCTTATACTAACGGAGCTTACGAGTTTTCTGTTGAGTTTTCTGTTGTGAAGTTTTCAAGTTTTGGGTAAAGATTCGATGGACTATGGCATAAGGAGTGGTAAGAGCCTAAGCTTGGGGATGCCTAAGGTACCCGAAGGTAATTCAAGGACAACCAAGATCCTAAGCTTGGGGATGCCCCGGAAGGCATCCCCTCTTTCGTCTTCGTTCATCGGTAACTTTACTTGGAGCTATATTTTTATTCACCACATGGTATGTGTTTTGCTTGGAGCGTCATTTTATTTTCTTTTGTTTTACTTGCTGTTTGAATAAAATACCAAGATCTGAAATTCTTAAATGTTAGAGAGTCTTCACATAGTTACATAATTATTCAACTACTCATTAATCTTCACTTATATCTTTCGGAGTAGTTTATCATTTGCTCTAGTGCTTCACTTACATCCTTTTAGAGCACGGCGGTGGTTTTATTTTGAAAAAATAGATGAACTCTCATGCTTCACTTATATTATTTTGAGAGTCCTAAACAGCATGGTAATTTTCTTTGGTTATGAAACTAGTCCTAATATTATCGGCATCCAAGATGGGTATAATAAAAACTTTCATATAAAGTGCATTAAATACTATGAGAAGTTTGATACTTGATAATTGTTTTGAGATATAAAGATGGTGATATTAGAGTTGTGCTAGTTGAGTAATTGTGAAATTGAGAAATACTTGTGTTGAGGTTTGCAAGTCTCGTAGCATGCACGTATGGTAACCGTTGTGTGACAAATTTGAAGCATGGGGTGTTCTTTGATTGCTTTCCTTATGAGTGGCGGTCGGGGACGAGCGATGGTCTTTTCCTACCAATATATCCCCCTAGGAGCATGCGCGTAGTGCTTGGTTTTGATGACTTGTAGATTTTTGCAATAAGTATGTGAGTTCTTTACGACTAATGTTGAGTCCATGGATTATACGCACTCTCACCCTTCCATCATTGCTAGCCTCTTCGGTACCGTGCATTGCCCTTTCTCACCTCGAGAGTTGGTGCAAACTTCGCCGGTGCATCCAAACCCCGTGATATTATACGCTCTATCACACATAAGCCTCCTTATATCTTCCTCAAAGCAGCCACCATACCTACCTATTATGGCATTTCCATAGCCATTCCGAGATATATTGCCATGCAACTTACCACCGTTCCATTTATTATGACACGCTCCATCATTGTCATATTGCTTTGCATGATCATGTAGTTGACATCGTATTTGTGGCAAAGCCACATTCATAATTCTTTCATACATGTCGCTCTTGATTCATTGCATATCCCGGTACACCGCCGGAGGCATTCACATGGAGTCATATTTTCTTCTAAGTATCGAGTTTTAATTCTTGAGTTGTAAATAAATAAAAGTGTGATGATTTTCATTATTAGAGCATAATCCCATGTGAGGAAAGGATGATGGAGACTATGATTCCCCCACAAGTCGGGATGAGACTCCGGACGAAAAAAAGAGGCCAAAGAAGCCCAACTAAAAAAAGAGGCCATAAAAAAGAGAAAGGCCCAAATAAAAAATAAAAAATTAGAGAAAAAGAGAGAAGGGACAATGTTACTATCCTTTTTCCACACTTGTGCTTCAAAGTAGCACCATGATCTTCATGATAGAGAGTCTCTTATTTTGTCACTTTCATATACTAGTGGGAATCTTTCATTATTAGAACTTGGCTTGTATATTCCAATGATGGGCTTCCTCAAAATGCCCTAGGTCTTCGTGAGCAAGCAAGTTGGATGCACACCCACTTAGTTTCTTTTGATGAGCTTTCATATATTTATAGCTCTAGTGTATCCGTTGCATGGCAATCCCTACTCCTCGCATTGACATCAATTGATGGGCATCTCCATAGCCCGTTGATTAGCCGCGTCAATGTGAGACTTTCTCCTTTTTGTCTTCTCACACAACCCCCATCATCATATGCTATTCCACCCATAGTGCTATGTCCATGGCTTGCTCTCATATATTGCATAAAAGTAGAAAGAGTTTGAAAAGGCTAAGTATGAAACAATTGCTTGGCTTGTCATCGGGGTTGTGCATGATGGGAGCATTTTGTGTGACGAAAATGAAGCATGGCCAATCTATATGATTTTGTAGGGATAAGCTTTCTTTGGCTATGTTATTTTGATAAGACATAATTGCTCGGTTAGCATGCTTGAAGTATTACTATTTTTATGTCAATATTAAAACTTTCTCTAGAATCTTTTGGGATCTAAACATTCATGCCACAATAAAGAGAATTACATTGAAAATTCTGTTAGGTAGCATTCCACATCAAAAAATCTGTTTTTATCATTTACCTACTCGAGGACGAGCAGGAATTAAGCTTGGGGATGCTTGATACGTCTCCAACGTATCTATAATTTTTTATTGTTCCATGCTATTATATTATCCATCTAGGATGTTTTATATGCATTTATATGCTATTTTATATGATTTTTCGGACTAACCTATTAACCTAGAGCCCAGTGCCAATTTCTGTTTTTCCTTGTTTTTGAGTATCGCAGAAAAGGAAAACCAAACGGAGTCCAATTGACCTGAAATTTCACGGAGATTATTTTTGGACCAGAAGAAGCCACGGAGTATCGGAGATGGACCAGAAGAGTCCCGAGGCACCCACGAGGGTGGGGGCGCGCCCTACCCCCCTGGGCGCGCCCCCCTACCTCGTGGCTGCCTCAGAGACCCCCTGACTTGTTCCTGACGCCAAGAATCCCTATAAATATAGAAACCCCCGGAAAGAAACCTAGATCGGGAGTTCCGCCGCCGCAAGCCTCTGTAGCCACCAAAAACCAATCGGGACCCTGTTCCGGCACCCTGCCGGAGGGGGGATCCCTCACCGGTGGCCATCTTCATCATCCCGGTGATCTCCATGACGAGGAGGGAGTAGTTCACCCTCGGGGCTGAGGGTATGTACCAGTAGCTATGTGTTTGATCTCTCTCTCGTGTTCTTGATTTGGCACGATCTTGATGTATCGCGAGCTTTGCTATTATAGTTGGATCTTATGATGTTTCTCCCCCTCTACTCTCTTGTAATGGATTCAGTTTTCCCTTTGAAGTTATCTTATCGGATTGAGTCTTTAAGGATTTGAGAACACTTGATGTATGTCTTGTGTGGGATACCCGTGGTGACAATGGGTTATTCTATTGATTCACTTGATGTATGTTTTGGTGATAAACTTGCGGGTTCCGTGACCTTGGGAATCTATGCATAGGGGTTGGCACACGTTTTCGTCTTGACTCTCCGGTAGAAACTTTGGGGCACTCTTTGAAGTTCTATGTGTTGGTTGAATAGATGAATTTGAGATTGTGTGATGCATATCGTATAATCATACCCACGGATACTTGAGGTGACATTGGAGTATCTAGGTGACATTAGGGTTTTGGTTGATTTGTGTCTTAAGGTGTTATTCTAGTACGAACTCTAGGATAGATTGAACGGAAAGAATAGTTTCGTGTTATTTTACTACGGACTCTTGAATTGATCGATCAGAAAGGATAACTTTGAGGTGGTTTCAACCCTACAATAATCTCTTCATTTGTTCTCCGCTATTAGTGACTTTGGAGTGACTCTTTGTTGCATGTTGAGGGATAGTTATATGATCCAATTGTGTTATTATTGTTGAGAGAACTTGCACTAGTGAAAGTATGAACCCTAGGCCTTGTTTCGAAGCATTGCAATACCGTTTACGCTCACTTTTACCACTTGCTACCTTGCTGTTTTTATATTTTCATATTACAAAAACCTATATCTACCATCCATATTGCACTTGTATCACCATCTCTTCGTCGAACTAGTGCACCTATACAATTTACCATTGTATTGGGTGTGTTGGGGACACAAGAGACTCTTTGTTATTTGGTTGCAGGGTTGCCTGAGAGAGACCATCTTCATCCTACGCCTCCCACGGATTGATAAACCTTAGGTCATCCACTTGAGGGAAATTTGCTACTGTCCTACAAACCTCTGCACTTGGAGGCCCAACAACGTCTACAAGAAGAAGGTTGCGTAGTAGACATCAAGACCATGCGTGCTCCAATTTTTACTGAGCAGGAATTTACTGCCCTCAGCACCGTGGATGCATATATTCGAGCTGCCTGGGACGGACTTGCTGGAGTTGCTCACCTATTTTAAAAGATATGCATAATGGTTTGTGTAAATTTAATAGATATATGCTAGTGCCCCCGAGACTTGAAGCGGTTTAGAACCGATTTAACGATCATTATGACCGCACATTCTCAAAGAGAAGAACAACGTGTTGTCCCAGGAGCTTGAAATGAGCCGGACAAAGCTAAATGTCGCCACCACAGAGCTAGAGGAAATGAATAAGGTCACGATGACCATTGATCAAAAGAACAAACTGGAGGAGGAAAATGATAAGCAAGCCGAAGAGATAAAGAGCTTAAAGGCTCAATTATCTGACGCACAGAAAGAGAATAAAAAGTGGAAAGGCGGCATATTCGGTATGACCTTTGAACCATCCAAGGGACTCATACTATCCCATAATTCGGAGTGTTATAATGTTGTTCTTTCAGGTCTGCTAACCAGGCGGCATGAAGAAGAAGTATCCGGATTTCGAGGCGACGTTCTAAAAGAGCTATCCGTAGTGCATGAGCGGGCCCGGAAAGCCATGAGAAGTATGGCCAAGGCCTTATGGCCATCTGATGCCCCTCCAGAAAGTATGGAGGGGTTGGCAAACCTATTCAAAGGTGCCCGATGCCGTTTTGATCTATGGAAGGCATCAGCATGCCGGGAAGGTGCACAAGAGGCATGGGCGATGGTGAAAACGCGCTACACCGGGCTCAATCCAAATCATATGGCCCGAGTTGGACCTCAGGGACCGGACAGAAAAGATATTCCCGTGAACTTGGTGTATGACCAAGTGATGATAGCTACGAAATATTCGCAAGAAGACTGTAGTTTAAAGAGTCTTATAGATAACATAGATAAAGAGTAGGCGTTCGATTCAATGTATCAATGTACTTTATCATCGAACTTATATCCAGCCGAACTTGACAAAATTTGTCATCACAGGCCTTCGGCTTCAACCTCCAAAACAAGAAGTTGGAGTGTTTCCGGATACCAAGTTGGAATGTAATAAGCATTCATTATGTCCGGAAACCAGGCAATCCGGTCATATTGCTCAAACAGACAAAATTTGTTCGGGGAGTTATGTTATATTACTATTTAACATAAGAAACATCTTCCAGGGAAAATAGTTCTGTTAAGGGTTCCTTTCCTTGGGTCGGCATGCTTTAATTATGCATGCCTAGGCTTCGATCCGAAATATGGAATTACGGGCAGCCTATCCCTTATTTGTTAGAAGAATTACATAAACGTAAATAATCTGTCGTTGCTTGCCGGCCAATTATTCCCTTAAGAACGCTAGCTTTCGGCTTCACCTGTCTGAGGTACAGATCCGGATTACCCGGTTGTCACAATCGCAGAGGTGCTCCCTTTACACCCTAGCCGAACAATCGGGGACATAGGGTATAAACACACGAGCGAGGCAACCCAGCTTGGCCAAAACTTAGGTCATAGAGGTGCATATAATGGCAAAAAGTGTATAGAACAAATGACATAAACAATGTAAGCCACAAGCTTTTAGTATAAGCTTCGTCAAAGAAACCCCCAGTTATGGTGGGTGTATACATTTAAAGATGTGTACCCCTAATAGTTCGGTAGATCCGAACATACCCTGGGATATGAAAGGGAAAAAATAAAAAGGAGAGGAGAAAAAAGGAACCTAGTCAAAGTAAAAAAAAAGGTGCTACCGAACTATCCATAGAATCGTCAGAGCTGAGCAGCGTTCCATGGATTCGGCTCAAGGCGATTATCCGATGCATTACGAAGGAGATAGGCTCCTCCTGTGAGAACTTCATCTATGATGAAGGGGCCCTCCCATTTTGGTTTGAGCTTGTCCTTCTTCTTCTCCGGGAGACGTAAGACGAGGTCGCCGACGTTATATGTCTTTGCCCGCACTTCTCTGCTTTGGTATCGCCTGGCCTATTGTTGATAAAATGTGGAACGGGCTTGTGCAATATCACGCTCCTCTTCGAGGCCATCTAGGTCGTCCTGCGATCGAGCTCGGCTTCTCGCTCATCGTACATGTGCACTCGAGGTGAGTCATGAATAATGTCGCAGGACAAGACAGCTTCTGCGTCGTACCATGAAAAAAGGTGTGTATCCGGTTGTTCGGTTAGGTGTAGTCTCAGCCCCCAGAGCACGAAATCTAGTTCCTCAACCCAGTGCTTATCTGACTCCCGTAGGGAGCACACCAGTCTGGATTTAATGCCGCTCATTATCAAGCCATTGGCCCGTTCAACCTGACCGTTTGTTTGAGGGTGGTAGATGGATGCATAGTCGAGTTTGATGCCCAAGTTAGCACACCAGTTTTTTAACTTACCAGGTGTAAAATTGGAGCCATTATCTGTGATGATGCTATGCGGGACACCATAGTGGTGTACCACGCCGGATATAAAGTTAGTCATCGGTCCTGCTTCAGCTGTTTTTACTGGTTTGGCCTCTATCCACTTAGTGAATTTATCCACCATAACCAGTAAATATTTCTTTTTGTGGCTTCCCCTTTAAGGGGTCCGACCATATCAAGCCCCCAGACCACAAAGGGCCAAGTGATGGGGATTGTCCATAAGGCAGTGGGAGGCATATGACTTTGATTGGCGAAAAGCTGACATCCCACACAACGTTGGACAAGGGCTTGTGCATCTGCTCGGGCCGTTGGCCAGAAGAAACCTATCCGGAAGGCCTTGCTTATGAGGGCCCGAGCTGCGGCGTGATGGCCGCCCAGACCAACATGTATTTCAGCCAAGAGTTGTCGTCCCTCCTCTTCGGAGATGCACCTTTGGAGAACTCTGGTAGTGCTTTTCTTGTACAGTTCACCTTCGTGAACTTTGTAGGCTTTAGAATGCCGAACTATGTGACGAGCCTCATTTTGATCATCAGGAAGCTCCTGCCTATTAAGGTAGGCTAGGAAGGGTTCGGTCCATGGAGCAATAACGTCCATGTTCTCATGAGCAGAGGGTGTTATTTCGGTACTCCGAACCCTCGATGATATCTGTATTGTGTTCGGCTGCTGGGGGCGTGATCAGGTCCGTACTGGCATCTCCGCTCTCGTCCTGCCATACCACGGATGGCTTGAAGAGCCTTTCCACAAAGGTATTAGGCGGGACGGGGTCGCGCTTGGCGCCCATTCGAGCGAGTATGTCCGCTGCCTGGTTACTGTCTTGAGCGACGTGATGAAATTCAAGCCCCTCGAACCGAGCCGATATTTTTAATACGGTGTTTTGATATGCCGCCATTTTTGGATATTTTACATCGAACTCTCCATTTACCTGAGATATTGCGAGGTTTGAGTCGACACACACCTCTATGTGTTGTATGCCCATGGAGACAGCCATGCGGAGACAATGTAGAAGTGCCTCGTATTCGGCTGCGTTATTGGAGTCCGTATACATGATTTGCAGCACATAGCGGACTGTGTCCCCCGTAGGGGATGTCAAGATGACGCCAGCCCCCAGTCCGGCTAGCATTTTAGAGTCATTGAAGTACATGATCCAGTTAGAGTGTGAACTGTACTCTTTAGGGAGCTCGGCTTTCACTCGGTGACAAAGTCGGCCAGCACCTTAGATTTAATAGCTCGGCACGGCTTGTATGTTATTTCAAACGGTAAGAGCTCAGTGGCCCATTTAGCTATGCGGCCGATGGCGTCCCTATTGTTTATAATGTCGTTAAGTGGTACTTCAGATGCCACCGTGGTCGAACACTTGAAAATAGTGCCGGAGTTTTCGGGATGCCATAAAGACCGCGTAAGCTATCTTTTGGTAGTGAGGGTATCGGGATTTGCATGGTGTAAGGACCTCCGATATGTAATACACTGGCTTTTGGATGGGGAATTTATGTCCCTCTTCCCCTCCCTCGACGACGAGTACAGCGCTCACTACCTGGTGAGTTACAGATATATAAAGCAACATTGGCTCGCCAACACTTGGGGCGGCTAGGATTGGGTTTCCTGCTAATAAGGTTTTTATTTCTTCCAATCTAGCTGTGGTCGCATCCGTCCATTCAAAGTTGTCGGTGCGTCTAAGTAGTCTATAAAGTGGTAATGCTTTTTCTCCTAATCTAGAGATGAAGCGGCTCAAAGTCGCCACGCACCCTGCTAGTTTTTGGACCTGCTTTAAGTCTGTTGGTGTGGCCAATTGCGACAAGGCTCGGATTTTAGCTGGGTTTGCTTCGATTCCTCTATGGGAGACAATGAACCCCAGTAGCTTTCCAGCTGGAACGCCAAAGACGCATTTTTCCGGATTGTGTCGTATGTCGTATGTTCGGAGGTTGTCAAATGTGAGGCGGAGATCGTCCACCAATGGTTCGATGTGTTTAGTCTTGATGACCACGTCGTCCACATACGCTTCAACTGTCTTCCGATTTGTTTTTATAAGCATGTTTGAATCATGAGTTGGTAAGTGGCACCAGCGTTTTTAAGCCCAAAAGGCATAGTGTTGAAACAGAAAGGCCCATACGGGGTGATGAACACCGTTGCGGCTTGGTTGGACTCCTTCATTTTAATCTAATGGTATCAGGAGTAAGCGTCGACGAAACACAATGAGTCGTGTCCTGCGGTCGCATCAATAATCTGGTCAATGTGGGGCAACAGGAAAGGGTCTTTAGGGCAAGCCTTATTGAGGTCTTTGAAATCGACGCAAAGGCGCCAAGATTTATTCTTCTTCGGCACCATGACCAAGTTGTCTAGATAATCTGGGTGTTTGATTTCTCTGATGAACCCGGCATCGAGTAGTTTGGCTAGCTCCTCCCCCATAGCTTGTCGTTTGGGTTCGGAAAATCGCCGAAGCGTTTGCTTGACTGGTTTGAACCCTTTGATTATGTTGAGGCTGTGTTCGGCCAGTCTGCGTGGGATCCCGGGCATGTCCGAAGGGTGCCAGGCAAAGATATCCCAATTTTCACGTAGGAATGCATGCAAGGCGGCGTCTACCGTTGGATCCAGCTGTGCTCCGATGGATGCTGTTTTATTAGGATCCGTCGGGTGCACTTGAAATTTAACTATTTCATCTGCTGGTTTGAACGAAGTGGATTTAGGTCTCTTATCGAGAATCACATCATCCTTGTCCACCGTGGATCGTAGGGTGGTTAGTTCTTCGGCCGCAAAGGCTTCGGACAGTGCCTCAAGGGCCAAGGATGCGGTTTTGTTTTCGGCACGGAGTGCTTTATCCGGATCACTTGTAACTGTGATTATTCCATTGGGCCCTGGCATTTTGAGCTTCATGTACCCATAATAGGGTACAGCTTGGAAGCATGAAAAAGCGCCCCGCCCTAGAAGGTCGTGATATCCGCTATTGAAGGGAGCAATGTGAAAGAGCAACTCTTTTGACCTGTAATTTTTAGGCATGTTGAATACTATGTCAAGTTTAATTCTCCCCGAACATCGTGCTTCTCGTCCGGGGATGATGCCTCGAAAGGTGGTACTGCTTTGCTTGATGCGTGGTCTATCAATCTGCATTTTGTCGAGCGTCTCCTCGTAGATGAGGTTAAGCCCACTACCGCCGTCCATGAGCACTTTGGTAAGTCGAAAGTCATCCACAATGGGGCTTAGTACTAAGGTGGCGGGTGCTCGGACTGATCGGGCCCTTGGTTCGTCATCAGCGGTGAAGGTTATTGCCGTGTCATTTCATGGGCTCACTGCGGTTACTTGGTGGACTTTGGCAAGGTCGCGAAGTGCCCTCTTACGCCGATTATTTCAAGAGAAAGTCTCGAAGACCGTAAGGACGTTAAAATCATCATCCTCCGGAGAATGCTTCTCTAGAGTGGCGGTGGTGAGGACGGCCTCTCCACTTTTAGCTACCTGCCGGAGTACCCAACATGCTCGAAGGCTGTGAGTTGAGTCAGTGCTCGACGTCACATGTATCAGACAGGATTTGTCGAGGAGTTCGTCAAGAACGGACATGTATCCCGTAAAGGGTTTGTTTCTCTTGCCAACGAGCTTATGGTCGGATGCCTCGTAAGTGCTCGGCATCGCATGTATCAGACAGGATTTGTCGAGGAGTTCGTCAAGAATGGACCTGTATCCCGTAAAGGGTTTGTTTCTCTTGCCAACGAGCTTATGGTCGAATGCCTCGTAAGGGTGTATCTGTTATGCCCGAGCAGTACATTGCTTGAAGGCAGCGGGTTCCAACCGGGTTTTCTGGGCCTTCCATGTGCTTTCCATCGCGTAGTACTTCCGTACTAAGTGCGATAATTTTGTGAAACTCTGTATGCGACGGCGATCGAGGGCATTTAGAATTCCCTCGTCCGTATAATTGCAATGAAAGACCAAAATTGAATCATCGTCGCAGCAATCTTTAATCTTGTTTTTGACAAGTAGGAACCTGGCCCAAAAGTGATGGACCGTTTCCTGAGGTTGCTGCCGTACATACATCAGGTCATATATGTCTGGAGGGCCTGAATTACTTGGAGAGTATTGATTGTGGTGGGTGTGGGTGGGCTAAAACTCGAATCCCGACCCAAAGTTGTGTCCGGAGCTTGCAAAATCTCTGAGGTCACCAGTTCGGGTCCGGGAAGATCCAAGTGCTCCCCGGACCCTATGTCCAGCCCTGAGTTTGGGGGGCGCGGAGTCCCATCCAAAGGAAGGGTATCCAGCTCAAGGGGTTCAGAGATCCGAACATAGCTAGTCTTTAATTTAGGGGAAGAAGTGTTTTCGGCTCGTTCCTCGACGACCGCTACCAAATGAGTGATCGGCGGGAGATTGATTTCCCTCTGGTCAGGTTTAAGCCTGATCCGACCATAGTCTGTTGAAAGCGCCAGGGTGGCGATGCGTTCTAGCAGCTCGTTTAAGGACGAGACGTCCACCAGATCCATCATTTCGGAGTATTCGAGACCGATGCGGGGGTGGTGTTTGGCAATCCCGGGGGACGTTGTCGGCTTGATGGCCATGCGGGCGCCCACGGTGAAACTGCCGAGCTGGAGGACCTGTCCTGAAGTTAGGCTCCTTCCAGAAGTGATATCGTTGTTGATGACAAGGCGAGCCATAGATCGCTTTTTTCGTGACTACACAGCGGAGCTCTTAATGAAAGCACCAATGTCGGTGTCAAAACCGGCAGATCTCGGGTAGGGGGGGCCAAGCTGTGAGTCTAAGGATCAATGGTAACAAGGGACAATAGGGACACGATGTTTACCCAGGTTCGGGCCCTCTTAAAGGAGGTAAAACCCTACGTCCTGCTTGATTGTATTTGATGAGTATGGGGGTTACAAGAGTTGACCTACCTCGAGATCGTAATAGCTAAACCCTAGCTGTCTAACCTATGATTATTTTGATAGCCTCTACAGACTAAACCCTCCGGTTTATATACACACTGGAGGGGCCTAGGGTTGTACAGAGTCGGTTTGCAGAGGAAGGAAATAGTACATCGGACACCAAACTTGCCGTCCACGCATATAGGAGTCCTACCCGGACACAGGGGATAGTCTTCAGCTTTATCTTCACGGCCCATCAGTCCGGCCCGTATCGAATAGATCGGACACCCGAGGACCCCCTAATCCACGACTCCCTCATGGTCCCTCCACCATACACAGGTTTCAGTTTCAAGAGGTTCTTTGAATATGATGGCCCCTCTCAGGTGGATGGTGTTCACCAGGAACATAATGATGTGGACAACTTATTTGATGTCTGGTCTGAAGTTTCATAGGTGGAAGAGTTGGCTGACAATTTCATCAATGGCTTACCAGTTGCTAGGTTTGCTTTTGTTCGTGCTGGAGGGTCTTTTGCTGCTTTACTTGTCACAAATGATGCAGCGCTCCTTCGCTGGATTGGGTACATGCTTAAGAGGATCTACACACCTTCTTTACTGTCACCGGTGCATTTAGGTGAGGCAATCTTCCCCTTAAATCCCTTCAAAGTTATGCAGACACGGCTTTGTCAATACTGCTCATACATACTAAATAACATCCAGCCAGAGAGGGACATACTTGGTAGCATTTTTGGAGAAACTTTCTGTGTTGGTCTCAATCTTGATTTGCTAGTTGATCATCAAGTGATCACAAGTGCTTATGAGCCTACTAGGTATGAAGTGCAGAACTAGCAGTTTGAGGACATTTCTAGCAGTCTTGATAGCCTGGCACTAGAGGAGCAGCCACATCTGTCAATTCTGCATTTGGAGGAGCAACACTCTATTCTACTTCATGTTCATTAGTCTGCAAATCCTATTGCGCGCATGATCTCCAATGAGTAAGCTCCGGTGGATACGTGCAGCTCAGACGCAGCCCTCGATCTACAAGGCATGATGGATTTCGTATCCCTCAACCTTTTGATGGTAAGAGCATCACCTCCAAGGTGAAGGCCCGCGTGACCCCTTCGATCACAAATGCCACAAAACTAATGCTCCACATGTCAACATTCAGGCAAGACCCAGTTCTTCACATGATGGAGCTCTACCCCAACCGACACCGATCAAAACAATCCAAATGAGGGCATCAATTTGTGCGTCATCGACAGAAATGAGCTGAGTCCTAAGAAGCTGCTAGCAAGCTTGTCGGGGGGCGGTCAAGCTGATACTCGCCCATGAACCTGAAGAAGCAGTGGAACGTTTTGTGCTAGAACATTCATGGAATAAATTCAGAAAAGGAACAACTTGCCATTCGAAATGCTATTGATCTTAGTGGTTGTTCAGTTATTTGTCTGCAAGAAACTAAGCATGATACTTTTGATGCTGCTTATGTGAAACTATTCTGCACCAAAAAACTTGATAAATTTGCGTTTGTTCCTTCTTTTGGTAATTCTGGGGTTATTATTACAATCTGGAATAGTTCTGTGTTCTCTGGTTCAATCCAATTTTTTTGAATCTTTTGCTCTCGGCATTAGATTTACTTCCATGTGATTGGATAATGTGTGGACTCGTGTGAATGTTTATGGCCCTTGTGCTGCCTAGGAGCGAGCTCTCTTCATTTCTTGGTTATCAAATATAAATATACCTGATGATGAAGATTGGCTCATCATCGGGGATTATAACTTTATCAGAGCACCTGATAATACAAAAAAATCCGGTGGAAATGTGAATGACGTGTTAACGTTCAATGATATCATCGGAGCGCAAGCCTTTTTTGAGCTCCCAATCAAAGGGCGATCTTTCACGTGGAGCAATATGCAGAATCATCCCTTGCTAGAGCAGCTTGATTGGCACTTTACCTCACTACATTGGACCACTAGCTTCCCAAATACAATGCTATTACGTTTAGGGAAACCAGTATCTGATCGTGTACCATGTTTAGTCAATATTCAGACATTGATCCCTAAATCAAATGTTTATTCTCTTCTAGTAAATCATTAGTGTTGTTGCATGGTACACTAGGAAGACAATTCTTCTGTCATTGTGGTGTGCGTCAAGGCGATCCATTGTCCCCGCTCATCTTCATACTAGTGGCCGATCTCCTACAGGAAGTGATCAATGATGCGCATGCTAGAGGTTTGATTGATTGACCAATACATACCCAGGATAGTGACTACTCTGTGATACAGTATGCCGATGACACAATCGTGATCATGCCGATGGTGGAAGACCAAGTGGTCCATATGAAAACCATTCTGCAGAAGTATGCATGGCGGTTGGACTTAGAATTAACTTTCAAAAATCAACCATGATACCACTCAACATCCATGATGATCGTGCGCCTGTCCTGGCATCTCTCTTCGGATGTGGTGTTGGGACGTTACCTTTTACATACTTGGGGCTGCCAATGGGCATCACTCGTCCTTCTGTTCAAGATATGATGCCCCTGGTTGCTTCGGTGGAAAGAAAACTAACCATAGCCCGTCCCTTCTAGATTATGGCTCTAAGCTCACACTAGTGAAGTTGGTGGTTACCTCACTGGCCATTTATGCAATGTGCTCCACCAAAATTCCGCCAAAAAATTTGGAACATCTTGACAAGCTTCGTAGACATTGCCTTTGGGCCAAGAAATCTGAGGATGGCCTCAAAAATTACTCCCTTGCGGCTTGGGATATCGTCTGTAGACTTAAGTGCGATGGTGGGCTTGGTATATTGGATCTCAAAGTTCAAAATCAAGGGCTCCTCCTCAAGCAAATGCATAAGTTTTATAACTAGCTTGATGTGTCGTGGGTCTCCTTAGTTTGGACAACCTACTACCAAAACAAGATAGCACATGCCTCTGACGCTTGTGGATCATTTTGGTGGCATGAAATTCTTAAGTTGTCACCAACTTACAGATGGGTTACACATGTGGAGGTTGGAGATGGGTCTACGGTCTTGTTTTGGATAGACTTATGGTGTCATGACATTCAGTCTGGGAGACACCCAAGGGCCTTCTCTTTTGCTAAGACAGAAGATGTGTCTGTGCGAAATATGTTCACAACAAACACCTTTGGGGAAAACTTCCACCTTCGTCTATCACCGCAAGCCAGATTGGAGATTCGGGACATTCAGGCCGAGGTTCAGGATACGGTTATTGACATCGATCAGCCTGACAGATGGATCTGTACTTGGGGTGGCTCGCCATTCCAAGCTAGCAAGTACAAGACACACTGCTTTCGGGACATGCAGGTTGATGACGTGTTTTCATGGACATGGAAGTCAAAATGTACAATGAAGTGGAATTTTTTTTGCATGGCTACTCTTGGCTAATCGTATCAACACAAGGGACATGTTGAGAAAGCGCAATGTACCGCTGTAAGGTAACATACACACATGCTTGGTATGCTCGAGCCCACTAGATGAAACTGTAGAGCGCCTGTTTTTTCATTGTTCATTCAGTGTTGCATTCTGGAATTCCGTGTGGATTGCTTGGCTAGCGGATGGAAACCGTCTCCATTTATTGCATGTTGTGAAGAGAGGCTAGACCAGGCCAATGTTCTTGGAAATATTTATTGTTGCTACTTGGGGGATTTGTAAAGAACGCAACAATAAACACTTCAGAGGAGTGGTACCATCTCATGCCTCGTGGCTGGCCAGGTTTAAGGAGGACTTTGCTCTCATGAAGCACAGAACCAAGGAGGGGTTACACCCTTCCATTGATCTACTCACAGCTAACACCTCCAAGACTGTTACTGCCACACTTGTTCTGGCTTTGTTTCTTGTTCCTCTTTACCCCACCTATTCATGATGTAAATATCCCATGTAATTTGTACTCTTTCCTTTTGATTAATTAAAGTCAGTGGGGGTTACCCCACTGTCCAGAGCTTTTAAAAAAGTCGTTCACATACACGAGCATACACTCATCCCGTATGAACGCATGCATGCACATCCTACCCCTATGAGCACCTATGAGAGACTGAGCCGGCACAACATCTTGAGATTTTATTAAGTCACCGTAGGCACCTCGTGGTCGACGGGAACGTCTCCTCTCACTCAACGAACATCGCCGGAAGCCTCAGATAAATCCAGGAATAACGCGAGCACCAATATCAAGTCTAGTACTTGAACCCTGGTGGGCCGGGATACCACTGTCCTTCTAATCATCCGACCACGGGTTAGTTCGCAAACAGACAAATTTCTAACATGTGTGGTCAAGCTAATATTCACTTGTCAATTGTAGGATTCTGCTCAGGGCATCTCTTGTGGATCACCTATACTAAAATCCAACAAAAAAAACTCTCTATCCCATTTATCTAAAATTCTTTTAGCAAGATGACTTTTTCTCAGCTAGCTAATCCCCTATCATAAAAAAAAGAATAACAATTATTTCTCAAACAATTGAAACAAATTAATCACAATCCAACACTAACATAGACTATCATAATTCACCTAAGAGCATAAATAAAGTTCATCGAATCCATCAAACATAACCATAATTTGTGCCAAAAGGCACTGAATGAACAAGTTCATTTGAAACAACAAACACATGGTGGATCAAAAGCCATCATAGTTCAAATGGACCTCACGCACTCACACCATCACCATCAACAACACCACTCTCTTCGCTACCAACACTGCCGCGACCACCACCGTTGGCCCACCGGTTTCATTGTTCTTGGGTTATCGTCCAACAATGACTAAGAGACCCGATTATGCAGTTGGAGGGAATAGTGACATTGTTATTATAGTACTCCTTGATCTTTTGCCAAAATTTCTCCTTTGTTTGGTCGGCACCGACCATGGCATCAAGAGATATGGTGAGCCAAGCTTCACAGAAATATTTACCTTCCTCAGTCTTGTATTTGCATGACCTACTCCTCTTATTGGTTACTTGGCTCTCCTCCACCTCGTCGACCTCGTCCACCACCTCAACATTTCTTGTGTGGTATATGGCACTGCCATGGCAATGTTGACGAGGCGGAGGTTGTGGCTTACATTCAATTCTTCCAAGTAAGCAGTGGAATCATCATCCAGTTGCCCAATACAAAAGAAAAGAAAGAACCTACCAATCAATACCAAATCATACATCACTCTCCTAAGCGATTGCAAACAAAAAATAAAAGAAAGAAAGAAATATTACCTCTTGAGCATATTCTCAAGCACATCGGCCTCGCTCGTGGTCACGTTTGAATCTGGCTCGTCCTCGGCCACTGGAGGTGGAAGGGGTGGTGGCAGCCGCGGAAGGCCATGAGGTAGTCATTGGGGCCATAGGAGGTAGGAAGGGAAGCGTAGGGGAGGCAACATTCTTCTTCTTCATCGTCGCCATTGTGTTGTTTGCTGCCTTGGACAACTACTGACACTCATGTTTGTCGGTCGGCTTGGGAAAGAGCGGTAGGCTAGTCGCGCCGGTGCCACCCACAACGGCTGCAGGCGATGAACTATTATTGATGATGTTCTTCCCTTTCCATCGTCATTTTCATGCTAGCAGCCCCAAATGTGTGGCTTGCCGTGGGTCTCCGACACGGCGAGGGTGCCTAGGGGTGCGGCAGGGGAGGGGCTTTCGATTATGCCGGTCGTCAGTGTCAGGGACGGGTGACGGTGCGGCATCGGTGGCAGCATTGGGGTTGGGCGGGAAAGCTGCTAGCAAGCGGGTGGGGGCGTGGTTTTTTCGAAGAAAAGCCACGGCTGACTAATAATTGGAGGGTGGGGTGATTTTAGTTGGGGTTGGTGGTTGGATTTAAGAAATTTTTGGTTTTAGGGGATCTGCTTGAAGGGGCTTAATTCTCTATACAAGATTTGTTTTCTCCTCACATATAATTTATAGGGGGTCTGCTAGAGCACTTAGAAGCACCGTGTATACTTTGGATACGTCTGTGGTGGTGATAGTTCATATGGAGAGGAAAAATGTTCATGGCCAGATAGTTATAAGGGAAACGCAAATGGACTGCAAGATGGTTGCTTGACTTTAGGACTTAGGTACTTGTACATCTTGAGAAATTCTCAATACATCTAAGTAGTGCAGCAGTTTAGAACATGCGCACCTATAGATAATCCAGAAATCCAATTCGGCTTTTGGGAGCATATGCTCCTGCCCGTTAAAAATGTATTTTGCAAATGTCAAAAATATTAAAAAAATTGATTTGTTCATTGGCACACCCAAATGCTACCTGCAAATCTTTAGTGAAAAAGCTTTAGAATTTTGACATGTGCGAGAAAACAAACTGAACACTAAATGTTACCTCCTCCAAATGTTACACATAAATTATTATTTTTCACCGACGAAACGTTACTACCCCATTTCGATGAAAATTGTCAAAATGCTTGTTAGACTAACATGAACATCCACACAAGAAAATCAGAATTTTAAAAATTTATTTATTGTTTATTTTGATTATTTTCATCCGAGAGCATATGCTCCTTAGAGCCAAAATGGCCCTCCCCAAATAATCGGCTAAAATATGATTAAGCGAGCCACGCATAAAGAAAAGTAAATCGAACTTTTTGTCTTTCCATTGAATAACTTTTATTATGTGCCTTTTTTTGCATGGACTTTTATTATGTGCCTACAAAGGCACCAAGTGATTTTGATGTGTTACGGGTACCTAGCCGTGTACCTTTGTAAGTACGACAGTACAAGCGAACCACCTGTGGTTGGATGGTTAGAGGGACTGTGGTATCCCCAGCCCACCAGGGTTCAAGTCATGGTGCTCGCATTTATTCCTGGATTTATTTTAGGATTTCCGGTGATGCGCATTCAGTGGGAGGAGACGTTCCCATCGACGACGAGGTGCCTACGGCGACTTCGTAAATTTCAAGATGATATGCCGTCTCAGTCTTTCGGAGGTGCTCATAGGGGTAGGGTGTGCGTGTGTGCGTTCATAGAGGTGAGTGTATGCGCGTGTATATGAGCGCTTGCGTTTGTACTATGTTCAAAAAAAAGTACGACAATACGAACCAAGTGCTGCATAGTCTACGGTCATATTTTCTCATCGTCTTTGAAGTATTCTTCTTCTTCTACTCCCTTTATTCCTAAATAGAGGTCTTCTTAGAGATTTTAATATGAACTACGTAAGGATATATATGAATGCAGTTTAGAGCGTAGATTTAATCATTTTGCTTTGCATATAGTCTATGTTAGAATCTTTAAAAAGACTTATATTTAGAAATGAAGTGGGTAGTTGACACTTGACAGAAGTCCACTGCCACACAAACAACATATATGTACTACTCTGTTTCTAAGTATAAAACCTTTTAGATACTTCAATACGGGTTGTATATATTTTCAAATGTAGATTCATTTATTTTGCTTCGTACATTGGAATCTTTAAAAATACTAATATTTAGGAACAGAGAGAGTATAACGCGTATTCGCATTGAAGTCGTATACTAGGAATCACATGCTTTTTGTGATTTGGTCTGGTGTCGCCATTTTTCTCTTTGGGGAATGTTGGGTGTAACGGTGTCGCCATTGTGACCCACGGGCTAAGCGGACAAGCTTTGTTTGAGCAAGCTGTATGGCGGAGCAAAGACACATATATGGCGTCCAAGACAACTATGATATTTTCTAATGGAAAATCTGAAAATGCTGAAATGGGCAAGAATCATCTTTTCTTAGCAAACTAAAGATAGATAGCCGTGCTGTCATTTGTATACTCCGTATGGTATTCAATGCATGTGTCACACGCCCGCCACGCCGGCCTATGCATGCATTGTTCAAGTATTGAGGTCGTGCGATCATTGCGTATTCACAACAATCACGATATTTCCGCAACACCAATCATCATTATACTACAATGTCACCCCCCCCCCCCCCACCCCCGCCACCTCGTGCGCGCCAGATTCCGCACATACACCACGCCTCTCACCTGGCAGGTCCTCACTGCCCTCCACCGCTTGCCCTCGCCAACACGCCCGTCATGGCTTCCCTCATTTGCCCTTGCATCCGTGGTATCATGAAGCCCAGCGTGAACGTGCATGCTCGTCTACCTGGTCCCGCGTGCCTAGCTGCAACTTACGAACCGAGGGTCGCTCCATGCCGCACTCATTTTCCGGTCATTTTGGATTCTCACAGGAGTATAGTACGCCTACTCCTCGCTGAATCCAATACGTGGGCCAGCTCGAGGGGAGGGGGCTTTACTGCAGAACCGTCTACCAATGGCAGGCGTCAAAAGTCCATGAGTGACGGGCGAGGTTTTTAGGATCGCTCGTCACTAAACTCCCGACATTGCTAACTTCTCAGTGTCGCCTGTCACTGGTAATGTTTATACCTGCGGCGGGTATTGACTGTCGCCCGCGAGTGATATATTTTATAAGGCCAAAAGAAAAGACGTTGTCATGGTAGTGTTTTTTGCTGGCGTGGCAACTTTTTAAGTTTAACAGTAATAATAGTATCATAGTCATATATATAATAGTTCAAGAACCCACTTTAGTTTAACAACTCTCTAATGTTTAACACTTAAACATAACACTATGATAACCGCATAATATATATGTTCAATGAAGTGCTAGTACGATAGAAGTACGCGTACAAAATCGAGATCGATAGTGAAACTGCTATGATGACTAGGGGCATTGTACCACAAATAGATGTCATTGTTGTTATCATCTACTTCGCCAAGAAATAGACTGAACCCCTTCTCATGTTCCATCCCTAATTCTATTGCAATCTATATCCAACGAAGACCACAAAATACATTGGATGTGCCTCGTTGGTGACCATAAGGGTGAGGAGTGTGACATTCTTTAACATGGCCATCTTGAACTCAAATTTGTCCTCCACCTCCATGGGCAGGTTCACCCTACGCCATGGACTCGGCTCTTCACCACCAAGAAATGCACTAAGCTTAACTGAAAGAAAATAACAATTAGATATTTTTGGACGCAACTTTATATACGTGAGCAACTCATCAGCCATAACTTAAGTTTAATTAAAACGTATCGTCCTCCCCAGAAAGTCCTCTTGAAAATATACGCATATTCCATTGCAAGTGAGAACCACCTGGTGACACGCACCTACCGTGTTGTCGCCACACCATGGGCATACTTGGTTCATTGTCCACATTCTTGTTTAGAAATTAAATAGAAAGCACAGCCCCCCCCCCCCTCCAACCACCATCACCATACGCGGGTATACAGGCCCTGCCGTCGTCTGCCCGACGGGCGTGAGGATTCTCTCTTATTTTTTACAGAAATGATAACTCGCGAACGTTCGTTGGGGGTGAGGATCCAGCGAACGCCCCCAACAACCCTTCAATCGTTTACATGAATTTTGAAGCAGGCCTACTCATCACGTCAGATCCAAAAACTCGTTGGTTGAGGAACAAAGACCGCATGAACGCTATCCCAACCAAACGGGGCCGCCCAGACTGGCTAGCGTGTACAGCCTCCACTTGGGAGACTCGGGATCGAATACTAACTCCTCATTTTTATTTTTGAATTTTTAGGTGGCAAAAATGCAAAAAAAAAATTGTTTAGGTACATGGCATTTTAAATAAAAATGCACATGACACATTTATAAATTTTTAAAATGGTCACATGGCAATTTTTAAAACATTTTATTGTAATGTTTCACATGTCTATTTTGTTTTGTAAACATAATTTTTTTAGAAATTTTATTATTAAAAGCATGAAAATTTTATTGTTAAGAGCATGGCAATTTATTTATTTATTTGATAATGGCAACTTCATTACTATGTGCATTTTGAAAATGAAAATATAAAGTATGGAAAATTTCTTGTATGTTTTTTTAATTGACGTGTAAAAATTTGCCATGTATTTTTGTTTGGTAGGCTGCCATGGCATTCTTTTTATTTTTAGTTTTGCAATTATGTTTTCTATGTATTGCTTTTTTTCACGCGAGGGGATTTGTGTTTGGGCCAGAGGGCTAGCAAAAGGCCATGTATGCAGTGGGTTCATGAGGGTAACAATTTGGGTTTTCTAGTACCGAAATTAAAAATGTTCACGTTGGGTTGATTGTTCTAGCGAAAAATTCCAAAGGTGACAATGAGGACAACTGGCGCTCACACGCGAAATATATGGACCGGCCCAGTTATGTTTTTCTTAAATTGGTTAACTGGTTGACTTACGACCGTTGTCGTTGACCAGTCTATGAGCAACCGTTGACAATGAAGAGTTGACTATCTACTTTTCAAAAAGTAAAAAATCACAGGAAAAAAAGTTTAACAATGTCATGAAATTTTAAGGAAAAATCAGTAAATGTGCAAAAATGTCATGAAATTTTGGGGAAAATTGCAAATTCGAGAAAAGTTCATGGATTTGAAAAACGTCCAAGACTTGGAAAGTTCATAAAAATGAAAATGATCACAAAAATTATCACAAAAGATCACAAAGTCGAATAAAAAGTTCAAAATATTTTAAAAAAATCTTAATCCAAAAAGTTCACGAAATATGGGAAAACAATTACTAATTCGTGAAAAAGTTCACTGATTTGAAAATAAAAAAAATCACAAAACAATTGAAAACGGGATTCAGATCTGAAAAAAGTTCATGAATTTCATAAAAATGAAACATGAAAAAGGAAATGAAAAAGTCTACATGGGTCAGCCCTTTTAGATAGCAGTGTTAGGCGTGTGCGCCACTTTGCAGAATGCACCGAATCGGAGTTGGGATGAAATCGCTATTTGCACACAGCCCTATATCTGAGGGTCGCTTGATGTTAGGATCATTTTTTACACACATTAAGAACCTCAAATATATAAATAGAAAACCACCTGCCTCTATGGTCAATTCAAACGGGAACTACTCATTTTGCTACAACGCAGAATATTGGGAGGAAACCAAATCCGGGCAACACTATGTGTCACTAATTGCAAGATGTACGCATCCTTCACGTGAAGGTGAGCTCCAGGTGTGCCGGCCCAGGTGCATAGGAGGTCACAACCTCGTTTTTTCTGTTTTGTTTTTACCTTTTTTGTTTCATGTTTTGCTTTATTATTTTCACTTTTTTTGTACTTCCAGTTATTCCAGATATATATTACCAAAAAACACCCTACATAAGACATTAAAAAATGTCAACCAAGCATTTGAAAAATGTTAAATGTGTGTTAAAAATGTTTCTCATGTATACGAAAAATGAATTAAAAATACAATGTGTTTAAAAAAATTGATGCTGTATTAGAAAATTGTTAATCTATCATTTGAGAAAACGTCGAGCAAGTATTTAAAAAATGTTAATCAAGAGTTGAAAATTGTGAAATGTTTACATAATAAATGTTGAATATGTATTTAAAAAATATTAATCTTGCATTTGAAAATTGCTAATGTAGCATTTGCAAAAGATCATAAAATGTATAGAATAATGATGACCATGTATTCAAAAAAATGAATTAAATTTTTTTAAGTGTGTACAGAATAAATGTTGATCATGTATTTCAAAATTGTTACTCTTGTATTTGAAAAATATTAATCAAGCATTTGTAGAAAAAATAAAATGTATAGAAAAAAGTTAATCATGTGTCAAAAAGTGTTAATCTTGTATTTTAAAAAAATTAATCAAGCATTTGAAAATGTAAAAAATGTACATAGGAAAAAAGTTGATCATGTATTTTAAAATGTTTAACTTGTATTTGAAAAATGTAAGCTATTAGAAAAACGTATTACATATATACCAAAAATGTATGATGTGTATGGAAAAGGTAGACATAAAAGATATAAGATTTCAGAAAAAATGATAATCATGTATTTCAAAGTGTTAAACATCTAAATAGAAAATTCGTCTAATGTATACGAAAAATGTTGAATGTGTATTGAAAACCAAGAAAAAATAAAGAAATATAAGGAAACAAAGAAGCAGGAAAAACCAAGAATTAAATAATGAAAAATAGTGAAACCGAGATAAAGACAAAGGAAACTGTCAGAAGCCGATCAAAACCAAGAAACGAACAAAGAAACTGAAGAAAAAATGAAGTAAATAAGAAAGAAAAAGAAACCAGTGAAAAGCAGGAAAGAAACAAAAAAATAACGGAGAAAAGGGGGAAAACTAGTTGAAACCGATAAAGAAACGAAGAAACTAGTAATACAAACGAAGAAAACAGAGAAAACAAAAATATACCAAAAAAGAAACAAATAAAATTAAAGAGAAAAACGAGTGAGCGAGCGAAAAAATGAACGAGCCAAAAATATGAAGTGAAGGAAACCAGCGATGGGAGCGAGCGAACTACCGATGCGATAGATAAAGGGCCGTCCTGTTACTATAGCGATATGGGGAAAGCTTCAGCCGGGAGCTTACATCTCGCTGCAAGCGGGATATAGCTACCGCGGCCGAATCCAACCTATTCCTGCTCATCATTGGGGCCTTCACTGAAAATGCCTGCTAGTAGGATTTTATAGCGAGAATGCGAGGCTCCTCTGCCGGACAAACTTGCTGTAATCTTTGCAATCATCCGTGTCTTTCACGGACAAGAAGAAATCAAAACTGTATACGTAGGCTGTTGGAAACTCAAAGAAAATCGTCGGATGCATATTCTAATTTTCCTCCATCGTTGGCAATGAGTTGCAGTTGCACCAGAGCAGAGAAGATGCCTTACTGTTGGAGCTGTTTTGTTGGTATGCGAATACTAGGGGCCAACAGTGGATCCAGACACCAGTGGTACACTGTCATGCACGCTGATGATTGTTCGTCTAATGCATCAATAAATAAATAAATAAATAAATATGGTGTTGCTATCCATCTGCTTCCTGGTTGCTGCGGCGGATTAGATTGGCCGCATTCACCAAACGCCAATTGAGCAGCCAGCTTAAATCATGGCAGGGTGTGACTATGTTCACGGAACCTGCCATAGTAGATGATTTTCTGGACATTGGCAGCATCGGCAGAAAGGCTAATGATAGTGCTAACATACAGGACTAGGTGCACAGTACAGATACAGTAGTATTGACAATTGGAAGAGTTGTTTTTTGAGCTTGTCCCGATTGACATTTTTCACCGCACACAAGAAGCTCCGTTCTCAACAACACTCTAGCAATATGGTCAAACAAACTCTCCTTAACTTATCTAGGCCCAAAGTTGTACTAGTGGAAATAATGCGCATCATGGTTCATAGAACAAAACAGAGCCGGCTCTTTCCTGGGAAATCTCCCACGGCTTATTAGCCACTGGCCCATGTGGATGGATGCGGCCGAAATTGTGGCATAAAGCTTGTGTCCTTCCGTCGAGAGTACCCAAACAGCATCTGAAGTACGAGGGCCATGTGGAAGGTAGCCACCCTCGCCCTCGCCTTAATAAAATCCAACCTACCACACCAATCGGCTATGTTCATGCTCTTGGAATTGTAGCTTTGCACTGCACACTTGCGCCGGAGGAAGGAATTCAACGGATATGAATTGTTAATCTCGAAGCAACTAATGCAAGTACAATTTGGAAGGTAGTATCACGGCATGTGGAGATTGGCGCAATCGCTTGTGTTGGCGACATCTGGAGATCCATATGTACACCCCGCCGCACACGCATGTAACGAAAAATGTTCAGGGAGCGGCGACACCGAAGATAAACAAACGGCCGCAGGACCATCTCCGCGGCGTCCTAAGTTTCTCGTCAATCAGAGCAGGGCAGTAGTAGATGATTTTATTCTGGTACTAATCTATAGATCATTGTTAGACTATGATGGATGGATGGATGGATGGATGGATGATTTAGTACAGGCGAAAACATGTAGCAAACGTGACAGATCAACAGATATAGATGATCTTTCCGACGGAAAATCAACTATTGTAAACCGTGCTTTTCACCTAGAAAATGTGCAGACAAATCTCGTTGGCCGTCGCTGTTGATGTCACTCTGAAAGAGATGTTTCCTGTGCCTGTGCGCAATCTCAATCTTCTAGCTACTCATTATCCAGCGTCAAGCCATCAACACACGGCCTTCTGTTCAATGTCGATCGAGGAGCACTGCAAAGCATGACCCGTCAAAATCCGTAACCCCGTTGGTGCCGGGCTCATGGCTCGAAAAAGCTACGCACCAGTCATGGATCCACCGATGCATCATTTCAATAGCCAAGTTCCATTGCCAGAGGCCCTGATCCGACTCAACCGGTGAAAAGTTTTATGCAAATACTCCCACCTAAAGTTCGTATAAAGTTAAATCATCTATTTTGAAACGTACTAGGCAGTAGGATCAGCCGAAAAGACCGTTCTCTTATACAATTCCACGCTAGCGTTTTCGCTGTCACCGGAAAGAAGAAGGATGACACAAATCCATGATGGACGCACCAACCAGCCTTAGTGGGCGTGACAGAGCGATGATCCGGACGCAATCTTTCCTGAGCTGTTCACTCTATCCGTATCCAATATGACAACGCGTTACTAGTACTAGCATAAATTAGGATAGAGCAGCTTTATGGCAGGTTTATGATATAGTGTGTCCAGCAGAGCGCTTATTTGGTAAGCACATCATCTGAGTTTAGGCACCGCTTTTTTCTACAGGGTGTTTAGAGCAAACTCTAACGGGCCGACCCAAAATGGACGGCGCATTTGTCCGCTTTTTGTTCGTTTGTGTCGGTCGCCCGCTGGACGTCAGTCTTGTTTTACATTTGGGTCGGCAGTGCGGCCATAGATCATTGCCAGCGGCCATGTCTCGTGCCGGAACGGTGCCAACGTCGGCATACATTGCCGGCTTCAAAAAATATCACCACACAGTTAATGCTGGCGCATTTGCCAGCGGCCGGCACACATGCCAACACACAAAAAGGGGTGGAACTTGAGTTCGACCACGCCATCGCGGCCCCGTGGTCATGCCAGCACACAAGCCGTCATACAAAAAAGGAAGGCGCTCGCGGTCACGAGATCACTTGTCGGTGAACTTGATCATGTCGGCCTGCATCTTCTCGAACCATGGCCTCTTCCTTGGCGACACGGTGTTGAGATCCACCTTCATGATCTCCACCCGGGTCATCATGCTCGCGAGAGCCACTTCTTTCGCCTTGGTCTTGGCGTTGGCGTCCTCGATCTCTAGCATCTTGGCTTGCTTCTCCACCTCCATCTCAAGCATCTTGGCTTGCTTCTCTGCGTCCATCTCAAGCCTCCTCCTTTGGATCTCCATGAAGGCGTTCATTTGCTCTTCTTTGAAACGCCGGCGCTCCTCCTCCCTTGAGTCCTTCTTATTCATCATGCCCTCCATGCTTGCGATCAAAGCGTTCAATGCCACATCCCCCTTGTCCTCCTTCTTGGAGTTGGTCTTCCCCCGCGGCTGTGCCGGCTCGCCGTCCCCAACCTCCTCCACGGCTTGCTTCCCCCCACGCGACTTGAGGGCGGCATATTGCTCCTTCAACTTCTCCTCGTCTTTGATGACTCTAAAGCAATGGGAGAGGTTGAAGCACTTGCCGTTGTGTTGGACCTTGAATACCTCCAAAACTTGAAACGCCTACAAATGTATGTCATGCAAGCATATTGGCAAACGGTATGCAAATGAACACGCAAGCATAAACTTGAAGACACAAAAGAGGGCGGCTTGCTCGCATACCATGTCTTGCATGCCGATGCCGCTCACGGGGCGGGCCTTAACGCTTTCAAGAGTGGCACAAAACTTGTTGCACTCTTGTTGGATCACCCTCCATCGCTTCGAAATGGACACCCACCCGCACGTGCTCACTGTTGGGTAAGGCGGAAACTTTTTTGCGCTCATGAAACTCCTGGTGGACACGAATCCAAAAAGTTGAATGCTTTTGTTTGGCGCCCGTCTTGGGGTCTTGTCCAATGTCTCGCCAAGACCCGCAAAGAAGCTTGTTCTCGGCCCCCGTGTATGCCTTCGTCCGCTTGCTCTTGCGCTTCAGCTTCGGCCCGGTGGCTTGGTTGGCGAGCTCGTCCTCGAACAAAGGCTCCACTTCGATGTCGCACTCGTCCACTTCCTCTTGCCCGTAGTCGTCCGAAAACTCTTGGTCAAGTGGGAAGCCGTCCAGGTCTATGCCGACCTGATCAGGCATGAAGGCCGCCTGATCGGGATCATAGCCAGCGGCCGGCGTGAACGCCCCGCGGCCGTCCTGGCTTTGTGTCTCGTCGGGATCGTAGCCAGCGGCCGGCGCACCACCCTTGAAGACGAGGTTCTGCATGTAGTCCTCGTTGCCGGCGGCCGGCATTCCGTCGAACAGGTTGCGGGCGTCCGGCGGCGGTCTTGCACGGGGCGCGAGGCGCGAGCATTGCTTTTACCGGAGGGGGCGGTCGTCATGCCGGACGAGGCGAGGGAGGCGAGGCCGGCGGCGTCGAGGTCGAGGTCGTCGTCCATGGCTGGTGTGGGGCGGGTGCATGCGCGGGCGGGAGGGTTTTGGGGAAAATGGAGGGTAATGGTGGAGGCTGCCACCGACCAGCCCGTCCGTCTCGTGTCCTTGCCGACGCAAATCCGGCTCAGAAATTGGTCGGGAATGGGTCGGCATGCGAACGACAAGCGGGCGCGCGTCCGTTTAGGTCGGTGCGTTGGGCCGCCTTTTGTGTTCGCGCCAACCCAAACGGACGCTAGCGGACGAAATGGGTCGCCCCATTGGAGTTGCTAGATACCAAATTAGTACTCCCTCCATTTCAAAATATAGTGCGCCCGCGTTTTTTGAGGTCCAACTTTGACCATAAATTTAACCAATGAGATCGACTGTGGTGGGAGAAAATTTATATAATTGAAAACTTCTTTTGAATACCAATTCACTGGCATAACTTTTGCTCCCGCCGCAGTCGGTCTCGTTGGTTAAATTTATGTACAAAGTTGAAGCATGGGAAGAAAGCATTATATTTTATAACGGAGGGAGTAGTACCTCACTTTTTGGCCTCGAAAAAAAAAGCGTTTCAATCGAAACGAATGCCATGCAAAAAAAAAAAACGAAACGAATGCAAGCATTGCGCAAGCTGGCCGATTTTGTGGGAAAGGAGACACCGGAGGTTGTACTCCAGCTTTTTGGTCTCTTATTCAATCATCTGCTGCGTTAACATCTGCATCCATTCACAAAAACAAAAACCGCTTAAATTCGATCAAGCAATCAATGACAGCGCAGAACACTGTGGCCCTTAGAATTTGGTTGCATAGATAGATGTAAAATTAAAGCGCACCCAAACAAATGTGGTGAGACAATGAAGCCAGGCAGCAGCGTGCATTGCATACATACATACATATGGCGTTTGAATTCGAGTTGGAGTTGGCTGGGCCAGGGCACTGTAGCAGTACCAGCACGTAGCACATACGCGGCACAGCCGATCTGTTTGTCCATCGTTGATGCGCTGCGCTGTCCCGCGATGGATCGGACGGACGGACGGACGGGCTCAGCCGGGCATACCAGGACAGCGACCCCCCGCAAAACCAGCCGCAAATCGCAATTATCTGTCCACTGCGCGCGAGGGTACGTACGCAGGTGTGGTGGCGTCGCCGCTCCGGCTGCATTATTGTGCTGCTGCAGCTGCTACGGCACATGTCCGTGGGTACGAGCAAGCGTACGCACGCATGCCACGTCCATATGTCCGACGCGTAGGTTGATAGAAGATCGATGCAGTGTCCCCTTGACCGTTGGGCTTTATGACAAGTTGACAACCTAAACCGTACTTACTTGGCACGCCTGGGACTTGCTTAAACCTCCTGGGTAATCATGGCGATCGATCTATCATCGTCATTGGATTCCCTTTTTTGAGTTTGAATTTATGCAAGTATTTGAGCGGCCGGGAGGGAGGGAGGGAGAATGATCCGTTCTGGATCTCATGCGGGCATTGACCGGCATGTGCGTCCTCAATCAACGGTCATGTTGGCCTGTGTGTTCGGCCGGCCGCTGTATCTGAGATACTACTCCTGCATGTTGTGCGTTGCGTTGCGTTGCATGTTGTGTGTTGCGCGGTTCCCAAAGTTGTACCAGCTCGGTAGAATCGCACATGCAAGCCACAGTAGCTCGGGCCTGTCTCATCGGCCGAGCAACGCGATACTCACGCAAACTCCAACACTAGACCCCGTCCTATCCAGCCGCGTCCGTTTTGGCTCAAACGGAAAGAAGCGACGGCCCAACACGTGACCTGTCCGTAAAAAACTCTGTTTCGCGTCCGGCTTTGCTGGAATTTTGTCTATTTTGGGCCTAGCCCAATAGCAGTTTCAGAAATTTTTAATAAATCCTAGAGGCCCACGCAGCCCATTCGTGTAAGGCAAGAGGTGGAACTAAAGTTTAGTCCCACATTGCTAGTTTAGAGGGAGTTGGACCTCTTTATAAGGGAGGTTCTTTCCCCACTTGTATGAACATGAGAACAAGAGGGACATCCACGCAAGCTCCTCCTCCGCTGCCTGCCACGCCACGCCATGCCTCGCCACGACGCAGGTTGCAGTCCTGTACGGGAGAAGGGTGATAAGATTTTTGGGGAAAGTTCATATATAAAGATGTTGTTTACCTTCTCTTTGTCAAATCGCATGGCTTGTTTTATCACTACTATTCTGGTCATGTTTTATCTAGTATTTCTGTTAATAAAATCATTTGATAAATTGTTCATATTTCCAACAATCCAAAAACCTTATTATAGGCAATTTACCCCGAGTGGTTTTGATGCTTTCATGAGACCTCATATGTTTGAGGGTATCCACTATAAGAGGTGGCGCGTGAGAGCAGTCTTATGGTTTCAAACCATGAGTCGCTATGACGCCACTCTCGGCAAACCTGAAGGAGAGCTTGATGCTCAACACGCACAAGCTTTTCAGAAAATGGATACTCTGTTTAAGGCTGCTCTCTTGAGTGTTCTTGGTGGGAACATAATTGATGCTTATGCGTCAATTGATAATGGAAAAGATATGTGGGATGCACTCGAGGCCAAGTTTGGGGTCTCGGATGCTGGCACTGAGCTGTACATCATGGAGCAATTCTATGATTACAGGATGACTGAAGAGCGCTTCGTGGTTGAGCAAGCTCATGAGATACAGTCATTTGCTAGAGAATTTGAGCACTTCAGTTGTATGCTACCGGACAAGTTTGTTGCCGGAGGTATCATCACTAAGCTTCCTCCTTCGTGGAGGAACTTTGCTACCTTACTGAAGCATAAGAGACAGGAGTTTTCCGTCCCGGATCTCATTGGCACTATTGATGTGGAAGAAAAGGCGAGAGCAAAGGATACACGTGCTCGAGGTATTGAGGAAGGATCTAGTGCCAATCTGGTGCAGAAGAAGAACTTCCAGCCCCACAAATTCAAGAACAAGGGCAAGTTTGATGGTAAAGCAAAGTTTGATGGGAAGAACAAAGCTGTGCAGCACACAAACTTCAAGAAGAAGAAATGTGCTTGTCATGTGTGTGGCGATCCTGATCATTGGGCCCCTAGTTGCCCTAATCGCTATGACAAGCGTCACCCTGGGAAAGGCAGCAAGACCGCTAATGTTGTCATTGGAGACACTGACATGAAGGATGATGGGTATGGTATATTTCCCACTATTCTTTCAGTATGTCATTCTCCTGATTGGTTGATTGACACGGGTGCTAATGTGCATGTATGCGGTGATATTTTCATGTTTTCGTCTTATCAGACCGCAGGGACTTCAACCGTGCTGATGGGCAACGGTTCAAGTGCTTCTGTTCGTGGTGTTGGCACGGTCGATCTGAAGTTTACTTCGGGGAAGATCATGCGGCTGAAGAACGTGCATTATGTCCCCTCCGTCAATAAAAATCTTGTTAGCGGATCTCTTCTGTGTAGAGATGGCTACAAGCTTGTCTTTGAGTCGAATAAATTTGTAATATCCAAGTATGGAATCTTCGTTGGTAAAGGCTATGAGTCAGGAGGCCTGTTTCATTTATCCTTATCATACGTTTGCAATAAAGTTGTTAATTATATTTGCAACAATAGTGAATCAAATGTGTGGCATTCACGTCTTTGTCATGTTAACTTTGGTTGCATGTCGCGACTAGCGAAGTTGAACTTAATCCCTAGTTTCACCACTGTCAAGGGATCTATGTGTCAAGTTTGTGTGCAAGCTAAGCAACCTCGTAAGTCTCACACGACTGCGAAAACGAGAAATCTTGCACCACTAGAGCTCATACATTCAGATGTATGTAAAATGAATGGTGTTTTGACAAAAGGTGGAAAGAAATATTTCATGACGTTAATTGACAACTTCACTAGATACTGTCATGTGTATCTTCTGAAATCTAAGGATGAGGCTTTGAACTTTTTCAAGATCTATAAAGCTGAAGTGGAAAACCAACTTGATCGAAAAATCAAGAGGCTTAGGTCCGACCGTGGTGGAGAGTATTTTTCCAATGAATTTGATGCTTTTTGTGCGGAACATGGTATAATCCATGAGAGGACGCCTCCCTACTCACCTCAGTCAAATGGGGTGGCCGAAAGAAAGAACCGTACTCTAACTGATTTGGTTAACGCCATGTTAGACACATCGGGTCTCTCCAAGGCATGGTGTGGGGAGGCGATATTGATGGCATGTCCTAAACCGAGTTCCCACAAAGAACAAAGAGATAACTCCATTCGAGGAATGGGAGAAGAAAAAGTTAAAACTCTCTTATCTACGAACATGGGGTTGTTTGGCGAAAGTCAATGTTCCAATTCCAAAGAAGCGGAAGCTTGGACCAAAGACTGTGGATTGTGTTTTCCTGTGATATGCTTTTCATAGCATTGGCTATAGATTCTTGATTGTAAAATCTGAGGTACCTGACATGCATGTCGGTACGATCATGGAGTCGAATGATGCGACTTTCTTTGAAGATATCTTTCCCATGATGGATATGGCTACCTCATCTAATCAGGAGATGCCTAGTTCATCGAATCAGGAACCAGTTACAATTATCAAACCTGCCATTTCGATGGAATACTTTGAAAGTCCTGTGGAGGAGAACAATGAAGTTCCTACTAGGAGCAAGAGACAGAGGACTGCAAAGTCCTTTGGTGATGATTCTTGTGTATCTCATAGATGACACTCTCAGTTCTATTTCAGAGGCCTATGCATCTGAAGACGCTGACTATTGGAAGGAAGCAGTTCATAGCGAGATGGATTCCATCTTGGCGAATGAAATTTGGGAGATAACTGATCGTCCTTATGGGTGCAAACCTATAGGATGCAAATGGGTATTCAAGAAGAAGCTTAGGCCTGATGGTACTATTGAAAAGTACAAGGCTCGGCTCGTGGCTAAGGGTTATACCCAAAAGAAAGGTGAAGATTTCCTTGATACTTACTCACCTGTGGCTCGACTGACCACTATTCGAGTTCTACTTTCGCTAGCTACCTCGCATGGTCTTCTCATTCATCAAATGGATGTTAACACTGCTTTCCTAAATGGAGAGTTAGACGAGGAAATTTATATGGAACAACCAGATGGATTTGTACTAGATGGTCAGGAAGGAAAAGTGTGCAAGTTGCTGAAGTCTTTGTATGGACTCAAGCAAGCACCCAAACAGTGGCATGAGAAGTTTGAAAGAACTTTAACAACTGCAGGCTTTGTTGTAAACGAAGCTGACAAATGTGTGTACTATCGCCATGGTGGGGGCGAGGGAGTTATCCTTTGCTTGTATGTTGATGACATACTGATTTTCGGAACGAATCTGAATGTTATTAAGGAGGTCAAGGATTTTCTATCTCGCTGTTTTGAGATGAAAGATTTAGGAGTGGCTGATGTCATTCTGAACATCAAGTTGTTAAGAGACGATGATGGTGGGATCACATTGCTTCAATCTCACTATGTGGAAAAGATCTTGAGTCGCTTTGGCTATAGTGACTGCAAGCCCTCTCCAACACCATATGATGCGAGTGTGTTACTTCGAAAGAATTGAAGAATTGCTAGAGATCAATTGAAATATTCTCATATTATTGGCTCGCTTATGTACTTAGCTAGTGCTACAAGACCTGACATCTGTTTTGCTATTAGCAAACTGAGTCGGTTTGTCCCAAAACCAGGAGATGTGCATTGGAAAGCTCTAGAGAGAGTTTTGTGTTATTTGAAAGGCACTGCGAATTATGGAATTCACTACACCGGGCACCCAAAGGTGCTTGAAGGGTATAGTGACTCAAACTGGATCTCAGATGCTGATGAGATAAAGGCCACGAGCGGATATGTATTCACTCATGGAGGTGGCGCTGTTTCTTGGAAGTCTTGCATGCAGACCATCTTAACGAGGTCAACAATGGAAGCAAAACTTACAACACTAGATACAGCTACGGTCGAAGCAGATTGGCTTCGCCGGCTCTTGAATGACTTGTCGGTTGTTAAGAAACCTGTACCGGGTATCCTTATGAACTGCGACAATCAAACTGTGATCACGAAAGTGAGCATCTCAAAGGATAACATGAAGTCATCAAGACACGTTCAGAGAAGGTTAAAGTATGTCAGGAAAATGAAAAACTCCGGAGTTATTGCATTGGATTATATCCAAACATCTAAAAATCTGGCAGATCCTTTTACTAAGGGTCTATCACGTAATGTGATAGATAATGCATCGAGGGAGATGGGTATGAGACCCACAATATGAGTTGTTCACAGTGGTAACCTATTCTTTGTGATCGGAGATCCCGTGAATTAGATGTGGAAGACAAGCTGTTGGTCAACTAAGAGGAGAGTATCCTTACTATTCACAATACCACTCCATGAAGATGCAATACTCTCCTAATCTGCATGGTAGGTTGATGTATATCTTAATGTGTTCTAAGTGGCTCATTTAAGCAGAGATGTTATCCTGCAGAACATCTTTTGAAGAACACACCTATATGAGTCTGATTGTTAAACGTCACAATCTATGAGAGTAGGGTTCTCTCTAGTAAACTCATGAAAGGTCTCGGAGTATGACGCATAAGCTCCACCCGCGGGGAAGACCCACGGTAGCCACGCATCGAGGCTTTATGTGAAGCTAGATTCACAGAAAACTTGCAGTTCAAGGACCAGTCCACTGTTCAAGTTGCTTACTAGTGTAGCATAGAGTTCTAGGTGGAAGTTCAACTTAACAGTCTCCACTGCAGTATCAGTATATAAAACATTGTTTTGGAACCAAAGGCAATTTTTGTGTGCCTCTGGGATCTGGTGGGGGATTGCTGGAATTTTGTCTATTTTGGGTCTAGCCCAATAGCAGTTTCAGAAATTCTTAATAAATCCTAGAGGCCCACGCAGCCCATTCGTGCAAGGCAAGAGGTGGAACTAAAGTTTAGTCCCACATTGCTAGTTTAGATGGAGTTGGACCTCTTTATAAGGGAGGTTCTTTCCCCACTTGTATGAGCATGAGAACAAGAGGGACATCCACGCGCACTCCTCCTCCGCCGCCCGCCTCGCCACGCCACGCCACGCCTCGTCACGACGCGCCGCGCCGCGGGTTGCGAGAACGAGTCGATGTCTAAATTTTTGCCACACACTACGGGTATACGAAAGGTTACACGGAAGCTGAAAAGATTTTTGCGAAAGTGGAGTTCGAATGCAGCCCTTCGGCTGCTGGCTGTTCGCTTCATCTCCGTCTCTTCGTTTCGCCTCCCGTCGCTGCCCTCTCGCCTCCTTCTCTTGCGCCTATAAAAGGGAGGTCGCTCCTCCCAGAGAGACGGACCAGAACTACTCCTTCCCTCGCCATCGGTTCCATCTCTGAGCTGCTGCTGTCTTCCTCATCCCGGCTTGCGGCGTGCACCGCACGTCGGGACAGTAGGCCTCCGAAACCGCACATTTTGAGTCATGTACGGGAGAAGGGTGATCAGGTTTTTGGGTAGCGCTCAGCGCGACTACTGGCTACTTCATCACGGACGATCCGGTCGCCGACGACTACTTCCCCGACGACGACTTCTTCCCCGACGTCCACGACCTCCTCGGCGACATGGCAGGCGAGGACACCGATCCCAAGTCCAGTGCTTTTGCTGCTGCTGTCCCGTACGTGTTCTTCTCCTTTCTATTAGAGGTCCTGCTACAGTTCCTTGTTCTAGTATTTGCCCTAGATATGTTAGACTCTATTTCATATATGAAACTTGCTATACTGTCTGCTCTAGATATGTTTAGTTACAGTTCATATATGAAGATGTTGTTTACCTTCTCTTTGTCAAATCGCATGGCTTGTTTTATCACTACCATTCTGGTCATGCTTTATCTAGTATTTCTGTTAATAAAATCATTCGGTAAATTGTTCATATTTCCAACAGGCTCAACCCATTTTCAGCGTAAACCTGTGCCTGATTTGCGTCTAAACAGACATTGAACAAATGCCCACACACCCGCTACTCGTCCGCCTCGGGCCCTCCTGTCGGCTGCCCACTTACCTCCCACTGCCCATATATAGTGCGGATAAGTGGACGGACCCACTTGCCAGCCACCCATGAACAGCGGTCGCCGTCCTTCTTAATGTGGAAGCTGTGGATCGGCCGGGCCATGCTTCCACACTCGTCCCACGTGCCTCCTTGAGCCCTGACACCAAACCCTAGTTCATCCTCACCGCTCTTCCTCCTCCTCTTCTCATCCACCGCCTCGTCGGGCACCATGGTCTAGTGGAACTCTGGCCACAAGGGGAGGCACGACGACGAGGTCGGGTCCTCCTCCGGTGACCACCGCTCCACCCGCTCCCCACCGCCTGCGCAGCCCGCGTTGAGCACCTAGTCGTCGGTGGCCCCGCAGCGCATTCGGCCCTACGTCGGGGCCGACATTTGCCGACGCTATTGGGAGACGGCGAAGCCCCTCCCGTTGAGCAATGTCCACATCCCCAACAATTGGCATCTCTTCGCGGATAGGGTGCCGATCCCACCAGTCTCGGCGAGCGGCCGCCCAAGGCGTAAGGAGATCGATCGAAGCCACGCCCGCCTGCCATTGATTGGTGGGTTCGCCACGGTGGGATACGTGGCTCCTCGACAAGTGGGTCATGCCCGCCACTCGCGTGCTCTGAGCCCGCCCCAGCAGCTCGGGGCGTACGCAGGTGCGAGGCCTCACGCCGATGATGTCTCTTTCCCCGTCCCCGCCACCACCACCTCCCATGACCTAAGAGGACGGAACCGAGCTCATCCGACAGGTGATGGAGGACTCCATCAACGCCCACGACGAACGCCGATGGGAGGGCCTCGAAACCCAATTGGCCCTCTCTGTGGCCGGCGACGTCGCCATCCCAGAAATGGCCATCAAGGAGGAGGTGCGGGAGGAGCCCCCCGTCAGCGAGTCGAACCCGCGCATGATGGGCCGGAGGTGGATGTGGTCGTCCACAGCGGAGGAGATGGACGACTGGGTGGGCACCGAGCCATGGGCACCCACGCGTCCACTCTCACCGGAGCCGTCGCCGCCACCAGAAGAGATGGTGCAGGCGGGGCCGACCTGGCAGCTCCCACACACGCCTCCAACCCACCTCTGAAGGCCACCACCGTACGTCGACCTCACCATGGACGACGACGAGGACGGCGAGGCGTGAAGACGACGACAACATCCAAGATGGCCACGGCAGCGGCAACGACGTCTAAATATATGTTTTCTTTTTGTTTTTTAAGTTTAAGTTAACTGTGTGTCGGAGACTAGTTTGAACAGTTTTAAATTTATGTTCAAATGTGTGGGCGCCTTTGTTTTGAAATGATGCGGACAAGTTGCGATGGACCGTGTGTTTTTGCGAACGGGTAAAACCGGACATAGGCATACGTTTTGCCGCCGCGAACTGAGAAATTCGGATGGAGTTGGCTTAACCATCGGTACTGGAGTAGGTGAATTGCTTTCGCTTTCCAACAAGTTTTGATGCCTTCACCGCTGGTGAGGATCCCGATGCGAAAGTTTACACAGGGTCCTGGCGCTGTCAGGGGCACTGACCCCTCTTCCGCGCCAGCTTTTTTCACTTTCTACCCATGCGCAGCGCGGCGCGGGCCCGTCAGCCCGTGACCTTTCTCTCGTTTTACTACCTACCGCATGCCAATGACAACCTGGTCCACCGGCGGTGGTCCCGGCGCGTCAGGCTAAGGTAAATCCACCGTCCAGAGTCCAGACCAGCACCCCTAGCACGCGCCGCCCCTGTCCTTGAAAGGTCCCCCATGTGCAACGGCCTCCAGTACGAAAGGACGTCGTTAATTTCTCATCAGCGGGTGACTTGACTTGTGCGGAAGGGAATCAGCGGTGGGTCCCGCCTGTCAGCCGCGGCCGTCCCAGAGCCCTCGGAACTGATGCCCCGGCCCCTTTTGGCCGTTACCGTTACGCTTTTGCACCTCCCGATGAACACCTTTCGGCCGCGTTCCGCTTCCGAAGAGGGTGGTCACTCGCCTGTCACTGACTCGTGGGTTCAGAGACCCTTGGCCCACATGGCAGGGAGCCGAGTGCGCCGTACCACAAGTTGTGGCCCATGAAAAACAGAGCCTCCGACCCGACCGTGATTCGACCCGTCAACCCACTGGCTCGTAGCTTGATTCACCGTTTTTTAACCTTTTTTCTTAACACGCTACACGTGAACTTTTTTTTTTCAGAGGCTAACACGTGAACTCTCCATCCCGCAATTTTTTTTAAAAAAAATAACACGTGAACTCTCCGATGCTTCACACCTTGTTTCAGTCATTTTTTCTGCTGGGAGATATTTTTTTTTAGGGGATTGCGGGGATATATTTCCGTCCATACTTGAAATCTACAGCTTGCAAACATACTCTCGCGATGAAATTTTTAGATGGGTTTGCACATTGAAAAAAGACGTTCTGTGGCTATTGGCATGCGGGTCGACAGCGGTTCGTCCATCCCGCTCCCGCGAGTGGGGGGTTGTGGGGGGGGGGGGGGGGGGGGCAAACCCTAGGAAGCGCCGCCGCCAGCCTCCCTTCTCGCCTCCCTCCTCCTCGCCGCCACCGGCGCGCGCCGCCGGGCAAAGCCCGGTCGGCGTAGGCGGCGGCGGGGCTTTCTTCCTCCCTGGCGGTCACCTGCAGCGCGGGATGCGGAAGCTCCTGGGGACGCGGCGTTGGCGCGGGGCGCCGCGGAGGCGTCGTGGTCGGCTGGGCCGGCGGTGTGGGCGGCCGTGATGGCTGCGGTGGCTGCAAGGCCCGCCCAGTCGAGGAGCGGCAGGGGCGGCGAGCGGCTGGTGCGGGCGTACATGGCGGCGGACGGATCTGGCGATGGCGGCTGTTGCGACGAGGCAGGGGGCAGTGGCGGGGTCCGGCGAGGCCTGGGCCGGTTCCTGGCTTGGCGCGGAGAGTGGTGTGGGTCGCGGGCGACAGGATCTGCGGGCGGCTGCCCCTGCCTCGGCTCCGGGCTGGTGGGGGTGGCGGCGGAGTGGTGGCGGCTGGTGGGGCGTGCTGGTCGTGTCCGTGTCGGGACCTTCCTGGTCCGGCGCTTGGACTTCGGCGGACGGCGTGAGGAGTGATAACCCACAAGTATAGGGGATCGCAACAGTTTTCGAGGGTAAAGTATTCAACCCAAATTTATTGATTCGACACAAGGGGAGCCAAAGAATATTCTCAAGTATTAGCAGTTGATTGTCAATTCAACCATACCTGAAAGACTTAATATCTGCAGCAAAGTATTTAGTAGCAAAGTAGTATGAAAGTAACGGTAACGGTGGCAAAAGTAACAGTAATAGTTTTGTAGTAATTGTAACAGTGGCAACGGAAAAGTAACTAAGCAAAGATCAATATGTGAAAAGCTCGTAGGCATTGGATCAGTGATGGATAATTATGTCGATGCGATTCTTCATGCAACAGTTATAACATAGGGTGACACAGAACTAGCTCCAGTTCATCAATGTAATGTAGGCATGTATTCCGAATATAGTCATACATGCTTATGGAAAAGAACTTGCATGACATCTTTTATCCTACCCTCCCGTGGCAGCGGGGTCCTATTGGAAACTAAGGGATATTAAGGCCTCCTTTTAATAGAGTACCGGACCAAAGCATTAACACTTAGTGAATACATGAACTCCTCAAACTACGGTCATCACCGGGAGTGGTTCCGATTATTGTCACTTCGGGGTTACCGGATCATAACACATAGTAGGTGACTATTGACTTGCAAGATAGGATCAAGAACTCACATATATTCATGAAAACATAATAGGTTCAGATCTGAAATCATGGCACTCGGGCCCTAGTACCAAGCATTAAGCATAGCAAAGTCATAACAACATTAATATCAGAACATACTGGATACTAGGGATCAAACCCTAACAAAACTAACTCGATTACATGATAAATCTCATCCAACCCATCACCGTCCAGCAAGCCTACGATGGAATTACTCACGCACGGCGGCGAGCATCATGAAATTGGTGATGGACGAAGGTTGATAATGATGACGACGACGGATTCCCCTCTCCGGAGCCCCGAACGGACTCCAGATCAGCCCTCCCGAGAGAGATTAGGGCTTGGCGGCGGCTCCATATCGTAAAACGCGATGAATCCTTCTCTTTGATTTTTTCTCCCCGAACGTGAATATATAGAGTTGGAGTTGAGATCGGTGGAGCACTAGGGGGCCCCCGAGGCAGGGGGGCGTGCCCCCACCCTCGTGGACAGGGTGTGGGCCCCTGGTCTTGATTTTTTCGCCAGTATTTTTTATTAATTCCAAAAATATTCTCCGTGAAGTTTCAGGTCATTCGGAGAACTTTTATTTCTGCACAAAAATAACACCATGGCAATTCTGCTGAAAACAACGTCAGTCCGGATTAGTTCCATTCAAATCATACAATTTAGAGTCCAAAACAAGGGCAAAAGTGTTTGGAAAAATATATACGATGGAGACGTATCAACTCCCCAAGCTTAAATCTTTGCTTGTCCTCAAGTAATTCAGTTGACAAACTAAATGTGATAAAGAAAAACTTTTACAAACTCTGTTTGCTCTTGTTGTTGTAGATATGTAAAGCCAGCATTCAAGTTTTCAGCAAAGATTATGAACTAACCATATTCACAATAACATAGGTCTCATGTTTACTCATATCAATGACCTAATCAACTAGCGTGCAATAATAATAAATCTCGGATGACAACACTTTCTCAAAACAATCATAATATGATATAACAAGGTGGTATCTCGCTAGCCCTTTCTGAGACCGCAAAACATAAATGCAGAGCACCTCTGAAAATCAAGGACTGACTAAATATTGTTATTCATGGTAAAAGAGCATACTCAATATAAATTAATGATAATGGATGCAAATGACAGCGGTGCTCTCCAACTGGTGCTTTTTAATAAGAGGATGATGACTCAACATAAAAATAAATAGATAGTCCCTTCGCAGAGGGAAGTAGGGATTTGTAGAGGTGCCAGAGCTCAATTTTTGGAAATAGATATAAATAATATTTTGAGCGGCATACTTTCATTGTCAACATAACAACCGAGAGATCTCGATATCTTCCATGCTACACACATTATAGGTGGTTCCCAAGTAGAATGGTAATGTTTATACTCCCCTACCACCAACAAGCATCAATCCATGGCTTGCCCGAAACAACGGGTGCTTCCAACTAACAACAGTCCTGAGGGAGTTTTGTTTGCAATTATTTTGATTTGGTTTGAGCGTGGGACTGGGCATCCCGGTGACCAGCCATTTTCTCGTGAGTGAGGAGCGGAGTCCACTCCTCTTGAAAATAATCCGCCTAGCATGGAAGATACAGACAACCCTAGTTGATACATGAGCTATTCGAGCATACACAACAGAATTTCATTTGAAGGTTTAGAGTTTGGCACATATAAATTTACTTGAAACGGCAGGTAGATACCACATATAGGAAGGTATAGTGGACTCATGTGGAATAACTTTGGGGTTTATGGAAGTGGATGCACACGCAGTATTCCCGCTTAGTACAAGTGAATGCTAGAAAAAGACTGGAAAGCGACCAGCTAGAGAGCGACAACAGTCATGAACATGCATTAAAATTAATAAACAATGAGTGCAAGCATGAGTAGGATATAATCCACCATGAACATAAATATCGTGGAGGCTATGTTGATTTTGTTTCAACTACATGCGTGAACATGTGCCAAGTCGAGCCACTCGAATCCTTCAAAGGAGGATACCACCCTATCATACCACGTCACAACTATTTTAATAGCATGTTGGCATGCAAGGTAAACTATTATAAACTCCTAGCTAATTAAGCATGGCATAAGCAACTATAATCTCTAATTATCATTGCAAACATGTTTCATTCATAATAGGCTGAATCAGGAATGATGAACTAATCATATTTACAAAAACAAGAGTGGTCGAGTTCATACCAGCTTCTCTCATCTCAATCAATTCATCATATATCGTCATTATTGCCTTTCACTTGCACGACCGAACAGTGTGGATAATAATAATAGTGCACGTGCATTAGACGAAACTGGAATATGCAAGCATTTAATACAAAAGGGCAGACAAGGTAATATGGACTCTTGGTTAAATCAGCAATAATGCATATAAGAGCCACTCAATATTTTCATTATGGCCTTCTCCTCTCAACCCCCAAAGAAAAGAAATAAAACTATTTACACGGTAAAGCTCCCAGCAAGCAAAAGAAGAACGAGAAATCTTTTTGGGTTTTCTTTTAGTTACTACTACTACAGGCATGAAAAGTAAACTAGCTAAAATCTACTAGCATGGATAGTACAGTGAAAAAGTATGAGCACCGACAACTAGAATGAGTGTGTGAACATGAATGTAATGTCAGTGAGAAATACGTACTCCCCCAAGCTTAGGCTTTTGGCCTAAGTTGGTCTATGGCCACGGCTGGCCTGGCGGATATCCGAAGTTGTAACTGGGGTCGTACTGAGATGCAGCGGCTATTGCCTGATGAGCTGCAGCTTGGAGGCGAGCTGCCTCTGTCCTCCTCTCATACTCGTTCGCCTCCTCCCTGGTTATAACATATCTCCCTTTTGCCTGAAAGTCAAAAAAAGTAGGAGCAGGGAGAGCAACATGGACAGTGCGACGCATGTCAAAGATTAGTCGGTATTGGAGAGATTGTTCATTCCTCTCAATAAACTGATGGCGAACCATATCATTAAATTCTAGATAAGCCGGAGGCAATTCCATATCATTTTCATGTATGGGTATCTCAAGAAAATTAGCCACACAGGTTGCATAAATTCCACCAAACAAGTCTCCACTTAAACTATTAAGATGCAACCTTCGTGCAACAATGGCCCCCAAGTTATATTGTTTATCTCCTAATACAGCACTCTTAAGAACACTAAGGTCGGGAACACACATGTGAGATGCCTCATCCTTTCCGTTAATGCTTCTACCTATAAAGAGAGCAAAATAATGTATGACAGGAAAGTGAATGCTCCCTATGGTAGCTTGTGTTATTTCTCTAGATTCCCCCACAGTGATACTAGCAAGAAATTTTTTTAATTCAGATTTGCCAGGTTCACTAACATTACCCCACTGCGGGAGTTTACAAGCAGTATTAAAATCTTCTAAGTCCATGGTATGAGATTTATCATAAAGATCAAATAGGATAGTGTGAGAATTGCGTGATGATGTAAATTTAAACCTTCTCACAAAGGAATCAGTTAGGTAATAATATTGGGGGCACTTATCTGACACGAAGCCCTCAAGTTCAGCGTTACGCACATATGCGTCGAATTCGTCCTTAATGCATGCTTGGACCATAAAATCTTCTAACGGCTATTCACAAGGCCGCACTTGAGCTTCTCTTGATAGTTCATAGTCCGGCTCATGTATTGCGAGCCTGGGTCCTTGCTTCTTTGAGGAAACACCTTGCTACATTTTCCTAAACATATTTCTTCCTCTGAAAAATTTCTGAAATTTTTAATGACTCAAAATAAAAGTGAACCAAATTGATAGCAACTACTCCCACAAGTGCCTAGAGACTATATCATGCATTAGAACTACTTGGGACCAAATAAACTTGACATGCAAGCTCAAGAACAGGGTCACCTAAGCAGCAAAAATTTGCAATAAATAAAGCACTAAAACAAAAACTAATGGGACCATTGGAGGAGTCACATACCGAAGAACAATCCCCCAAAGAAGTTTTGTGAGTGGAGCTTTGAGCAAGGAGATCGAAAATCGCAGCAAGATGAGCTAGAACACGAGTTTGAGCGAGGTGGTGATTTTTTCTAGAGGAAGACGAAGTCTATGGGTGCTGGAATAAGTGGAGCGGGGCCATGTGGGGCCCACGAGGTAGGGGGCGCGCCCAGGGGGTAGGGCGCGCCCTGCACCCTCGTGGCCAGGTGGTGGCTCCCCCTGGTGTGTTCTCAGTACCAAATATTCTTAAATATTATAGAAAAAAATCATATTTCAATTTCAGGGCATTTGGAGAACTTTTATTTTCGGGGTATTTTTCTATTGCAAAGATAACTCAGAAAACAGACAGAAAATACTATTTTGCTTTATTTAATCTAAATAACAGAAAGTAAAAGGAGGGTACAAAAGGTTGTGCTTTCTAACTTCATCCATCTCATGCTCATCAAAAGGAATCCACTAACAAGGTTGATCAAGTCTTGTTAACAAACTCATTCCGAATCGCATGAAACCGGAGAATTTTCGAATAGCACTAGGTTACCTCAACGGGGATATGCACATCCCCAACAATAAGATATCATATTTCTTTTTGACAGTAGAAAGAGGAAATTCAAAACCTCCAATACTAATAGTTGGAATTTTTCCAATAGAATTGATACTGTGAACTTGAGGTTGTTTCCTCGGAAAGTGTACCGTATGCTCATTACCATTAACATGAAAAGTGACATTGCCTTTGTTGCAATCAAAAACAGCCCCTGCAGTATTCAAAAAGGGTCTACCAAGGATAATCAACATACTATCGTCCTCGAGAATATCAACAATAACAAAGTCCGTTAAGATAGTAACGTTTTCAACCACGACAGGCACATCCTCAGAAATACCGACAGGTATAGCAGTTGATTTATCAGCCATTTGCAAAGATATTTCAGTAGGTGTCAACTTATTTAAATCTAGTCTATGATATAAAGAGAGAGGCATAACACTAACACCGGCTCCAAGATCACATAAAGCAGTTTTAACATAGTTTCTTTTAATGGAGCATGGTATAGTTGGTACTCCTGGATCTCCTAGTTTCTTTGGTTTTCCACCCTTAAAAGTATAATTAGCAAGGATGGTGGAAATTTCAGGTTCCGATATCTTTCTCTTATTAGTAACAATATCTTTCATATACTTCGCATAAGGATTCATTTTAAGGATATCAGTCAAACGCATACGCAAAAAGATAGGTCTAATCATTTCAGCAAAGCGCTCAAAATCCTCATCATCCTTTTTCTTGGATGGTTTAGGAGGAAAAGGCATGGGTTTCTGAACCCATGGTTCTCTTTCTTTACCGTGCTTCCTAGCGACAAAGTCTCTCTTATCACAACGTTGATTCTTCGATTGTGGGTTATTAAGATCAACAGCAGATTCAATTTCTACATCATTGTTATTGCTAGGCTGAGCATCATCATTAATATTATCACTAGGTTAATGTTCATTACCATATTGTGTTTCAGCATCAGAAATAGAAATATCACCGGGATTCTCAAGTGTGTCAGCAACAGGTTCACTAGAAGCATGCAAGGTCCACTGCTGGAATCAGCTAATTTGCTATCTGCCGGCTCTTTGCCGTCCGCTAGCTGACGGCAAAGAAGCTCTTTGCCATCAGCTACCCAAAAGCAGACGGCAAAGAAACGGCAGACGACAAAGAAGCTCTTTGCCATCTGCAAGCTCTTTGCCGTCAGCCAGCAGACGGCAAAGAATCTTTGCCGTCCGCTGGCAGACGACAAAGAGTGAGGTGGCCCCCACCCCCCGCCTGTTTGGAAAAAACTTAACGGCCCACCTCTTTGCCGTCCGCCAGCAGACGACAAAGAGGAAAAAAGGGTGGACGGCAAAGATAGGCGGACGGCAAAGAGGGCACTACCTAACGGCCCGTACCCCCCCTCGCCCGTTACTCACTTCTTCTCTCCTCGCCGTTCTCTCCTCCCACCCCGCCACCGCCCCGCCCCGGCCCCCCGCCGCCCCGGCCCGACCTCCACCGCACCCTCGCCGCCTCGACCTCCACCGCACCCTCGCCGCCTCTTCCACATCGCCCCGCCCACACCAGCCCGTGCCGCCGCCGACCCCGTCCGGCGTAGCCGGCCTCCCCGCCGCCCCGCACCCCTCCCCAACCTCCATCGCGGCCCGCCGCTCCTTCCACGTCGGCCAGCCGCGCCGCGGCCGTCCAAGCCCCGTACCGCCGCGCCCGTCCCCGCCCCGACGCCCGACCAACCGCCGTTGCCGCTGTAGCCGCGGGTCGACCGCCCCCCGAGGAGCGCCGCCCATCGCTGCCCCTCCCCTCCCCATCGCTGCGCCGCCTTGCTGCCGCCCCCTCCCCGACCCGTCGCCGCCCCCCACGGTGAGCCCCTGCCGCCCCCCTGTGTCCTATTTTTTTTTCTGTTTTTTTGTTTTTCTTTTCTGTTTAGATAAGGTTTTTTAGTTTAAGTTTTTTCAGTTTAGAATTAATTAGTTTAGGTTATTTAGTTTAATTAGTTTAGGTTTAATTAGTTTAGTTTTAATTAGTTTAGGTTTTTAGTTTAGGTTTAGGTTATATAGTTAGCTAGATTAGATTAATTAGATTGGATTATATTAGACTAGTGTTAGGTTTTAGTTAAATAGTCATAATTAAAGGAAGTGAAAAAAGATGAAAAAAGAAGACGAAAAGTAGAATAAGTAGAAGGGGGAAGAAGAAGAAGAAGAAGAAGAAGAAGAGGAGGAGGAGGAGGAGGAGGAGAAAGAAGAAGAAGAAGAAGAAGAAGAAGAAGAAGAAGAAGAAGAAGAAGAAGAAGAAGAAGAAGAAGAAGAAGAAGAAGAAAAGAAGTAGAAGACGGGGGATGAGAAGAAGTAGAAGAATGAGAAGTAGAAGTAGTAGAAGAATGAGAAGACCCCATGTGGTGACGTGTAGATGACATCATACGGCGGACGGCAAAGACACTAGAAAGTTTGCCGTCCGCTAGCGGACGGCAAAGGCACTAGAAAATTTGCCGTCCGCTGGCGGACGGCAAAGGCCTGCCGTTAGCCACTTAACGGACTGAGAGCACAATTTTTGCCGTCCGCTCTCTTTGCCGTCCGCTGCAGACGGCAAAGGGGCTTTGCCGTCCGCTGCAGACGGCAAAGGGGCTTTGCCGTCAGCCGCCAGGAAGCAGACGGCAAAGTAGCTGTTTACCGTAGCCTACTTTGCCGGAGCCTTTTGCCGTCCGCCGTTCGTGCCTTTGCCGTCCGCCGTGGCGGACGGCAAAATAGCTGTTTCCTGTAGTGGTCCTATCATTTTTCTTTTTCTTCCTCTTAGAAGAACTAGGTGCATCAACATTAGTTCTCTGAAAATCTTCCTCAATTCTCTTAGGGTGACCCTCAGGATACAAGGGTTCCTGAGTCATTTTACCCCCTCTAGTCATAACTCTAACAACATTATCATTTTTCTTATTATTTAATTCATTGAGCAAATCATTTTGAGCTTTAAGCACTTGTTCTACTTGAGTGGTAACCATAGAAGCATGTTCACTAATGAGTTTGAGTTCACCTTTAACTGTAGACATATAATTGATACGTCTCCAACGTATCTATAATTTTTTATTGTTCCATGCTATTATATATTCTGTTTTGGATGTTTAATGGGCTTATTTATACACTTTTATATTATTTTTGGGACTAACCTATTAACCGGAGGCCCAGCCCAAATTGTTATTTTTTGTCTATTTCAGAGTTTCGCAGAAAAAGAATATAAAATGGAGTCCAAACGGAATGAAACCTTCGGGAACGTGATTTTTGAAACAAACGTGATCTAGAGGACTTGGAGTGGACGTCAAGTAACAGACGAGGAGGCCACGAGGTAGGGGGGCGCGCCTACCCCCACAGGCGCGCCCTCCGCCCTCGTGGGCCCCTCGTGGCTCCACCGACCTACTTCTTCCTCCTATCTATATCTCCGTACCCCCAAACCATCAGGGGCATCCACGAAAACCTAGTTCCACCGCCGCAACCTTCTGTACCCGTGAGATCCCATCTTGGGGCCTTTTCCGGCGTCCTGCCGTAGGGGGCATTGATCACGGAGGGCTTCTACATCAACACCATAGCCTCTCCGATGATGTGTGAGTAGTTTACCTCAGACCTTCGGGTCCATAGTTATTAGCTAGATGGCTTCTTCTCTCTCTTTGGATCTCAATACAAAGTTCTCCTCGATTCTCTTGGAGATCTATTTGACGTAATCTTCTTTTGCGGTGTGTTTTTCGAGATCTGATGAATTGTGGGTTTATGATCAAGATTATCTATGAACAATATTTGAATCTCCTATGAATTCTTTTATGTATGATTGGTTATCTTTGCAAGTCTCTTCGAATTATCAGTTTGGTTTGGCCTACTAGATTGATCTTTCTTGCAATGGGAGAAGTGCCTGGCTTTGGGTTCAATCTTGCGGTGTCCTTTCCCTGTGACAGCAGGGGCAACAAGGCACGTATTGTATTGTTGCCATCGAGGATAAAAAGATGGGGTTTATATCATATTGCATGAGTTTATCCCTCTACATCATGTCATCATACTTAAAGCATTACTCTGTTCTTATGAACTTAATACTCTAGATGCATGCTGGATAGCGGTCGATGTGTGGAGTAATAATAGTAGATGCAGAATCATTTCGGTCTACTTGTCACGGATGTGATGCCTATATACATGATCATACCTAGATATTCTCATAACTATGCTCAATTCTATCAATTGCTCGACAGTAATTTGTTCACCCACCGTAATATTTATGCTATCTTGAGAGAAGCCACTAGTGAAACCTATGGCCCCGGGGTCTATTTTCCATCATATTAATCTTCCAACACTTGGCTATTTCTATTGCCTTTTATTTACTTTGCATCTTTATTTCTCTTTATCATAAAAATACCAAAAAATATCTTATCATATCTATCAGATCTCACTCTTGTAAGTGACCATGAAGGGATTGACAACCCCTTTATCGCGTTGGTTGCGAGGTTCTTATTTGTTTGTGTAGGTGCGTGGGACTCGAGCGTAGCCTCCTACTGGATTGATACCTTGATTCTCAAAAACTGAGGGAAATACTTATGCTACTTTGCTGCATCACCCTTTCCTCTTCAAGGGAAAAACCAACGCAGTGCTCAAGAGGTAGCAAGAAGGATTTCTGGCGCCGTTGCCGGGGAGGCTTACGCCAAGTCAAGTCAAGATTTGCTCTCCCGACAACGAGCCATTTCTGGCGCCGTTGTCGGGGAGTCTACGCAAAAGTCAACATACCAAGTACCCATCACAAACCCTTATCCCTCGCATTACATTATTTGCCATTTGCCTCTCGTTTTCCTCTCCCCCACTTCACCCTTGCCGTTTTATTCGCCCTCTCTTTCCGTTCGCCTCTTTCACTTGCTCCTCGTATTTTCTGTCGTTATGTCTGAAATTGGGGAAATTATTGTCGATATGGATAATAATAATAACGTGCAAAATTCTGATGCTCTTGCTGAAGAACCCCCTATCTTACATACAAAAAAATTCCGAATCGGTAGTGGTAATATCATTGGAAAAGGGGTTATTCAAGATTTCTTTACTTGTGCCGGTGCTTTGCCTTCTATAGGTAGTTCTATTCTCCATAGAACTAGTACTCTTGCGGACGCTATCGCCATGCTTATAGTTGAACATGAAAGGCAATTTATGCACATGCATCCTTGCGTACAAAGGATTTTCCTAGAATTTTCTAATATTGGACATTCTTCTTTAAAGCGCGCCGCTACTATCTTTTTGGCACATGAATTCAGATTTATAAAAAAAGAGGCTAAAGAAATCTTTGCGCACTATAGGGTGGACGCTGGCCGTCCTCCCATAGAGGCAATCCTCTTTGATCAAGAAGAGATAATGCGTTTCCAATCTTTAGACTATGTGGCTTTTAATGAAAACCTTAGAAAAAAGGTCCCTACCAATGTTCTAGTTGATAAAATTTCCGAACTTAATAATGATTTTGTTATTCGAAATAATGAGCTAGGATATTCTCTCGAGTATAGGCTCACGAAGTTCTGCCAAAAGAATGCTTATAATGATGAATTAGTTGTGCAATATGAAGGGCCGAAGGAGGAACCTATACCTTTCAAGATTGATCTTGGGGACTTCTGTCCCATTAAATTTAGCCCTTTTGATTACTTTTGTTTGCCTCAAAGGAAACTTGCTGCTGAACGTAGAGAATACGAAATGAGTTTTCGTGATCTATCCTATTATTATGGCAGTACCTAGATCTATCCGTGTTTTTATGCCTAGCTAGGGGCGTTAAACGATAGCGCTTGTTGGGAGGCAACCCAATTTTATTTTTAGTTTTTTTTTGCTTTTTGCTTCTGTTTAGGAATAAATCTTTGATCTAGCCTCTGGTTAGATTTGTTTTTATGTTTTAATTAGTGTTTGTGCCAAGTTAAACCTATAGGATCTTCTTGAATGATAGTTATTTGATCTTGCTGAAAATTCCAGAAACTTTCTGTTCACGAAAACAATTGTTAAAAATCACCAGAACGTGATAAAATATTGATTCTAATTGCGGAAGATCATTAAACAAACTGTCTAGGTCGTCCTATTTTGGTAGAATTTTTGGAGTTCCAGAAGTTTGCGTTAGTTACAGATTACTACAGACTATTCTGTTTTTGACAGATTCTGTTTTTCGTGTGTTGTTTGCTTATTTTGATGAATCTATGGCTAGTAAAATAGTTTATAAACCATAGAGAAGTTGGAACACAGTAGGTTTAACACCAATATAAATAAATAACGAGTTCAATACAGTACCTTGAAGTGGTGTTTTGTTTTCTTTCGCTAACGGAGCTCACGAGATTTTCTGTTAAGTTTTGTGTTGTGAAGTTTTCAAGTTTTGGGTAAAGATTTGATGGAGTATGGAACACGGAGTGGCAAGAGCCTAAGATTGGGGATGCCCATGGCACCCCGAGGTAATCCAAGGACACCAAAAAGCCAAAGCTTGGGGATGCCCCGGAAGGCATCCCCTCTTTCGTCCTCATCCATCAGTAAATTTACTTGGAGCTATATATTATTATTCACCACATGATATGTGTTTTGCTTGGAGCGTCTTGTATGATTTGAGTCTTTATTTGTTAGTTTGCCACAATCATCCTTGCTGTACACACCATTTGAGAGAGACACACATGATTCGGAATTTGTTAGAATACTCTATGTGCTTCACTTATATCTTTTGAGCTATATAGTTTTTGCTCTAGTGCTTCGTTTATATCTTTTAGAGCACGGCGGTGGTTATATTTTATAGAAATTATTGATCTCTCATGCTTCACTTATATTATTTTGAGAGTCTTAAACAGCATGGTAATTTGCTTTAATCATGAAATTAATCTTCCATATTGAGTTCATTAAATATCATGAGAAGTTAGATACTTGATAAGTGTTTTGAGATATAAAGGTGGTAATATTAGAGTGTGCTAGTTGAGTAATTGTGAAATTGAGAAATACTTGTGTTAAATTTGGCAAGTTCTGTAGCATGCACGTATGGTAAAAGTTGTGCAACAATTTTGACACATAGGTGTTCTTTTATTGCTTTCCTTATGAGTGGCGGTCGGGGATGAGCGGTGGTCTTTTCCTACCAATTTATCCCTCTAGGGGCATGCGTAGTAGTACTTTGCTTCGAGGGCTAATAAACTTTTGCAATAAGTATATGAGTTCTTTATGACTAATGTGAGTCTATGGATTATACACACTCTCAACCTTCCACAATTTTCTAGCCTCTACGGTACCGCGCATTGCCCTTTGTCACATTGAGAGTTGGTGCAAACTTCGCCGGTGCATCCAAACCCCGTGATATGATACGCTCTATCACACATAAGCCTCCTTATATCTTCCTCAAAACAGCCGCCATACCTACCTATTATGGCATTTCCATAGCCATTCCGAGATATATTGCCATGCAACTTTCCACCATTCCGTTTATTATGACACGTTTCATCATTGTCATATTGCTTTGCATGATCATGTAGTTGACATCGTATTTTGTGGCAAAGCCACTATTCATAATTTTTTCATACATGTCACTCTTGATTCATCGCATATCCCGGTACACCGTCGGAGGCATTCACATAGAGTCATATTTTGTTCTAAGTATTGAGTTGTAATTGTTGAGTTGTAAGTAATAAAAGTGTGATGATCATCCTTATTAGAGCAGTGTCCCATGTGAGGAAAGGATGATGGAGACTATGATTCCCCCACAAGTCGGGATGAGATTCCGGACTAAAAAAAAGAGAGGCCAAAGAAAAGAAAAAAAAAGAAGGCCCAAAGAAAAAAATGAGAGAAAAAGAGAGAAGGGACAATGTTACTATCCTTTTCCACACTTGTGCTTCAAAGTAGCATTATGATTTTCATGATAGAGAGTCTCCTATGTTGTCACTTTTATATACTAGTGGGAATTTTTCATTATAGAACTTGGCTTCTATATTCCAATGATGGGCTTCCTCAAAATGCCCTAGGTCTTCGTGAGCAAGCGAGTTGGATGCACACCCACTTAGTTTCTTTTGTTGAGCTTTCATATATTTATAGCTCTAGTGCATCCGTTGCATGGCAATCCGTACTCCTCTCATTGACATCAATTGATGGGCATCTCCATAGCCTATTGATTAGTCGTGTCAATGTGAGACTTTCTACCTTTTTGTCTTCTCTCATAACCCCCATCATTATACTTTACTCCACCCATAGTGCTATATCCATGGCTTACGCTCATGTATTGCGTAAGAGTTGAAAAGGCTGAAGCGCGTTAAAAGTATGAACCAATTGCTCGGCTTGTCATCGGGGTTATGCATGATGAGAACGTTTGTGTGAAAATATTGAAACATAGCCTAATTATATGATTTTGTAGGGATAAGCTTTCTTTGGCTATGTTATTTTGATAAGACATAATTGCATGGTTAGCATGTTCGAAGTATTATTGTTTTTATGTCAATATTAAACTTTTATCTTGAATCTTTCGGACCTAAATATTCATGCCACAATAAAAGATTTACATTAAGAAGTATGCCAAGAAGCATTCCACATCAAAAATTCTGTTTTTATCATTTACGTACTCGAGGACGAGCAGGAATTAAGCTTGGGGATGCTTGATACGTCTCCAACGTATCTATAATTTTTGATTGTTCCATGCTATTATATATTCTGTTTTGGATGTTTAATGTGCTTATTTATACACTTTTATTTTATTTTTGGGACTAACATATTAACCGGAGGCCCAGCCCAGATTGCTGTTTTTTTGCCTATTTCAGAGTTTCGCAGAAAAAGAATATCAAACGGAGTCCAAACGGAATGAAACCTTCGGGAACATGATTTTTGGAACAAACATGATCCAGAGGACTTGGAGTGGACGTCAAGTAACAGACGAGGAGGCCACGAGGTAGGGGGCACGCCTACCCCCCCCCCAGGCGCACCCTCCACCCTCGTGGGCCCCTCATGGCTCCACCGACCTACTTCTTCCTCCTATATATATATATATATATATATATATATATATATATATATATATATATATATATCTCCGTACCCCAAACCATCAGGGGCATCGATGAAAACCTAGTTCCACCGCCGCAACCTTCTGTGCCCGTGAGATCCCATCTTGGGGCCTTTTCCGGCGTCCTGCTGGAGGGGGCATTGATCACGGAGGGCTTCTACATCAACACCATAGCCTCTCCGATGATGTGTGAGTAGTTTACGTCGGACCTTCGGGTCCATAGTTATTAGCTAGATGGCTTCTTCTCTCTCTTTGGATCTCAATACAAGGTTCTCCTTGATTCTCTTGGAGATCTATTTGATGTAATCTTCTTTTGCGGTGTGTTTGTCGAGATCCGATGAATTGTGGGTTTATGATCAAGATTATCTATGAACAATATTTGAATCTCCTCTGAATTCTTTTATGTATGATTGGTTATCTTTGCAAGTCTCTTTGAATTATCAGTTTGGTTTGTCCTACTAGATTGATCTTTCTTGCAATGGGAGAAGTGCTTGGCTTTGGGTTCAATCTTGCGGTGTCCTTTCCCAGTGACCGCAGGGGCAGCAAGGCACGTATTGTATTGTTGCCATCGAGGATAAAAAGATGGGGTTTATATCATATTGCATGAGTTTATCCCTATACATCATATCATCATACTTAAAGCATTACTCTGTTCTTATGAACTTAATACTCTAGATGCATGCTGGATAGCGGTCGATGCGTTGAGTAATAGTAGTAGATGCAGAATCGTTTCGGTCTACTTGTCACGGACGTGATGCCTATATACATGATCATACCTAGATATTCTCATAACTATGCTCAATTCTATCAATTGCTCGACAGTAATTTGTTCACCCACCGTAATACTTATGCTATCTTGAGAGAAGCCACTAGTGAAACCTATGGCCCACGGGTCTATTTTCCATCATATTAATCTTCCAACACTTGGCTATTTCTATTGCCTTTTATTTTACTTTGCATCTTTATTTCTCTTTATCATAAAAATACCAAAAAAATTATCTTATAATATCTATCAGATCTCACTCTCGTAAGTGACCGTGAAGGGATTGACAACCACTTTATCGCGTTGGTTGCGAGGTTCTTATTTGTTTGTGTAGGTGCGTGGGACTCGAGCGTAGCCTCCTACTGGATTGATACCTTGGTTCTCAAAAACTGAGGGAAATACTTACGCTACTTTGCTGCATCACCCTTTCCTCTTCAAGGGAAAAACCAACGCAGTGATCAAGAGGTAGCAACAATCACTCAAGTGTTCAACCATATAAGCATTTCGTTTCAATTGTCTACCAACATAAGCATTGAAGTTTTCTTGTTTAACAATAAAATTATCAAACTCATCCAAGCATTGGCTAGCAGACTTATAACGAGGAATATCACCTTCATCAAATCTATAGAAAGAATTTACCTTTACTACCTGTGTCGGGTTATCAAGACCATGTAACTTGAATAGGTGGTAAATTCTTAACATCTTCAACTTTAATACCTTTTTCTTTCATAGATTTCTTTGCCTCTTGCATATCTTCAGGACTGAGAAATAGGATACCCCTTTTCTTCGGAGTTGGCTTAGAAGTTGGTTCAGGAGGTGTTCAATTATTTTCATTACTCAACATATTATTCAATAGCAATTCAGCTTGATCAACTGTTCTTTCCCTGAAAACACAACCAGCACAACTATCCAGGTGGTCTCTGGAAGTATCGGTTAGTCCATTATAAAAGATATCAAGTTTTTCATTTTTCTTGAGAGGATGATCAGGCAAAGCATTAAGTAACTGGAGAAGCCTCCCCCAAGCTTGTGGGAGACTCTCTTCTTCAATTTGCACAAAATTATATATTTCCCTTAAGGCAGCTTGTTTCTTATGAGCGGGAAAATATTTAGCAGAGAAGTAATAAATCATATCCTGGGGACTACGCACACAACCAGGATCAAGAGAATTAAACCATTTTTTAGCATCACCCTTTAATGAGAACGGAAATAATTTAAGGATATAGTAGTAGCGAGTTTTCTCATCATTAGTGAATAGGGTGGCTATATCATTTAATTTAGTAAGATGTGCCACAACAGTTTCAGATTCATAGCCATAAAAAGGATCAGATTCAACCAAAGTAATTATCTCAGGGTCGACAGAGAAATCATAATCCTTATCAGAAATACAGATAGGTGAAGTAGCAAAAGCAGGGTCATATTTTATTCTAGCATTCAAAGATTTTTCTTTCAGCTTAGCTAATAACTTCTTAAGATCATATCTATCATTGCAAGCAAGAAAGTCTCTAGCAGTTTCTTCATCCATAACATAACCCTCAGGCACGACAGGCAATTCATATCTAGGGGGAGAATCTTCATCATCACTTTCATCAATATTACCAGTTTCAATAATTTCATTTTCTCTAGCCCTAGCAAGTTGTTCATCAAGAAATTCACCTAATGGCACAGTATTATCAAGCATAGAAGTAGTTTCATCATAAGTATCATGCATAGCAGAAGTGGCATCATCAATTGTTGGGGAACGTAGTAATTTCAAAAATTTCCTACGCACACGCAAGATCATGGTGATGCATAGCAACGAGAGGGGAGAGTGTTGTCCACGTACCCTCGTAGACCGTAAGCGGAAGCGTTATGACAACGCGGTTGATGTAGTCGTACGTCTTCACGATCGACCGATCCTCAGTACCGAATGTACGGCACCTCCGCGTTCAACACACGTTCAGTTCGGTGACGTCCCGCGAACTCACGGTCCAGTAGAGCTCGAGGGAGAGTTTCGTCAGCACGACAGCGTGGTGACGATGTTGATGAAGCTACCGTCGCAGGGCTTCGCCTAAGCACCGCTACGATATGACCGAGGTGGATTATGGTGGAGGGGGGCACCGCACACAGCTGGGAGAGATCAATGATCAACTTGTGTCTATGGGGTGCCCCTTGCCTCAGTATATAAAGGAGGAGAAGAGGGGAGGCTGGCCGGCCCTAGAGGCGCGCCCAAGTGTGGAGTCCTACTAGGACTCCACCAAGAGGAAGGGAGGGAGAAGGAAGGAGAGGGAGGAAAGGAGGAAAGGGGGGCCGGCCCCCTAGTCCAATTCGGTTTGGGCTACGGGGGTCGTGCGCCCTGCCTTGTCCTGCCTCCTCTCTTCCACCATTTGGCCCATGAGGCCCAATACTTCTTCCCCCTTATTCCCGTAACTCCTCGGTACTTCGAAAAATACCTGAATCACTCGAAGCCTTTCCGATGTCCGAATATAGTCGTCCAATATATCGATCTTTATGTCTCGACCATTTCGAGACTCCTCGTCATGTCCCCGACCTCATCCGGGACTCCGAACTACCTTCGGTACATCAAACACATAAACTCATAATACCGATCGTCACCGAACGTTAAGCGTGCGGACCCTACGGGTTCGAGAACTATGTAGACATGACCGAGACACGTTTTCGGTCAATAACCAATAGCGGATCCTGGATGCTCATATTGGTTCTCACATATTCTACGAAGATCTTTATCAGTCAAACCGCATAACAACATACGTTGTTCCCTTTGTCATCGGTATGTTACTTTCCCGAGATTCGATCGTCGGTATCTCAATACCTAGTTCAATCTCGTTACTGGCAAGTCTCTTTACTCGTTCCGTAATGCATCATCCCGCAACTAACTCATTAGTCACATTGCTTGCAAGGCTTATAGTGATGTGCATTACCGAGAGGGCCCAGAGATACCTCTCCGACAATCGGAGTGACAAATCCTAATCTCGATCTATGTCAACTCAACAAGTACCATCGGAGACACCTGTAGAGCACCTTTATAATCACCCAGTTACGTTGTGATGTTTGGTAGCACACAAAGTGTTCCTCTGTTATTCGGGAGTTGTATAATCTCATAGTCATAGGAACATGTATAAGTCATGAAGAAAGCAATAGCAACATACTAAACGATCAAGTGCTAAGCTAACGGAATGGGTCAAGTCAATCACATCATTCTCTAATGATGTGATCCCGTTAATAAAATGACAACTCATGTCTATGGCTAGGAAACTTAACCATCTTTGATTCAACGAGCTAGTCAAGTAGAGCATACTAGTGACACTCTATTTGTCTATGTATTCACACATGTACTAAGTTTCTGGTTAATACAATTCTAGCATGAATAATAAACATTTATCATGAAATCAGGAAATAAATAATAACTTTATTATTGCCTATAGGGCATATTTCCTTCACTCTCCCACTTGCACTAGAGTCAATAATCTAGTTCACATCTCCATGTGATTTAACACCAGTAGTTCACATCACCATGTGATTAATACCCATAGTTCACATCGCCATGTGACCAACACTCAAAGGGTTTACTAGAGTCAGTAATCTAGTTCACATCGCCATGTGATTAACATCCAAAGAGTACTAAGGTGTGATCATGTTTTGCTTGTGAGAGAAGTTTAGTCAACGGGTCTGCCAAATTCAGATCCGTATGTATTTTGCAAATTTCTATGTCTACAATGCTCTGCACGGAGCTACTTTAGCTAATTACTCCCACTTTCAATATGTATCCAGATTGAGACTTAGAGTCATCTGGATCAGTGTCGAAACTTGCATCGACGTAACCCTTTACGACGAACCTTTTGTCACCTCCATAATCGAGAAACATATCCTTATTCCACTATGTATAATTTTGACCGTTGTTCAGTGATCTACTCCTAGATCACTATTGTACTCCCTTGCCAAACTCAGTGTAGGGTATACAATAGATCTGGTACACAGCATGTCATACTTTATAGAACCTATGGCTGAGGCATAGGGAATGACTTTCATTCTCTTTCTATCTTCTGCCGAGGTCGGGCTTTGAGTCTTACTCAATTTCACACATTGTAACACAGGCAAGAACTCTTTCTTTGAGTGTTCCATTTTGAACTACTTCAAAATCTTGTCAAGGTATGTACTCATTGAAGAACCTGATCAAGCGTCTTGATCTATCTCTATAGATCTTGATGCTCAATATGTAAGCTGCATCACCGAGGTCTTTCTTTGAAAAACTCCTTTCAAACACTCCTTTATGCTTTCCAGAAGATTCTACATCATTTCCGATCAACAATATGTCATTCACATATACTTATCAGAAATGCTGTAGTGCTCCCACTCACTTTCTTGTAAATACACGCTTCACCGCAAGTCTGTATAAAACTATATGCTTTGATCAACTCATCAAAGCCTATATTCCAACTCCGAGATGCTTGCACCAGTCCATAGATGGATCGCTGGAGCTTGCACATTTTGTTAGCACCTTTAGGATCGACAAAACCTTCTGGTTGCATCATATACAACTCTTCTTTAAGAAATCCATTAAGAAATGTAGTTTTGACATCCATTTGCCAGATTTCATAAAATGTGGCAATTTGCTACCATGATTCGGACAGACTTAAGCATCGCTACGAGTGAGAAAATCTCACCGTAGTCAACACCTTGAACTTTGTCAGAACCTTTTTTTGTCAAGTCTAGCTTTGTAGATAGAAACACTACTATCAGCGTCCATCTTCCTCTTGAAGATCCATTTATTTCCTATGGCTTGCCGATCATCGGGCAAGTCAACCAAAGTCCACACTTTGTTCTCATATATGGATCCCATCTCAGATTGCATGGCCTCAAGCCATTTCGCGGAATCTGGGCTCATCATCGCTTCCTCATAGTTCGTAGGTTCGTCATGGTCAAGTAACATGACCTCCAGAACAGGATTATCGTACCACTCTGGTGCAAATCTCACTCTGGTTGACCTACGAGTTTCGGTAGTAACTTGATTTGAAGCTTCATGATCAATATCATTAGCTTCTTCACTGATTGGTGTAGGTGTCACAGAAACCGGTTTCTGTGATGAACTACTTTCCAATAAGGGAGAAGGTACAATTACCTCATCAAGTTCTACTTTCCTCCCACTCACTTCTTTCGAGAGAAACTCCTTCTCTAGAAAGGAACCATTCTTCGCAACAAATGTCTTGACTTCGGATCTGTGATAGAAGGTGTACCCAACAGTTTCCTTTGGGTATCCTACGAAGACACATTTCTCCGATTTGGGTTCGAGCTTATCAGGTTGAAGCTTTTTCACATAAGCATCGTAGCCCCAAACTTTAAGAAACGACAATTTTGGTTTCTTGCAAAACCACAGTTCATAAGGCGTCGTCTCAACGGATTTCGATGGTTCCCTATTTAACATGAATGCAGCCGTCTCTAAAGCATAACCCCAAAATGATAGTGGTAAATCGGTAAGAGACATCATAGATTGCACCATATCTAATAAAGTACGGTTACGATGTTCGGACACACCATTACGCTGTGGTGTTCCAGGTGGCGTGAGTTGCGAAACTATTCCGCATTGTTTCAAATGAAGACCAAACTCGTAACTCAAATATTCTCCTGCACGATCAAATCGTAGAAACTTTATTTTCTTGTTACGATGATTTTTCACTTCACTCTGAAATTATATGAACTTTTCAAATGTTTCAGACTTATGTTTCATCAAGTAGATATACCCATATCTGCTCAAATCATCTGTGAAGGTCAGAAAATAACGATACCCTCCGCGAGCCTCAACACTCATCGGATCGCATACATCAGTATGTATTATTTCTAATAAGTCAGTTGCTCGCTCCATGGTTCCGGAGAACGGAGTCTTAGTCATCTTGCAAATAAGGCATGGTTTGCAAGCATCAAGTGATTCATAATCAAGTGATTCCAAAATCCCATCAGCATGGAGTTTCTTTATGCGCTTTACACCAATATGACCTAGACGACAGTGCCACAAATAAGTTGCACTATCATTATTAACTTTGCATCTTTTGGCTTCAATATTATGAATATGTGTATCACTATGATCGAGATCCAACAAACCATTTTCATTGGGTGTATGACCATAGAAGGTTTTATTCATGTAAACAGAACAACAATTATTCTCTAACTTAAATGAATAACCGTATTGCAATAAACATGATCAAATCATATTCATGCTCAACGCAAACACCAAATATCACTTATTTAGGTTCAACACTAATCCCGAAAGTATAGGGAGTGTGCGATGATGATCATATCAATCTTGGAACTACTTCCAGCACACATCGTCACCTCGCCCTTAACTAGTTTTTGTTTATTCTGCAACTCCCGTTTCGAGTTACTACTCTTAGCAACTGAACCAGTATCAAATGCCGAGGGGTTGCTATAAACACTAGTAAAGTACAAATCAATAACTTGTATATCCAATATACCTTTGTTCACTTTGCCATCCTTCTTATCCGCCAAGTATCTAGGGCAGTTCCACTTCCAGTGACCATTTCCTTTGCAGTAGAAGCACTCAGTTTCAGGCTTGGGTCTAGCTTTGGGTTCTTCACGGAAGCAGCAACTTGCTTGCCGTTCTTTTTGAAGTTCCCCTTCTTCCCTTTGCCCTTTTCTTGAAACTACCGGTCTTGTCAACCATCAACACTTGATGCTTTTCTTGATTTCTACCTTCGTCGATTTCAGCATCACGAAGAGCATGGGAATCGTTTTCGTTATCCCTTGCATATTATAGTTCATCACGAAGTTCTAGTAACTTGGTGATAGTGACTAGAGAACTCTGTCAATCACTATCTTATCTGGAAGATTAACTCCCACTTGATTCAAATGATTGTAGTACTCAGACATTCTGAGCACAAGCTCACTAGTTGAGCTATTCTCCTCCATCTTGTAGGCAAAGTACTGTCAGAGGTCTCATACCTTTCGACGCGGGCATGAGTCTGAAATACTAATTTCAACTCTTGGAACATCTCATTTGCTCCGTGGCGTTTCAAAAACGTCTTTGAAGCTCCGATTCTGAGCCGTAAAGCATGGTGCACTAAACTATCAAGTAGTCATCACATCGAGCTTGCCAAACGTTCATAACGTCTGCATTTGCTCCTGCAATCGGTCTGTCACCTACGGTGCATCAAGGACATAATTCTTCTGTGCAGCAATGAGGATAATCCTCAAATCACGGATCCAATCTGCATCATTGCTACTAACATCTTTCAACATAGTTTTTCTCTAGGAACATATCAAAAATAAACAGGGGAGCTAAACGCGAGCTATTGATCTACAACATAGATAAGCTATTACTACCAGGACTAAGTTCATGATAAATTAAAGTTCAATTAATCATATTACTTAAGAACTCCCACTTAGATAGATATCCCTCGAATCATCTAAGTGATCATGTGATCCATCTCAACTAAACCATGTCCGATCATCACGTGAGATGGAGTAGTTTTCAATGGTGAACATCACTATGTTGATTATATCTACTATATGATTCACGCTTGACCTTTCGGTCTCAGTGTTCCGAGGCCATATCTGCATATCCTAGGCTTGTCAAGTTTAACCCGAGTATTCTGCGTGTGCAGAACTGGCTTACACCCGTTGTATTTGAACGTAGAGCTTATCACACCCGATCATCACGTGGTGTCTCGGCACGATGAACTTTCGCAATGGTGCATACTCAGGGAGAACACTTATACCTTGAAATTTAGTGAGGGATCATCTTATAATGCTACCGTCAATCAAAGCAGAATAAGATGCATAAAGGATAAACATCACATGAAATCAATATAAGTGATATGATATGGCCGTCATCATCTTGTGCCTTTGATCTCCATCTCCAAAGCATCGTCATGATCACCATCGTCACCGGCGCGACACCTTGATCCCCATTCTAGCATCGTTGTCGTCTCGCCAACTATTGCTTCTACGACTATCGCTACCGCTTAGTGATAAAGTAAAGCAATTACAGGGCGATTGCATTGCATACAATAAAGCGACAACCATATGGCTGCTGCCAATTGCCGAGAACTCCGTTACAAAACATAATCATCTCATACAATAAAATATAGCATCATGTCTTGACCATATCACATCACAACATGCCCTGCAAAAACAAGTTAGACGTCCTCTACTTTGTTGTTGCAAGTTTTACGTGGCTGCTACGGGCTGAGCAAGAACCGCTCTTACCTACGCATCAAAACCACAATGATAGTTTGTCAAGTTACTGCTATTTTAACCTTCTCAAGGACCGGGCGTAGCCACACTCGGTTCAACTAAAGTTGGAGAAACTGACACCCGCCAGCCACCTGTGTGCAAAGCACGTCGGTAGAACTAGTCTCGCGTAAGCGTATGCGTAATGTCGGTCCGGGCCGCTTCATCCAACAATACCGCCAAACCAAAGTATGACATGCTGGTAAGCAGTATGACTTGTATCGCCCACAACTCACTTGTGTTCTACTCGTGCATATAACATCTACGCATAAACCTGGCTCGGGTGCCACTGTTGGGGAATGTAGTAATTTCAAAAACTTCCTACGCATACGCAAGATCCTGGTGATGCATATCAACGAGAGGGGAGAGTGTTGTCCACGTACCCTCGTAGACCGTCAGCGGAAGTGTTATGACAACGCGGTTGATGTAGTCGTACGTCTTCACGATCGACTGATCCTCAGTACCGAATGTACGGCACCTCCGCGTTCAGCACACGTTCAGTTCGGTGACGTCCCACGAAATCACGCCCAGTAGAGCTCGAGGGAGAGTTTCGTCAGCACGACGGCGTGGTGACGATGTTGATGAAGCTACCGTTGCAGGGCTTCGCCTAAGCACCGCTACGATATGACCGAGGTGGATTATGGTGGAGGGGGCACCGCACACGGCTGGGAGAGATCAATGATCAACTTATGTCTATGGGGTGCCCCTTGCCTCAGTATATAAAGGAGGATAGGAGGGGAGGCCGGCCGGCCCTAGAGGCGCGCCCAAGTGTGGAGTCCTACTAGGACTCCAAGTTTTACTAGGAGTCCACCAAGAGGAAGGGAGGGAGAAGGAAGGAGAGGGAGAAAAGGAGGAAAGGGGGGCCGGCCCCCTAGTCCAATTCAGTTTGGGCTAGGGGGGTCGCGCGCCCTGCCTTGTCCTGCCTCCTCTCTTCCACCACTTGGCCCATGAGCCCCAATACTTCTTCCCCGGTATTCCCGTAACTCCCCGGTACTCCAAAAAATACCCGAATCACTCGGAACCTTTCCGATGTCTAAATATAGTCGTCCAATATATCGATCTTTACATCTCGACCATTTCGAGACTCATGTCCCCCATCTCATCCAGGACTCAGAACCACCTTCGGTACATCAAAACACATAAACTCATAATACCGATCATCACCGAACGTTAAAGCGTGCGGACCCTACGGGTTCGAGAACTATGTAGACATGACCGAGACACATTTTCGGTCAAGTTCATCTTGGTTCCCACATATTATACGAAGATCTATATCGGTCAAACTGCATAACAACATACGTTGTTCCCTTTGTCATCGGTATGTTACTTGCCCGAGATTCGATCGTCGGTATCTCAATACCTAGTTCAATCTCGTTACTGGCAAGTCTCTTTACTCGTTCCGTAATGCATCATCCCGCAACTAACTCATTAGTCACATTGCTTGCAAGGCTTATAGTGATGTGTATTACCGAGAGGGCCCAGAGATACCTCTCCGACAATCGGAGTGACAAATCCTAATCTCGATCTATGCCAACTCAACAAGTACCATCGGAGACACCTGTAGAGCACCTTTATAATCACCCAGTTACGTTGTGACGTTTGGTAGCACACAAAGTGTTCCTCTGTTATTCGGGAGTTGTATAATCTCATAGTGATAGGAACATGTATAAGTCATGAAGAAAGCAATAGCAACATACTAAACGATCAAGTGCTAAGCTAACGGAATGGGTCAAGTCAATCACATCATTCTCTAATGATGTGATCGCGTTAATCAAATGACAACTCATGTCTATTACTAGGAAACTTAACCATCTTTGATTCAACGGGCTAGTCAAGTAGAGGCATACTAGTGACACTCTGTTTGTCTATGTATTCACACATGTACTAAGTTTCTAGTTAATACAATTCTAGCATGAATAATAAACATTTATCATGAAATAAGGAAATAAATAATAACTTTATCATTACCTCTAGGGAATATGTCCTTCATCAATAGCATGCGACATATCAGAATTAATAACAGAAGCAGGTTTAGGTGTCGCAAGTTTACTCAAAACAGAAGGAGAATCAAGTGCAGAGCTAGATGGCAGTTCCTTACCTCCCCTCGTAGTTGAGGGATAAATCTTGGTTTTCTCGTCTTTCAAGTTCCTCATAGTGATCAACAGATATAAATCCCAAGTGACTCAAAGAATAGAACTATGCTCCCCGGTAACGGCACCAGAAAATAGTCTTGATAACCCACAAGTATAGGGGATCGCAACAGTTTTCGAGGGTAGAGTATTCAACCCAAATTTATTGATTCGACACAAGGGGAGCCAAAGAATATTCTCAATTATTAGCAGTTGAGTTGTCAATTCAACCACACCTGAAAGACTTAATATCTGCAGCAAAGTAGTATGGAAGTAAAGGTAACAGTGGCAAAAGTAACAGTAATAGTTTTGTAGTAATTGTAACAGTGGCAACGGAAAAGTAACTAAGCAAAGATCAACATGTGAAAAGTTCGTAGGCATTGGATCAGTGATGGATAATTATGTCGGATGCGATTCTTCATGCAACAGTTATAACATAGGGTGACACAGAACTAGCTCCAGTTCATCAATGTAATGTAGGCATGTATTCCGAATATAGTCATATGTGCTTATGGAAAAGAACTTGCATGACATCTTTTGTCCTACCCTCCCGAGGCAGCGGGGTCCTATTGGAAACTAAGGGATATTAAGGCCTCCTTTTAATAGAGTACCGGACCAAAGCATTAACACTTAGTGAATACATGAACTCCTCAAACTACGGTCATCACCGGGAGTGGTTCCGATTATTGTCACTTCGGGGTTACCGGATCATAACACATAGTAGGTGACTATTGACTTGCAAGATAGGATCAAGAACTCACATATATTCATGAAAACATAATAGGTTCAGATCTGAAATCATGGCACTCGGGCCCTAGTACCAAGCATTAAGCATAGCAAAGTCATAACAACATCAATCTCAGAACATAATGGATACTAGGGATCAAACCCTAACAAAACTAACTCGATTACATGATAAATCTCATCCAACCCATCACCGCCCAGCAAGCCTACGATGTAATTACTCACGCACGGCGGTGAGCATCATGAAATTGGTGATGGAGGAAAGTTGATGATGACGACGGCGACGGATTCCCCTCTCCGGAGCCCCGAACGGACTCCAGACCAGCCTCCCGAGAGAGATTAGGGTTTGGCGGCGGCTCCGTATCGTAAAACGCGATGAATCCTTCTCTCTCATTTTTTTCTCCCCGAACGTGAATATATAGAGTTGGAGTTGAGGTCGGTGGAGCACCAGGGGGCCCACGAGGCAGGGGTGCGCCCAGGGGGGCAGGCGCACCCCCACCCTCGTGGACAGGGTGTGGGCCCCTGGTCTTGATTCTTTCGCCAGTATTTTTTATAAATTCCAAAAATATTCTCCATGAAGTTTCAGGTCATTCCGAGAACTTTTATTTCTGCAGAAAAATAACACCATGGCAATTCTGCTGAAAACAGCGTCAGTTGGGTTAGTTCCGTTCAAATCATACAAGTTAGAGTCCAAAACAAGGGCAGAAGTGTTTGGAAAAGTAGATACGATGGAGACGTATCAAGGAGGCATCTCCGGTGAGCTTCCTTGGCTGCGGTGGCGGGTCTATGTGGTGCCCCTCTTCGGCGGGCGCGCGTTTGTGGGTGGCCTCGCGGAGATGTGTGCCAGCTACCATGGTGGGGCGACTCGAGGGTCTCGCTGGGGAGTTCGGTAGGAGGGATGGGTGGCCTTGATGCGGTCGCGCCACCTGTCGCCGGCACGTTTGTCGGTCCGGATGCGTCTGCTCCTCCTTCTCCCCCTTTCCTCTTGTTCGGCGGGGAGCTTGGTTGGAGGTATGGGTGGCCTCGATGCGGTCGCGTCACCTGTCGCTGACACACCTCTGTGCCGGTCCGAATGCGTCCGCTCCCCTTTCTCCCCCTTTCCTCGGCCACGGGCGGGTTGGCGCAGGACTACCAGCGGAGCGCCTGCGGGTGGTTCCGTCGGTCGAGGGCTGCTGATTGGCCCAAAGTCGGGGCCTTTGTGTAGGTCTCGAGGTGGTCTGGATGCAGGGCGGCGGCTTTGGCAGCGGGAGGCGCGACATTTGGGGGCGAAGCCCGCGTCTCTGGTGCGGGTAGGCAACCATGGCCACTTGGGTGGCGTGTTTGCGGGTGGTTGACGGAGTTAGGGCGCGATGGAGGGGTGTGAGCGCCGAGGTACACCACTGGCCCAGTCATTTGACTGGCCGACGGTGGCGGTGGCAGTTGACATCGTTCCCTTCCTGAAAGCTCCGTCGTGGCGTTACCACTCCTGTCATCTTGCTCCGGGTGAAAACCTGATCTTCGGGATCGGGCAGTGGCGGCTATCCATGGTCGTAACCTTCTGGGAGGCACCGCTTTGGAGTCCTAACTTCGTCGTTGTTTGGCTCACCTCTCTTCGTGGAGATCTCCATCGGCCCCAAGCGGTCTTCCTTGCCCATCTGTAGTTTGCTTGGTTTTCTGTGGGGTGGTGTGTCGGTGCCCGACACCTTTGTATCTTGCCCTGGGTGTGTGGGTTGTGTGCGGTGGTGGTGTGCGTTTGTATCGGTCTCTCAGATGTAATCGGTGATGGTTGGTTTATAATTTAAAGCGGGGGGAAACCCTTTTTCGGTAATAACAGACGTTTTTGCAGTTCGTCTTACATTCAGATATAGAGGGAGCATAATTCTTCTTCCGGCGGAAAATATATATTGACTCAACCTTGATATTACTGATGTTGGCATAGTTTGTATGGGTACAATATGTATTTGGTCAAAATAGCTCAATGTGCCTAATTCTATGTTATTTTTGTTCTTTGTGGGAAGTGTTTAGGGCTATATTGCCCACAAAGAGATGAAATACATTGGATTCACATGCATGCAACACCTAATACTATGTGTTAGTTATTTCTCACAAGTTACCAGAACCACCTAGAAGGAGAATAAATGTTACAATACTAAATAAGAGGTGAGCATGTGACTAGGATATCAAATAAATGAAATCTATCTCTTATATCATAAAAAGAATTCTTATATCATGAAAAATTCCATATCTGAAATAGATTGCACTATAAATAATTGTATCCCACCTCAAATACAAATTCCATTTTTACACCTTTTTTAACACAGTACAGACGCAAGCGCTCATACATACGCGCATACACTCACCCCTATGAACACACACGCACACCCTACCCCTGTGAGCACCTTCGAGAGACTGAGCCGGCATATCATCTTGAGAATTACGAAGTCACCTTAGTCACCTCGTCGTCGACGGGAACGTCTCCTCCCACTGAAAGCGTATCGCCGCAAAATCCTGAAATAAATTCAGGAACAATGCGAGCACCAGGACTTGAACCCTGGTGGGTTGGGGACTTATTTTCACACCATACAAGATGACACTTCGGCACGTGGGAAATTGCATGGAGAAATCAACTCATGCATGACTATTGATGCATATAGTTGCTTTTAGGTGTGTTTGATGAGGACATCAATACTATTGTTACACCCAAAGCCCCTGCTACTCTACATACTGGACCAATTACTAGAGCTCGCGCACGCCAATTAAATTACCAGGTACTTTCGTTTCTTGGTAATGATTCTAATGTTCATGAGAATATGATGCTGCCTAAATTGGATACATTTGTTTTGCTTACAAATGAAGGGCCTAGCTTGGAGAAGGATGAACATTGGAGCAAGAACAAGCATGGAGTTGATGGCATGCGCAAGGGAAACAAGAACAGAGTTTCCGGTGATGATTTCAGGACTTTGAAGCCACCATAATGAGTACATGAAGCCTTGGACGAAATATACAAGATGCCACTTCATAAATTTCGTCCAGAGGCTATTCTAGGTGCTGCATCACCTTATTATTGGGCCAGGCCCATGTAATTTCGAAATACGTGAATATAGGCTGTTTTTAGAGTCCGTATGTGTGGGGAAACAAGAGTTAGGGTTGGTTTCGGACCCCTCCTCCAAGGGCCATGAAATCCCCCCCCCCTCTTACTCCATATATACATCCCTTAGGGCATCGTTTAGGCTTTGGGTTTTGTTTAGATTAAAAGTTCGCCATAGCTGCAACTTCGCGTACTTCGTTTGTGTTCAACGACTAGACCAAGACGTCAATAACCTCTCACAGTTGGTTTAGCGATTGCTAAGGCGCGACGTCCTCGCACGTTCATAGTCGGATCGTCAAAGTCGACTTCCTCCAAAACGATAGCCACCATCTCATCGAAAGATGGGACACCTTTGCCTCTATCAAGTGGTATCAGATTTCCAGGTTGCTCGGTGAGATTTTACAGTTTTTTGTAGTTTAGATCGAGTCTGTTCTTCATACCTACAGTCCACGAAAAAGCCACAAAAAAATTAGGGTTAGTTCATCATATCCGAACAAATCTGAGCCTTTGCATAATCTTTTTAGGGTTTTTGCTTTGTTGAATTTGCGGTTGCATCGTCGTGTCTAGTTGCTGGTCTTAGCGTCTAGTCTTTTAGAGTTTCGAGTTCTGATCATAAGTTGTCACGCCGTCGCCGCACCATCATCATCGTCCCTGCCATCTACCACCACCGCTTATCTGCCACCGATCCATATCCATATACCCTCACCAATCCATATCCATATACCACCACCAATTCGTATCCATATACCACCACCGCTGCCATATCTTACCATCCTATATCCACCACCAATCCGAGTCTTTTCATATTAGGTTTGTTTTCAAGATCCATCTAGTTTCCGTTTCGTGTTTCTTTGCCTGAGTAGGTCTCGGAAAAAAAAAGTCTGGAGACCCCCGGGCAGTTTTTAGGCCAAAATTTCACCGACCGAAAATATTTTTTCCCTATCCTGTTTTTAGGCTTTTCTGAGTCTTTTGAGACACTCGCCATCAGAGTGATTTTTTGTCGCACATTTTCATCGTCGCTGCCCTGATTTCCAAAAAAAATTAGTCAAAAAATTCCGTGCCTATCCTGTTAATTTGACTTGGGAAGAGTTTTGAGACACTCGCCATTATTGCGATTTTTCGCAAAAAAGGAGCGCAAAAAAAAGAGGGCGATTTTTTTTCCAGAGTGGGCTTTTCCCTTGTTTCTGTGCCGCGCCATGATTTTGTTAGTGTCCTAGGCTCGCGTCTCTAGTACGGTCTAGCCTAGGACCAGCACAGTACCGTCGTTGAGCGTTTATTCAACTTTGCATCTCTGAATTGATTATTGCTGACCCTTTTTGCTACCATATTATAAGCGTTCCTAGCTCCATATACATCTACGTCGTGCGTTTGTCTCTCCCTGGTAATCGCTGTATCCAAGCTTAGAGAGTTTTGACTACAACGGTTGCCGATCACCGCCGCTGCTGGGTAAGAACTGGTAAGAATTTGAGATTTGCTAGACGGATTTGTGACACCCACCACCACCACTTGTTAATAGTCTGTAGGATCATATTATTGTGTGTTTCTATTGCTGCTAACCATGGCAGGATCACAAGCCGACGAGATTGACTGGGAGAACTTGACGAACAAGGAGCTTCATGATAAGTTTCAGCAAATGATGAGTGGACAGGTGAAAGATGTGCTAAACAGATTTGAAGAGGCCAGGGAGAAGATAGATGGCATTGAGAAGGCGTTCGAAACAAAGCTTGATAACAAGTTTAATGAATTGCTCGCGCGTCTTCCACAACCGCCGCCCGCTGCACCTGTTGCACATCTACAACAACAACATCGCCTTCCAAATCAAGTGGGACGAGCACAACGCGTTTCCCTTGAGCCTGGTCAAACTTCTGGTGCCGGTGTACCTACTGTTGATGCTTTTGTAGCTCCTGCTACTACTGTAGAGGTGGAGGACCATTACGAGGATGAGGTTGATCAAAATCAGAACTACGTGCAACCACCAGCACCACCACCACCAGGTCGTCCTCATGCATATCATCACAACGGTAGGGCTGCACCACCACCTGAGGTACGAGATCATGACCATCTTCCAAAACTAAAATTGAATATTCCACCATTTGAGGGTAGATATGTTCCTGATATATATCTTACTTGGGAGTTAGAAACTGAACAACGGTTTACATGTTTACAATATCCTGAGGAGAGACGTGTTCCTGCTGCTGTTTGTGCTTTCACTAGTTTTGCATGTGTTTGGTGGTCTGAACATTGTAGATTATATCCCATTCCAGCTACTTGGGCTTCTTTGAAAACTGCTATGCGTACTCGTTGGTTCCACCTTATTATCAACGTGAATTACTTCAAAAATTGCAGCGCTTAAGACAAGGAAAAAATTCTATAGAAGAATATCATCAGGAATTACAAACTGGCATGATTAGATGTGGTATTGTTGAGGAGAATGAAGCTATGCTTGCACGTTTTATGGGTGGATTAAATAGAGAGATTTAGACCATTCTAGAGTATAAGGAGTATAATAATATCACTCGTTTATTCCATCTTGCTTGTAAAGCTGAACGTGAAGTGCAGGATCGACAGGCATTGGCGCGGACTAACTTTTCTGCAGGTCGACCTTCATCATGGGCACCGCGTGCATCCTCTACTTCCACACATTCTACTGCACCAACACCTCCATCAGCTGCCACCTCCAGCCGTGATACATGGAAGCAGGCACAACCACCACTATCTGCCGAGAGCACACCTATCGGGCCTGCACAGAGCTCTTCTTCTTCGATGGCATCAACAGGGCACACAAGTGATATTATTTGTCGTCATTGTAAGGGAAGAGGTCATTATGCGAAAGAATGCAAATCTCAGCGTGTGATGATTGCTACTGAGGATGGTGGGTATGAGTCCGCTAGTGACTATGATGAGGAGACTTTGGCTCTTATTACACGTGAAGAACATGGTGGAGATGATTCTGATCATGAGACGCAATACATGGCTCCTGAAGGTATGAATGTTTAGTTGCTCAACGTGTTTTGAGTGTGCAGGTCACACAAGCTGAACAAAATCAGAGGCATAATTTGTTCCATACAAAGGGAGTTGTGAAGGAACGTTCTGTTCGCGTCATCATAGATGGAGGGAGCTGCAACAACTTGGCTAGCATGGAGATGGTGGAGAAGCTATCTCTCACCACAAGACCACATCCACATCCTTACTACATCCAATGGTTCAACAACAGCGGCAAGGTTAGGGTAACATGTACTGTTCGTGTGCATTTTAGTATCTCTACATATGCTGATTATATTGATTGTGATGTGGTACCTATGCAAGCATGTTCCTTATTACTTGGTAGACCATGTCAATTTGATAAAAAATATGTACACCATGGTAGAAACAATCAGTATACACTTGTTCATAAGGATAAAAATATTACTTTGCTTCCTATGACTCCTGATTCCATTTTGAAAGATGATATTAATAGAGCTAATAAGGCAAAACAGAAGAAAAATAAGAGTGAAAATCAGATTGTGGCAAAAGAATTTGAGCAAAAAATGAAACCTAATAATAAACCATCTAGTGTTGCTTCTGAAATTAAATTGAGAAGTGCATGTTTACTTGCCACAAAATCTGATATTGATGAGCTAGATTTCAGCAAATCTGTTTGCTATGCTTTTGTGTGCAAAGAGGCATTATTTTCATTCGAGGACGTGCCTTCCTCTTTGCCCCCAGTTGTCACTAACATTTTGCAGGAGTTTGCTAACGTCTTTCCACAAGACGTGCCACTGGGATTACCACCTATTCGAGGGATTGAGCATCAAATTGACTTAATTCCCGGTGCATCGCTACCCAACCGTGCACCATACCGTACCAATCCAGAGGAGACGAAGGAGATTATGTGTCAAGTACAGGAGCTGCTCGAGAAAGGTTATATACGCGAATCTCTTAGTCCTTGTGCTGTTCCTATTATACTAGTTCCCAAAAAGGATGGTACGTCGCGTATGTGTGTTGATTGTAGAGGCATTAATAATATTACTATTCGTTATCGTCATCCTATTCCTAGGCTAGGTGATATGCTTGATGAATTGAATGGCTCTACAATATTCTCCAAAGTTGATTTGCGTAGTGGATACCATGAAATTCGTATGAAATTGGGAGATGAATGGAAAACAACATTTAAAACTAAGTGTGGTTTATATGAATGGTTAGTCATGCCTTTTGGGTTAACTAATGCACCTAATACTTTCATGAGACTAATGAACAAAGTTTTACATGCTTTCATTGGACGATTTGTGGTAGTCTATTTTGATGATATACTGATTTATAGCAAATCTTTGGAAGAACATTTGGAACATTTACGTGATGTTTTTATTGCTCTACGTGATGCACGTTTGTTTGGTAACCTTGGGAAGTGCACCTTTTGCACCGACCGAGCTTTTGTTTTTGGCTATGTTGTTACTCCACAGGGAATTGAAGTTGATAAAGCCAAGATTGAAGCTATTGAGAGTTGGCCGCAGCCTAAAACGGTCACACAAGTGAGGAGTTTTCTTGGACTCGCTGGTTTCTATAGGCGTTTTGTGAGAGATTTCAGCACCATTGCTGCACCTCTCAATGAGGTTACAAAGAAGGATGTGCCTTTTGTTTGGGGTACCGCACAGGAAGAAGCCTTCACGGTATTGAAAGATAAGTTGACACATGCTCCTTTACTCCAACTTCCTGATTTTAATAATACTTTTGAGCTTGAATGTGATGCTAGTGGAATTGGATTAGGAGGTGTGTTATTACAAGATGGCAAACCTGTTGCATACTTTTCTGAAAAATTGAGTGGGCCTAGTCTGAGCTATTCTACTTATGATAAAGAATTATATGCTCTTGTTCGGACCTTAGAAACATGGCAACATTATTTATGGCCCAAAGAATTTGTTATACATTCTGATCATGAATCTTTCAAACATATTAAAACTCAAGGAAAACTGAACCGTAGACATGCTAAATGGGTTGAATTCATTGAGACTTTCCGTTATGTCATTAAACACAAGAAGGGTAAAGAAAATGTTATTGCTGATGCATTGTCTTGTCGTTATACTATGCTTTCACAACTTGACTTTAAAATATTTGGTTTGGAGACCATCAAAGAACAATATGTGCATGATGCTGAATTTAAAGATGTATTACATAATTGTAAGGAAGGGAGAACATGGAACAAGTTCGTCGTTAACGATGGATTTGTGTTTTGTGCTAACAAGCTATGCATTCCAGCTAGCTCCATTCGTCTTTTGTTGTTGCAGGAGGCGCATGGAGGAGGATTAATGGGACACTTTGGAGTGAAGAAGACGGAGGATATACTTGCTACACATTTCTTTTGGCCAAAGATGAGACGGGATGTTGAGCGTTTTGTTGCTCGCCGCACTACATGTCAAAAAGCTAAGTCACGACTCAATCCTCATGGTTTATACATGCCTTTGCCTGTACCTAGTGTTCCTTGGGAGGATATATCTATTGACTTTGTTTTAGGGTTACCTCAAACAAAGAAGGGGAGGGATAGCATATTTGTTGTCGTGGATAGGTTCTTGAAAATGACACACTTTATACCATGTCATAAAAGCGATGATGTTGTTAATGTTGTTGATTTGTTCTTTCATGAAATTATTCGCTTGCATGGTGTGCCAAATACTATTGTTTCAGATCGTGATACTAAATTTCTTAGCCACTTCCGGAGATGTTTATGCGCTAAGTTGGGGACTAAACTGCTTTTTAGTACTACATGTCACCCCCAAACTGATGGACAAACTGAAGTAGTCAATAGAACATTGTCTACTATGCTTAGGGTTGTTTTGAAGAATAACAAGAAAATGTGGGAAGAATGCTTGCCTCATATTGAATTTGCTTATAATCGTTCATTGCATTCTACTACTAAGATGTGCCCTTTTGAAATTGTGTATGGTTTCCTTCCTCGTGCACCTATTGATTTGTTGCCTCTTCCATCTTCGGAGAAGGTTAATTTTGATGCTAAACAACGTGTTGAATTGATCTTAAAAATGCATGAGTTAACTAAGGAAAACATTGAGTGTATGAATGCTAAATATCAACTTGCTGGAGATAAGGGTAGAAAACATATTGTGTTTGCACCTGGAGATCTTGTTTGGTTACATTTGCGTAAGGGTAGATTTCCTGATTTGCACAAACCAAAGCTAATGGCACATGCTGATGGTCCTTTTAAGGTGTTAGAGAAAATAAATGATAATGCATATAAACTTGAGCTGCCTGCAGATTTTGGGGTTAGTCCCACTTTTAACATTGCAGATTTGAAGCCTTATCTGGGTGAGGAAGATGAGCTTCCGTCGAGGACGACTTCATTTCAAGAAGGGGAGGATGATGAGGACATCAATACCATTGTTACACCCACAACCCCTGCTACTATACATACTGGACCAATTACTAGAGCTCGCGTGTGCCAATTAAATAACCAGGTACTTTCGTTTCTTGGTAATGATTCTAATGTTCATGAGAATATGATGCTGCCTAAATTGGATACATTTCTTTTGCTTACAAATGAAGGGCCTAGCTTGGAGAAGGATGAACATTGGAGCAAGAACAAGCATGGAGTTGATGGCATGCGCAAGGGAAACAAGAACGGAGTTTCCGGTGATGATTTCAGGACTTTGAAGCCACCATAATGAGTGCATGAAGCCTTGGACGAAATATACAAGATGCCACTTCATAAATTTCGTCCAGAGGCTATTCTAGGTGCTGCGTCATGATGTCTACTACACAACCTTCTTCTTGTAGACGTTGTTGGGCCTCCAAGTGCAGAGGTTTGTAGGACAGTAGCAAATTTCCCTCAAGTGGATGACCTAAGTTTATCAATCCGTGGGAGGTGTAGGATGAAGATGGTCTCTCTCAAGCAACCCTGCAACCAAATACCAAAAAGTCTCTTGTGTTCCCAACACACCAAATACAATGCTAAATTGTACAGGTGCACTACTTCAGCGAAGAGATGGTGATACAAGTGCAATATCCATGGTAGATATAGGTTTTTGTAAGCTGAAAATATAAAAACGGCAAGGTAACTAATGATAAAAGTGAGCGTAAACGGTACTGCAATGGTAGGAAACAAGGCCTAGGGTTCATACTTTCACTAGTGAAAGTTCTCTCAACAATAATAACATAATTGGATCATATAACTATCCCTCGACATGCAACAAAGAGTCACTCCAAAGTCACTATTAGCGGAGAACAAACGAAGAGATTATGGTAGGGTACGAAACCACCTCAAAGTTATTCTTTTTGATTGATCTATTCAAGAGTTCGTAGTAAAATAACACGAAGCTATTCTTTTCGTTCGATCTATCATAGAGTTCGTACTAGAATAACACCTTAAGACACAAATCAACCAAAATCCTAATGTCACCTAGATACTCCAATGTCACCTCAAGTATCCATGGGTATAATTATACGATATGCATCACACAATCTCAGATTCATTTATTCAACAAACACAAAGTACTTCAAAGAGTGCCCCAAAGTTTCTACCGGAGAGTCAAGACGAAAACGTGTGCCAACCCCTATGCATAAGTTCACGAGGTTACGGAACTCGCAAGTTGATCACCAAAACATACCTCAAGTGAATCACGTGATATCCCATTGTCACCACAGATAAGCACATGCAAGACATACATAAAGTGTTCTCAAATCCGTAAAGAATCAATCCGATAAGATAACTTCAAAGGGAAAACTCAATCCATTACAAGAGAGTAGAGGGGGAGAAACATCATAAGATCCAACTATAATAGCAAAGCTCGCGATACATCAAGATCGTACCACCTCAAGAACACGAGAGAGAGAGAGATCAAACACATAGCTACTGGTACATACCCTCAGCCCCGAGGGTGAACTACTCCCTCCTCATCATGGAGAGCGCCAGGATGATGAAGATGGCCACCGGTGAGGGATCCCCCCTCCGGCAGGGTGCCGGAACAGGGTCCCGATTGGTTTTTGGTGGCGACAGAGGCTTGCGGCGGCGGAACTCCCGATCTATTCTGTTCTCTGATGTTTTAGGGTATATGGATATATATATAGGCAAAAGAAGTCGGTCAGGGGAGCCACGAGGGTGGGGGCGCGCCTCCCTGCCTCGTGGCTTCCTCGAAGCTTACCTAACGTCTACTCCAAGTCTCCTGGATTGCTTCCGTTCCAAAAATAACTCTCCCGAAGGTTTCATTCTGTTTGGACTCCGTTTGATATTCCTTTTCTTCGAAACACTAAAATAGGCAAGAAAACATCATTTTGGGCTGGGCCTCCGGTTAATAGGTTTGTCCCAAAAATAATATAAAAGTGTTTAGTAAAGCCCATAAACATCCAAAACAGATAATATAATAGCATGAATACTTCAGAAATTATAGATACGTTGGAGACGTATCTCCACCCCCAAGCTTAATTCCTGCTCGTCCTCGAGTAGGTAAATGTTAAAAGAAAGAATTTATGAAGTGTGAATGCTAGCAGGTGCACAAGTTTGATCAATGATAATTTCAATCACCTTTTCTAGCATCATTATATATCATAACAGTAGCTCAACTCATAGGACTTCTCATGATCAAGTAACAAGCTATTCACATGTTAAAGTATAGATCATAAACTTTCTTGAAAACTAACAAACCGTGTTATTAGTCATCAAACAATTACAATTCATCTTATTTTCAAGAAGGGTCTATGTCAGAGCTTTGATTCAGCAAACTTCACATACTCAATTATCATTTAGTCTTTCACAATTGCTAACACTCACGTGATATTTATGGGTTCAAAGTTTTAATCAGACACAGAGAAAGATAGGGGCTTATAGATTCGCCTCCCAACCTTTTACCTCAAGGGTAATGTCAACTATAATAGTTCATGATGCCTTACATCTAATTGGATATATATATCAGGATCTTTCCAACACAATATGCTTGCCAAAGGATAAAATGTAAAAAGGAAAGGTGAAGATCACCATGACTCTTGCATAAGGTATAAGACAAGAATAAAAGATAGGCCCTTCGCAGAGGAAAGCAGAGGTTGTCATGCACTTTTATAGTTGGATGCACAAAATCTTAATGCGAAAGAACGTCACTTTATATTGCCACTTGTGATAGGGACCTTTATTATGCAGTCCGGCGCTTTTATTGCTTCCACATCACAAGATCGTATAAAGCTTATTTTCTCCACACTAATAGATCATACATATTTAGAGAGTAATTTTTATTGCATGCACCGATGACAACTTACTTGAAGGATCTTACTCAATCCATAGGTAGGTATGGTGGACTCTCATGGCAATACTAGTTTAAGGGATGTTTGGAAGCACAAGTAGTATCTCTACTTGGTGCAAAGAATTTGGCTAGCATGAGGGGGGAAGGCAAGCTCAGCATGTTGAATGATCCATGACAATATACTTTATTTCAGATATAAGACAACATAACCCATTACGTTGTCTTCCTTATCCAACATCAACATTTTAACATGTCATATTTTAATGAGTGCTCACAATTACAAAAGATGTCCAAGATAGTATATTTATATGTGTAATCTCTCTTCCCTCAATATTCTTTCATGAATTGTTCAAGTGACCAATACAATGTTTGCTAACCTTCAATAAATTTACCACCTCCACTTCTTATATGTGAAGTCATTACTCCCCTTGGGATAAGCAGATGAAACATATATAATTTCAGATTTATTATATTCAATTCATTCAACCATTTACTCATAGGATATATGTGAAGCACATGAATGAATAACAAACTACTCCGAAAGATATAAGTGAAGATCAATGAGTAGTTAAATAATTATGTAGTTTGTGAAGACTCTCTCTCATTTAAGAATTTCAGATCTTGATACTTTATTCAAACACCAAGCAAAACAAAATAAAACGACATTTTAAGGATAGCACTCATGATGTGAAGAAGCAAAAATTTAGGCTCAACCGATACTAACCGATAATCGTTGAAGAAAGGTGGGATGCCAATCGGGGCATCCCCAAGCTTAGACGCTTGAGAATTCTTGAAATATTATCTTGGGATGCCTTAGGCATCCCCAAGCTTGAGCTTTTGTGTCTCCTGAATTCCTCTCATATCACTGTCTCCCTAAATTTCAAAAGCTTCATCCACACAAAACTCAACAAGGACTAGTGAGATAAATTAGTATAAACCAATGCAAAAACCTTATCATACTCTACTGTATCAAATCACTAAAATTATTATTCAACATTGCATACTAAATGCCTCTGCATATTTAATAGTCCTATCCTCAAATAGAATCATTAAAGAAGCAAACATATGCAAACAGTGCAAACATAACAGAAATCTGCCTAAACAGGACAGTCTGTAAAGAATGCAGCAAGATCCATACTTCCCTAGCTCCAAAAATTATTAAAGAAAATTCCCACTATAGTAAATTTATCATAGCTTATTATGCAAAAGGTTTCAACATTTTATCACATTCTCACATTTCTAGAGAATTTTTGCAACAGCGGTAAACTTTCTGTTTTCAAACAGCAACATGAAGACTTGTAAAATAGGCATAGTGAAGGCTATCAATGCCACTTTTATTGAAATAAAAGATGCAAAAAAAATTCTAAATAAAATCAAGCAAATACTAACAAAATAAATTGACCCTCCAAGCAAAACACATATCATGTGGTGAATAAAAATATAGCTCCAAGTAAAGTTACAGATGAACGAAGACGAAAGAGGGGATGCCATCCGGGGCATCCCCAAGCATCGGCTCTTGGTTGTCCTTGAATATTACCTTGGGGTGCCTTGGGCATCCCCAAGCTTAGGCTCTTGCCACTCCTTATTCCATAGTCCATCGAATCTTTACCCAAAACTTGAAAACTTCACAACACAAAACTCAACAGAAAATCTTATGAGCTCCGTTACTATGAGATAATAAATCACCACTTAGGTACTGTTGTGAACTCAATCTAAATTCGTATTGGTGTAATATCTACTGTATTACAACTCCTCTATGGTTCATACCCTCTGATACTACTCATAGATTCATCAAAATAAGCAAACAACACATAGAAAACAAAATCTGTCAAAAACAGAACAGTCTGTAGTAATCTGTATCAAACATATACTTATGGAACTCCAAAAATTCTGAACTAAATTGGTGGACCTGAGGAATTTGTTTATTAATCTTCTGCAAAAAGAATCAACTTAAAATCTCTCTTCTGTAAAAAATTACAGCTAAACTCGTGAGCGCAAAGTTTCTGTTTTTTACAGCAACATCACCTTAACTTCCACCCAAGTCTTCCCAAAGGTTCTACTTGGCACTTTATTGAAACAAAACCTATAAAACATGATTACTACAGTATCTTAATCATGTGAACACACAAAAACAGTAGGGGTAAATATTGGGTTGTCTCCCAACAAGCGCTTTTCTTTAATGCCTTTTTAGCTAGGCATGATGATTTCAATGATGCTCACATAAAAGATAAGAGTTGAAACATAGCGGGAGCATCATGAAGAATATGACTAGCACATTTAAGTCTAACCCACTTCCTATGCATAGGTATTTTGTGAGCAAACAACTTATGGGAACAATAATCAACTAGCATAGGAAGGCAAAACAAGCATAACTTGAAAACTTTAAGCACATGGAGAGGAAACTTGATATTATTGCAATTACTACAAGCATATATTCCTCCCTCATAATAATTTCAGTAGCATCATGAATGAATTCAACAATATAACCAGCACCTAAAGCATTCTTTTCATGATCTACAAGCATAGAAATTTTATTACTCTCCACATCAGCAAATTTCTTCTCATGAATAGTAGCGGGAGCAAACTCAATAAAATAACTATCATGTGAAGCATAATACAATTGAAAATTAAAGTCATGATGACAAGTTTCATGGTTATGTTTATTCTTTATAGCATATGTGTCATCACAATAATCATCATAGATATGAGGCATGCTTTCATCATAATAAATTTGCTCATCAAAACTTGGGGGACTAAACATATCATCTTCATCAAACATAGCATCCACAAGCTTGTGGCTTTGCATATCATTAGCATCATGGGTATTCAAAGAATTTATACTAAAAACATTGCAATCATGCTCATGATTAAAAGATTTAGTGCCAAGCATTTTAATGCATTCTTCCTCTAGCAATTGAGCACAATTATCGGAATCCTTATTTTCACGGAAGACATTAAAAAGATGAAGCATATGAGGCACCCTTAACTCCATCTTTTTTGTAGTTTTCTTTTATAAACTAAACTAGTGATAAAACAAGAAACTAAAAGATTTGATTGCAAGATCTAAAGATACACCTTCAAGCACTAACCTCCCCGGCAACGGCGCCAGAAAAGAGCTTGATGTCTACTACACAACCTTCTTCTTGTAGACGTTGTTGGGCCTCCAAGTGCAGAGGTTTGTAGGACAGTAGCAAATTTCCCTCAAGTGGATGACCTAAGGTTTATCAATCCGTGGGAGGCGTAGGATGAAGATGGTCTCTCTCAAGCAACCCTGCAATCAAATAACAAAAAGTCTCTTGTGTCCCCAACACACCCAATACAATGGTAAATTGTATAGGTGCACTAGTTCGGTGAAGAGATGGTGATACAAGTGCAATATGGATGGTAGATATAGGTTTTTGTAAGCTGAAAATATAAAAACAGCAAGGTAACTAATGATAAAAGTGAGCGTAAACGGTACTGCAATGGTAGGAAACAAGGCCTAGGGTTCATACTTTCACTAGTGCAAGTTCCCTCAACAATAATAACATGATTGGATCATATAACTATCCCTCAACATGCAACAAAGAGTCACTCCAAAGTCACTAATAGCGGAGAACAAACGAAGAGATTATGGTAGGGTACGAAACCACCTCAAAGTTATTCTTTCTGATCGATCTATTCAAGAGTCCGTAGTAAAATAACACGAAGCTATTCTTTCCGTTCGATCTATCATAGAGTTTGTACTAGAATAACACCTTAAGACACAAATCAACAAAAATCCTAATGTCACCTAGATACTCCAATGTCACCTCAAGTATCCATGGGTATGATTATACGATATGCATCACACAATCTCAGATTCATCTATTCAACCAACACAAAGTACTTCAAAGAGTGCCCCATAGTTTCTACCGGAGAGTCAAGACGAAAACGTGTGCCAACCCCTATGCATAAGTTCACGATGTTACAGAACTGCAAGTTGATCACGAGAACATACATCAAGTGAATCACGTGATATCCCATTGTCACCACAGATAAGCACATGCCAGACATACATAAAGTGTTCTCAAATCCTTAAAGACTCAATCCGATAAGATAACTTCAAAGGGAAAACTCAATCCATTACAAGAGAGTAGAGGGGGAGAAAAATCATAAGATCCAACTATACTACAAAAGCTCGCGATACATCAAGATCGTACCACCTCAAGAACACGAGAGAGAGAGAGAGATCAAACACATAGCTACTGGTACATACCCTCAGCCCCGTGAGAGAGAGAGAGCGCCGGGATGATGAAGATGGCCACCGGTGAGGGATCCCCCCTCCGGCAGGGTGCCGGAACAGGGTCACGATTGATTTTTGCTGGCTACAGAGGCTTGCGGCGGCGGAACTCCCGATCTATTTTGTTCTCTGATGTTTCTAGGGTATATGGATATATATAGTCAAAAGAAGTCGATCAGGGGAGCCACGAGGGGCCCACGAGGGTGGGGGCGCTCCTAGGGGGTAGGGCGCGCCTCCCTGCGTCGTGGCTTCCTCGAAGCTTCCCTAACGTCTACTCCAAGTCTCCTGGATTGCTTCCGTTCCAAAAATAACTCTCCCGAAGGTTTCATTCCGTTTGGACTCTGTTTGATATTCCTTTTCTTCGAAACACTGAAATAGGCAGGAAAACAACATTTTGGGCTGGGCCTCCGGTTAATAGGTTAGTCCCAAAAATAATATAAAAGTGTTTAGTAAAGCCCATAAACATCTAAAATAGATAATATAATAGCATGAATACTTTATAAATTATAGATACGTTGGAGACGTATCACGTCACCTTATTATTGGGCCAGGCCAATGTAATTCCGAAATACTTGAATATAGGCTGTTTTTAGAGTCCGTATGTGTGGGGAAACAAGAGTTAGGGTTGGTTTCGGACCCCTCCTCCAAGGGCCACGAAATTCCCCCCTCTTACTCCATATATACAGCCCTTAGGGCATCGTTTAGACTTTGGGTTTTGTTTAGATTAAAAGTTTGCCATAGCTGCAACTTCGCGTACTTCGTTTGTGTTCAACGACCAGACCAAGACGTCAGAGAACCCCACCTTGATCAATAAATCTTTCGTCTTATATTCGCAATATCAAGATTGCAATCTTAGTTTCTTGTTTGTTCTTCGTTTGCCTGCAGTAAATAGACCTTCGTGGTCAGGTTGATCGTGCTCCGGCGTGGTCAATAACCTCTCGGAGTTGGTTTAGCGATTGCTAAGGCGCGACGTCCTCACAAGTTCGTAGTCGGATCGTCAAAGTCGACTTCCTCCAAAACGATAGCCACCATCTCATCGAAAGACGGGACACCTTTGCCTCTATTAGTGTTGGTCGCATATTACTCATAAGATATTAGACAACAAAAGTACATTAGAATTATTTCATTGGGAGCATGGCTCTTGGAGCCGGCCAAAGAACTAATTTCTTCAAAAGAAAAGAGAAACAACTAATGCTGCTAGAAATCACCAGTGCCACATCATAATCACTAGTAGCCATGGTTTAATAATGCGCTAAAGTGCAAAATTAAATAAGAGCAAACAACATTTTTCACTGTCATGCTATTACTATGTTGTGTATCTCCTAGTGACATGAGTGAGCACACGAGAAGATAGCTTTTTTAACCACCTAGACTTAATTTGGCTATTTGAGAACCATTGCATCATATTCGTCTTAAAACCAAACACACCAGATCGATATTTAGGTGAGCCATCGCCTTCTCTCTGGAAAAAAAGCTTAGGGGTCCTATACCTTTCGCCAGCACTTCTGCCGGACAACCTCGTCTTCGGTGGCCTTAGGGCCACGGGCGTGCGGTGGATCTCGGCCCTTGCGGGCGGGAGTGCTTCATTTTTAGATGTTTCTTTGATTTTTTTTGGAGTTTGTGTCATGCTTAGGAAGGCGAGATGGCGGTGGTTCCCTGAAGATGGAATAAGGTTCTTGCTGCCTAGCCCCCGTCCTTATGGTGAGTCTAGCATCGTTGGACGGGTGTGAAGGTGTGTCTCCGGCAGATCTCGGAAGACTTGGTCGGTGGTTGCCTTTGGTGGATCTACTCGGATCCTATGTTCGTTTGTCTCTGCTAGTGTGTTTTCAGGTTGAATCCTTCCAATCTATGCGTCTTTTCATCGACGGTGGTTGGTCTGGTGTGCTGGTTTTATAGGGTCTTAACACGACGAATTCCCAACTATCTACTATTACAAGTTTTGCCCGGGTCCTGTGAGGGAGTGGTGATCACGGCGGCGCACCTTCGGTTCACTTTAGTGCTTGTAGTGGTTGCTAGGTGGCCTACGAATCTGGATACAATTTTTTTAAAATATTTGGTGTTCATTGTGCTGCCATGGTTGAAGATGAATATATAGAAAGTTTTTCCTTAAAAAGGTAAATAGGTGATGCCTTGCTACTAATAGGTGGTGTTATAAGGACATGGTTGTTCTGATCCCGAGCTCATGTGAGCTCGGGTAAACAGTAAAATCAAAAAAATATTCAAAAGAAAAATCTCTTTTTTGTTACGTTTATTATGAATGTCATCCGGTAATGAATCTTTGCAACCTATCAAAATATTTGACAATGTTTGGCACAAAAAAAAGATCAGATTTATTGTTTTTTTACTGTTCACCCAAGCTCACTTGAGCTTGGGATTAGAACAACACTTTTGATGTTATAACCTCTAGAATGAATACCCTTCACATTGTAGTTCCGAGAATAGCTCGAGGTTTCTCACTATTAATGCATGAATGTAATTGTGGGCGCAGTTCTAGACTTTTAGTACATTAGGATGCTAATTGTTTTCGAAGGTCTTAACGATGGTGATCTCTTAAATCAAACAGTAGCTATCTTGGTTCCCCTGTAAAGTGCTAGTTTTTCTTTTGGGAATCCCCATTATTGTTGGATACCAATCATGACTTAGAATATTGACCTTCTTCGCCAAGATATGAAGATTCCCTTCAAAAGATTATCATTATTCCTTGTAGTAGCTGTGGTGGCACAAGTTAGACAATCAGACCCCGGAACGTAAACCATCACAAGGAAGAATTATTGTTAATCATGAAGGCACTGCCTTGCTGTGGTGGCGCAGTGGTTAGCTCATGCATCCAATCCAAGCATTATTATTCTGAACCCTTAAAAGCCAGGCCAGTCTCCACAAATCTCCCGACTAAACTACGCTGCTCTGTTCAACAACGCAGCAAAAGAGTTGAAACAAAAAATACGCAGCAAAAATACATGGGCAAAGCATCGGACTCGCCTGTCTTCCAACAGAAAAGAGATGGAGAGGAGGAAAAGAAATAGACAAGCAAAAGACCCACGCGTGAATCACTCCACGCTGGCCGTGGGGGCGCATGTGCTGCGGGATGGGCCGACTATACGCTGGAGCGTGGCCCGCGCCGTATCTCCAGGGAAAGGTACGAGCACTCCGTGAGGGAGGGGAGGGACGGCGGAGCGCGGAGCAGCGGACGGTCGCGATCTGCCGCGAGCCGACCATTTGGGCCCCGTGCTGCTGCGACCGTGCCGGGGTAGTATTGCCATTCCGGGTGGCTCATAGGATAGGACCGCGTCCCTTTTGCCGGTGCAGCGGTTGCAGGTGGGGCGGGAGGTTTTCCCGGCGCATTCGTTCCACTCTTTTTCCGAAAATACTAATAGACGAATGTTTGCTGGGAGGGAGCTCCCAGCAAGCGACCTTAAAGCCGTTGGATCGTGATCAAACACATAACATTTTAAAAAATACACTACATCACTGTCATTTTTGCTTAAACACGACTACTATCCCATCCGTACATGACAAGTCCCTCACAAATGCCAACAATTTTAGTTATTTTAGCATGGCAATTAGGCGTTCGCTGGCAATTTCTCCCCAGCGAACATTCACCAGGTAAATGGGTCCTTTTTTCCCTGATGATCGTGTGCAAGGTGCTCTCCTTTTATAATGCGTACCATGAGGGATATTTTGTTTCTTCAAGAAGTCCTAACGCCATATATTAAGTATCACCTGTCCATACAAAACACAGTGTTTCAAAAAAAAATGTTACACTAAAATTCATGAGGGTGTCAAAATCTTCTTCCTCCAACATCCACTGGTGGCGCGTGGTGAGTGTAGCTCGTTGCCGTCTCTAGGCTCCCACCTCAGCAGGGTAAACTTATTTAAACCCGGTAGCTTGTAGAAGCAGCTGCTGGCAAGTGTCGTTGCAGATAAGGGGGCACCCGTGGAAACGAATTGCGAAGCAAATCGCCGCCCTAGAGAAGAAAGCACCGTAAAGGGTCTGTAGAAACTCCGAAGACCAAGAAAGCCGGCTGAATCCAGATGGATCCACCAAAACAAAAATTGACATGATCCCGAAAGACATGCTAGAGACATAGCTCAACACGCCCTCCATCGGCAATGGTAAGCACACCAACGGAATGGGAAAAGAGCGAGGAAGACATTATTCCCACACTAGGATACCGTTGCCGCCTCATTGCCCCAAACAAGACACGAAGGTCCCTTAAAGAAAAACTGAGACCGATCACCCATGCCGTGATACGCCAGATCCATGTCTGATGTCGAGGTCACCACCGCTCAGGGCCGTGCATCGACGCCCTCTTCAACGGTGACCTAGCCAGTTCGGACCACTGTTGAAGATTGTCGCACTGGATCACCAGCGCCGCCGTTGGGCGTCACCTGCCGAAGACCGCACCTTAGCAACTCGTCTCCGTCGATGACCCACAACAGCACAACAACTCCTTCGCGAAAGGCCCCCGATCAGCAACCTCCCCACTGGCATCGACGCTGCCCGGCTTTGCAAGGCGAGAACGAGAGGAGGGTGACGGCTAGGATTTCATTCACTCGGCTCGACTCTCTCCCACGAAGCATTTCTTTAAATAAGAGGGATTGTGTCATATATATAACAAAGAAAGAGGTGGTTCTTATTTGAGATCTGACATTTTCCTCTAAGGGGAACAACACTTTGAATATTACAGAAAGTAGACCACCTCCATGAAACACTAAAAGGGAATGACATGGAATAAAATTTTACTCAACATGTTGCTACTGCTTTCTTCATGACTTATACATGTTCCTATGACTATGAGATTATGCAACTCCCGTTTACCGGAGGAACACTTTGTGTGCTACCAAACGTCACAACGTAACTGGGTGATTATAAAGGTACTCTACAGGTGTCTCCAAAGGTACTTGTTGGGTTGGCGTATTTCGAGATTAGGATTTGTCACTCCGATTGTCGGAGAGGTATCTCTGGGCCCTCTCGGTAATGCACATCACTTAAGCCTTGCAAGCATTGCAACTAATGAGTTTGGTGCGGGATGATGTATTACGGAACGAGTAAAGAGACTTGCCGGTAACGAGATTGAACTAGGTCTTGAGATACCGACGATCGAATCTCGGGCAAGTAACATACCAATGACAAAGGGAACAACGTATGTTGTTATGCGGTCTGACCGATAAAGATCTTCGTAGAATATGTGGGAGCCAATATGAGCATCCAGGTTCCGCTATTGGTTATTGACCGGAGACGTGTCTCGATCATGTCTACATAGTTCTCGAACTCGTAGGGTCCGCACGCTTAAAGTTTGATGACAGTTATATTATGAGTTTATGTGTTTTGATGTACCGAAGGTAGTTCGGAGTCCCGGATGAGATCAGGGACATGACGAGGAGTCTCGAAATGGCCGAGACGTAAAGGTCGATATATTGGACGACTATATTCGAACTTCGGAAAGGTTCCGAGTGATTCGGGTATTTATCGGAGTACCGGAGAGTTACGGGAATTCGCCGGGGAGAAGTATTGGGCCTTATTGGGCCATACAGGAATAGAGGAGAGAGGCCAAAAGGAAGGAGGCGCGCACCCCCCCTCTGGTCCGAATTGGACAAGGGGTGCAGCCCCCCTTTTCCTTCTCCCTCTCCCCCTCTTTCCTTCTCTCCTACTCCAACAAGGAAAGGAGGAGTCCTACTCCCGGTGGGAGTAGGACTCCCCCCTTGGCGCGCCCTCCTCCTTGGCCGGCCGCCTCCCCCTTGCTCCTTTATATACGGGGCAGGGGGGCACCCCATAGACACAACAATTGATCGTTTGATCTTTTAGCCGTGTGCGGTGCCCCTCTCCACCATACTCCACCTCGATAATACTGTAGCGGTGCTTAGGCAAAGCCCTGCGTCGGTAGAACATCATCATCGTCACCACACCGTCATGCTGACGAAATTCTCCCTCAACACTCGCCTGGATCGGAGTTCGAGGGACGTCATCGGGCTGAACGTGTGCTGAACTCGGAGGTGTCGTGCGTTCGGTACTTGATCGGTCGGATCGTGAAGACGTACGACTACATCAACCGCGTTGTGCTAACGCTTCCGCTTTCGGTCTACGAGGGTATGTGGACAACACTCTCCCCTCTCGTTGTTGTGCATCGCCATGATCTTGCGTGTGCGTAGGAAATTTTTGAAATTATTACGTTCCCCAACAGTGGTATCAGAGCCAGGTTTTATGTGTTGATGTTATATGCACGAGTAGAACACAAGTGAGTTGTGGGCGATATAAGTCATACTGCTTACCAGCATGTCATACTTTGGTTCGGCGGTATTGTTGGATGAAGCGGCCCGGACCGACATTACGCGTACGCTTACGCGAGACTGGTTCTTCCGACGTGCTTTGCACAGAGGTGGCTGGCGGGTGTCAGTTTCTCCAACTTTAGTTGAACCGAGTGTGGCTACGCCCGGTCCTTGCGAAGGTTAAAACAGCACCAACTTGACAAACTATCGTTGTGGTTTTGATGCGTAGGTAAGAACGGTTCTTGCTAAGCCCGTAGCAGCCACGTAAAACTTGCAACAACAAAGTAGAGGACATCTAACTTGTTTTTGCAGGGCATGTTGTGATGTGATATGGTCAAGACATGATGCTATATTTTATTGTATGAGATGATCATGTTTTGTAACCGAGTTATCGGCAACTGGCAGGAGCCATATGGTTGTCGCTTTATTGTATGCAATGCAATCGCCATGTAATTATTTTACTTTATCACTAAGCGGTAGCGATAGTCGTAAAAGCAATAAGTTGGCGAGGCGACAACGATACTACGATGGAGATCAAGGTGTCGCGCCGGTGACGATGGTGATCATGACGGTGCTTCGGAGATGGAGATCACAAGCACAAGATGATGAGGGCCATATCATATCACTTATATTGATTGCATGTGATGTTAATCTTTTATGCATCTTATCTTGCTTTGATTGACGGTAGCATTATAAGATGATCTCTCACTAAAATTTCAAGATAAAAGTGTTCTCCCTGAGTATGCACCGTTGCAAAAGTTCTTCGTGCTGAGACACCACGTGATGATCGGGTGTGATAGGCTCTACGTTCAAATACAACGGGTGCAAAACAGTTGCGCACGCGGAATACTCAGGTTAAACTTGACGAGCCTAGCATATGCAGATATGGCCTCGAGACACGGAGACCGAAAGATGTTTTGAACATCATGGACCATATGAGATGTTCCAGGAGTTGAAGTTAATATTTCAAGCAAATACCCGAGTTGAGAGATATGAAGTCTCCAACAAGTAATATAGCTAAAAGATGGAGGAGAATAGCTCAAGCAGTGAGCATGTGCTCAGATTGTCTGGGTACTACAATCGCTAGAATCAAGTGGGAGTTAATCTTCCAGATAAAATAGTGATTGACAGAATTCTCTAGTCACCATCACCAAGTTAGTAGAACTTCGTGATGAACCATAGTATGCAAGGGATGACGAAAGTAATTCCCGAGCTCTTCGTGATGCTGAAATCGACGAAGGTAGCAATCAAGAAAAACATGAAGTGTTGATGGTTGACGAGACCACTAGTTTCAAGAAAAGGGCAAAGGGAAGAAGGGGAACTTCAAGAAGAACGGCAAGGAAGTTGCTGCTCAAGTGAAGAAGCCCAAATCTGGTCCTAAGCCTGAGACTAAGTGCTTCTACTGTAAAGGGACTGGTCACTGGAAGCGGAACTACCCCAAGTATTTGGTGGATAAGAAGGATGGCAAAGTGAACAAAGGTATATTGGATATACATGTTATTGATGTGTACTTTACTAGTGTTTATAGCAACCCCTCAGCATTTGATACTGGTTCAGTTTCTAAGAGTAGTAACTCGAAACGGGAGTTGCAGAATAAACAGAGACTAGTAAAAGGCGAGGTGACGATGTGTGTTGGAAGTAGTTCCAAGATTGATATGATCATCATCGCACACTCCCTATACTTTCGGGATTAGTGTTGAAACTAAATAAGTGTTATTTGGTGTTTGCGTTGAGCATGAATATGATTTGATCATGTTTGTTGCAATACGATTATTCATTTAAATTAGAGAATAATTGTTGTTCTCTTTACATGAATAAAACCTTCTATGGTCATACACCCAATAAAATGGTTTGTTGGATCTCGATCGTAGTGATACACATATTCATAATAATGAAGCCAAAAGATGCAAAGTTAATAATGATAGTGCAACTTATTTGTGGCACTGCCGTTTAGGTCATATTGGTGTAAAGCGCATGAAGAAACTCCATGCTGATGGGATTTTGGAATCACTTGATTATGAATCACTTGATGCTTGCGAACCGTGCCTCATGGGCAAGATGACTAAAACGCCGTTCTCCGGAACTATGGAGAGAGCAACAGATTTGTTGGAAATCATACACACAGATGTATGTGGTCCTATGAATATTGAGGCTCGTGGCGGATATCGTTATTTTCTCACCTTCACAGATGATTTAAGCACATATGGGTATATCTACTTAATGAAACATAAGTCTGAAACATTTGAAAAGTTCAAAGAATTTCAGAGTGAAGTTGAAAATCATCGTAACAAGAAAATAAAGTATCTACGATCAGATCGTGGAGGAGAATATTTGAGTTACGAGTTTGGTCTACATTTGAAACAATGCGGAATAGTTTCGCAACTCACGCCACCCGGAACACCACAACGTAATGGTGTGTCCGAACGTCGTAATCGTACTTTACTAGATATGGTACGATCTATGATGTCTCTTACTGATTTACGGCTATTGTTTTGGGGTTATGCTTTAGAGACGGCTGCATTCACGTTAAATAGGGCACCATGGAAATCCGTTGAGACGACGCCTTATGAACTGTGGTTTGGCAAGAAACCAAAGGTGTCGTTTCTTAAAGTTTGGGGCTGCGATGCTTATGTGAAGAAGCTTCAACTTGATAAGCTCGAACCTAAATCGGAGAAATGTGTCTTCATAGGATACCCAAAGAAGACTGTTGGGTACATCTTCTATCACAGATCCGAAGGCAAGACATTCGTTGCTAAAGAATGGATCCTTTCTAGAGAAGCAGTTTCTCTCGAAAGAAGTGAGTGGGAGGAAAGTAGAACTTGATGAGGTAACTGTACCTGCTCCCTTATTGAAAAATAGTTCATCACAGAAACCGGTTCCTGTGACGCCTACACCAATTAGTGAGGAAGTTAATGATGATGATCATGGAACTTCAGAAGTTGTTACTGAACCTCGTAGGTCAACCAGAATAAGATCCGCACCAGAGTGGTACGGTAATCCTGTTCTGGAGGTTACTGAAAGTGCAAGTATCACTTAGATTATATTTTGGTGTGATGACAATGTGGTTAGTGGAACTAATGTTGGTTGCTAAAGTTTATCTCGGGACGTTGGTTCCAAGGTGTCCATTGATGGAGGTGTGCGACCCCCCAGTCCAAAAAGATCAAAGGCGTGGTTACCGGCGACTCGAAGGTTTTTCGTTTTGGTTCGATTTGAGTCGTAGGTAAAACCGCACTATCAAGAGGGGTCTTCGTGGAATTAGTGTCGTGTGGGAATGCCTCCAAGACAGATACACCAGCCCTCCTACACCTCCTCAGATATTCCACTTCTTGTGTGCTTTGCCGTGGTGTCCTGTGATGGTTCATCAGAAATCTTCTGGACACCCCGTGTGCACGGGGTCTCTGACCCGCGTGCGCACGGGGTAGTCAGAATATTTCTGGACACCCTGTGCGCACGGGGCTGACTTGGCCCATGCGCACGGGGTACCTCGAAACTCACTGGACACCCCGTGCGCACGGGGCTGACTTGGCCCGTGCGCACGGGGTCCAACGGGCAGAAATCCCCTCCCGGCCAAGAACACTATATAAGCCCCCTTCTTCCTCCTCCATCCCCTAACCCTAATGTCTTGTTGAGCTCCTCCATTGCTACACCCCATTTTGCTCACTACTCTCAATCCCTCCACCCAATCTTGTTGAAACTTTGGGGATTGGAAGAGCAAGGCCCGATCTACACTTTGACCAAACCAAATCGCATTCCCCGCAACATTCATCCACCATGACTTGTTACTCTTGGAGCTTGGGCTCCTAGGCGGTTAGAGGTTCCTCCGGAAGCTTCCTTGCTTGTGGTGTGCTCCGGAGAAGTTTGTAAAGGTGTGGTGGTCGCCTTCAAGACCAACCCCGAGTGATTCGAGGCTCATCCGTTGGGGGTGACTCGAAGGAGATTACGGTGAGCCTTCGGTGGCGTTCCGCAAGCTTTGGCTCCGGCACCGCTCCAAACGGAGAGTAGCTCTTCCCCAAGGAAGAGTGAACTTCGGGATAAAATCCGCGTCCTCGTCTCACTTGTGGTTAATCCTTTCCCGCACTTTACTTAGCCTTGTATGCTTGTTGGCTTGCTAATTAGTTCGTTGCCTAGCATATTTAGCTTAGAGCTTGCTTGTCATATAGGTTGTGTTCACCTAGTTGCATATCTAGTGAACCCTTTTTATCCGCTAAGCCTTAAAATTGACAAGAAAGAGTAAAATTTGTAGTCTCCTATTCACCCCCCCTCTAGTCGACCGTATCGATCCTTTCAATTGGTATCAGAGCCTCGTGCTCTAATATAAGGTTTTACAACCTTAGAGGATATGGTCGATCTAGGGAATGAGGGAGGTGACGCACCACTTGCGGAGGATGGTCAAAACCTACCCCCGCCGCGGCCGACGCACTTGTTGCTCCGGCCGTTGCTCCCGTCGCCCCCATTAACCCGGGTGCCCCGTTGACCGCGGCCGATATTCTTTCAATGTTTGCGGACCTCAAAACTTCTATGTTGAAAGAAGTTTGCTCCTCGGTCAAGGAGGAAATTGATGCTCGCTTAAAGCCCTCGATATCCGCCTCAAACTCATTTGATCCAAATGCGGTTCATGATGCGGATGATTCGAGAGAACCTCTTGCATCCCCGGCTCGCACTCAAGTTCCCAAGTACAATGCCGTGGAACCCTTTTACTCACCACAACCCTTGCAGCACCCTCGCATTAATCCTGTGGGGCCTCCGCCCCCTTTGAAAGCTAATGCGTTTGCTAAGTGGAAGCTAGATATGGAGTCTCATATTCGCAGTGCATCTACACAACTATGGTGGATTGTGGTCAACGGTTTCAACCCCAAGGATCCCATGAATCTCACTCCAAGAGAAGCAGTTGATGATCAACTCAATGCTACCGCCCACCACATGTTGCGCACCGCGGTGACCGATGACTATAGTGACTCCATTGCTCTACTCAAGACCGCCAAGGAAATTTGGGATTGCCTTGAGGAGGCCCTCGAAGGTGATGAAGCAATCCGAAGATCTCGGTTGGCTTTGCTCAAGCAAGAAGTCAACCTATTTGTGAGAAATGAGGGTGAGTCCGCGGAAGAGGTATATCGAAGGTTGAAGTCTCTTGTGCTCAATTTGAGAACCTTTGGGTGCACTTGGGCAAATGATGATTTCATTAAGGACAAGTTCATTGATGCTATGGTTCTCACGGAACATACCATGGTGATGATGATACATCAACGCCCGGACTATCAAAAGTTGACCGCGGCACAAGTTGTATCCACTTTCTCAACTCATGTTCTTTTGGAGACCAAGTCCAAGAAGACCTTTGCCATAGCTCAAGCCACCAAGAACTCAAATCTTGCATTGAAGGCCAAGAAAGTAGTTGCCCAACCCTCAAGGGATGAAGAAGTTGTTGAAGAGACTTGTGAGGAAGATGTTGACACCTCATGCCCGGCAAATGACTTTGCGGAAGACTTGGCTCTCTTGGTCAAGAAATATTCCGGGACCATGGCAAACAAAGGGAAGAATCTGCAAGGAAGATCATTTGGACGAAGAAAATTCTACAATTGTGATAGCCCAAGACATTTTGTGCACGATTGTCCTTATGAGAGACGTGAAGACAAGTCCGAGAAGCTTGTGCTCAAGAAGAAGAAGTTCACCAAGTTTTCCAAGAGGAAAGATGACAAGGCTCTTGTTCATGAGGAGTACATGTTCGGAGATGAAGATGACGGTGATGATGATCATGTGGGCACGGCCGCCATTGCCATGCATGCCACTACCTCCTCCTCCACCACCGGCCTCTTCGACTCTCCCAACGAGGACAAGCCGTTCACTCATCATTGCCTCATGGCCAAAGAGGTAAAAACAAAGTCCAAATCTCAAAAACCCTTCATCCACACTCCCAATGTTTCATGTGAGATAGTGGAGGATGAGTGTGATGATGGTGTGGATAATGATGAGGAATTCTTGATGGCTTTCCTGAAAACTCTTCATGGTGAAGCTCGTGCTTGTTTTAGCGATCTCCTTAAATCACTCGCCGAACGCGATGATTTTATTGAGAACGTTGAAAACCTCCTCATAGAGGAAAAAGAGAGAGTCGAACTCCTTGAGCACGAGCTACATGAAGAGAGTGTCATGAGAGCATCACTTGAGGAAGCCTTGTCTTCTCATAAAATTGACTTTGTTAAAACCGATGATGCGTTGCAACTTGCTCTTGAGAACAACGATGCCCTTAAAGTAAGGGTTGAAAAGCTTCTAGTTGATCACACGAGACTTGTTGAGGAACATGAGCTCCTTGTGACTAGTTCCAAGGTTGTCAAAGGTGACCTCATTGCCCTCATCGAGTCTTATGCTCAACTTAAAGCTACAACCATTAAGGCTCTTACTTCCGTCCCTCATATTGATTTAAATGATGAATCTTGTACGGCTAACTTTGCTCATGATTGCACCTCTCTCCAAGAGGAGAATAAGAAGTTAAAAGCCCAAATTGAGAAAGGGCTTGTGTCATGCATTCAAGGGGAGAAAAACCTCAATGACCTCTTGAGCAACCAAAAGGAGTGTGTTGCCAAGGAGGGAATTGGGTTTGACCCCTCTTCTAAGAAGAAGAAGACCAAGAAGAAGAGCCACAAGAAGAAGATCGGTCCTACTTCTCCTCCCCAACAAAAGATAGCATTTGTTCATTAAGGACACAAGGAGAAGGAGAAGGAAAAAGGGAATGTCGGGGATGGCAAGGTCACTAGGGACAAGGCCATTCCCAAAGAGTTTGCCGGCAAGAACAACCCATCTTATGTCCTCATGAGAGGAGATGATGGTCATACCTTTGCTAAATTTGTTGGCACTAACTATGATGATTATGCTTGGACTATTTGGGTTCCTAAGACCCTTGTTGCTAACTCTCTAGGACCCATTGCAAAATGGGGACCTAAAATCAAAGCTTGATTCTTGTAGGACTATACCTCCGGTGGAACACAATGGGTGATCGATAGTGGTTGCACCAATCATATGACCGGAGAGAGGGAGATGCTTGTGGAGTTCATTGATTCGCTCAAGGCCACTTCAAACATCTCTTTTGGTGACAATAGCAAGGGCAAGGTATTGGGTTTGGGCAAGGTGGTAATCTCTAGTGATGCATCACTTAAGAATGTCATGCTTGTTCAATCCCTTCACTACAATTTACTTTCTACGATTCAATTGGCACGTGCCGGTTATGATTCTCATTTCGGTGAATTTCATGTGACCGTATTTAAGAGAAGCAATCTCAAAGTGGTCTTTGTTGGGCATGTTGAAGACAACCTTTACGTGGTTGATTTCTCAAATGAGAAAACTTATCTTGCAACATGTCTAATGGCCAAGGCCGACGTGGGGTGGCTTTGGCACCGTCGGCTAGCACACGTTGGCATGAGAAATTTACAAGCTCTCTTAAAGGGGGAGCACATCCTTGGACTAACCAATGTGTCTTTTACCAAAGATCGTCCTTGTAGTGCTTGCATTGCCGGAAAACTTCATGAAAAAGCTCATAAGGCGTTTCGACTATCATTACCACTTTGAGGCCTCTCGAGCTCATTCACTTGGATCTCTTTGGGCCTCCATCTTATGATAGTTTGGGAGGGAGGAGGTATTGCCTTGTCATTGTCGATGACTATACAAGATATACATGGGTGTTCTTTCTCAAGACTAAAGATGAAACTCAAGACACCTTCATCAACTTTGCCAAAGAAGCTCAACGTCAACATAATTGTGAGATCAAGGCAATTCGAAGTGACAACGGCACCGAGTTCAAAAATTACACTATGAACGAGTTCTTGAGAGATGAGGGGATCAAGCATCAATATGCCGCACCATACACTCCCGAACAAAATGGTGTTGCGGAAAGGAAGAACCGGACTCTCATTGAGATGGCAAGGACCATGCTTGACGAGTACAAGTCTCCATACAAGCTTTGGGCCGAAGCCATCAACACCGCGTGCCATGCTACAAACCGGCTTTATCTTCGTAAGCTCAAGAACAAGACTCCCTATGAACTCCTAATCGGGAGAAAGCCTAACGTCAAATACTTTCGAGTATTCGGTTGTAAGTGTTTCATTCTAAATAAGAAATCCCGTTTAGCTAAGTTTGCGCCTAAAACTTATGAGGGCATATTTGTTGGATATGCATCAAACTCTCATGCTTACCGTGTTCTCAACAAATCCACCGGATGTATTGAGGAAACGGTAAATGTGGAGTTTGATGAAGATAATGGTTCCCGTGCGGAGCAAATTGTTCCTAGTGTTGTAGGTGATGAGGCTCCTTCACAAGCTATAAGGACTATGGGGATAGGCCACATTCGTCCACAAGAAACACCCCAAGTCCAAGTAGAAGAAGAAGGAGTAAGAGCCCCTCTTGTGGATTCTCCACAAGGGAAGTCATCACCGCCACCACAAGGTCAAGATGCTATGGAAAATCATGAACCTATCCAAGAACAAGATCAAGTCCCTCATGTTCCCGAGAAAGATCAAGGGCAAGCTCAACCAAATGGCAAAGAACCAATCCGTGAGGCCCAAGGTCAAGCTCTTGATCAAGATCAAGATCAATCCCAACCTCAAGTGTCTTCCACATCATCACATCCAAGTGATCAAGAACTAGAGGTTATGAAGAGAAGGGTGTCTCCAAGGCTAAAGCATTCTCAAGGCCAAGCTTCTTCCACAAGTTCAAAACCAAGTGAAGAAGAGCTTACCCTCAAAGTGCAAAAAGCGGCCGCCAAGTTAAAGCATCTTCAACATCTCACCGACAACATTTATGGAAGCATCAACAAAGGGGTAACTACTCGTAGACGTTTGGCAAACTTTTGTGAACATCACTCGTTTGTCTCTTGTGTTGAGCCCCTTAAGGTTGAAGATGCACTTGACGACCCGGATTGGGTAAATGCCATGCATGAAGAACTCAACAACTTCACCCGCAACAAAGTATGGACACTTGTGAAGAGACCCAAAGAACATCATAATGTCATTGGAACAAAGTGGATCTTTAAGAACAAACAAGATGAGCATGGACAAATCACTAGAAACAAGGCAAGGTTAGTGGCACAAGGGTTCACCCAAGTTGAAGGTTTGGACTTCGGTGAAACCTTTGCCCCCGTTGCCCGTCTTGAGTCCATTCGTATCTTGCTTGCATATGCTTCACATCATGATTTCAAATTGTATCAAATGGATGTGAAGAGTGCATTTCTTAATGGTCCTCTTAAGGAGTTGGTGTATGTCAAACAACCTCCCGGTTTCGAAGACCCCGATCACCCCTCTCACGTTTATGAACTCCATAAGGCACTCTATGGACTTAAACAAGCACCTCGTGCTTGGTATGATCACCTTACGTCGTTCTTAAGCGAGAAGGGGTTCCAGATCGGGTTAATAGATTCCACTCTCTTCACGAAGAGGGTAAAAGGAGAATGGTTTGTGTGCCAAATATATGTTGATGATATTATTTTTGGTTCCACTAACCATGCTATTAACGTTGAGTTTGAGAATCTTATGACCAAGGAATTTGCTACGAGCATGATGGGAGAGTTGAAGTTTTTCCTCGGATTTCAAGTGAAGCAATTGAGAGGAGGAACCTTCATCAACCAAGCACTTTATATTCAAGACATGCTCAAGAGGTTCAAAATGCAAGATGTCAAGCCCATGAAGACGCCCATGCCCACAAATGGCCAACTTAATCTTGATCCCAATGGTAAAGATGTGGATCAAAAGGTATATCGCTCTATAATCAGTTCTTTGCTTTACCTTTGTGCATCTAGGCCGGATATTATGTTGAGTGTGTGTATGTGTGCAAGATTTCAATCCGCTCCCAAGGAGAGCCATTTTTGGCAGTGAAAAGAATCCTTCGATATTTGGTTCATACCCCAAACTTGGGCCTTTGGTACCCAAAAGGAGCAACTTTCAAGTTATTAGGATATTCGGATTCGGATTGGGCCGGAGACAAGGTAGACCGCAAGTCCACTTCTGGGTCATGTCAATTCCTAGGGAGGTCATTGGTAAGTTGGTCTTCAAAGAAGCAGAATTGTGTGTCCCTTTCAACCGCCGAGGCCGAGTACATTGCCGCAGGAAGTTGTTGTGCACAATTATTATGGATGAGGCAAACTTTGATGGATTATGGTGTCAAATGTGACAAAGTGCCTCTATTTTGTGACAATGAAAGTGCAATCAAGATCGCCGACAATCCAGTGCAACATAGCCGAACCAAACATATCGAGATTCGTCATCACTTCATTCGAGATCATGTGGCCAAGGGAGACATTGATTTATTCCATGTCAACACCAAGAAGCAACTTGCCGACATTTTCACCAAGCCACTTGATGAAGCAAGATTCCGCGAGTTAAGGCATGAGCTGAATATCGTGGATATAAGTAACTTGGATTGAGGTTCTTGCATACACACACATACTCTACTAGTATCTTGTTTTAGATGTAGGCACCTAAGTAGGGGGAGCTAGCTCAACTAATGAGCTATCTTATCCTACTAGTGCATAAATTGATCAAAATCTTTCACATTAGCCATTTGAAGATGGCATTTGTGCTTCAAAGATGAGTATTGGTCTTGGGCCCAAGGTTCATATCTTCGCGGTGCCATACCAAACAAACTCAAACATGGTGGCTTCGGCCACCGCCCTCCGTTGGAGGTTGGATCTTTTTTTCTTTTTTTGTGTGGTTCTTCTTGTCCTTGTGTTCGTGTTTCCGTGTGTGTGTGTTTCTCGATTCTCTTCCAGTGCAAGTGCTACACATACTCCTTTCTAGTAGTGTTGGATTTCTTCTACGACGTGTTCAGAAGTGAGGCGGGAATGCTCTTTGGGGTCTTGGTAAGAATTTGCATTCAGCCATAACCCAAGAAGCTTCTTCCTGTCAAAATCCTCTGGATACCCTGTGCCCACGGCCCTTGTACCGTGCGCACGGGGACCCCGTGCCCACGGCCCTTGTACCGTGCGCACGGGCCTCCGTGCGCACGGGGCCTTTAGCCCGTGCGCACGGGGTCTGCGGTTTCTGGCCCTGAAGAGGTGGGACGTGGGGGGGGGGGGGGGTTGGGTTCTTTCCCACCCAGTCGCCCCCTCCACGCCCCAGATCGCCTCCAGGCCGCCGCCGTCGCCTCCTTGTCGCCGGTGCTCCTCCGTGCGCCGTGGGACTTCGCTGCTCCGTGGAGATCTCCCGGGATGGGGTCCTCCTCTGGTATCCCCCTCCCCTTGTTCTTCTTTTTCCTCCTTTGGATCCTTATTAGTCTAGGGTTTCCTCCTCTACTAGTCTAGGCTAGTCGTTCCCTTGTGGTAGACTAGAATCGGATGGGCATTACTGTGGTGGTTCTCCCTGCCGCACTCACTCCCGGATCTCGATCTGGAAGTGGTTGCCGCTGGGCGAACCCCGTGTCCACGGGCCTTGTACCGTGCGCACGGGGCCCCATGTCCACGGGCCTTGTACCGTGCGCACGGGACCCCCGTGTCCACGGTGGTCAGACCCCCGTGTGCACGGGGTACACAGTGGTGCCAGTCCTGTTTCTTTTCTGTCTTTCATTCCTCGCCAGCTTCTCGAGCACTTGTACTTATTTGTGTCTCTCGTGTTTGTTGTGTTTTGTTGCTGTTGTGTTTCAGACTCTGCTGACAAGAGGTCCGAGCTCCGTCGCAAGCGCAACAAGGCAGGTTCCAGGGAATTCACTTTGGCTCCTCGTCAGCCGTCCGAGGGAAGTGGTCAGGGCTCTGAGCTGGGCCGTGTTCGCCGTGCCGCCTCCAAGCAGCCAGTGATTGAAGCCTTCGAGGATTCAAAAGAGGAGTATGATTCGCAGGAAGATGCTCACTATGAGAACCCCGCAGATGCAGATATAGAAGATGAGGATGATTCTGCTGATGATGTTGATGAGGAGGAAGGAGAGGAACATGTGTTCCCAGGAGGTCGGAATGTCAAGAATCTACCTCTCTCTAAGTGGACCAAGCCAGAGCTTTGGGCTCGCAGGCAGGATTTCCCCTATGTGCCAAACACCGATGCAGGGGTTGACCCAAGATTCAAGAATGATTTTCAACACCGTGTGTTCTCTGAGCTGATCATGACCAAGAAAAACAAGTTTGCCCCCCACAAGCAAATCAATGTGGAGGCTCTTCGGGACAATGATCATACCTATCCCGGTGTGTATAGTGCTCTTGGGAGGCTTGGCTTGATCCCGTTCGTCGCCTTCCACCATCCGTTCAGTGAAGATCTTGTGATGCAGTTCTTTGCCACCGTATACTTCCACAGTGATGAGGCTCGCACTATGACTTGGATGTCTGGCACATATGAGTGTGAGGCCTCCATGGCCAAGTTCTTTGACATCATTCCGTATCGGTTCTTTGCTGAGGAGCATCCTGAGTATGGCCGTGTTCGTGAGACAGGTAGAGACAAGGATGAGATTGCTTTTGCTTACAAGCGAGACAAGGCCTTCACCACCGGTTCTATCAAACATTTGAAGCCAACCTATGATACTATGCGTCACATTCTTAGGTACACGCTTAATCCTAAGACCGGGGACTCTCACAATCTGAGGAGCTCCATGTTGGACATCTTTGTCTACCTTCATGACAAGAAGAAAGTGGATGTTCTGGACTTCATGTTCTTTGAGATCAGGCAGTGTGTTCAGGAGAACAAGTCATGCATCTATGCTCCATTCATCCAAGCTCTCATTGAGTCTGTCTGTCCCGCCAGGTACATTGCCAAGTACCGCACCTCCTTTCCGAAGCGTGATTCCAACTGGCTTCTGGCTGCTCCTCCACCATATGTGCCTCCCAAGAAGGGGCGCAACCCCAGGCCTGAGGATCGTGCTACCTACACTGAGGGATGTTCATCCTAGGTACGGCTGCATTCACGTTAAATAGGGCACCATCGAAATCCGTTGAGACGACGCCTTATGAACTGTGGTTTGGCAAGAAACCAAAGGTGTCGTTTCTTAAAGTTTGGGGCTGCGATGCTTATGTGAAGAAGCTTCCACCTGATAAGCTCGAACCTAAATCGGAGAAATGTGTCTTCATAGGATACCCAAAGAAGACTGTTGGGTACATCTTCTATCACAGATCCGAAGGCAAGACATTCGTTGCTAAAGAATGGATCCTTTCTAGAGAAGCAGTTTCTCTCGAAAGAAGTGAGTGGGAGGAAAGTAGAACTTGATGAGGTAACTGTACCTGCTCCCTTATTGAAAAATAGTTCATCACAGAAACCGGTTCCTGTGACGCCTACACCAATTAGTGAGGAAGTTAATGATGATGATCATGGAACTTCAGATCAAGTTGATACTGAACCTCGTAGGTCAACTAGAATTAGATCCGCACCAGAGTGGTACGGTAATCCTGTTCTGGAGGTTATTGAAAGTGCAAGTATCACTTAGATTATATTTTGGTGTGATGACAATGTGGTTAGTGGAACTAATGTTGGTTGCTAAAGTTTATCTCGGGACGTTGGTTCCAAGGTGTCCATTGATGGAGGTGTGCGACCCCCCAGTCCAAAAAGATCAAAGGCGTGGTTACCGGCGACTCGAAGGTTTTTCGTTTTGGTTCGATTTGAGTCGTAGGTAAAACCGCACTATCAAGAGGGGTCTTCGTGGAATTAGTGTCGTGTGGGAATGCCTCCAAGACAGATACACCAGCCCTCCTACACCTCCTCAGATATTCCACTTCTTGTGTGCTTTGCCGTGGTGTCCTGTGATGGTTCATCAGAAATCTTCTGGACACCCCGTGTGCACGGGGTCTCTGACCCGCGTGCGCACGGGGTAGTCAGAATATTTCTGGACACCCCGTGCGCACGGGGCTGACTTGGCCCGTGCGCACGGGGTACCTCGAAACTCACTGGACACCCCGTGCGCACGGGGCTGACTTGGCCCGTGCGCACGGGGCCCAACGGGCAGAAATCCCCTCCCGGCCAAGAACACTATATAAGCCCCCTTCTTCCTCCTCCATCCCCTAACCCTAATGTCTTGTTGAGCTCCTCCATTGCTACACCCCATTTTGCTCACTACTCTCAATCCCTCCACCCAATCTTGTTGAAACTTTGGGGATTGGGAGAGCAAGACCCGATCTACACTTTGACCAAACCAAATCGCATTCCCCGCAACATTCATCCACCATGACTTGTTACTCTTGGAGCTTGGGCTCCTAGGCGGTTAGAGGTTCCTCCGGAAGCTTCCTTGCTTGTGGTGTGCTCCGGAGAAGTTTGTAAAGGTGTGGTGGTCGCCTTCAAGACCAACCCCGAGTGATTCGAGGCTCATCCGTTGGGGGTGACTCGAAGGAGATTACGGTGAGCCTTCGGTGGCGTTCCGCAAGCTTTGGCTCCGGCACCGCTCCAAACGGAGAGTAGCTCTTCCCCAAGGAAGAGTGAACTTCGGGATAAAATCCGCGTCCTCGTCTCACTTGTGGTTAATCCTTTCCCGCACTTTACTTAGCCTTGTATGCTTGTTGGCTTGCTAATTAGTTTGTTGCCTAGCATATTTAGCTTAGAGCTTGCTTGTCATATAGGTTGTGTTCACCTAGTTGCATATCTAGTGAACCCTTTTTATCCGCTAAGCCTTAAAATTGACAAGAAAGAGTAAAATTTGTAGTCTCCTATTCACCCCCCCCCTCTAGTCGACCGTATCGATCCTTTCAGTTGTGTTACTAGACCATGACGAACCTATGAACTATGAGGAAGCGATGATGAGCCCAGATTCCGCAAAATGGCTTGTGGCCATGAAATCCGAGATGGGATCCATGTATGAGAACAAAGTATGGACTTTGATTGACTTGCCCAAATGATCGGCGAGCCATTGAGATTAAATGGATCTTCAAAAGGAAGACGGACGCTGATAGTAGTGTTGCTACCTACAAAGCTAGAATTGTCGCAAAAGATTTTCGACAAGTTCAAGGTGTTGACTACGATTAGAGTTTCTCACTCGCAGCGATGCTTAAGTCTGTCCGAATCATGTTAGCAATTGCCGCATTTTATGAAATCTGGCAAATGGATAAACAAAACTGCGTTCCTTAATGGATTTATTAAAGAAGATTTATATATGATGCAACCAGAAGGTTTTGTCAATCCAAAAGGTGCTAACAAAATATGCAAGCTCCAGCGATCCATCTATGGACTGGTGCAAGCATCTCGGAGTTGGAACATACGCTTTCATAAGTTGATCAAAGGATATAGTTTTATACAGACTTGCGGTGAAGTCTGTATTTACAAGAAAGTGAGTGGGAGCACTACAGCATTTCTGATAAGTATATGTGAATGACATATTGTTGATCGGAAATAATGTAGAATTATTCTACAAAGCATAAATGAGTGTTTGAAAGGAGTTTTTCAAAGAAAGACCTCGGTGAAGCTGCTGACATACTGAGCATCAAGATCTATAGAGATAGATCAAGACGCTTGATAAGTTTTTTTCAATGAGTACATACCTTGACAAGATTTTGAAGTAGTTCAAAATGGAACAGTCAAAGAAAGAGTTCTTGCCTGTGTTACAAGGTGTGAAATTGAGTAAGACTCAAAACCCGACCACGGCAGAAGATAGAAAGAGAATGAAAGTCATTCCCTATGCCTCAGCCATAGGTTCTATAAAGTATGCCATGCTGTGTACCAGATCTATTGTATACCCTACACTGATTTTTGCAAGGGAGTACAATAGTGATCTAGGAGTAGATCACTGGACAGCGGTCAAAATTATTCTTAGTGGAATAAGGATATGTTTCTCGATTATGGAAGTGACAAAAGGTTCGTCGTAAAGGGTTACGTCGATGCAAGTTTTGACACTAATCTAGATGGATCTAAGTCTCGGTCTAGATACATATTGAAAGTGGGAGCAATTAGCTAGAGTAGCTCCATGCAGAGCATTGTAGACATAGAAATTTGCAAAATACTTACGGATCTGAATGTGACAGACCCGTTGACTAAAATTATCTCACAAGCAAAACATGATCACACCTTAGTACTCTTTGGGTGTTAATCACATAGCGATGTGAACTAGATTATTGACTCTAGTAAACCCTTTGGGTGTTGGTCACATGACGATGTGAACTATGGGTGTTAATCACACGGTGATGTGAACTATTGATGTTAAATCACATGGCGATGTGAACTAGATTATTGACTCTAGTGCAAGTGGGAGACTGAAGGAAATATGCCCTAGAGGCAATAATAAAGTTATTATTTATTTCCTTATATCATGATAAATGTTTATTATTCATGCTAGAATTGTATTAACCGAAAACATAATACATGTGTGAATACATAGACAAACAGAGTGTCACTAGTATGCCTCTACCTGACTAGCTCGTTAATCAAAGATGGTTATGTTTCCTAGCCATAGACATGAGTTGTCATTTGATTAACGGGATCACATCATTAGGAGAATGATGTGATTGACTTGACCCATTCCGTTAGCTTAGCACTCGATCGTTTAGTATGTTGCTACTGCTTTCTTCATGACTTATACATGTTCCTATGACTATGAGATTATGCAACTCCCGTTTACCGGAGGAACACTTTGTGTGCTACCAAACGTCACAACGTAGCTGGGTGATTATAAAGGTACTCTACAGGTGTCTCCAAAGGTACTTGTTGGGTTGGCGTATTTCGAGATTAGGATTTGTCACTCCGATTGTCGGAGAGGTATCTCTGGGCCCTCTCGGTAATGCACATCACTTAAGCCTTGCAAGCATTGCAACTAATGAGTTTGTTGCGGGATGATGTATTACGGAACGAGTAAAGAGACTTGCCGGTAACAAGATTGAACTAGGTATTGAGATACCGACGATCGAATCTCGGGCAAGTAACATACCGATGACAAAGGGAACAACGTATGTTGTTATGCGGTTTGACCGATAAAGATCTTCGTAGAATATGTGGGAGCCAATATGAGCATCCAGGTTCCGCTATTGGTTATTGACCGGAGACGTGTCTCGGTCATGTCTACATAGTTCTCGAACCCGTAGGGTCCGCACGCTTAAAGTTCGATGACGGTTATATTATGAGTTTATGTGTTTTGATGTACCGAAGGTAGTTCGGAGTCCCGGATGAGATCGGGGACATGACGAGGAGTCTCGAAATGGCCGAGACGTAAAGGTCGATATATTGGACGACTATATTCGGACTTCGAAAAGGTTCCGAGTGATTCGGGTATTTATCGGAGTACCGGAGAGTTACGGGAATTCGCCGGGGAGAAGTATTGGGCCTTATTGGGCCATACGGGAATAGAGGAGAGAGGCCAAAAGGAAGGAGGCGCGCACCCCCCTCTGGTCCGAATTGGACAAGGGGTGCAGCCCCCTTTTCCTTCTCCCTCTCCCCCTCTTTCCTTCTCTCCTACTCCAACAAGGAAAGGAGGAGTCCTACTCCCGGTGGGAGTAGGACTCCCCCCGTGGCGCGCCCTCCTCCTTGGCCGGCCGCCTCCCCCTTGCTCCTTTATATACAGGGGAGGGGGGCACCCCATAGACATAACAATTGATCGTTTGATCTTTTAGCCGTGTGCGGTGCCCATAGTCCACCTCGATAAATACTGTAGCGGTGCTTAGGCCAAGCCCTGCGTCGGTAGAACATCATCATCGTCACCACACCGTCGTGCTGACGAAATTCTCCCTCAACACTCGGCTGGATCGGAGTTCGAGGGACGTCATCGGGCTGAACGTGTGCTGAACTCGGAGGTGCCGTGCGTTCGGTACTTGATCGGTCGGATCGTGAAGACGTACGACTACATCAACCGCGTTGTGCTAACGCTTCCGCTTTCGGTCTACGAGGGTACGTGGACAACACTCTCCCCTCTCGTTGCTGTGCATCACCATGATCTTGCGTGTGCGTAGGAAATTTTTGAAATTACTACGTTCCCCAACAGTTACCTCACCGTGCAACTATGAATAGGATAAGACCCATCTCAACATGCAATCATGCATGAAAAAAAAATCCACCACAACATTCAACCATGCATGAGAAAATGTCTTCATCCAATTATTCTACTACTTAAATTCAATAAATATTTTATAACTATACATAATTCAATACATATTTTATAACTATACATAATCAAATAGGAGTATGATAAGTTATATCTCATATGTATGTTCAATTTTGGTTCTCATGTTATGAGTCTAAATTTTCATCAACCAATTCTCACACCAACCCATGAGTTATAATCTTAGTACACACATTGTTTACCTAGCGCGGACCGATTTTTCAGCTGTTGACTTATGTACGAAACACTATTTTCACATGGAAAAACATGACGGCTGTCATCGTAGACACTTTACACTAATATCTAAACTGTTTGCTCCTCTTCATGCTTTACACATGAATGTTTACCCGGCACTACTGATTTATCTGTATTCTCACAAGAGTCATGCCTTTTACCAAGAAAAGACAAGGCATCTGAATTTCTTTGCTGCAAAGCAACAGCCTAGAATGGGCAACCCATCTGTCCAACGCAGGACCGTGCTGCTGTCAAGGACAGCACAACACAATACACGAAGGGAAAATGAAACACGAAAACAGCGCCGGTAAAAACCCAACTTATACTTGCTCGGCATAGTGACAAACAAAAGCAGTCTGCCGTTTGTTAGATCGCAGGCACTAACAAATTGACAAACCCACAAGCGCACTGTGCCATAAATACCCCTCCGCTCCTCTCCCCCGTCTCTCCTCTCCTTCTCTCTCTCTTCTTCCTCTTCCTCTCCCCTTCACCGGCCTCTTCCAACTCCGCTTCCTCCTCACGCCCCCTCCCCACCCACCACCCCCGAGCGCCCGAACCCTAAACCCACGCAGCACCAGCGGCGGCGGCGCGGCCTCCGCCTGTCGCATGCCCGCTGCCTCCTAGCAGCCTGGGCCGCCGGCGATCGCCGGAGTCGGGGAGGGCGGCGAGCTCCCGTGCGCCGGAGAGAGATGGGGGCGGGCGGGAAGGGCTGGCCGGAGACGGCGAGCCGCGGGGTGAGGACGGCGTGGTTCATGGTGGTCATGGTCGCGTCGCTGCTCGTCGCGTCGGCGCCCGTCGTGGTGGCCGCCGGCGACGTCGCCGTCACGCTCTGGCTCGAGGCGCGCCTCGGCTGCCCGCGCTGCCGCGGCCTCCGGGACCACCTCCGGGGGTACGCCTTCCGGAGCTCGCTCGTGGACATACCGCTCCTCTCCGTCCTCCGCTGCATCGTCATCACCTGTAAGCTGCTCGCATTGCCTCCTTAATGCTGTTTTAGTGCGCGAAACGGCGCAGGCGCTAGCAATCCTGGGGAATCTGCATCTGTCTGGGTCGTGTTTGCTTGCTTCCCCATCCCCCGAGCCTTTTTTTCTTTCTTTTTCTTTTCTTTTCTTTGGAGAATGAATGAAGTTTCGTTTGTCCTTGGAGCCTATTTTTGGGACTTGAGCGCTTTGCTTAGGATTCTCCATATTTTTTGCATTTATGCATGAGGATTTGGTCACCCGAAAGCTACATCTGTGCTTGTCTTCTTTCGCTTGGGTTGGGGGAGACGATGAAACTTTTATTACTAGTGGAAGTACATGTGTCGCCTGTTACTCTTCAATTCTAGTATACCAATTTATTTAGTTAAACCGCGTCATTTGCTTAAGTCGACTGCTTGAAACTTGAAAGACATTGGAAAATTTCCGGTACAGTTACAGTCTACACCAGCCATCGTCGGATTCCACTAACCTGCTAGTGTACTTGTGCAGGTGTATACCTCGTGTGTGATACTTCTGGTCTCTCTCATGGCCCGTACCTTGGAACCACAACCTTCTGTTCCTTGGCTTCGCTGCTCATCTTGCTCATGAAGGCCTGCGTTTACACTCCAGCTCAGGACATTGGGCCTGAGCTCTCGCCGTCATTGGCGGACCACAAGCTAAATATGAAGATGCTATGGGGAATGCCTGCGCTTTTCCTGTCTTCCTTGATCTTTGCTCTCGGCCATTTTGTTGTCGCTTACAGAACGAGCTGCAGGGCTCGACGAAAGCTGCTTATCCATCGCATTGACCCTGAATCGGTATGGCCGGTTCGTTTGAATCTCACTGCACATGACGGATTACTGTTTCTATTTGGTATTTATGGCCCCTTCTGCTCCTTTTCAGATTCTGGCTTACAAGAATGCCTTTCCTGGATGCTACAAGGTTCCTCGGTCGCCCACTCCGCACAGTGCGAAACTTTATTCAAGGAGCGAGAGCGAGACAAAGAGAAAAACTCTTGTGCACGATGACAGGGATATTCCAATCAGTTTTCTTGCTGATAGTGATAGCATGTTCATTGCTTGCCAGGGGGTCACTGTGCACTACAAAATGTCTGATCCATCAAGCTGCATATCGCCAGCTCCTGAATTGTCTCCAGAAACTAATCATGATGCTGTTTCGTCAAGCATTTCTCCTAGAAGACAGAGGCATGAGAGCCCACCAACAGCTTCCTCGAGTACCCGTCGTCTTTTGCATAGGAGCTTTAGCCATCAGTATCACCAAACATCGTTATATGCACCATTGTTGGTAGAACCACTGACCTCTCCAACGGTGTCAGATGGCATCCCCTTTCTCAGTCTTGACGACGGCAGCTTACAGGTGTGTTCGAAACCTATGGGCTTTGATCTTGAGACTGGAGAGCACGGGAAATTTGCTGTTGTTTTGGTCCATGGGTTTGGAGGGGGAGTATTTGCATGGAGACATGTTAGAAATTTGCTTGCTCGACAAGTGGGTTGCACTGTGCTGGCCTTTGATCGCCCTGGATGGGGATTAACATCTCGACCTCGCAGAAAGGACTGGGAAGACAAGAGTATGCCAAACCCATACGAGCTTGAGTCACAGGTGATCCTTCTTACTGGATTAGGTCGTAATCTATTCGTAGGGTTGAATTATGTCACAAGAATTCTTAATTAAAGTCTAGCAAGTACCAACAACGTTTACCCAAAAGTTGCAGAGTAATTTATTTATTTATTTTCACTCAAGTGAAAGATTTTTTAAATACCTCAAGTATAAAAAATTATGGCTAACTAGGTGAAATGTTGTCTTTTCCAATATATTCTCTGTGATAATTAATTTTTATATTAAGTGCTATTGCCTGAATGCTTTTAGTTTCCACGCTCAGAGAGATATTTTATCTTGAGAATATTCTTTGTCATTGAGAGTTTTTATTGTCACTGCAACTTTGAATAAATTCAGTTTGAACTATGAGCCTAATTGGTTTGGTGCCAATAATTGGCATGCCAATTGTTGGCAATTCCAAAAAAATGGTTGGTTCCCATCTCTCAAAAATTGCCAATTTTTGGCAATTTTCTGTTTTGCCAAATGTTGGCTTGCCAAATATTGGCAATGCCAAATTTTGGCAGCAAACCAATTAGCCTCTACGAAACTTCTTCCACTGTATTTCAAACAGCGTGATCATGTTTTAAAAACACCATTTTGTATGTCCTTGTGCAGGTTGATCTTCTGATTTCATTTTGCTCAAACATGTTCTTGGGCTCGGTCATTTTAGTTGGTCATGATGATGGCGGCTTGCTGGCCCTGAGGACCGCAGAAAAGTTACGTGCTTCTGGAGATTCTAGGAAGGTACAGTATTGTAACCTTTCTTCTTCTATTGTAAAATCCGTGATCTATCATAGTTTTTGGAAAGTTTGTCATCGTTGTATTGATCATATTAAATTAAATGTTCCCCTGTGTGTTCCCAGGTCGAAGTCAAGGGAGTTGTTCTTATAGGTGTAAGCTTATCAAGAGAAGTGATTCCTGCATTTGCTCGTATACTCCTGCATACTCCTCTGAGGAAAAAGCACATGGTGCGCCCACTTCTACGTACTGAAATCACTCAGGTGATCAATCGACGAGCATGGTTTGACGCTACCAAGTTGACAACAGATGTTCTTAATCTTTACAAGGTGAACACTTGCATTAGTTTACATTTGCCTTTTAATCTGTCATGAAAGTCAAACCCCCTTTTTCCCATTCTGCGCAGATCTAACTATTAACTGACCTAATGAGCTTTTGCATTCAGGCTCCATTATATGTCGAGGGCTGGGATGAAGCACTCCATGAAGTAGGCCGTCTTTCATTTTCCACTGTCCTATCATCAAAAAGAGCAACGGAACTATTAAGATCGGTGGAAGACCTCCCTGTTTTGGTGGTAGCAGGCTCTGAGGATGCTCTTGTTTCTCTGAAGTCAGCACAAACTATGGCTTCAAAACTTGTAAATTCTGTAAGTTGTTTACCCCCACTTGTCCACTTCATCTTGTGCTGTCAGAGTGGTCTATATTTCTTCCAGAATACAGTATATAAATTCTGCCATGATTTGCATATCTAAATAAATCTGTGTTTTGCTTCTTGTTGTTGTGCAGAGGCTAGTAACTATATCAGGATGTGGTCATCTGCCACACGAAGAATGTGCCAATGCATTGCTCTCAGCTCTTTTTCCATTCATCTCAAAATTGGTATCATCAGATGATTCATTGCAAAGATTGTAGCATACACATGTCCACCTTCCCTTTTGAATTTTGCTCTCTTCCGTGCCCTCTACATTGAGTAGATGACCTCTAGCTGTTGCGAGTTGCTGTGATTCCATGTTAGTTGCAAAGTAGTGGAGCCTGACCCAAAATCTCAAGGGTCCTAGAGCTCCCCTAATTTATTTTTTTGGTCGTATGTATTTCTGTTCCCGATCTGTTCAATTAAGCAAGTTGAATCTGTACAGCCCATGCTTGCAGTGTTCCAGTTCACGTCTACCCCAGCTCCAGCTGCTTCATTATCATTGACTAACTCCAGCGGAGCAACATTTAAGTAACAGATACCTGAACAACAATGTGCTAGTTTTTGCTTCGCTCAAGTTCGAAGTCAATTGCGTTTAGAAGCCTTCTCAGTTGTGTGACATTTTGAGAATTTTGCGGAACTTACACACGTAGTTTCTGCCTAGTATTCACACAATGTAGGTTTCCATTGAATATTTGTCCCAATGATGGTTGCAAAGGGGGTGCACATGTCAGCGACATGCTGAGGAGATACTATGACCCTGCATTTGAACAGATTCTGGATGGTTTTATTGGCTCTGTCACCTCCGTGGCTTCACATGCCAACATTACTTGCCTGAGCTGTGAACTGGTGGTTGGTGAGGCGTGTAAATAAAGATGTCCCAGGATCAGCCAGCCTCACGTGGCTTGTGTTGCAAGTTGCAACAGAAATTACTCTCTGATGAGGCTGTGAACACGTGTGACCTTTACACCAGTACTCCCTCCACAAACTACTACTCGCTCCGTCCCAAAGTGTCTCAACTTTGTATTAGCTCTAGTACAAATTTATACTAAGCTCCAGACACTTATTTTGGGACGGAGGGGGTACTAGTATAAACTTTGAGATCATTACTTTATAGTGATCTAAAAGATGTTATATTAGTTTACAGAGGGAGTACAATTTAATTTGCACACCACTGCCTTTGAACAAAAATAAAACGAACATCAACAATTCTCGTACAGCTCCTTGTCTGCTGGCAGTCCTCTTCTGAGACGGCAGACACCAGGGAGTAATAAACCAGCAATACAGTCTCTGTTTTATAGGAAGCACTGAAACTTAGCAGGTTACTGGCATCATTCCTCAAGTGTCACACAGATTCAAGCGGTCAGCACCATTAGTTCCATAGGAAGGCCGAATTCACAAGCAAAGATAAGGAATATAATGACCATAATAAAATGAAGCTAGATAACCTTAATAATTTCCTTGGATAGCCTGTGAAAATTCTGCATGCCTAGCAGACAAGAATTTCTATACAATGAAAATTCTGCATGCCCAGCAGACAAGAATTTCTATACAAGGCATACCTTGCTGGACATAACCCTATTTCACCATCTTTTGCACGGTGGAGACGTGTCGTGGAGTAGCCATTGGTGATTTCCAGTTATTTTTTCACCATTGGCTTTTCTGTTACAAGCATGGTTCAACATTCCCCCTTCACCCTAATTATTGTAAACCGGAAAACGCAATTCTATGCCTAATTTTTACCTCCTATTTGCGTATCATCTGGTATCCAGTCATCACTGGCAAGAACAAGATGATCACCATCTCTGATGAGCTCAACCTCGTCAACCTCTGCGCCCTCAATTGTCAGGACCTTAGTGGGCATCATGTCAAACTTCTTCGCACCTAGTTGAAGAAGCTCCTTCATCGACCCCGGTAAGATCACGAGCTTCCCAGCAGTGTTCCCCTTCTCAGGGCAGCTGATTGTCACCCTGACGAGTGGGTTGTGATGGGCCTGAGGATAACTCGGACCACCTGTTGCCGCAAGACCTCTTGAGAGCAGATGGTCGGTCTCTCGGCGCGGATGAGACGAAGAGATGACACCAAAAAGAGAGTTGTGAAAACTGACTTTCCTTCTCTGCGGAAGAACTTTGCTGGGTTGCTGCTCAGCATCTTCACGGATCACTTTTTGCATCGAGGGATCACTGCTGAACCTGCCTAGCAGCGTAGGTGTCATCCTACCATTTGACGTGTACTTCCTTGGTGCTATCACTGATCTAAATATGTTCTGTATTTCTTCATGGCCTTGTTGCTCAGCTAGAGCTCTTGGGGTCCAGCCATTGCTGTCCTGCTTGTCAATGTCTGCTCCGTGTCTTAGTAACAGCTCAACCATCTCAACATTCCCATCGCAGACAGCACGGTGTAGCGGAATGTTTCCGTCCTTGGATGGCCTGTTTACATCGATGACATGTTTGAGTATTTGCTTGAGCAGTTCTATATTATTTTGCTCGACTGCGGTGCAAGCATATAAGCTTGTATCCCCCGATGATAGTTCTGCACCGCCCTTGACTAACAGCTGCACAACCGTATCATGTTTCGCATACACAGCCTCCCATAGCGGAACCTTTCCTTCCGAATCTGGATATTGGAAGAATTAAAGGCATAGTCAGCTAAGGGTATGATCAAACCTTAACAACTCTTCGGGATTGGTATCCGCAATTAATAAGGCACTCTTGTACTTACTAGTCAAGAATAAAATTTTCCTGAAGTGATAGATGCTAATAAATTTCAGAGGAATTATGCAGATGGTAGATTTGCTTCATTACGATGATGATCTATATATAAGAAGGGACTATCATGGTTAGGCATACCCCTGGCATTTGGATCAGCTCCATATTCTAATAGAAGCTTGACACATTGCTCATTTCCTTTGGAAGCAGCTATGTGCTGTCATCATGAAAATGAACAATGTCACTTTCCTGCTTAACAAAAATCTACAGAATAAAGAATACAGTTATGATGAGCATACTAACCAGTGCTGTACGCCCATCTTGATCTGACTCATTTGGATCCAAATTACGCTTAAGTAGTTGATGCAACAAATGGTCATCTCCTCTAGTCACTGCAAAGCAGAGTGTGATTGGCAAATCCAGACGACCTCGAGCTAGCATGCTCTCGATCTCCTTCAGAACACCTACCATTACGCCGTCTGTCTGCTCTTTTAGTAACTGCACCAAAAAGGGGATCTTAATAAGTCCTAGAACAATCCTTGATGGTATTGCAGTTGTTCTTAAGCAAACGGCATTTTGTAAGGCATTGTCATCGTCGTTGATTATGGCTGGGAGCATCAGAGGAAATTAACCTGAGATAGACCCCATAATGCAACTTAAGGATCTTAAGCGAGCTAGCGATGATTTGAGGATTGAAGTTTCAATTTCACATATTGTTGATGCAGGTTCTAGCAGTGTTGCTCACGATCTTAACAAGAAAGATCTAAAAGAGTAATATGGGCAGTAAACCTGAATAAGGTTGTTCATGATGATAGTTCCATCGCCAACATTGGATTGAACAATGCTGAGAAAGGCCGTACGATTCATCCGTAGAAGCTGACATAAGGATCTTGTCCGGACTGTGAATAATTGAGGCCTATAGCAAAGAACCCCAATTTCTCCAATAACCTCTCCTGACTTGGCCACTCCAACCACCTGGAGATTACCAAATACCAGTATATCATTTTTAGGGACCATTTGATGCATAAATTTACTTCAAGTTCAGCACAGGACTTACCTGTTCTGCACCATGTTCCGCGCCATTTGGAACCTCTACTAATTCCTGAAAAAGGCGACATGTTTATTGATTGTTAAAATGACACACTTATTTTGGGTGTTATAAAACTACTATCAGTATAACTACCTTTTTTATCTATATTCTTCTCATACATAACTATATTAACTAGGAAATACAAAGGATAAGAAAAATAGTATTCTTACCACACTACCAGAAACTAAAATGTAGAAGTCAGTGGGTGCTTCATTCTGCAAAATGACATCCTCCCTAGGTGGAAAATATTCGGCTTTCATCTCTGAAACCTTCAAAAGGAACCATGCAAAATGACAACATAAGCAAACGTTCAGGGAGTAATAATTACCTGAAGGAAAGACCAAAGAATTACCACGGCCTCACCAGTTGAAAAATCAGATCATTAGATACTCCTTGAAACAAGTAAATGTTTTGAACCAGATTGAGGAACAGATATTGCGAAATGCTAGACCTAATAGCCTTAGGCAGCGCATCAAGAGTCTCTTGTTGTTGAAGACCTTCAGAATCTGTCCTGAACTTTAAGCTAAGATGTGATATCATCTGATCTTGCAACCGAGGTGGTAGCTGATTCCGAAGGGCAAAGCTGGTTGCTGCTTGAATTGTATCCCGCTTTAGTCCAAAAGAAAAAAGATCTCAGAGTCGAATATTGAAATAACTGTCCAATGTATATATCAACCAAAGGCTAGTCAAAGTCAAACAAAACTCACATATTTTCGAGTACGGCTGGTGCCATGGACAACCAAGTTGGTCATGTTGCCAATCAAATAAGCAGTCAGTCCAAGGTTAAAGAACATGTAGAAAATATTGAAAATCATCTCCCGTATGTTCTCCGCATGATAATCCCCATAACCCACAGTGGTAAGCGTGGTGATTGACCAATATACTGATGTTACGTAGCGAATCCACAAGCCCTTGGAATGAAAATCTGGCATGGTATTGCCGATCCACGTTTCCTTTGGGTCCGGGTACCTATCAGCGATTAGATAGTAGAAGCATGCTGCACAGTGCACGGCAAAAAGTGTGACCTACAAGATAAAATGTAAGGAAATAGGATATCATCATTCATCCAGAATATTTAAATTACAGGAAAATACTCAAATGTTGAAATCACTTACACAAATGAGCTTTGCACATCGAACCCAGAAGTAATTGAAGTGTCTATCCTTCTCCAATCTAGTAAATGAAGAAACAGAGGTTACAACACATGGCACAAAAGTAATAGGCTACTCAACAAGTTTTAACAGTACACTATCAGACTTAGATACAAGTTCAGGAGCTTAGAACAAAAAACAAAACATAATTTTGTATATTCATGCATTGCCGCAAACCTACCTAGCAAAGAGAGAGCTGACTCTCCGGAGACGCCATAGACGAAGCATGTTGAAGAATCCATATGATCTGAGCTTTGAAGGTAGTATCCTGCGAGCAATTTCTGATGGGATGGTGGAGGCAACGTCAAGAACCAACCAGCTGGTAGTATAACGCCAAGCAATCCTCTTTGGATCATCTTCGAGCAAATAGGTCAGTCTGTCCAAGTAAGCTACAAAGAAGGTCAGGATGATGTCAACTGCGAAGATTGCATTCACGGCATTGTCCGTCGCAGCTAGGCCTCCCGTAGGGATCCGGATGAAGCCAAATTCGAATGGGGAGACCCACGCAGAGTAGACCACAAGAACTATGAGGAAAGTCTCCCACAATCTGCATAATGTTAATAACAAAGATATCAGAATTGATTGTCGTAGCTATTGTAAAATGTCCTATTTCTCTACAATAGTGACCAATGAGCCTGCTTAAAAGTGTAAATATATTTATTATTCATGTCGAGTTTGTTTAGCATTATTGCATACTTGGTGTACTTTCTGCTGGCTATTAGTAGACTAGAAGTCTTTCACACGGCAGCTCAAAAGTTGGCACATATGGTACCAAGCACCTGAGTTTGAATCCCACCTTCCTCTTATTGAAAACTAGGGGTGAGTCTCTAGACGTACCAAACTAAAGTTAACCATTAATATATATGTACAAATTTTCATGAAAAAAGAGACATCTGAGGGAAAAGAAAGACTGATGATTCATGTAAAGACAAATATCACATGGAACGTCTTGTATATGTGCCTTTTTTCTATAGTGCTTTGGCAGTGCCTACCCTTTTTCACCACAAAAAATCACATGGAAAACACCCTTTCACGAAATATCATGAAACCGTGTGAAGAAGTTTTATTGAACTGTAGAAGAAATATTAAATGTACGGGAAATGATATTGAATTAAGTACCAAATTTAGAGCTCAAACTTAATGAAGCTGGGAAGATATTATCATACGGATAAACATCCAAATGAATAGCGATGACCGGTAAATAGCAATATGAAATTTGCTTACTATATCTTCACAAATGCAACTGAGATTGACATTACGATTTTACATAAACCCAGAATATCACATACAAATGTATATATTGTTTTGAGAATTTTACAATTGTATGTGCAGTTTCCACCCTGCACGGGCATGTAACGTGACACGTTTTTGCGTATATTAGCAATAAAATTAAGAAGAACATTTAACCCTCACTAAAACAAGAGCAATTTGTGGGCGTTTCCTGCTGCTTTGCTTTGCTCTGTTTTGTTTTCGGTTGCTTTGTTTTCCTATCTGTTTTTGGCTGCTTGGTCTTGTGCATGCTTCACGCCTTCTTGAGAATTTTTAATTTTTACCCCTAGTTATTGCAGTCTCGCACGCCTTCTTGAGAATTTTTAATTTTTACCTCTAGTTATTGCAGTCTCGTAGAGTATCAACAGTTGCTCGATTGTTTTTTTTTTCTCCTTTTACCTCGCACTCGTGCCTTATTCACGGTTTAACCCTATTTAGAAACTTTTGGCCAACCTGACATCTGAACCCACATGTATGACCAATGTGGCAACTGACATGGACTTCACGTCCCAAAATATTGGGAAATACTTGTAAGAAGTGTCCAAAATCTAGGGAAATAAATCATATTTCACTAATTTTAACTCCAAATTTGGTTGCAGCTATTCTGTTTTTTATGTATATTTATAATCTATTAATTTATTTTTTCTCCAATTGTTTGGAATTTGAAAGTGAGTTTATACTCGGAACAAGTAACACATAATTTGAAGTTAATATGAGTGAGATACTATTTTTCAAGTTTTTGGAGAATTTCTATAAATAATTTTTAATACTTGGTGACTTGGCATCCATGTAGGGTGGGGTTGTCCTATCAGGTTGAGGATACTTTGTTAAATGGGATACATCTGTATCTGCTGTATATGTATCGATATATAAAGTATCACTAGGGTGGAATCTAAATAATCTTGACCATTCACTTCAGTCTGATCGTACGGTCCATGGATTAAGTTGGACCAATGGAAATTACTCCATACCTTATAACTAATTTGTTAAATTTGTGGCTAATTATAACCATAACTGTATTTAATTTTTTTAATATAATATTGATCGAGACGTGCCTTGCATGTGCACAATCACCAGTCCTGGATTAAGCACAGGTTCTTGTCGAAAAGAGGAAATCTTGTTAAATCGGGTAAACAGTTAACACTGTGTGAGAACTAAGGAGTTAAAAAAATCAGACTTGCAAGAAATAAATATAGCGATAAATAATAATTCAAACTTGCAAAACTTAGTAAATGATGCAAAAAGGCAGTAAACCACCGACCGTAATAAAAGCCATAAACAAGTAATTAAGCCGCCCCCCTCAAATAAACCCAAGAAATAAATAATGAACAAAAGTTTTGGATGTGAATTCCGTGAATGAATCCTTTATTTGGAGACGGGAGCACTGAATAAAGAAGGGTAAGACGAGAGAGCGCAAGAAATGTTGGCATCAAAATCACGATTTCCTTGTCTGTGTTAGAAAAAGCAAGGAGTAAAGCAGTCGTAAAGAGACCAGAGCCGTCCAAAGTAGTAGTAAACAAAAAATAAATCAGAGAGCCAGAGAGGACGACTACTCTGTAAACAAACGCACAAACAAATCAATTATTCAGTTTAAGTCAAACCTAGAGAACATAAAGAAATTGAAGCTTTGGTATATTTATTTTTAATCCAACGAAGCTTTGGATCCTGTGTTCCACAAAATAACAGATAACAGGCTCTGAACTTTGCAAATTTTGAGCATAGCAAAATAACAGATAACATGCTCTGGAGTAGTAGCAAACATGATGATGTGATGTTAATTGAAGCTAACAACAAATATTGTAAGAAAAAAAAAGAGAAAGCAAAGCAAGAATTGCAAAGCCTCTACTTGACAGCAGCTGTACGCGGACCATTCATGAACCAATCCGTTAAAGTATAGCTGACATAGCTAAGCAAGTAGCTACCGATGAAGGAAACGACCAATGCACAAGAGAACAAATTTTGAAACCAAGCGCTACGGAGAGATAGAGAGGAGATGGCGTGGCGACAGAAGAGGAGACGAGTAGAACTAGTAATGATGAGGAAGGGAAATTGTGGAGAGCAAGGAGGATGCGGCGTGGCAGTGTGTTGTTGTTACCTGTATCGGCGGTCGTACGGCGAGATGATGAAGCGGCGGAGCTTGACGCGGCGGTTGCTGCGCGCGCCGAGCGACGGCAGGATGCCGCTGGAGAGGCTGTAGTGGCTGCCGTCCCGCGACATCTCCCTCTCGAGCGCGTGCGCGTCCCCGACGACGCCGCTGCCGCCCTCGCCCCACGGCCCGCACGCCCGCATCCTGGCGGCCCCGGACCTCGACGACATTGCGGCGCCTCGCTCACTCGCCGGACCGCCGCCGGGCCGGGCGGGTTTAACGGACGGAGGGCCACGGAATCTTGCGGCGCGGCGCGTACTAGTTAAAAAAGTGTGGGTCGGATGGATTCTTTCCCTACTTGCGTTGCTGGTTTGGGTTTGTTTTCTTGGGAAGCGCAGCGCAGCGCGGGAGACGTTGGGAGTGTGGTGCCGCGGGCGGCGACGGCCCTGGCTGTGGCTGGGCGGGCGGGCGGAGGGGTGGAGGGAGACGACTCCTGGTCTGGGGGCAGGTGGACTCCTCGCGATCACGCGCGCCCGCAAGGTGGGTTTTATGGAGAACGCCTCCGCGGGTCGGATTCTGTGCTGCGGGTCCGGCGGGGACAGTTTCTTTTTCTTTTTAAAAAGCACAGTGCGGCTAGGTCTCGGTCGACTCGAACTGAGATTTAATTAAATCTCAGTAAAATGATATAACATGTTGAAGAGGAAAAGAAAAACTGATTCTTTTTGCACGGATCTTAATATAAAATCTCATGAATATAGTATCAACTGGGCGTGTTCTGATGTCCTCCGGCTTCACGCTTCGAAAACTTCCCAGACGAAATTGTCCCGAACGGTTTTAGCTGGAGAAGCTGGATTCGGGAAGCTGCTCCTTCTCTACGTGTAAAAAAGAGAAGCAAGGCCGGCCCAGCTCCACCGAAACATGAAGCATGGAGTTTGCTCTATTTACAGGGAATTGCCACCGCCAAGTATACCGGTTCGTTGGCTCCCCTCGAAAAGAAACATAACATCTCGAATCGTTACGTGAATCCTCGCTTGTACCGCTACCCCTCCTAATTGGGCTGCATGCAGCCGGCCCAACATACGACTAACAGGCCACAACCCTCTCTCAGTTGGGCTGCAACTGTGGGAGAAGCTACCAATGTCCCGAACGCTCCAGGAATCGCTACCTGAAGTTAGAAGCGAGGATGAGAAGTTGAAAATGTGGAGTTTTGTGAAGCTGGGGAGAATCCGAACACGCCCTAAGACTTAACAAAGTCCCAGTGGATTGAAACTTAGCAAGCAAAGTAATAGGTGCCTCGTTCATACATATCATAAAAATCAAAGTATAAGTCATATAAACACCGACACGAAAAAATTAAGAAGACAACGTAACGTTTCTAAACTTGGCACCAATGCCCGTCGCCTGCCTCCGGCACCACCACACCAGTCACCGAAGGAAATAAAAAAATCACCTTCTCACCCGATCTTGATGCGGGTCCATCGCTGATATGCAGTTTTGCGGACTTCTAAAATGGCTCACCAAAAGTTGCCATTGTCGTTGAACGAATCAGACCAGGGTAGCATCCCAGACACGCCATTGAACTCCAGATCTGGCACCCCACCACGACTAAGACACCGAAGACGGAAACCATAGCTGCCATCCATCAACCATGAACCCCAGCACACGTTCCGTCTTCTAGATGTTGTAGACGCATACCACAATCTACATCCAGTCCAGGATTACCTCCCAAGCTCTGCGTCGACATTGGAGCAGACGCCGTCACATCGACGAAGCCCGAGGACACATGTCCACCACAAGGATGCAGCCATCGCCACGATATCCCTGCTTAAACGGACTAGTTCCCAAATCCATCATCGTCCATAGAGACGATCGCCACATCGGAGAAGAATTCAGAGCTTCTTTATTCAGCATCACCGTCGCCGTCACCGAAGCCAAGACGTCAAATGATCCAAAAACCTAAACTAGTAGGGACCTAGAACCTGAAGCTAAAACGTTCGCACACACGGGATCTGGCGACCCCCTTCACCACCGGCGATCAAGAGGGGCAAAATTGAAAATTTTGACCTCGAAGCGAAAGTATTTCACAAACTGTTTTTGAAAATATTTCACACCGCTGCACTCTACTGTTCAACTCCTTACAGCTAGGCGTTGCATAGTGTAGTGCAGAGCCTATCTGTCGGGCGCTACACTAAGTGTTAGACGCTCCATAATAGGCGCTGCACATTAGTGGTCAGCTGAGTGAAATACTTTTAAAAACAATTTAGTTTATGAAATAGTTTGGTCCTGAAATCAAATTTACGTTTTTTGCCATCAAGAGATTGCCGATGAAGGGGAGCCGCCGGAAGACAGCTTCGGAAGGCCTGGCTCTCTTGGCGGCGGCTAAAGGTTTATGGTCGCTGGCCAAAGAGCGACTCCAAAGCCCGGCGGGGACAGGTTTGCTGCCTCCTCCTTTGCCTTTTGTCAACGCGCCGTTTACGTGGTACATCGGCGTGCCTTCGCCGCTGGCTTGGCTAAAAGGTAAAAGGAGTCACACACGTGCGGGCTAGCTCCGAGGTCCAACGCTACGCCCAGTTTTTTCACCCCAGCCCCTTTTTAGCATGCCATCCGTGTTCTCCCTTTTCCGATCAAACACACACGAGCATTGGTGTTGGACACTGGATCCGAATAAAGCTTTTTTTTTTTTTGAAAAGGAGGCGTTTTCGTTCCTGCGTCTCCTTTGAGTTGTTATAATGTTCAACTTACTACTAGTATAGGCACCTCTTTTGCTCACGTCCTCCTCTTTCGCGGTACTACTTCTCTTTGCTCTTTCTATATTGTGTGTATATATATGGTCCGCTCCATTGATTCCTTCGGAATGCATTTAGACTGACCGTAGCCCCGCTTGTAATTTGGATATGAAAATTATTGCTCAGCCTCGTTAGAGCATCTCCAATTGGTGTCCCCTAATAGGGCATAACCGCATTTTACATCACAGGGCATAACGATGCTCCAATTGATGCGCTATTTGTAAATCTTTTTAATCCAAATTTAGGGCAGCTGCAAAACACGGCACCAAGTGCTGCAAAATTTGCAACACTTGGGCAGCTGCCACAAAACAAATCGCTTCGTACGTGAGCCGCCAACCGTTGTGCTGAAATTTTCTGCGCCGCGCCCACACCTCTACTCGACCACCGCCGACGGCGATTTCGGCTGCGAAGACCATGGTCGCAGCTCATCCCCCCTCCCTAACTCCGTCGCGATGCCGCCGCACTACCCCGTCACTTTGGACGATCGCTGGAGTCCCCGCCGGCCACTGAGTGGGATCCGCCACGACGGTGAGTTTCAACCGATCCAGGTGTTGGTTAGAGTGCCACAACCCATGATGCCCCCCACCCCCGCACAGCTCTCCGCCGTTGTCTATAGCTGGACTAGTGGATGTCGGAGCTCTGCGGGCAGCCACGCCATTGCCGCTACTTCTGTCGGCGTCGCCGGCATGCGGCGTCACCAAACTTTCGATCAACACTTGACCGACAGGCGTCAGCATGTCCATCTTCATTAACCTTGCTGCCGCTATGACCATGACTGAGTAGTTTCCTTTAGACTATGGGTCCATAGCAGTAGCTAGATGGCATCCTCTCTCCATTGTGCTTCAATACAAAGTTCCCGTGAGCTGCCTCAGCGTGGCTACCGTCTACACTCCGACGAGCAGCCACTCGGTTTCACCCTCCTCGCGCACAAGGTGTTCGATGAAATTTGTACTAGGTAATTTTTTTAAACTTTTTCCTTTTTTTCGTTGTGCACGAAGATGTAGTTTAATGGAGATTTATTATTGTAGAAGAGCTCATGTGACTCCTATCTTTCAAATGATTCCTCGTCGGATGAGGAATACGACTTTTCCAAGGAGGAGGTGATACGTCTCAAACGTATCGATATTTTTTGATTCTTTCATGATAATATCATACAACTTTTATATACTTTTTATAGCAATTTATATTGTTTTTCTGGACTAACCTATTAATTCAGTGTCTGGAGCTAGTTGTTGTTCTACATGTTTCTTTTTAGAATATCATTATTTTCAGACCTTCAAACGTCACGGAGATTTTTGTTGATTTTTCTGGAGGATAAAGTCCAGAAAGCACCGGAACCTGCATGGGCCGGGGGGGGGGGGGGGGGGCAAGGGCCTCGCGCGGCCAGGTGACCCGTGCCAACTGTTGGGGAACGTAGTGATAATTCAAAAATTTCCTACGTGTCACCAAGATCAATCTAGGAGATGCTAGCAACGAGAGAGAAGGAGTGCGTCTTCATACCCTTGAAGATCGCTAAGCAGAAGCGTTACAAGAACACGGTTGATGGAGTCGTACTCGCGGCGATTCAAATTGTGGAAGATCCGATCCAAGCGCCGAACGGACGGCGCCTCCGCGTTCAACACACGTACAGCCTGGGGACGTCTCCTCCTTCTTGATCCAGCAAGGGGAGAGGAAAAGTTGAGGGAAAGCTCCAGCATCACGACGGCGTGGTGGTGGTGGAGCTCGTGGTTCTCCGGCAGGGCTTTGCCAAGCACTATGGAGGAGGAGGAGGTGTTGGAGGAGGAGAGGGCTGCGCCAGGGGAAGGGGTGCCGCTGCCCTCTCTCTCCCTCACTATATATAGGGGGAAGGGGGGTGGAGGAGGCGCCCTAGGGTTCCCTAGGGGAGGGGTGGCGGCCACAGGGGAAACCCTAGATGGGTTTGGGCGCCCCCAACCCTAGGAAACTTGCCCCCCAAGCCGGGAGGGGTGGCTTCCCTAGGGGAGGCGCCCCCACATCTCCATGTTACGTGAGATGGGGTGGGAGGGGCGCACATCCCCTTAGTGGGCTGATGTGCCCCCTCCCCTTGGCCCATAAGGCCCCCAAACGCTTGTCGGGGCCTCCGAAACACCTTTCGGTCACGCTGGTCGTCACCCGGTATTCCCAGAACAATTCCGGACTCCAATACCCTTCGTCCAATATATCGATCTTCACCTCCGGACCATTCCGGAGTTCCTCGTCATGTCCGGGATCCCATCCGGGACTCCGAACAACCTTCGGTAACCACATACTATTTCCCATAACAACTCTAGCGTCACCGAACCTTAAGTGTGTAGACCCTACGGGTTCGGGAACCATGCAGACATGACCGTGACACCTCTCCGGCCAATAACCAATAGCGGGATCTGGATACCCATATTGGCTCCCACATGTTCCACGATGATCTCATCGGATGAACCACGATGTCGGGGATTCAATCAATCTCGTATACAATTCCCTTTGTCTATCGGTATGTTACTTGCCCGAGATTTGATCGTCGGTATCCCTATACCTTGTTCAATCTCGTTACGGGCAAGTCTCTTTACTCGTTCCGTAACGCATGATACCGTGGCTAACTCCTTAGTCACATTGAGCTCATTATGATGATGCATTACCGAGTGGGCCCAGAGATACCTCTCCGTCATACGGAGTGACAAATCCCAGTCTCGATTCGTGCCAACCCAACAGACACTTTCGGAGATACCTGTACACCCAAAGCACTCCTACGGTATCCGGGAGTTACACAATCTCATGGTCTAAGGAAATGATACCTGACATTATAAAAGCTCTAGCGAACGAGCTACACGATCTTGTGCTATGCTTAGGATTGGGTCTTGTCCATCACATCATTCTCCTAATGATGTGATCCCGTTATCAATGACATCCAATGTCCATGGTCAGGAAACCATAACCATCTATTGATCAACGAGCTAGTCAACTAGAGGCTTACTAGGGACATATTGTGGTCTACGTATTCACACATGTATTACGGTCTCCGGTTAATACAATTATGGCATGAACAATAGACAATTATCATGAACAAGGAAATATAATAATAACCATTTTATTATTTCCTCTAGGGCATATTTCCAACAGTCTCCCACTTGCACTAGAGTCAATAATCTAGTTTACATCGCCATATGATTAACACTCATAGTTCACATCGCCATGTGACTAACACCCAAAGAGTTTACTAGAGTCAATAATCTAGTTCACATCACATGTGATTAAGACTCAATGAGTTCTGGGGATTGATCATGTTATGCTTGTGAGAGAGGTTTTAGTCAACGGTTCTGCAACATTCAGATCCGTATGTACTTCGCAAATCTCTATGTCCTATCATAGATGCTGCTTCCACGCTCCACTTGGAGCTATCCCAAATGGTTGCTCCACTATACGTATCCGGTTTGCTACTCAGAGTCATCCGGATAGGTGTTAAAACTTACATCGACGTAACCCTTTACGCCGAACTCTTTATCACCTCCAAAACCGAGAAACATTTCCTGATTCCTCTAAGGACAATTTTGACCGCTGTCTAATGATCCATTCCTAGATCACTTTTGTACCCCCTTGCCAGACACGTGGCAAGGCACATATCAGGTGTGGTACACAGCATGGCATATCGTATAGAGCCTATGGCTAAGGCATAGGGGACGACTTTCGTCCTTTCTCTTTCTTCTGCCGTGGTCGAGCTTCAAGTCTTAACTTCACACCTTACAACTCAGGCAAGAGCTCCTTCTTTGACTGATCCATCTTGAATTCCTTTAAGATCATGTCAAGGTATGTGCTCTGTGAAAGTCTTATCAGACGTCTTGATCTATCTCTATAGATCTTGATACCCAACATGTAAGCAGTTTTACACAGGTCTTCCTTTGAAAAACTCCATTCAAACAACCCTTTATGCTTTCCAGAAATTCTACATTATTTCTGATCAACAATATGTCATCCACATATACTTATCAAAAATGCTGTAGTGCTCCCACTTACTTTCTTGCAAATACAAGTTTCTTGCAAACTTTGTATAAACCCAAATGCTTTGATCACCTCATCAAAGCGTATGTTCCAACTCCGAGATGCTTGCTCCAGTCCATAGAAGGATTGGTACGTCTCCGTCGTATCTACTTTTCCAAAAAATCAGAGAGAAGGATTCATCGCGTTTTACGATACAGAGCCGCCGCCAAGCCCTAAAACCTCTCGGGAGGGCTGATCTGGAGTCCGTTCGGGGCTCCGGAGAGGGGGATTCGTCCCCATCGTCATCATCAACCATCCTCCATCACCAATTTCATGATGCTCACCGTCGTCCGTGAGTAATTCCATCGTAGGCTTGCTGGACAGTGATGGGTTGGATGAGATCTATCATGTAATCGAGTTAGTTTTGTTAGGGTTTGATCCCTAGTATCCACTATGTTCTGAGATTGATGTTGCTATGGCTTTGCTATGCTTAATGCTTGTCACTAGGGCCCGAGTGCCATGATTTCAGATCTGAACCTATTATGTTTTCATGAATATATGTGAGGTCTTGATCCTATCTTGCAAGTCTATAGTCACCTACTATGTGTTATGATCCGGCAACCCCGAAGTGACAATAATCGGGACCACTCCCGGTGATGACCATAGTTTGAGGAGTTCATGTATTCACTATGTGCTAATGCTTTGTTCCGGTACTCTATTAAAAGGAGGCCTTAATATCCCTTAGTTTCCATTAGGACCCCGCTGCCACGGGAGGGTAGGACAAAAGATGTCATGCAAGTTCTTTTCCATAAGCACGTATGATTATATTCGGAATACATGCCTACATTACATTGATGAATTGGAGCTAGTTCTGTGTCACCCTATGTTATGATTGTTACATGATGAACCGCATCCGGCATAATTCTCCATCACCGATCCAATGCCTACGAGCTTTTCACATATTGTTCTTCGCTTATTTACTTTTCCGTTGCTACTGTTACAATCACAACAAAACACCAAAAATATTACTTTTGCTACCGTTACTTTTGTTACCGTTACCACTACTGTCATATTACTTTGCTACTAAATACTTTGCTGCAGATACTAAGTTATCCAGGTGTGGTTGAATTGACAACTCAACTGCTAATACTTGAGAATATTCTTTGGCTCCCCTTGTGCCGAATCAATAAATTTGGGTTGAATACTCTACCCTCGAAACTGTTGCGATCCCCTATACTTGTGGGTTATCAAGACTATTTTCTGGCGCCGTTGCGGGGGAGCATAGCTCTATTCTTTGAGTCACTTGGGATTTATATCTGCTGGTCAGTATGAAGAACTTGAAAGACGCTAAGACAAAAATTTATCCCTCAACTACGAGGGGAGGTAAGGAACTACCATCTAGCTCTGCACTTGATTCACCTTCTGTTTTGAGTAAGCTTGCGACACCTAAACCTGCTTCTGCTATTCGTTCTGATATGTCGCATGTTATTGATGATGCCACTTCTGCTATGCATGATACTTATGATGAAACTACTTCTATGCTTGATACTATTGTGCCACTTAGTGAATTTCTTGATAAACAAATTGCTAGGGCTAGAGAGAAAGAAATTATTGAAACTAATTATATTGATGAAAGTGATGATGAAGACTTGCCTGTTATTCTTGAGGGTTATGTTTTTGATAAAGAAGCTACTTTAGCTATTTTAGCTTGCAAAGATAGATATGAACTCAAGAGGTTATTAGCTAAATGGAAGCAGCAATCTCTTAATGATAGAATGAAACCTGACCCTGCTTTTGCTACTTCACCTATCTGTGTTACTGATAAGGATTATGAATTCTCTGTTGATCCTGATATAATTACTTTGGTTGAATCTGATCCTTTTCATGGCTATGAATCTGAAACTGTTGTGGCACATCTTACTAAATTAAATGATATAGCCACCCTATTTACTAATGATGAGAGAACCCGCTACCTCTATATCCTTAAAATATTTCCGTTCTCATTAAAGGGTGATGCTAAGATATGGTTTAATTCTCTTGATCCTGGTTGTGTGCGTAGTCCCCAGGATATGATTTATTACTTCTCTGCTAAATATTTCCCTGCTCATAAGAAACAAGCTGCTTTAAGGGATATATACAATTTTGTGCAAATTGAAGAAGAGAGTCTCCCACAAGCTTGGGGGAGGCTTCTCAAGTTACTTAATGCTTTGCCTGATCATCCTCTTAAGAAAAATGAAATACTTGATATCTTTTATAATGGACTAACCAATGCTTCCAGAGATTACCTGGATAGTTGTGCTGGTTCTGTTTTCAGGGAAAGAACACCGGATGAAGCTGAAATTCTATTGAATAATATGTTGACAAATGAAAATAATTGGACACTTCCTGAGCCAGCTCCTGAGCCAATTCCTGAGCCTATTCCTAAACCAACTCCGAAGAAGAGAGGTGTTCTATTTCTCAGTCCTGAAGATATGGAAGAGGCAAAGAAATCTATGAAAGAAAAGGGTATTAAAGCTGAAGATGTTAAGAATTTACCTCCTATTGAAGAAATACACGGTCTTAATTTACCGCCTGTTGAAGAAACATATGATCTTAATCCTCCACCTATTGAAGAAACCCATGGTCTTGATAACCCGACACAGGTAGTAAAGGTAAATTCTCTCTATAGATTTGATGAAGGTGATATCCCTCACTATAAGTCTGCTAGACAATGCTTAGAAGAGTTCTATAATTTTATTGTCAAACAAGAAAACTTCAATGCTTATTTTGGTAGACAATTGAAATACAATTCCGATACGCTTGAACACTTGGGTGATTATATGTCTAGAGTTAAAGGTGAACTTAAACTCATTACTAAACATGCTTCTATGGTTACCACTCAAGTAGAACAAGTACTTAAAGCTCAAAATGATTTGCTCAATGAATTGAATAGTAAGAAAAATGATTATGTTGTCAGAGTGGCTACTAGAACTGGTAGAATGACTCAGGAACCTTTGTATCCTGAAGGCCACCCTATGAGAATTGAGCAGGATTCTCAGAGAAATAATATTGATGCACCTAGTCCTTCTAAAAGGAAGAAAAAGAAAAATGATAGGACTTTGCATGCTTCCAGTGAACCTATTGCTGAACCACCTGAGAATCCAAATGATATTTCTATTTCTGATGCTGAAACACAATCTGGTAATGAACATGAACCCAATGAAAATGTTAATGATGATGATGCTCAACCTAGTAATGACAATGATGTAGAAATTGAACCTGCTGTTGATCTTGATAACCCACAATCAAAGAATCAACGTTATGATAAGAGAGACTTTGTTGCTAGGAAACATGGTAAAGAAAGGGAGCCATGGGTTCAGAAACCCATGCCCTTTCCTCCCAAACCATCCAAGAAAAAGGATGATGAGGATTTTGAGCGCTTTGCTGAAATGATTAGACCTATCTTCTTGCGTATGCGTTTAACTGATATGCTCAAAATGAATCCTTATGCTAAGTATATGAAAGATATTGTTACAAATAAAAGAAAGATACCGGAAGCTAAAATTTCCACCATGCTTGCTAATTATACTTTTAAGGGTGGAATACCTAAGAAACTAGGAGATCCAGGAGTACCCACTATACCATGCTCCATTAAAAGAAATTATGTTAAAACTGCTTTATGTGATCTTGGAGCCGGTGTTAGTGTTATGCCTCTCTCTTTATATCGTAGACTTGATTTGAATAAGTTGAAACCTACTGAAATATCTTTGCAAATGGCTGATAAATCAACTGCTATACCTGTCGGTATTTGTGAGGATGTGCCTGTTGTGGTTGCAAACGTTACTATTTTAACGGACTTTGTTATTCTTGATATTCCCGAGGACGATAGTATGTCTATTATTCTTGGAAGACCCTTTTTGAATATTGCAGGGGCTGTTATTGATTGCAACAAAGGCAATGTCACTTTCCATGTTATTGGTAATGAGCATACGGTACACTTTCCGAGGAAACAACCTCAAGTCCACAATATCAATTCTATTGGAAAAATTCCATCGATTATTTTTGGAGGTTTTGAATTTCCTCTTCCTACTGTCAAGAAGAAATATGATATTCTTATTATTGGGGATGTGCCTATCCCCGTTGAGGTAACATAGTGTTATTCGAAATTTCTCCGGTTCCATGTTATTCGGAATGAGTTTGTTAACAAGACTTGATCAACCTTGTTAGTGGATTCCTTTTGATGAGCATGAGATGGATGAAACTAGAAGGCACAACCTTCTGTACCCTCTTTCTACTTTCTGTTATTTAGTTGAAATAAAGTAAAAATAGTATTTTTTCTGTCTGTTTTCTGATTTATCCGTGCAATATAAAAATACCCCGAAAATAAAAGTTCTCCAAATGCCCTGAAAATGGAATATGTTTTTTTCTAGAATTTTTGAGAATATCTGGCACTGAGGACACAGCAGGAGGGGCAAGCACCTGGCCACGAGGGTGGAGGGCGCGCCCTACCCCCCTAGGCGCGCCCCCTGCCTCGTGGGCCCACGGTGGCTCCCCTCCACTTATTCCTGCACCCACACACTTCTTCTTCCTCCCACAAACACCAATATCCAGCTCAAGCACAAGTTCTAGCTCATTTTCTGCGATTTTCGATCTCCTTGCTCAAAGCACCTCTCACAAAACTGCTTGGGGAGATTGTTCCTTGGTATGTGACTCCTCCATTGGTCCAATTAGTTTTTGTTCTCGTGCTTTATTCATTGCAAATTTGTGCTGCCTAGGTGACCATGTTCTTGAGCTTGCATGTCAAATTTATATGGTTCCAAGTAGTTCTAATGCCTGATATAGGCTCTAGGCACTTGTAGGAGTAGTTGCTATCAATTTTGTTGAGTTTGGTTCACTTTTATTTGAAGTTACTAAAAAATTCAGAAATTTTTCAGAGGAAGAAATATGCTTAGGAAAATGTTCCAAGGTGGTTCTTCGAGGAAGCAAGGACCCAGGCTTGCAATGCGTGATGCTGACGATGAGCCACCAAGGGACGCTCCAGTGCGGCCTTGTGAGTGGCCTTCAAAAAATTTATGGATCGAGCGGGAATCAAGGAAGAATTTAACACATATTTGTGTAACGCTGATCTTGTGAGCTTCGAGGCAGAGAAGTGCCGCCAATACCACTATCTCACTAGTACATTTGTGAGGAGGTTTGAATTTTCATCTTCACGTAATTCTCGAACTGTCCTGTTTGATCTTTATGAAAAATCTTATACCATGGACTTAGAGGATTTGTTACCGCTGCTTGCAAACTTCCACAATGGGGTAGTGCTAGTGAACCTCGCAAATCTGAATTTAGAAATTTTCTTGCTAGTATAACTGTGGGGGAATCTAGAGATATAGCACAAGCTACCATAGGGAGCATCCATTTTCCCGCTATACATTATTTTGCTCTCTTCATACGTAGGTGCATAAATGGTAAAGATGAAGCATGTCACATGTGTGTCCCTGATCTCAGTATTCTTAGGAGTGTTGTGTTAGGAGACAAAACTTATAACTTGGGAGCCATTGTTGCACGTAGGTTGCACCATAATAGATTTAATTGAGATTTCTTTGGAGGAATTTATGCAACCCGCTTAGCTGATTTTCTTGGTGTGGACATTCGTGAGGATGATATTGAGTTGCCTCCTACTTATTTAGACCATAATGCTATGGTCCACCACCAGTTTATCGAGAGGAATGAATCACCTCTCCGGTATCGCTTAATCTTTGACAAACGTCGTGCTGTCCGTATTACTCTCCCTGCTCCTGCCTTCTTTGATTATCAGGCAAAAGGAAGATATGTTATTACCAGAGAGGAGGCAGATGAGTACGAGAGGAGGGCGGAGGCAGCTCGCCGCCACGCTGCAGCTCAGGAGGCAATAACTGCCGCAGCTCAGTACGACCCTGGCTACAACTATGGATATCCGCCAGGCCATCCGTGGCAATAAACCAACTTAGGCCAAAAGCCTAAGCTTGGGGGAGTACGTATCTCTCACCGACATTACATTTATGTTCACACACTCATTGCTAGATGTCGGTGCTCATACTCTTTCACTGTAATATCCATGCTAGTTTATTTTCTTTTTCTTGCTTTCTTCTTGTGTGTTTAATAAACCTTAAGAAAAAACAAAAAAAAATTAGTGTAGCTCTTAATTAGTTTACTTTCTTGCTGTAGTAGTAATAATTAAAAAGAAAACCCAAAAAGATTTCTTGTTCTTCTTTTGCTTGTTGGGAGCTTTCCCGTGTAAATAGTTTTATTTCTTTTCTTTTCTTTGGGGGTCGATAGGAGAAGACCATGATTAAATTGTTGAAGTGGCTCTTATATGCATTATTGTTGATTTAACCAAGAGCCCATATTGCCTTGTCTTCTCCTGTTTATTGAATGCTCGCAGATTCTAGCTTAGTCCAATGCATGTGCACTCTTATTATTATTCACTTCGTTCGGTCGTGCAAGTGAAGGGCAATTATGACGATATATGATGGACTGACTGAGATGAGAGAAGCTGGTATGAACTCGACCTCTCTTGTTTTTCTAAATATGATGAGTTCATCGTTCCTGATTCAGCCTATTATGAATAAACATGTTTGCAATGACACTTAGAGATCATAGTTGCTTATGCCATGCTTGATTAGCTATGAGTTATAATGGTTTACCTTGCGTGCCAACATGCTATTAAAATGGTTGTGATGTGGTATAGTGGGGTGGTATCCTCCTTTGAATGATTTAAGTGACTCGACTTGGCACATGTTCACACATGTAGTTGAAACGAATCAACATAGCCTTCACGATATTTATGTTCATGGTGGATTATATCCTACTCATGCTTGCACTCATTGTTTATTAATTTTAATTCATGTTCATGACTGTTGTCGCTCTCTAGTTGGTCGCTTCCCAGTCTTTTGCTAGCCTTCACTTGTACTAAGCGGGAATACTGCTTGTGCATCCAATCCCTTAAACCCCAAAGTTATTCCATATGAGTCCACTATACCTTCCTATATGCGGTATCTACCTGCCGTTCCAAGTAAATTTGTATGTGCCAAACTCTAAACCTTCAAATGAAATTCTGTTTTGTATGCTCGAATAGCTCATGTATCAACTAGGGCTGTTTGTATCTTCCATGCTAGGCGGGTTATTCTCAAGAGGAGTGGACTCCGCTCCTCATTCACGAGAAAATGGCTGGTCACCGGGATGCCCAGTCCCATGCTTTATGCAAACTAAATCAAAATAATTGTAAACAAAACTCCCCCTGGGACTGTTGCTAGTTGGAGACACTCGTTGTTTCGAGCAAGTCATGGATTGATGCTTGTTGGTGGAGGGGGAGTATAAACTTTACCATTCTGTTTGGGAACCGCCTATAATGTGTGTAGCTTGGAAGATATCGCCATCTCTTGGTTGTTATGTTGACAATGAAAGTATGCCGCTCAAAATATTATTTATCTCTATTTCAAAACCAAGCTCTGGCACCTCTACAAATCCCTGCTTCCCTCTGCGAAGGGCCTATCTATTTACTTTTATGTCGAGTCATCACCCTCTTATTAAAAAGCACTAGCTGGAGAGCGCAGCTGTCATTTGCATTCATTACTATTAATTTATATTGGGTATGACTATGATTGGATCTCTTTTACCATGAATTACAATGTCTAGTCAGTCCTTGATCTTTAAAGTTGCTCTACATTTATGTTTTGCGGTCTCAGAAAGGGCTAGCGAGATACCATCTTGTTATATCATATTATGATTGTTTTGAGAAAGTGTTGTCATCCGAGATTTATTATTATGGCTCGCTAGTTGATTATGCTATTGATACGAGTAAACATGAGACCTAGGAGTTATTGCAAATGTGGTTAGTCATAATCTTTGCTAAAAACTTGAATGCTGGCTTTACCTATTTACAACAACAGGAGCAAACAGAGTTTGTAAAAGTTTTTCTTTATCACTTTCTGTTTATCAACTGAATTGCTTGAGGACAAGCAAAGGTTTAAGCTTGGGGGAGTTGATACGTCTCCGTTGTATCTACTTTTCCAAACACTTTTGCCCTTGTTTTGGACTCTAACTTGCATGATTTGAATGGAACTAACCCGGACTGACGCTGTTTTCAGCAGACTTTCCATGGTGTTATTTATGTGCAGAAACAAAAGTTCTCGGAATGACCTGAAACTCCACGGAATGTCTATTTGGAAATAATAAAAAATCCTTGCAAAAGATGAAGACCAGGGGCCCCACACCCTAGCCACGAGGGTGGGGGGCGCGCCCCTACCTCGTCGCCCCCTTGGAGCTCCTCCGACCTCAACTCCAACTCTATATATTTGCTTTCGGGGAGAAAAAAAATCAGAGAGAAGGATTCATCGCGTTTTACGATACGGAGCCGCCGCCAAGCCCTAAAACCTCTCGAGAGGGCTGATCTGGAGTCCGTTCGGGGCTCCGGAGAGGGGGATTCGTCCCCATCGTCATCATCAACCATCCTCCATCACCAATTTCATGATGCTCACCGCCGTGCGTGAGTTATTCCATCGTAGGCTTGCTAGACGGTGATGGGTTGGATGAGATCTATCATGTAATCGAGTTAGTTTTGTTAGGGTTTGATCCCTAGTATCCACTATGTTCTGAGATTGATGTTGCTATGACTTTGCTATGCTTAATGCTTGTCACTAGGGCCCGAGTGCCATGATTTCAGATCTGAACCTATTATGTTTCCGTGAATATATGTGAGTTCTTGATCCTATGTTGCAAGTCTATAGTCACCTACTATGTGTTATGATCCGGCAACCCCGAAGTGACAATAATCGGGACCACTCCCGGTGATGACCATAGTTTGAGGAGTTCATGTATTCACTATGTGCTAATGCTTTGTTTCGGTACTCTATTAAAAGTGTTGGAAATATGCCCTAGAGGCAATAATAAATGGTTATTATTATATTTCTTTGTTCATGATAATAGTCTATTGTTCATGCTATAATTGTATTGTCCGGAAATCGTAATACATGTGTGAATACATAGACCACAATATGTCCCTAGTAAGCCTCTAGTTGACTAGCTCGTTGATCAACAGATAGTCATGGTTTCCTGACTATGGACATTGGATGTCATTGATAACGGGATCACATCATTAGGAGAATGATGTGATGGACAAGACCCAATCCTAAGCATAGCATAAAAGATCGTGTAGTTTCGTTTGCTAGAGCTTTTCCAATGTCAAGTATCTTTTCCTTAGACCATGAGATCGTGCAACTCCCGGATACCGTAAGAGTGCTTTGGGTGTGCCAAACGTCACAACGTAACTGGGTGACTATAAAGGTGCACTACGGGTATCTCCGAAAGTGTCTGTTGGGTTGGCACGGATCAAGACTGGGATTTGTCACTCCGTGTGACGGAGAGGTATCTCTAGGCCCACTCGGTAATGCATCATCATAATGAGCTCAATGTGACTAAGGCGTTAGTCACGGGATCATGCATTGCGGTACGAGTAAAGAGACTTGCCGGTAACGAGATTGAACAAGGTATTGGGATACCGACGATCGAATCTCGGGCAAGTAACATACCGATTGACAAAGGGAATTGCATACGGATTGATTGAATCCTCGACACCGTGGTTCATCCGATGAGATCATCGTGGAACATGTGGGAGCCAACATGGGTATCCAGATCCCGCTGTTGGTTATTGACCGGAGAGGCGTCTCGGTCATGTCTGCATGTCTCCCAAACCCGTAGCGTCTACACACTTAAGGTTCGGTGATGCTAGGGTTGTAGAGATATATGTATGCGGAAACCCGAAAGTTGTTCGGAGTCCCGGATGAGATCCCGGACGTCACGAGAGGTTCCGGAATGGTCCGGAGGTGAAGAATTATATATAGGAAGTCAAGTTTCGGCCACCGGGAAAGTTTCGGGGGTTACCGGTATTGTACCGGGACCACCGGAAGGGTCCCGGGGGTCCACCGGGTGGGGCCACCTATCCCGGAGGGCCCCGTGGGCTGAAAGTGGAAGGGAACCAGCCCTTAGTGGGCTGGGGCGCCCCCCTTGGGCCTCCCCCCATGCGCCTAGGGTTGGGAACCCTAGGGGGGGGAGCTTCCCCCTTGCCTTGGGGGGCAAGGCACCCCTTCCCCCCTTTGGCCGCCGCCCCCCCTTGGAGATCCCATCTCCCTGGGCCGGCGCCCTCCAGGGGGCCTATATAAAGGGGGGGGGGGAGGGAGGGCAGCAACCAACAGCCTTGGGCGCCTCCCTCCTCCCCTGCAACACCTCTCTCTCTCTCGCAGAAGCTTGGCAAAGCCCTGCCGAGACCCGCTACATCCACCACCACGCCGTCGTGCTGCTGGATCTCCATCAACCTCTCCTTCCCCCTTGCTGGATCAAGAAGGAGGAGACGTCGCTGCACCGTACGTGTGTTGAACGCGGAGGTGCCGTCCGTTCGGCACTCGGTCATCGGTGATTTGGATCACGGCGAGTACGACTCCGTCATCCACGTTCATTGGAACGCTTCCGCTCGCGATCTACAAGGGTATGTAGATGCACTCCTTTCCCCTCGTTGCTAGTAGACTCCATAGATGCATCTTGGTGAGCGTAGAAAATTTTAAATTATGCTACGATTCCCAACAAAAAGGAGGCCTTAATATCCCTTAGTTTCCATTAGGACCCCGCTGCCACGGGAGGGTAGGACAAAAGATGTCATGCAAGTTCTTTTCCATAAGCACGTATGAATATATTCGGAATACATGCCTACATTACATTGATGAATTGGAGCTAGTTCTGTGTCACCCTATGTTATGGTTGTTACACGATGAACCGCATCCGGCATAATTCTCCATCACCGATCCAATGCCTACGAGCTTTTCACATATTGTTCTTCGCTTATTTACTTTTCCGTTGCTACTGTTACAATCACTACAAAACACCAAAAAAAATTACTTTTGCTACCGTTACTTTTGTTACTGTTACCACTACTGTCATATTACTTTGCTACTAAATACTTTGCCGCAGATACTATGTTATCCAGGTGTGGTTGACAACTCAACTGCTAATACTTGAGAATATTCTTTGGCTCCCCTTGTGTCGAGTCAATAAATTTGGGTTGAATACTCTACCCTCGAAAACTGTTGCGATCCCCTATACTTGTGGGTTATCAAGGATCGCTGGAGTTTGCATACCTTTTAGCATCCTTAGGATTGACAAAACCTTCTGGTTGTATCACATACAGCCTTTCTGTTGGAAATATGCCCTAGAGGCAATAATAAAATGGTTATTATTGTATTTCCTTGTTCATGATAATTTTCTATTGTTCATGTTATATTGTATTAACTGGAAACCGTAATACATGTGTGAATACATAGACCACAACATGTCCCTAGTAAGCCTCTAGTTGACTAGCTCGTTGATCAATAGATGGTTATGGTTTCCTGACCATGGACATTGGATGTCATTGATAACGGGATCACATCATTAGGAGAATGATGTGATGGACAAGACCCAATCCTAAGCATAGCACAAGATCGTGTAGTTCGTTTGCTAAGAGCTTTTCTAATGTCAAGTATCATGTCCTTAGACCATGAGATTGTGTAACTCCCGGATACTGTAGGAATGCTTTGGGTGTACCAAACGTCACAACGTAACTGGGTGGCTATAAAGGTGCACTACAGGTATCTCCGAAAGTGTCTGTTGGGTTGGCACGAATCAAGACTGGGATTTGTCACTCCATATGGAGAGGTATCTCTGGGCCCACTCGGTAATGCATCATCATAATGAGCTCAATGTGACTAAGCAGTTAGTCACGGGATCATGCATTACGGAACGAGTAAAGTGAATTGCCAGTAACGAGATTGAACGAGGTATTGGGATACCGACGATCAAATCTCGGGCAAGTACGATACCGATTGACAAAGGGAATTGTATACGGGATTGTTTGAATCCCCGACATCGTGGTTCATCCGATGAGATCATCGTGGAACACGTGGGAACCAACATGGGTATCCAGATCCCGCTATTGGTTATTGGCCGGAGAGATATCTCGGTCATGTCTGCATGATTCCCGAACCCGTAGGGTCTACACACTTAAGGTTCAGTGACGCTAGAGTTGTTATGGGAAATAGTATGTGGTTACCGAAGGTTGTTCGGAGTCCCGGATGAGATCCCGGACGTGATGAGGAACTCCAGAATGGTCCGGAGGTGAAGATCGATATATTGGACGAAGGGTATTGGAGTCCGAAATTGTTCCGGGGGTAGCGGGTGACGACCAGTGTGTCCGAAAGTGGTTTCGGAGGCCCCGACAAGCGTTGGGGGGCCTTATGGGCCAAGGGGAGGGGCACATCAGCCCACTAAGGGGCTGAGCACCCCTCCCACCCCATCTCTGGTAACCTGGAGAGGTGGGGGCGCCTCCCCTAGGGCAGCCACCCCTCCCGGCTTGGTGGGGAAGTTTCCTAGGGGTGGGGGCGCCCAACCCCATCTAGGGTTTCCCCTGTGGCCGCTGCCCCTCCCCTAGGGAACCCTAGGGCGCCTCCTCCACCCCCTTCCCCCTATATATAGTGAGGGAGAGAGAGGGCAGCCGCACCCTTCCCCTGGCGCAGCCCTCTCCTCCTCCAACTCCTCCTCCTCCGTAGTGCTTAGCGAAGCTCTGCCGTAGAACCACGAGCTCCATCGCCACCATGCCGTCGTGCTGCTGGAGTTCTCCCTCAACTTCTCCTCTCCCCTTGCTGGATCAAGAAGGAGGAGACGTCCCCGGGCTGTACGTGTGTTGAACGCGGAGGCGCCATCCGTTCGGCGCTAGATCGGATCTTCCGCGATTTGAATCGCCGCGAGTACGACTCCATCAACCGCGTTCTTGTAACGCTTCCGCTTAGCGATCTTCAAGGGTATGAAGATGCACTCCCTCTCTCTCGTTGCTAGCACCTCCTAGATTGATCTTGGTGACACGTAGGAAAATTTTGAATTATTGCTACGTTCCTCAACAGTGGTATCAGAGCTAGGTCTATGTGTAGATTCTATGCACGAGTAGAACACAAAGTAGTTGTGGGCGATGATTTGTTCAATTTGCTTGCCATTATTAGTCTTATGTTGATTCGGCGGCATTGTGGGATGAAGCGGCCCGGACCGACCTTACACGTACACTTACGTGAGATAGGTTCCACCGACTGACATGCACTTGATGCATAAGGTGGCTAGCGGGTGTCTGTCTCTCCCACTTTAGTCGGATCGGATTCGATGAAGAGGGTCCTTATGAAGGGTAAATAGCAATTGGCATATCACCGTTGTGGCTTTTGCGTAGGTAAGAAACGTTCTTGCTAGAAACCCATAGCAGCCATGTAAAACATGCAACAATAATTAGAGGACGTCTAACTTGTTTCTGCAGGGTATGCTATGTGATGTGATATGGCCAAAAGGATGTGATGAATTATATATATGTGATGTATGAGATTGATCATTTTCTTGTAATAGGAATCACGACTTGCATGTCCATGAGTATGACAACCGGCAGGAGCCATAGGAGTTGTCTTAATTTATTGTATGACCTGCGTGTCAATGAAAAAACCCATGTAATTACTTTACTTTATTGCTAACCGTTAGCCATAGTAGTAGAAGTAATAGTTGGCGAGACAACTTCATGAAGACACGATGATGGAGATCATGGTGTCATGCCGGTGACGAAGGTGATCATGCCGCGCCTCGAAGATGGAGATCAAAAGGCGCAAGATGATATTGGCCATATCATGTCACTTTATGATTTATATGTGATGTTTTTCATGTTTACATCTTATTTTCTTAGAACGACGGTAGCATAAATAAGATGATCCCTCGCTAAAATTTCAAGAAAGTGTTCCCCTAACTGTGCACCGTTGCGAAGGTTCGTTGTTTTGAAGCACCACGTGATGATCGGGTGTGATAGATTCTAATGTTCGCATACAACGGGTGTAAGCCAGATTTACACATGCGAAACACTTAGGTTGACTTGACGAGCCTAGCATGTACAGACATGGCCTCGGAACACAAGAGACTGAAAGGTCGAACATGAGTCGTATAGTAGATACGATCAACATGAAGATGTTCACCGATGATGACTAGTCCATCTCACGTGATGATCGGATATGGCCTAGTTGACTCGGATCATGTATCACTTAGATGACTAGAGGGATGTCTATCTAAGTGGGAGTTCATTAAATAATCAGATGAACTTAATTATCATGAACATAGTCAAAAGGTCTTTGCAAATTATGTCGTAGCTTACGCTTTGGTTCTACTGTTTAAGATATGTTCCTAGAGAAAATTTAGTTGAAAGTTGATAGTAGAAATTATGCGGACTGGGTCCGTAAACTGAGGATTATCCTCATTGCTGCGCAGAAGGCTTATGTCCTTAATGCACCGCTCGGTGTGTGAACCTCGAGCGTCGTCTGTGGATGTTGCGAACATCTGACATACACGTTTTGATGACTACGTGATAGTTCAGTGCGTAATGCTAACGGTTTAGAATTGAGGCGCCAAAGACGTTTTTGAAACGTCGCAGAACATATGAGATGTTCCAAAGACTGAAATTCGGATTTCAGACTAGTGCCCACGTCAAGAGGTATGAGACCTTTGACAAGTTTCTTAAGCCTGCAAACTAAGGGAGAAAAGCTCAATCGTTGAGCATGTGCTCAGATTGTCTGAGTACTACAATCGCTTGAATCGAGTGGGAGTTAATCTTCCAGATGAGATAGTGATGGTTCTCCATAGTCACTGCCACCAAGCTATTAGAGCTTCGTGATGAACTATAACATATCAGGGATAGACATGATGATCCTTGAGCAATTCGCGATGTTTGACACCGCGAAAGTAGAAATCAAGTAGGAGCATCAATTGTTGACGGTTAGTAAAACCACTAGTTTCAAGAAGGGCAAGGGAAAGAAGGGATACTTCATGAAACGGCAAATCAGTTGCCGCTCTAGTGAAGAAACCCAAGGTTGAACCCAAACCCGAGACTAAGTGCTTCTGTAATGAGGGGAACGGTCACTAAAGCAGAACTACCCTAGATACTTGGTAGATGAGAAGGCTGGCAAGGTCAACAAAAGTATATTTGATATATGTGTTATTGATGTGTACCTTACTAGTACTCCTAGTAGCACATGGGTATTAGATACCGGTTCAGTTGCTGACATTGGTAACTCGAAACAAAAGCTATGGAATAAACGGAGACTAGCTAAGGGTGAGGTGACGATGTGTGTTGGAAATGTTTCCAAGGATGATATGATCACCATCGCACGCTCCCTCTACCTTCGGGATTAGTATTGAACCCAGATAAATGTTGTTTGCTTTGGTGTTTGCGTTGAGCATAGACATGATTGGATTATGCTTATCGCAATACGGTTATTCATTTAAGGAGAATAATGGTTACTCTGTTTATTTGAATAATACCTTCAATGGTCTTGCACCTAAAATGAATGGTTTATTGAATCTCGATCGTAGTGATACACATGTTCATGCCAAAAGATATAATATAGTAATGATAGTACCATATACTTGTGGCACTGCCATTTGAGTCATATTGGTATAAAACGCATGAAGAAGCTCCATGTTGATGGATCTTTGGACTCACTCATTTTTGAAAAGATTGAGACATGCGAACCATGTCTATTGGTAGATATGCATGAAGAAACTCCATACAGATGGATCGTTTGGACTCACTTGATTTTGAATCACTTCAGACATGCAAATCATACCACATGGGCAAGATGACTGAAAGGCCTCATTTTCAGTAAGATGGAACAAGAAAGCAACTAGTCGGAAGTAATACATTTTGATGTGTGCAGTCCAATGAGTGCTGAGGCACGCAGTGGATATCGTTATGTTCTTACTTCACAGATGATTTGAGTAGATGCTAAGTATATTTACTTGATGAAACACAAGTCTGAATTATTGAAATGTTTAAGTAATTTCAGAGTGAAGTTGAAGATCGTCGAGACAAGAGGATAAAATGTCTATGATATGATCATAGAGATGAATATCTGAGTTACGAGTTTGGCACACAATTAAAACATTGTGGAAATTGTTTCACAACTAATACCGCCTGGAACACCATAGTGTGATGGTGTGTCCGCACATCATAACTGCACCCTATTGGATATGGTGCATACCATGATGTCTCTTATCGAATTACCACTATCGTTTACGGGTTAGGCATTAGAGACAACCGCATTCACTTTAAATGGGGCACCACGCAATTCTGTTGAGACGACACCGTATGAACTATGGTTTAGAGAAACCTAAGTTGTCGTTTCTTAAAAGTTTGGGGCTGCGACGCTTATGTGAAAAAGTTTTAGGCTGATAAGCTCAAACCCAAAACGGATAAATGCATCTTCATAGAATACCCAAAAAAGTTGGGTATACCTCCTATTTCAGATCCGGAAGCAAGAGTGATTGTTTCTAGAAACGGGTCCTTTCTCGAGGAAAAGTTTCTCTCGAAAGAATTGAGTGGGAGGATGGTGGAGACTTGATGAGGTTATTGAACTGTCACTTCAACTAGTGTGTAGCAGGGCACAGGAAGTTGTTCCTGTGGCACCTACACCAATTGAAGTGGAAGCTTATGATAATGATCATGAAACTTCGGATCAAGTCACTACCAAACCTCATAGGTCGACAAGGATGCGTTCTACTTCAGAGTGGTACGTAATCCTGTCTTAGAAGTCATGTTGCTAGGCAACAATGAACCTACGAGCTATGGAGAAGCGATGGTGGGCCCGGATTCCGACGAATGGCTCGAGGCCATAAAATCCGAGAGAGGATGCATGTATAAAAGCAAAGTATAGACTTTGGAAGAACTACTTGATGGTCATAAGGCTGTTGGGTGCAGATGGATTTTAAAAGGAAGACGGCCAATGATGGTAAGTGTCACCATTAAGAAAGATCTACTTGTCGTTAAGATGTTTTCCGACAAGTTCAAGGAGTTGACTGCGATGAGACTTTCTCACTCGGAGCGATGCTAAGAGTCTGTTGGAATTATATTAGCAGTTACTGCATTATTTATGAAATCTTGCAGATAGGATGTCAAAACATTGTTTCCTCGACGATTTTCTTGAGGAAAGGTTGTATGTGATACAACCAGAAGGTTTTGTCAATCCTGAAATATGCTAACAAGTATGCAAAGCTCCAACAATCCTTCTAAGGACTGGAGTAAGCATCTCGGAGATGGAATGTACGCTTTGATGAGATGATCAAAGATTTTGGGTTTTTACAAAGTTTATGAGAAACTTGTATTTCCAAAGAAGTGAGTGGGAGCACTATAGAATTTTTGATGAGTATATGTTGTTAACATATTGTTGATCATAAATGATGTAGAATTTCTGGAAAGCATACATGGTTATTTGAAAAGTGTTTTTCAATGGAAAACCTGGATTAAGCTACTTGAACATTGAGCATCAAGATCTATAAGGATAGATAAAAAACGCTTCATAGTACTTTCAAATGAATACATACCGTGACAAGATTTTGAAGGAGTTCAAAATAGATCAGCAAAGAAGGAGTTCTTGGCTGTGTTACAAGGTGTGAGTATTGAGTAAGACTCAAAACATGACCACGGCAGAAGAGAGAGAAAGGACGAAGGTCGTCCCCTATGCTTTAGACGTAGGCTCTACAGTATGCTATGCTGTGTACCGCAGCTGAAGTGTGCCTTGCCATGAGTCAGTCAAGGGGTACAAGAGTGATCCAGGAATGGATCACATGACAGCGGTCGAACTTATCCTTAGTAACTAGTGGACTAAGGAATTTTCTCGATTATGGAGGTGGTAAAAGAGTTCGTCGTAAAGGGATACGTTGATGCAAACTTTGACACTAATCCGGATGACTCTAAGTAGTAAACTGGATTCGCATAGTAGAGCAGTTATTTGGAATAGCTCCAAGTAGCGCGTGGTAGCTGCATCTACAAGATGACATAGAGATTTGTAAAGCACACACGGATCTGAAAGGTTTAGACCCGTTGACTAATAACCTCTCTCACAAGCGATATATGAACAAACCCCATGGGTGTTGGATTCATTACAATCACATAGTGATGTGAACTAGATAATTGACTCTAGTACAAGTGGGAGACTGTTGGAAATATGCCCTAGAGGCAATAATAAAATGGTTATTATTGTATTTCCTTGTTCATGATAATTGTCTATTGTTCATGTTATATTGTATTAACTGGAAACCGCAATACATGTGTGAATACATAGACCACAACATGTCCCTAGTAAGCCTCTAGTTGACTAGCTCGTTGATCAATAGATGGTTATGGTTTCCTGACCATGGACATTGGATATCATTGATAACGGGATCACATCATTAGGAGAATGATGTGATGGACAAGACCCAATCCTAAGCATAGCACAAGATCGTGTAGTTAGTTTGCTAAGAGCTTTTCTAATGTCAAGTATCATTTCATTAGACCATGAGATTGTGTAACTCCCGGATAATGTAGGAATGCTTTGGGTGTACCAAACGTCACAATGTAACTGGGTGGCTATAAAGGTGCACTACAGGTATCTCCGAAAGTGTCTGTTGGGTTGGCACGAATCAAGACTGGGATTTGTCACTCCATACGGAGAGGTATCTCTGGGCCCACTCGGTAATGCATCATCATAATGAGCTCAACGTGACTAAGCAGTTAGTCACGGGATCATGCATTACGGAACGAGTAAAGTGACTTGCCAGTAACGAGATTGAACGAGGTATTGGGATACCGACGATCGAATCTCGGGCAAGTACCATACCGATTGACAAAGAGAATTGTATACGGGATTGTCTGAATCCCCGACATCGTGGTTCATCCGATGAGATCATTGTGGAACACGTGGGAAACAACATGGGTATCCAGATCCCGCTGTTGGTTATTGGCCGGAGAGATATCTCGGTCATGTCTGCATGATTCCCGAACCCGTAGGGTCTACACACTTAAGGTTCGGTGACGCTAGAGTTGTTATGGGAAATAGTATGTGGTTACCGAAGGTTGTTTGGAGTCCCGGATGAGATCCCGGACGTGATGAGGAACTCCAGAATGGTCCGGAGGTGAAGATCGATATATTGGACGAAGGGTATTGGAGTCCGGAATTGTTCCGGGGGTAGCGGGTGACGACCAGTGTGTCCGAAAGTGGTTTCGGAGGCCCCGGCAAGCGTTGGGGGGCCTTATGGGCCAAGGGGAGGGCGCACATCAGCCCTCTAAGGGGCTGAGCGCCCCTCCCACCCCATCTCCGGTAACCCGGAGAGGTGGGGGCGCCTCCCCTAGGGCAGCCACCCCTCCCAGCTTGGTGGGGAAGTTTCCTAGGGGTGGGGGCGCCCAACCCCATCTAGGGTTTCCCCCGTTGCCGCCGCCCCTCCCCTAGGGAACCCTAGGGCGCCTCCTCCACCCCCCTTCCCCCTATATATAGTGAGGGAGAGAGAGGGCAGCCGCACCCTTCCCCTGGCGCAGCCCTCTCCTCCTCCAACTCCTCCTCCTCCTCCATTGTGCTTAGCGAAGCTCTGCCGTAGAACCACGAGCTCCATAGCCACCATGCCGTCGTGCTGCTGGAGTTCTCCCTCAACTTCTCCTCTCCCCTTGCTGGATCAAGAAGGAGGAGACGTCCCCGGGCTGTACGTGTGTTGAACGCGGAGGCGCCATCCGTTCGGCGCTAGATCGGATCTTCCGCGATTTGAATCGCCGCGAGTACGACTCCATCAACCGCGTTCTTGTAACGCTTCCGCTTAGCGATCTTCAAGGGTATGAAGATGCACTCCCTCTCTCTCTCGTTGCTAGCACCTCCTAGATTTATCTTGGTGACACGTAGGAAAATTTTGAATTATTGCTACGTTACCCAACACTTTCCTCACAGAAACCGTCAAGGAAACTTTGTTTTTGACATCCATCTGCTAGATTTCGTAAATGAAAATGCAGCAACTGCTCACATAATTCTAACAGACTTTAGCATCGCTATGATTGAGAAAGTCTCATCATAGTCAACTCCTTGAACTTGTCGGAAACTTCTTTGAGACCAGTCGAGCTTCATAAATGGTGACATTACCATTAGCGTCTGTCTTCTTCTTAAAGATCCATTTTTTCTCAATGGCTTGCCGATCATCGGGCAAGTCCGCCAAAGTCCATACTTTGTTCTCATACATGGATCCTATCTCGGATTTCATGGCTTCCAGCCATTTGTTGGAATCCGGGCCCACCATCGCTTCTCCATAGCTCATAGGTTCATCGTTGTCCAACAACATGACCTTTAAGACAGGGTTACCACTCAGAAGTTGTACACACCCTTGTCGACCTATGCGGTTCGATAGTAACTTGATCTGAAGCTCCATGATCATCATCATTAGCTTTCTCTTCAACTGAGGTAGGTGCCACAGAAACATTTTTCTATGTTGCGCTACTCTCTGGTTGAAGTAAAGGTTCAACAACCTCATCCAGTTCTATCTTCCTCCCACTCAATTCTTTCGAGAGAAACTCTTTCTCGAGAAAGGACATGTTCCTAGCGACAAACACTTTGCCCTCAGATCTGAGATAGAAGGTATAACCAATCGTCTTGTTTGGGTATTCTATGAAGACACAATTTTCCGCTTTGGGTTCGAGCTTTTCTGGCCGAAGCCTATCGACATAAGCATCGTAGCCCCAAACCTTAAGAAACAACAACTTAGGTTTCTTGCCAAACCATAGTTCATACGGTGTCGTCTCCACGGACTTAGATGGTGCCCTATTTAAAGTGAATGTGATTGTCTCTAATGCATAACCCCAAAATGACAGCGGTAGATCAGTAAGAGACATCATAGATCGCACCATATCCAATAGGGTGCGACTACGATGCTCGGACACACCATTACGCGATGGTGTTCCAGGTGGCGTTAATTGTGAAACGATTCCACCTTGTCTTTAGTGATTGCCAAACTCATAACTCAGATACTCTCCCCTTGATCAGATCATAGGAACTTGATCTTCTTGTTATGATGATTCTCAACTTCACTCTGAAATTGCTTGAACTTTTCAAACGTTTCAAACTTATGCTACATTAAGTAAATATACCCATATCTACTCAATTCATCGGTGAAGGTGAGAAAATAACGATATCCACTGCGTGCGTCAACACTCATCGGACCGCACACATCAGCATGTGTGATTTCCAACAAGTCACTTGCCCATTCCATTGTTCCAGAAAACGGGGTTTTAGTCATCGTGCCTATGAGGCATGGTTCGCATGTGTCAGGTGATTCAAAATCAAGTGACTCCAAAAGTCCATTAGCATGGAGGTTCTGCATGCGCTTTACACCAATATGACCTAAGCGGCGGTGCCACAAGAAAGTGGTACTATCATTATCAACTCTACATCTTTTGGCATCAATGTTATGAACATGTGTAACACTACGACCGAGATTCAATAAACCATTCACATTGGGTGCATGACCATAGAAGGTATTCTTCATGTAAACAGAATAACCATTATTCTCTGACTTAAATGAATAACCGTATTGCAATAAACATGATCTAATCATGTTCATGCTCAACGCAGACACCAATGCAAACAACATTTATCTCGAAGGTAGAGGGAGCGTGCGATGGTGATCACATCATCCTTGGAAACACTTCCAATACATATCATCACCTTGCCCTTAGCTAGTCTCCGTTTATTCCGTAGCTTTTGTTTCGAGTTACCAATATTAGCAACTGAACCGGTATCTAATACCCATGTGCTACTAGGAGTACTAATAAGGTACACATCAATAACACATATACAAATATACTTTTGTTGAAGTTGCCAACCTTCTTATCTACCAAGTATTTGTGGCAGTTCCGCTACCAGTGACCGTTCCCCTAATAGAAGCACTTCGTCTTGGGTTTGGGTTCTTGGTTTTCTTCACTAGAGCGGCAACTGACTTGCCATTCATGAAGTTTCCCTTCTTGCCCTTGCCCTTCTTTGAAACTAGTGGTCTTGTTAACCATCAACACTTGATGCTCCTTCTTGACTTCTACCTTTACGGCCTTAAGCACGACGAACAGCTCCGGGATCAACTTCCCTTGCATGTTATAGTTCATCACGAAGCTCTAGTTAGCTTGGTGATAGTGACTGGAGAACTCCATCAATCACTTCTCTTATCTGGAAGATTAACTCCCACTTGATTCAAGCGATTGAAGTACCCAGACATTCTGAGCACATGCTCACTGGCTGAGCTATTCTCCTCCATCTTGCAGGCAAAGATCTTGTCAGAGGTTTCAAACCTCCCAACATGGGCATGAGCCTGAAATACCAATTTCAGCTCTTGTAACATCTCATATGTTCCATGGCGTTCAAAACACTTTTGGAGCCCCGACTCTAAGCCGCAAAGCAAGGCGCACTAAACTATGAGGTAGTCATCAGAACGTGTCTTCCAGATGTTCACAACATCCACGGACGACGCCAAAGGGGTTGGCACACCGAGCGGTGCATCAAGGACAGAAGCCTTCTGTGTAGCAGTGAGGACAATCCTCAGACTACGGCCCTAGTCCGCACAATTGCTTACAATATCTTTCAACTAAGTCTTTCTCTCGGAACGTATTAAAACAAGGAGCTAAAGCGCGAGCTATTAAACCACAACATAATTTGCAAAGACAATTTAGACTAGGTTCATGATAATTAAGTTCATCTAATCAAATTATTCAATGAACTCCCACTCAGATAGACATCCCTCTAGACATCTAAGTGATACATGATCCGAATCGACTAGGCCGTGTCCGATCATCACGTGAGACGGACTAGTCATCAACGGTGAACATATCCATGTTGATCGTATCTACTCTATGACTCATGTTCGACCTTTCGGTCTCTTGTGTTCCAAGGCCATGTCTCTACATGCTAGGCTCGTCAAGTCAACCTAAGTGTTTCGCATGTGTAAATCTGGCTTACACCCGTTGTATGCGAACGTTAGAATCTATCACACCCGATCATCACGTGGTGCTTCGAAACAATGAACCTTCGCAACGGTGCACAGTTAGGGGGAACACATTTCTTGAAATTTTAGTGAGGGGTCATCTTATTTATGCTACCGTCGTTCTAAGCAAATAAGATGTAAACATGACAAACATCACATGCAAATCATAAAGTGACATGATATGGCCAATATCATCTTGCGCCTTTGATCTCCATCTTTGAGGCGCGGCATGATCACCTTCGTCATCGGCATGACACCATGATCTCCATCATCGTGTCTTCATGAAGTTGTCTCGCCAACTATTACTTCTACTACTATGGCTAACGGTTAGCAATAAAGTAAAGTAATTACATGGCGTTTTCATTGACACACAGGTCATACAATAAATTAAGACAACTCTTATGGCTCCTGCCGGTTGTCATCCTCATCGACATGCAAGTCGTGATTCCTATTACAAGAACATGATCAATCTCATACATCACATATATCATTCATCACATCATTTTGGCCATATCACATCACATAGCATACCCTGCAAAAACAAGTTACACGTCCTCTAATTGTTGTTGCATGTTTTATGTGGCTGCTATGGGTTTCTAGCAAGAACGTTTCTTACCTACGCAAAAGCCACAACGGTGATATGCCAATTGATATTTACCCTTCATAAGGGCCCTCTTCATCGAATCCGATCCGACTAAAGTGGGAGAGACAGACACCCACTAGCCACCTTATGCATCAAATGCATGTCAGTCGGTGGAACCTGTCTCACGTAAGAGTACGTGTAAGGTCGGTCCGAGCCGCTTCATCCCACAATGCCGCCGAATCAAGATAAGACTAGTAACGGTAAGCAAATTGAAGAAATCATCGCCCACAACTACTTGTGTTCTACTCGTGCATAGAATCTACGCATAGACCTAGCTCTGATACCACTGTTGGGGAACGTAGTAATAATTCAAAAATTTCCTACGTGTCACCAAGATCAATCTAGGAGATGCTAGCAACGAGAGAGAAGGAGTGCGTCTTCATACCCTTGAAGATCGCTAAGCAGAAGCGTTACAAGAACACGGTTGATGGAGTCGTACTCGCGGCGATTCAAATCGCGGAAGATCCGATCCAAGCGCCGAACGGACGGCGCCTCCGCGTTCAACACACGTACAGCCTGGGGACGTCTCCTCCTTCTTGATCCAGCAAGGGGAGAGGAAAAGTTGAGGGAAAGCTCCGGCATCACGACGGCGTGGTGGTGGTGGAGCTCGTGGTTCTCCCGCAGGGCTTCGCCAAGAACTATGGAGGAGGAGGAGGTGTTGGAGGAGGAGAGGGCTGCGCTAGGGGAAGGGGTGCCGCTGCCCTCTCTCTCCCTCACTATATATAGGGGGAAGGGGGTGGAGGAGGCGCCCTAGGGTTCCCTAGGGGAGGGGTGGCGGCCACAGGGGAAACCCTAGATGGGTTTGGGCGCCCCAACCCTAGGAAACTTGCCCCCCAAGCCGGGAGGGGTGGCTGCCCTAGGGGAGGCGCCCCCACATCTCCATTTCACGTGAGATGGGGTGGGAGGGGCGCACAGCCCCTTAGTGGGCTGATGTACCCCCTCCCCTTGGCCCATAAGGCCCCCAAACGCTTGTCGGGGCCTCCGAAACACCTTTCGGTCACGCTGGTCGTCACCCAGTACTCCCAGAACAATTCCGGACTCGAATACCCTTCGTCCAATATAACGATCTTCAACTCCGGACCATTCCGGAGTTCCTCGTCATGTCCGGGATCTCATCCGGGACTCCGAACAACCTTCGGTAACCACATACTATTTCCCATAACAACTCTAGCGTCACCGAACCTTAAGTGTGTAGACCCTACGGGTTCGGGAACCATGCAGACATGACCGAGACACCTCTCCGGCCAATAACCAATAGCGGGATCTGGATACCCATATTTTTTTTGACAAAAAGACTGTAAGGGAACCCCCTACAGTATAATTGGCGCAACAACTCCAAATTGCTAGTACCATGCCTTGAACCTGGGTGGGTTGGATACCGATATTGGCTCCCACATGTTTCACGATGATCTCATCGGATGAACCACGATGTCGGGGATTCAATCAATCACGTATACAATTCCCTTTGTCTATCGGTATGTTACTTGCCCGAGATTCGATCGTCGGTATCCCTATACCTTGTTCAATCTTGTTACCGGCAAGTCTCTTTACTCGTTCCGTAACGCATGATCCCGTTGCTAACTCCTTAGTCACATTGAGCTCATTATGATGATGCATTACCGAGTGGGCCCGGAGATACCTCTCCGTCATACGGAGTGACAAATCCCAGTCTCGATTCGTGCCAACCCAACAGACACTTTCGGAGATACCTGTAGTGCACCTTTATAGTCACCCAGTTACGTTGTGACGTTTGATATACCCAAAGCACTCCTACGGTATCCGGGAGTTACACAATCTCATGGTCTAAGGAAATGATACTTGACATTATAAAAGCTCTAGCGAACGAACTACACGATCTTGTGCTATGCTTAGGATTGGGTCTTGTCCATCACATCATTCTCCTAATGATGTGATCCCGTTATCAATGACATCCAATGTCCATGGTCAGGAAACCATAACCATCTATTGATCAACGAGCTAGTCAACTAGAGGCTTACTAGGGACATATTGTGGTCTACGTATTCACACATGTATTACGGTCTCCGGTTAATACAATTATGGCATGAACAATAGACAATTATCATGAACAAGGAAATATAATAATAACCATTTTATTATTGCCTCTAGGGCATATTTCCAACACCAACATATCGCGCGGAGCCCTCGGGCGCCGCCTTACCTCCCCCACCTCCCCCCAAGGCTCTATAAGTTCCAAATATTCTGAAACCTTCTACACCATTTTTTCCTGATTTTTGCCGTTGCCGCAAGTTCCTGTTCGGGCATACTGTCGGAGGGGGAATCGATCTCCGGAGCCATCTTCATTAACCTTGCTGCCATTATGACCATGACTGAGTAGTTTCCTTTGGACTACGGGTTCATAGCAGTCGCTAGATGACATCCTCTCTCCCTTGTGATTCAATACAGAGTTCCCATGAGCTGCCTTACATGATCGGGATCAATTTGGTGTAATCGATGTTGTGTTTGTTGGGATATGATGAATTGCCATTTTATGATCAGATTTATTCATGAATCATCTTGAATTTCTTGTGGTTTCTTTGCTTTATAATTAGTAGTCATATATGCTTTCTGATCTATGTGTTGTTCTTTGGCCATGTTTGATGCTTAGATCTTCACAGGGAGTTGTGTATGATAATTGGCTCGATCTTGCATTGTTCTATCCCAGTGATAGAAAAGGACCAGTCATGTATTGTATTTGCTACTACGGATAAAATGATGGTTTCTTTATCACGCTTGGATAGTTGTTTTATTGTCTACATTATGTCATCATGCTTATTGGATTGCTTTGTTTATTATGAACTTAATACCTCAAGATGCATGCTTAATTTCGTCGTTGCGCGCACACAACGACAAACCCTAACCTCGCCATCCAATGGAGATGACATGTGTCTATGTCGGAGCTCCGTCAACTATGTCCAGATGGACGAACTCAAGGAGGACCGTAGCCCGAAAGACAAATTTGAAGAAGAAACGCCGCCGTCCGCCCGAGTGCCACACCTGTGAGGACTAAAAAATTCTAACCTAAATTAATTGCCGGAGCTAAGGCACCAGGATTTCCCTCCCCACCGCCGGTCACCGGAGCGATAGGCAGAAGGGAGGTGAATCCTCGTGCTCGCCTACAAAGCCTAGAGGGAAGACTTTGCCCTGGCTGCCGGAGGGGAAGGAACAATGCTTGGAGAAAAAGTCCTAGTCGCATTTTTCAGATTCTAAGAATAGTAATGACATTTCTCAAAACCGTGAACTTTATGGTGGCATATGTTAAATCCTAACAATGGTCCATGAGAAGTGGATCCATGGAGTATGGGTATGTCGTTATCCCACGTTCCTTCCAGCGTCATAAGAAAATGGTCCACCATCGAGGAGGTAGGAAACTCGCAAGTATTTGCATGACACAGGCGATAACCGAAAGGGAATGGTGAGAGTGTTAGTGGAAATTTCAATATCTGGCGCGCACACAGCTTCAGGAAGCTCACAATGTACATGTTTGCATGAGCGAAGGCGATATCGTAGAGGTAATGATGAGGTTAGTGCCAAGTTTTAAATGTACCGGGCTGGGGACATTTGCTTTGTCCTTGTCCTTCACCTTGTACCGAAAAGAAATGCTCCTGTCTTTGTCACAAATTTCTCCAGTTTTCTTGTCCCCGTTGTTCTTGTTCTTGAATTGCAGGATTGGGGGATGAACCGGTTTCATGTTTTTGTTGGTTTCGTTGGAGGACCGCTGGAATGGAATGCAGAGGATCACATACGTGGCGCCTTGTTCGAGTAATCGTGATGTGTCCTGGCTCCCTTGGTACCATACTGTAATTACTCGGCAACATAATCGGTACTTAGTAACACGGAGGAAAATTATAGGCGACAACCCAGAGGTGTGTGGGTAAACAATATGCCCCTGCGGACGAATACTTAGTAGTACAAAACAGACCATTATAATTGGTCCACGGATACACCTTTTCCACGAATTATTATTTTCAGCCGTCTTGAATAACCTAACAAATGCCGAAAATCCATTTCTGCACCCGAACTCATCTGCACCCGCACCGACGAAAAAATCAAAACAAATACTAAAAAAATTCAAAAAATTCCAAATAAAATTTGTGTGGTAGAAAATTTGATGCGTGAGGTCCGCTCCAAATTTCAAGTCATTTGGACATATGAGCAGCTCTCAGCAAAAAAGACAAATTAAGGGTCTGTAAAAATGTTTACTGTTCATGTACTGTTTTCGCCTGATTTGTCTTTTTTGCTGAGAGCTGCTCATATGTCCAAATGACTTAAAATTTGGGGCGGGCCTCACGCATCAAATTGTCTACCACACAAATTTTATTTGGAATTTTTTGAATTTATTTTGAATTTTTTACGAATTTTTTCTAACCGGGTGCAGATGAGCCTGGGCAACAAATGCGGGCTTTCTTGAATCTAGCTTGGATAATTAATAAATGAAGCCGTCTCTAAAATTCATGGAGTAGGTCTTTAGGGCATCTCCAACGGCAACCCATAAGTTTTCTTCCGCATCTGTCTGCAGACACGGATGCAGGAGACCGACATCCAACTCTAACCACATACATTTTTACAACAACTTAAACTAACCGGACGAAATTCTATCAAACACGGCCGGATTTCATTTTAACAAGATGGATTTCATCTAAACACGACCGATTTCAGCACATTTACATCAACTAAGGTCTAAATGGTCGCAGGCACCCGTTCCCATGTGCGGCGATGAACCAAGAGAACTGAAGCTTCACCGTCTCCAGCTCCGCCTTGACGCTCTGCAGCTCCGTCTCTGTAACCTCCTTCTCCGGAGGTCCGGGAAGTGAAGCTGCCCGCCTCCACATCGCCGCCAAGTGACCAACCGGCCGAAGATGCTCAGCCCACCAAGCTTGGCGTCGACTGGAGGGGAGGAGCGATGCCCTTCCTGGGACCAGAGCGGCGGCGACCCACCGTGCAGTACTCTTCCTCGCTGCCGGCGGCGCCCGCGGACGTTACGACTTCTTCGTGGTAGCGGCGGGGTGAGGGAGTCCTGAATTATGGGGTCCTCTGGTGTCCGGCTATGTAACATGGGCCGGACTGATGGGCCTTGGAGATACAAGATGGAAGGCTTTTCCCCGTGTCCGGATGGGACTCTCCTTTGCGTGGATGGCAAGCCTGACGTCCAGATGTGCAGTTTCCTTTCTCTGTAAACCGACTTTGTATAACCCTAGGTCCCTCCTTTGTCTATATAAACTGGAGGGTTTAGTCCATAGAGGCCATCACAAATCATATAGGCTAGACATCTAGGGTTTAGCCATTACGATCTCGAGGTAGATCAACTCTTGTAACCCCCATACTTATCAAAGTCAATCAAGCAGGAAGTAGGGTATTACCTCCATCGAGAGGGCCCGAACCTGGGTAAAAATTGTGTCCCCCTTTGTCTCCTGTTACCTTCGATCCTCAGACGCACAGTTCGGGACCCCCTACCCGAGATCGGCCGGTTTTGACACCGACATTGGTGCTTTCATTGAGAGTTCCACTGTGTCATCAATGACGGGATCGATGGCTCGCCTTGTCATTAACGACAACATTACTTCTGGAGGGGCCCTAGCTCCAGGGCAGTTCCTCCAGCTCGGCGGTTTCACCTTGGGCGCCCGCATGGCCGTTAAGCCAAAGGCAGTCCTAGAGATCGCTAAACGTCGTCTTGGTATCGGCCTTGAACACCCCGAAAAGATGGATCCAGCAGATGTCTCGTCCTTAAACGAGCTACTAGATCGCATCGCCGCCCTGGGAGTTGCAACGAACTATGATCGGATTGGGCTTAAACCCGATCAGAGGGAAATCAGGTCCCCGCCGATCAACCATCTGGTAGCAGCCATGGAGGAACAGGCCGAGAATACTTCTCCCCCTAAGTTGCAAACTAGCTATGTTCGGATATCCGAGTCCTGCGAGCCGGATACCCATCTTCGGGAAGAGACCTCATGTCCTCCGAACACAACACCGAGCGTTGAACCCAACGGCCGCCAGGACACTCCGGATCCTGGGCCGGTGACCTCGCAAACTCTTCAAACTTCGGATACAATAGTGGGTCAAGGGTCGGATTTTAACCCGCCCACCCACCACAAGCAATATTCTCCAAGCAATTCATGTCCTCTAGATGTATGTGACCTAATGTACGTACGACAGCAACCTCAGGAAACGGTCCATCACTTCTGGGCCAGGTTCCTCCATGTTAAAAACAAGATCAAAGATTGTTGCGATAACGACACGGTTTCAGTTTTCTGCCGCAACTGTACGGACGAGGGAATCCTCAATGCCATCAACAGCCGCCGCATACTGCACTTTGTAGATTTGGCACACATAGTACAGAAGTACTGCGCAATGGAAAGCGCTTGGAAAGCTTAGACAGCCCGATGGGATCCTCCTGCCTTCAAGCAACCCGCCGGACGGGCAAAAAGGATGCACCCTCACGGGCCACCTGATCATCACCTCATTGACAAAAGAATCAAATCCATAGGTCATAGAACCGTCATGGACGCATTGCTCGACAGGCCCTGCCCAATACACACTACGCCGAATACAGAACCAACACATAGCCTTCGGGCATGTTGGGTACTCCAGCAGGTGGCTAAGAGCGGCGAGGCCATCCTTTCTAATATTACCCCGGAGACGCACTCTCCGTAGGACGACGACCTCAACATCTTTACGGTCTTCGAGACCTTTTCTTCAAACAACCGGCGCAAAAGGGTGCTCCGCGACCTCACCGAAGTCAACCAAGTAGCCGCAATAAATCCTTGGAACGATATGGCAATAACTTTTAATGCCGAGGACAAACCAAGATCCAGATTGGTCCGAGCACCTGTCGCCTTGGTCTTAAACCCAATTGTAGATGGCTTTAGACTCACTAAAGTGCTCATGGACGGTGGCAGTGGACTAAACCTCATCTACGAGGACACACTTCATAAAATGCAAATGGACAAGAGCCGCATCGAGCAGAGCAATACAACCTTTCGAGGTATTATCCCCAGCCGAGAAGCGCGATGCTCGGGAAAAATTAAACTTGATGTAGTATTCGGCACGCCAGAGAACTACAGGTCCGAAGAGTTACTCTTCCATGTGGCGCCTTTCAACAGAGGATATCACACCTTTTTGGGGCGAGACAATTTCACACGCTTCCAAGCAATACCCCAGTATGGGTACATGAAGCTCAAAATGCCAGGACCCAACGGAATCATCAGCATCACAAGTGATCCGGATATAGAACTCCGCGCCAAAAACAAAACCACATCCCTGGCCCTCGAGGCACTATCCGAGGCCCTCGCGGCCGAGGAGTTAAGCTTTCTGCGGACAACGGTGGACAAGGACGATGTAATCCTTGATAAGAGATCCAAGTCCACTTCTTTCAAGCCAGCAGACAAAATAGTTAAATTTCAGGTGCACCCCACGGATCCTAACAAGACAGCCTCCAACGGAGCATAGCTGGATCCGGCGGTCGACGTCGCTTTGCGAGCATTCTTGCGCGAAAACTGGGACATCTTTGCTTGGCATCCTTCGGACATGCCAGGAATCCCGCGCAGACTGGCTGAACACGGCCTCAACATATAAAGGGGTTCAAACTAGTCAAGCAAACGTTGCGACGATTCTCCGAACCCAAACGACAAGTCATGGGGGAGGAGCTTGCCAAGCTACTTGAAGCCGGGTTCATTAGAGAAATCAAACACCCGGATTGGCTGGCAAACCTGGTCATGGTACCAAAGAAGGAAAAATCCTGGCGCCTTTGTGTCGATTTCAAGGACCTCAATAAGGCTTGCCCTAAGGACCCCTTCCCGCTACCTCGCATCGACCAAATCATTTGTGCAACCGCAGGACACGACTCATTGTGTTTCCTTGATGCATACTCCGGATATCATCAAATCAAGATGAAGGAGTCCGACCAAGCTACGACAGCATTCATTACCCCCTATGGGCCTTTCTGCTTCAACACTATGCATTTTGGGCTCAAAAACGCCGGTGCCACTTACCAACGCATGATTCAAACATGCCTAGAAAAGCAAATTGGCAAGACGGTGGAAGCCTACGTAGATGACGTCGTCATCAAGACTAAACATGTCGAATCATTGGTGGACGATCTACGACTCACATTTGACAACCTCCAGACATACGATATCCGACTCAATCTGGAAAAATGTGTCTTCGGCGTCCCAGCCGGAAAACTACTCGGGTTCATCGTGTCCAATAGAGGAATTGAAGTAAACCCAGCAAAAATCCGAGCCTTGTCACAATTGGCAACGCCGACAGACTTAAAGCAAGTCCAAAAACTAGCGGGGTGTGTGGCAGCATTGAGTCGCTTTATCTCCAGACTAGGAGAAAAGGCACTACCACTTTATCGTCTGCTCCGACGTACCGACCACTTTGAGTGGATGGACGCGGCAACAGCCGGATTGGAAGAAATAAAAACCTTGTTAGCAAGCAACCCAATCCTTGCTGCACCAAACGTCGGCGAGCCTATGTTGCTCTACATATCTGCAAGTCACCAGCTGGTGAGCGCTGTGCTCGTCGTCGAACGAGAGGAAGAGGGACACAAATTCCCACTCTAAAATCCAGTATACTATGTATCAGCGGCCCTTACACCGTGCAAATCCCGATACCCACACTATCAAAACATAGCCTATGCGGTCTTCATGACATCTCGGAAGCCGCGGCACTACTTTCAAGAGTGCTCGATTACGGTGGCTTCCGAAGTTCCACTCAACGACATCATAAACAATCGAGACACCACCGGCCTCATCGCCAAATGGGCCATCAAACTCTTACCATTTGAAATAACATAGAAGCCACGCCGAGCTATTAAATCTCAGGTGTTGGCTGACTTCGTCGCCGACTGGACATAAGCCGAGCTCCCTAAAGAGTACATCACATACTCCAACTGGGTGATGTACTTCGACGGCTCTAAAATGTTAGCCGGATTGGGGGCCGGTGTTATCCTCACATCCCCTACAGGGTACATGGTCCGTTACATGTTATAGATTATGTATACGGACTCCAACAATGCGGCCGAATATGAGGCACTATTGCATGGTCTCCGAATGGTTGTTTCCATGGGTATACAACGCCTCGAGGTGCGTGGGGACTCGAACCTCGCAATATCCCAAATAAATGGAGATTTTGATTTAAAAGACCCAAAGATGGCGGCATACCACAACGCCGTACTCAACATATCAGCTCGGTTTGAGGGGCTCGAGTTTCATCATGTGGCTCGAGACAACAATCAAGCAGCGGACATCCTTGCTCGCATGGGCGCTAAATGCGACCCCGTACCGCCTAATACCTTCGTGGAAAGGCTTTTCAAGCCATCCGTGGTATGGCCGGACGAGAGCGGAAATAACAGTCCGGCGACGATCACACCCCCGGATGCCGAACACGATTCGGATATCGTAGGGGGCTCGGGCACCGAACCGACACCTTCCGCCCATGTAATCATGGCGGTAATTGCCCCATGGACCGAACCTTTCTTAGCCTACCTCACTAGGCAGGAGCTCCCTGATGACCAGAACGAAGCCCGTCGCATAGTTCGACGTTCTAAGGCCTAGAAGTTCACGAAGGAGAACTCTACAAGAAAATCACTACTGGAGTTCTTCAAAGATGTATCTCCGAAGAGGAGGGGTGGCAGCTCTTGGCCGAAATTCATGCTGGCCTCGGCGACCATCACGCCGCAGCCCGGGCCCTCGTAAGCAAGGCCTTCCGTACAGGTTTTTTCTGTCCCACGGCCCGAGCAAATGCACAGATTCTTTTACAGCGCTGTGTTGGGTGCCAGCTTTTTGCCAATCAAAGCCACATGCCACCCACAGCCCTAAGAACAATCCCTATTACCTGGCCTTTCGCAGTCTGGGGACTAGACATGGTCGGACCCCTTAAAGGGGGAAGCCATAAAAGATATATTTACTGCTTATGGTGGATAAATTCACTAAGTGGATAGAGGCCAAACCAGTAAAAATGGCTGAAGCCGGACCGGTGATAGATTTTATATCCGGTGTCGTACACCGCTATGGTGTCCTGCACAGTATTATTACTGACAACGGCTCTAATTTCACAGCCGATGAGGTGAAAAACTGGTGTGCTAACCTGGGCATCAAGCTCGATTACGCCTCCGTATATCACCCTCAAACGAACGGTCAGGTCGAACGGGCTAATGGCCTGATAATGAGTGGCATCAAACCCAGACTAGTGCGATCCTAAAGGAGTCGGATAAACACTGGGTCGAGGAGCTCGACTCCGTACTCTGGGGGCTTGGGACCATGCCCAACCGCACGACCAGATACACACCGTTCTTCATGGTGTACGGCGCAGAGGCTGTCTTGCCCTGCGACATTATTCATGACTCACCTCGAGTGCGCATGTATGAAGAGAGAGAGAGGCCGAGCTCGATCGACAGGACGACTTAGATGGCCTGGAGGAGGAGCGTGATGTCGCCAAAGCCCGTTCCGCATTCTATCAACAACAAGCTCGAAGATACCAAAGCAGAGAAGTGCGGGCAAAGACTTATAACGTCGGTGAGCTTGTTTTATGCCTCCCAGAGAAGAAAAAGGACAAAATCAAACCAAAATGGGAAGGTCCCTTCATTATAGATGAAGTTCTCACTGGAGGAGCCTACCGCCTTCGCAATGCATCGGACAATCGCTTAGAGCCGAACCCTTGGAACGTTGCCCGGCTCCGAAGATTCTACGCATAAGTCCGGCCATGCTCCTTATTCGTTCTTTTGTCTCGTCTTGTTTCTATACGTTTCCCATGGCATGTTCGGATAAGACGAACACTCGAGGAGTGCACATCCTTAAATGTACACACCCACCATGACTGGGGGCTTCTGTAAGTAGAAGCTTATTATTATACCAAGCCTAGAGCTCAAAACAAAAGTGTCGTTTGCGGATATATATCCTTTTTGCCATTATATGCACCTCTATGACTTAAGTTTTTGCCAAGCTGGGTTGCCTTGCTCCTGTGCTTATGCCTCACGTTCCCGATTGTTCGGCTAGGGCATAAAGGTAGCACCTCTGCGATTGTTACAACCGGGTTATCCGGATATGTACTTCAGACGGGTGAAGCCAAAAGCTAGCGTTCTTAAGGGAATAATTGGTCGGCACTAAAACGACAAATCGTTGCCGTATTGCAACCATTTCAAGCAATGCAAGACAATTTTCTGTACTATGGACCGCACGCCCCGGCACGTGCAATCATAAAATGCCGACCCAAGGAAAGGAACCCTTAAAGAAACTATTTTCCTTGGAAGATGTTTCTTACATACGTAATATAACATACATCCTGAACTCGAATTTTTTGTCTGTTCGAGCACAATGACTGGGTTGCTTGGTTTCCGGATAGATACTCCTTTTTTGTGTTAAGTATCTGGAAACACTCCACCATTTTGGTTCGGAGGTTAAAGCCGAAAGCCTGCGATGACACAATCATTTCACATGTTCGGATCTCACCAAAGGTTGATCATAAATACAAATTGATACATTCAGCCAAAAACCTATTCCTTCTCTAGGCCGTCTATAAGGTTGTCTAGTCTACAGTCTTCATGCGAATATTTCACAGCGGTCATTACTTGATCATAGACCAGATTTATAGGGATTTCCTTCCCATCTGGTCCTTGTGGTCCTACTCGGGCCATATGATTTGGGTCCAGCTTCGTGAAGCGCGTCTTCACCATGGCCCGGGCTTCTCGTGCGCCTTCACGGCAGGCTGACATCTTCCATAGCTCGAATCGGCGCCGGGCACCTTTGAACAGGTTTGCCAGACCCTCCATACTTTCTGGAGGGGTATCAGATGGCCATAACGCCTTCGCCATACTCCTCATGGCTTTCCGGGACTGAGCATGCGTAGCGGACAACTCCTTTAGCACGTCACCTTGAAATCCGGACACTTCCTCTTCCGGCCGACCAGTTAACAGACCTGCAGTAACGAAAGTCATGATATTCAACATCATGGACTGAACTTGAGCACCTATGGCGGTACTGAATAAGAGGAGAGGACATACCGAACATGCCGCCCTTCAGCTTTTCATTTTCCTTCTGAACGGCCGATAGCTGAGCCTTCAAGCTCTCTATCTCTTCGGATTTCTTGTCTTTTTCCTCCTCAAGTTTTTTCTCACTGGATGGGCCCGTCGCGGTCTCCTTCAATTCCGCCAGTTTGGCGGTGACCGCATTTAGCTACGTCTGGTTTGTGCTCAGCTCCTGGGCTAGCATAGTGTTCTTTTCTTTCAGAACCTGCAAAAGTTATCAGTCCTTAAATCGGTTTGCTTCACCGCTTTAAGTCTCGGGGGCTACTGGCATATGACTATACAAATTGCATCAAATTTTACCTGTATATCCTTCGAGAATAGCTGAATGACTCCGGCAAGTCCGTCGCGAGTGGCTTGGAAATATGCATCCACCGAACTCAGTGCGCCAAACTCTTGTTCGGAAAAAGCCGGAGGATGCATAGCCTCCTTTAATCGACGGTGATTCATCACACTCTCCACTTCGGAATTCGTGACTGATACGTCATCCGAATCCTCTTGAGGAGGCGGAATGGGCATTGCGTCGGCTCGCGTCCTAGTTGACGAATCCGGCACCGGATTAGTGGACATTTGGCTAATCGGGCGTTTTCCCACCGTCTTCCGCGTGCTCCTCCTGATGTCAAGGATAAAAAGGGAAACATTTTAATAATCCAGACTCATATCTAGGCATGCATTAAAGCATATGTACCTCTTGGAGGCATGTGAGTTCTCTGTAGTACTCCCTGCTTCTTTTTGTTTCGAACGACGACCTTGGGTAGGGGCCGCCCTTGAGGAGATATGGTCCCTAGAGCGTTGATCCTGTTAAAATCTGGGTCAGTACGACAGGTAAAGATACGGATTAGAATCTTCTTTTAAGAAGTTTCCGGATACTCACGATGCAGAAGGGATAGAGGCGAGGGTAGTTGGCGGTGATAGCCACTTCCCAATCGTCATGGCTCGGTTGATAGAATACCCATCGCCGAATACTATATATATGTCCGGATCCTCACAGAAGCCAGGATCCTTATCACGATTATGATCCTCAGGCTGGGGAGAAGGACAGTGGATGTCTTCAGTCATCCTCCTCCAAGACTGTTGGTGATGGCAACGGGCGAATTCAGTTAGTGTCTACAATACAATAAAGTGAGCACAGACAATCGAGATCTTACCCATTCAATGGGAGTATACATAGAATAAGCCTCCCGACATTTTAACCGGAGGAAATCTTCTTTTTCGCCCTTATATAGCTCGGCCGGGGTATTTGGACCCTCCCGTCTGTAGCGGGACGCGTTGTCCTCTCCGTTGTAGCACCATAAGGGAGTTACTCTGGATTGGAGAGGCTGAACGCACCTCTTTATTGCAATCGCCATGACCTCAATTATCGAGAGTTCGGTATGGGCGAGCAACCTGAACTTGCTGACCAACCTCCTTATCTCTGCACTGTCCTCTTCCTTGGGACCGCGGGGACGCCAGTTGAGGCGCTTCCTTAAAGGAGCACTGGATAATTCAGGGAGGCCGCTCCGAACTGGGTCTGGCAGTGGGACGTCGTCCACATAGAACCATTCTGAAGACCACTGCAGGTATACCTCTTTAGGTGTTCCTACGAGGTATCCGGATCTGGCTATGCGCCATACTTCGGCGCCGCCCACCTCAAATATGGAACCTCCTCGGTGGTGGGGAACGAGGCAGAAGAACTTCCTCCATAATTCAAAATGGGCCTCAATGCCCAAAAATAGCTCGCAGAGGGCAACGAAGCCTGAGATGTGCAAAATCGAACCTGGGGTAAGGTTGTGTAGTTGGATGCCATAAAATTCCAATAATCCCCTGAGAAAGTGATGGATTGGAAATCCTAGGCCCCGCAACAGGAATGGGATGAAGCACATCCTCTCCTCCTTATTGGGGTTGGGGAAATTCTCAGCCATTGCGTCGTTGCCTACTAAATACAATCCCGCTCGAACGGAGACTAGATCCATGGGGGGGGGGGGAGGTAGCCTTGCGTTTGGAGCCGGCTTAACTGAAGATGAGGCACGGAGCAGCTCTGCCAATCACCCTCTTGAGGTCCGTGGGGGCGCGAAGAAGAGTCTGGGGCACTCGTCATGATGGAGGGCTTTTGTTCGTGGCTAAACTTGGCGGTTTTCCTTCTACGCGATGTGGGATGCCATTTGGAGATCTGTGTCTCCTTATATAGATGCCATCCGAGCGTGGCGAAGGACTTATTTGCAAAAAAGCATGGAACTTTCATATTCACTCAGCGCGCGGAAATCGAAGCATCGGCAGGGGGAATTGTAAAAGCATGAAGATTACTACCAGATTATCATCGGCCCGGATTATAGTGAAGAACCCGCCTTGCAAAGCCGAAGACATGAGCCGAATATTACGTCATCACTGAAGGCAAGTTCGGGGGCTACTGAGGGAGTCCTGGATTATGGGATCCTCGAGTGTCCGGGCTATGTAACATGGGCCGGACTGATGGGCCGTGGAGATACAAGATGGAAGGCTTTTCCCCGTGTCCGGATGGGACTCTCCTTTGCGTGGATGGCAAGCCTGACGTCCGGATGTGTAGTTTTCTTTCTCTGTAAACCGACTTTGTATAACCCTAGGTCCCTCCGATGTCTATATAAACCAGAGGGTTTAGTCCATAGAGGCTATAACAAATCATATAGGCTAGACATCTAGGGTTTAGCCATTATGATCTCGAGGTAGATCAACTCTTGTAACCCCCATACTTATAAAAGTCAATCAAGCAGGAAGTAGGGTATTACCTCCATCGAGAGGGCCCGAACCTGGGTAAAACATTGTGTCCCCTTTGTCTCCTGTTACCTTCGATCCTCAGACACACAGTTCGGGACCCCCTACCCGAGATCGGCCGGTTTTGACACCGACACGGTGCACAACCACGGCGTTGTCCTCCTCCTCGTCGGTATCGTCGAACACCGCCTCGCCCGCGTCGTTATCGCTCTCCTTGCCGGCGGCCGGCACCTCCGCCAGTCGCTGCCGGTATCGCCGGCAGGCGAGGCGCATCTCGCGGGCGGAGCGGTAGGACTCGAGCAGCCCCTCCTGCTCCGCTAGGTCCGCGTCCGAGGCGACCGCCCTACCGGCGGCGACCTGCTCCTCCGCCTGCAGATGCTCCTGGAGAAGGTTGTGGTTGTAGTTGGCATCGGCATGCGCCTCCCGGAACTGCTCCTCCCGCACCATGTCCATATAATGGGCACGAGCCTCGCCGATAGTCACAGTGCAATGCACCGGCGAGGGTAGAGAAGAGGAGGAGGGTGCCGTGGAGGAAGAAGGGGTTGGCGCTGGCTCGTCGGAGGAGGCGTCCTCCATTTGCACGTCCTCCGACTGCCTGCTGGCCTGCCAGTCGGTAGCAATGGTGGCCATGGCCTTCTTCTGCTCCGACGTCAACCCGTCCCAGAGAGCTTTGGTGGCGGAGGATCCATGGCAGGGAGTGGTGCGGAGTGGGATGACTGTGGCTATGGCCGGGGCACCGGTTTATATAGCACCAGTGGGCGGCAAAGGGACGGACGGGTGGCGCCGGAGGAGATGCCTCGGTAACCGTGTGCCATCAATGCAGGCGGCAGCTGGACGGATGGGCGACCATCGTGTCGTTTGAACGCGCGGTAGTCGCCTGCACCCGGAAGCGGCACGGGTAGCGCTCTTTGCTGGTGCCAGTGAGCGGTCGCGCCCGCTCTGGCCGGGCATGAATGTGAGCGCTGACGCTTTGGAGCGGTGCTGACCGAAAACACGTGGGAGGGAGAGGGGTTTTTGCCGGGCCAGGACATTCAGAAGCGGGCTTGGGATCGTCCGGACTCCTGCAAACCTCCCCCACTTTTGTCTCGGGTTTGTGGGAGAAAACGCGCTCGGAACGTGCCGCGGACAGATACAAGACCGCGTTGGATGTATTCCGCGGTCCGGACAACGCGATCCAGACAGTTGCGGAAGGTTGGAGGGTCGGCGTGGGAGATGCCTTTTTAAAGGAACTTCTTGTACAAGGTTCTTTCTGGTGGAACCTACTCACCCGGCCTCAAGTCTCAGACTTGACATGGGTGGTCACATGTTTCTGGATTTATTTCATACTCTTCATCAGTCTTCTTGTAGCGGTATGGCGTGCCCATCGACTATGAGGCGTCTATCACGACATCATCAATTTTAAGACGTGTGATACGTCTCCAACGTATCTATAATTTTTTATTGTTCCATGCTATTATATTATCCATCTAGGATGTTTTATATGCATTTATATGCTATTTTACATGATTTTAGGGACTAACCTATTAACCTAGAGCCCAGTGCCAGTTTTTCCCTTATTTTTGAGTATCGCAGAAAAGAAAACCAAACAGAGTCCAATTGACCTGAAATTTGACGGAGATTATTTTTGGACCAGAAGAAGCCCACGGAGTACCGGAGGTGGGCCAGAAGAGTCCCGAGGCCACCACGAGGGTGGGGGGTGCGCCCCCTGCCTCGTGGCCGCCTACAGAAACCCCCAGAACATAACCTAGATCGGGAGTTCCACTGCCGCAAGCCTCTGTAGCCACCGAAAACCAATCTAGACCCGTTCCGGCACCCTGCCGGAGGGGGAATCCCTCTCCGGTGGCCATCTTCATCATCCCGATGCTCTCCATGACGAGGAGGGAGTAGTTCACCCTCGGGGCTGAGGGTATGTACCAGTAGCTATGTGTTTGATCTCTCTCTCTCTCTCGTGTTCTTGATTGGACACGATCTTGATGTATCGCGAGCTTTGCTATTATAGTTGGATCTTATGATGTTTCTCCCCCTCTACTCTCTTGTAATGGATTGAGTTTTCCCTTTGAAGTTATCTTATCGGATTGAGTCTTTAAGGATTTGAGAACACTTGATGTATGTCTTGCACGTGCTTATCTGTGGTGACAATGGGATATTCACGTGATCCACTTGATGTATGTTTTGGTGATCAACTTGCGGGTTCAGTGACCTTGTGAACTTATGCATAGGAGTTGGCACACGTTTTCATCTTGACTCTCCGGTAGAAACTTTGGGGCACTCTTTGAAGTTCTTTGTGTTGGTTGAATAGATGAATCTGAGATTGCGTGATGCATATCGTATAATCATACCCACGAATACTTGAGGTGACATTGGAGTATCTAGGTGACATTAGGGTTTTGGTTGATTTGTGTCTTAAGGTGTTATTCTAGTACGAACTCTATGATAGATCGAACGGAAAGAATAGCTTCGTGTTATTTTACTACGGACTCTTGAATAGATCGATCAGAAAGAATAACTTTGAGGTGGTTTCGTACCCTACAATAATCTCTTCGTTTGTTCTCCGCTATTAGTGACTTTGGAGTGACTCTTTGTTGCACGTTGAGGGATTGTTATATGATCCAATTATGTTATTATTGTTGAGAGAACTTGCACTAGTGAAAGTATGAACCCCAGGCCTTGTTTCAACGTATTGCAATACCGTTTACGCTCACTTTTATCACTTGCTACCTTGCTGTTTATATATTTTCAGAATACAAAAACCTATATCTACCATCCATATTGCACTTGTATCACCATCTCTTCGCCGAACTAGTGCACCTATACAATTTACCATTGTATTGGGTGTGTTGGGGACAAAAGAGACTCTTTGTTATTTGGTTGCAGGGTTGGTTGAGAGAGACCATCTTCATCCTACGCCTCCCACGGATTGATAAACCTTAGGTCATCCACTTGAGGGAAATTTGCTACTGTCCTACAAACCTTTGCACTTGGAGGCCCAACAACGTCTATGAGAAGAAGGTTGCGTAGTAGACATCAATGTGTTCTTAGGGTGAGTGTGTATTTCTACTTGTAAGAGTTCGCGTCTGTATTGTGTTTCTAAAAAAACTAAGGACATTTCCATCCCCCTAATTTGCATCCAGTTTCATCTTTACCCCTAAAAATAGTGTTTGACTTTACTCCTCTTCCATGAAAGCGCTTATGGAAATACACCTCTGTGTCGTTTTCGTCTTGTGAAAGGCCTTTGTTTGTAGTGGACAAATAATTGTGCACTGTTGGAAACTTTGTTTGTATATACTCACTTTGAATTATTAAACATTGTACCAACCCTCATATCAACTGCGCACCGCCTCCAATGATGTGCAATCATATGTCTTAAAGATGCACGTCCTCTCGTGGGTTCGATAACTCACGGTCACTCCTTAGGGAAAGAGACTGATACCTTTTCTGCTATCCGTTACCGGATCACCAAAGGGACTCATTAGGCGAACACGCCGCCAACACTCTCAGTTATGAAGGATATCAAATGAAATGCTGAACGTGGTTCTCGACATGTAGTATCATTGCATGCTGGCATGGTGCATACCATGTTGTGCATGAGCCGTCTCCACCGAATAATTCCCTTGTGTTTCGAGTTTGAAGTTCCTGCGCATGTCATTGAGTTTCCAGTGAGAAATTCGCCCAACCTCATGTCATAATAAAGCTCATGCTTATTTTCTAGAAAAAGAACCGGTACTTTAGGACATAAGTTTAAGTGTGTTTGTTCACTTATTTTAGTCTGTATGGATTTTCACGAGTACACTTGGAAGTGTATCATTGCATTGATAGGGAGGGGAAAGTACCGGGTAGCGCCACAACCACATACACAGGCTGGCGTAGCCTGGCGCTCGATTGAGCAGAAGAGAAAGGGTTGCTCAGCCCCAGAAATTAAAAGTTCAGGTTACAGGGATTAGCTTGTTCAGCCCTTTGGCTCCGGCCGTGGACTAGGAGCGAGCCTCATCCTTGACCGTGGCGACAAGGCATGAGGTAGATGGCACGATCTTGTCGAAGATGACAACATTACGGCGACACCATAGAGACCAGGCCGTGAGCACCACAACGGTAGTCAGGCCCGGGCGCAGAGGTACCGGAGTTGCGAGCATAGCCATGGAAATCCAGTTGAAGAAACTAGAGGAACCATCTGCCGCGGGGATCGCAGGGCGGCACCAAGAGAGGACTTCCTGCCAGGTAACATGCGCGAAGACGCAACACACAAAGATGTGGTGAAGCGTTTCAGACTCCTGGGAGCAGAGGATGCAAGCCGGCTCATGGGGCAAGCCGCGGCGGGCTAGGCAATTGGTTGGCCAGGAACGGTTCATGGAGGCCAGCCAGATGAAGAATTGCACCGAAAGGGGGACTCTGGTCTTCCAAGCCAGGCGCCACTCGAAGGAGATAAAGCCGTGGAATAGTGCCTTGTAACAGGAGGACGCCGAGTAGACGTCGCTGTCGGCCCAGCACCACTGGATTGTGTCGGGCTGTGATGAGAGAGAGACATGCAGAAGCCCCCGACAAAGATCCACATACTCAACAATGGCGGCTGGCCCTAACGCCCTTGGATGTCGAGAATCCAAGTGCGATGAAGGAGTGCTTGAGCAATAGTGCGGGAACGCCTTGTTCTGCGAGGCATTAAGGCTGTTAGGGAGGGAGCGATGTCAATGATATGTAGTCCATATTAATATAAAAACATATATCATATTTGTGAACAGTTGAAGTAAATTTTTTTGACAGAAAGGCTTTCAGGCTAGCTTTATTAAAACTCAAATAGCGCTTTCATCAAGTGCCAAAGGCTTTAAAATAAAATTGAGAGCGCCTCCATCCACACAAAAGGGGGGTTTGCATGGCCCCATTTAGCTAGCTCATGAGCAACAACATTTGACTCCTAATTATAGTGCTCAATAGTAACCTTTCCAAAATCAAGCAAAAAATCCCGACAATCTTATAGTACCGCGGCCGCCACAATGGAGTGCCCTTCGTTAAAATTCAGCGCTTCCACCATAATGGAGTTGTCCAAGCTTACAAGAATATTATTGCATCCCGTGTTCTGTGCTAGTTTCAGACCTTCATAGAATGCCGCAGCCTCTGCCGACACTATGTCCGCCACATGCTCGAGCCTTGCTGTTGATGCAGAAACAAAATTTTCACGATGGTCCCGGACAATGGCGGCACACGAACCTGGATATTCTTCAACTGAGAAAGAGGCATCAACATTCAACACTTGTTGTCCTGCTAAGATAACAGGCCATTTATTAATCTTCGGCGCTGTTGATTCTTTTCCCGTTGCTCAAACAAAGTTTAGTATCAACGCTATGATTGCACGTACTGTTCTGAGTGGATCTTGTATTTCTTCTCCTCTGACGAACTGCCGTCGCTGCTATAAAAAAAAACCAACTAGCAATAGCTACCGATTCATGAATGTTTACTTGCTTCGAAAAGGATCGTTGGTAAGACTCATCACATAACAAAAATTCCGTAATGCATGTCCCGGATCTGCTCACGCGAGTAGCAAAAGAAATATCTACGATTGTTTATAATAACCTTACAGTTTGATAAGGGTAAACGTGTATTTCCCGTCTGTGTAGTTGCAAGAGCCAAGTTGACTAGTGAAACTAATGGAGAGTAAGGCCCCAGCTCACGAAAGTGCCTTTCTGCTCCCGAGCTCATTTGAGCTCGGTGAACAGTAAAATAAAAAAAATCGATTTTTTTTTAAAAAAATTTAATTTTTTTGAGAGAAACATTGACAAAAGTTCTAAGTGCCTGCAAAAATTCATCATGAAATCACATTCCTGTAAGGCGTGGCAAAAAAAAACAAATTCAGTGCTTCAAAATGCATTTGAAAGTAGCTTTTTCAGAGTACTATTTTTGTTTTTTTGCCATGCCTTCTAGGAATGTGATTTCATGACGAATTTTTGCAAGCACTTAGAACTTTTTTCAATGTTTCTCCCAAAAAAATTTGAATTTTTTTGAATTGTTTTTGATTTAGTTTTGATTTTACTGTTCACCCGAGCTCATTTGAGCTCGGGTGCAGAAACTCCGCGTCCCCCAGCTCACTACATTCCTTCTCTTGCAACTATCATGGCGACGATCGGCCACCTCCGCTCTGCTGCAACTCGATCAAGATCTCGCGGCTGGTGATACCTTTGTGGGTTACAGGGCGAGGAAAAACGTTGGATGGTTAGGTGCGTGACCTCAACGAGGGGAGCAACTTAGCTATCAACGGCAATAATGCAGCGTATGTACACATGCCCGTGGGCACCGCGCAGACTTCGCAACGGCAATAATGCTCGTGGGCCGTGAGCGGATCTTCGGGCAGCCACGGGTAGGCTCGCCACATGGTCGGTTAGCTAGAACCTAGATTTGCACTTAAATGGCACTAGGATGCAGTCGGTCAGTGGGTTGGTGCGGTTGTTGTCCGTCTCCTTCTTCGATATACTTCTCGTCTGCTTGCTTGGGTGGCTGGCAGAAAATCTGCGACTTTGAACGGGCGGCCAAGCCCGCCAGGAGCAGGTCGACACATGCGTGAAATCGATCGGACCGACGCGACCCGTGCGCTGAAGCTTCTTGACGTCGACGGGACCACGGGCTCCTTCCCACTCTGCGTGGTCGCTGTTATATACAGTACATACAGGACGGGCAGAGTATCGGTTAAATCTGATAGCTTACCATCGACACGTTTGTTCAGTTGTTATTAATCAGACAGCTTACAATTTTTTTAAACTCAATAACTGGTGCACCAATAGTCTGGGAAAAGGACAAGCACACATGACATGCTGACATCCAAACATGCACTTTGCAACTACTCCCTCCGTTCCTAAATATAAGTCTTTCTACAAATTCTAACAAATAACTACATACGAAGCAAAATAAGTGAATCTACACTCTAAAATATGTCTACATACATTTGTATGTTGTTCATTTAAAATGTCTAAAAAGACTTATATTAGGAACGGAGGGAGTAGTATGATTTATGCAAATACGCTCCTCGTTATTGCCTCCTCTTGATGCATCATGTTCTACCGAGGCTAACGTGCACTGCGCATGTCGGTTTTGACTTGTGGATTAACTTTTCTTTTTCTATAGCAGGTTATTGAGTCTCTGTTTTGATTTGGTTTTATCTACTTTGACTTGGATTTTAGTTATGTTCTTATGATATTATTATTTTCATTAGTACATCTTGTTGGACCGTTGTTGGAGATGGTATTTGGTCTGAGAGAAAAGCACAGTTGTTCGGTGCGTGGTTGTAGTGTTCTTATATGATTGGGCTTTGGTGCGAGCTGACGGTGGTTGTGTGAGTCCCCTAGAAGCTCTTATTTCACGCTAAATTATAGAATTGCTGCCATAATATTTACATAGGCTGGCCTATCAAACTCTAGCACTCTCAACTCGGCTCCATGCTTTGCTCGCTCGCTTAGTTTTTCATACGCTTGCTGCGCTGCAGAAAAAGCCGGCTATCGTGTTTTTATTTGAAAACGTACATTAACAAGATTTATACAAATCTTGGGTAAAGCATGAATTTTACAAAAAATGTCGCAGTTTCAAAAACTATTTGTGAATTTCAAACAATGTTGGTGAATCTGAAAAAAGGTTCACAATTTTTTTTAAAATTGCAGACTTAAAAAAGTTTCGTGAACTTATATTCATAAAATTTAAAGTGGTCCTCGAATTTTAGAGAACATTGATTTTTAAAAATGTGCACAATTTTTTTAAATGTTCATGAATTTTAATAAATTTCATGAAATGAAATGTGAAAAAAATGAAAAAAAAATAAGAACAAATAACAAACATGTAAGGAAAAGAATAAAACTATTGAAATCAGTAGAAAACATAGAAAACAAATAACATAAAAAATAGGCAATATCTTCTCAAAATCGAGAAAACCGATCGGCCAATTACTGCTAGGTGTGTTTTACTCTCAATCAGTATCACACACACATACAAGTGGGGCCCATAGCAACCCATAGCCACCGATGCACTATGATGCTCCAAATCTAGAGAGCTTAGTATCTTGGAAGATTTCATTCTTGAGCATTGCTATATGTATGACGAATTTTGTAACAATATATGTACGACATTTCATAACAACCGTTGATTGATTTGGTCTCAAATCATCTCATATTGTTACTCCCTCCGTTCGGGTTTATTAGCCGCCTTCACATTTTGAGTCAAAGTTTGACTATGAATTTGCACAATAGGATAAAAATTTATATGTACAAAACTGGTATCAAAGAAAACTTCATTTGAATACAAATCCAACAATATAAGTTTTATGACATATCAATTATATTTTTCAAATCAAATCTACGGTAAAAGTCTAATCCAAAATAAAATGGTCCTAATATACCCGAACAGGCTAGTAGTTATGTTCATTCTCACTCGCTTCACACTCAATCCCCTTTTTCTTCATTTAGTTGTATGTCACCTCATCTAAATTGCTTAGTTGGCATGCATGATACTTCATATAATACTCTCACTGTGGGCAACGTAAGGTGGACTCATGTTAAATACACTCTCTCCATTCCAATGAATAAGACGTGCACGCTTACCAAAAATTCAACTTTGACTGTAAATTACAAAACAAAATGAATGATTGTGACATAAAATTTATACCATTGAAAACTTCTTTTCAATATGAATTGAACAATATATTTTTATACCATAAAACCCACATTCTATTGGTCTCAGTTAAATCAAAGTTGAATTTTGGGATGCGTGCGTGTGCATCTTTTTCGTTAGATTGGAGGGAGCACAAATATTCCCCCCATCAAATCCGTCCCATTCCTTTGCATGGCCAGCAATATGTCCACCAATGACAAGTAGGCCATGCAGATTATTTTATTCAAAGAAAAACATGTAGACAACCTATAGGCTCAGCGTCCACGTTAGAAAAAATTGCTTAAAGGCTCACGCATAGAGTGTACAGGGTCAACCTCTAAGGACTTATAGGCAACCTTATAGGTGCAAATCAACACACTGTGGGTGCTCTGAGAAAAAAAAATAGTGTGGTTTTCACATGCACTTTTGAATGCCTTATAATTATGAATATAGTACTCGAAACTGCTTATAGGTGGGCTCAAATCAGTAACGAGCACGATCAAGTGTAAGGGCATATTTATTCCTTAGTAGTTTTAGTGATTGATGACAATGCTTTTGCGGACTAATCGTGTGCATTGAGCATTTCAGATATATCATGTCTAGGCACAAGACGATTTGGTGCCCCTCGAAGACTATTGAAGACGGCGTTTCTCTACGTTTCTTTTTGGTGGATTTGAGTCGTAGGAAAGTCGTACTATTAAGAGAGGGTCCGCGTTGGAAAGGTTTGGGTGGAATCAACATGTACACGTCTGTTCCTTTTTGCACCACCTTTCCTTTGGCTCTTTGGAGCATCCTCCGTCTCTCCGTGTCTCTGCAAAATGAAGGACTCCTAGTGTTGTTGAACTGGGGCATGCGGTAGTACTGCTCTTCGAAGCGGCAGTACCGCAGGCCCTTGCGGTAGTACCGGCCATCGGCGCGGTAGTACCGTAGGTGCTCATGGTAGTACCGCTCCTTGGGAGCGGTAGTACCGTGGCCTCAGGCCTGGCGCAGCTGCTCGAGCGGTAGTAGGGGCGGATGTAATTTTTTACATCCGCGCCCTACGCGGTAGTACCGCTCCATGGGCGCGGTAGTACCGTGGGCTCTGGCCAGGCACAGCAGCATGAGCGGAAGTAGGGGCGGATGTAATTTTTTACATCCGTGCCCTACGCGGTAGTACCGCTCCAGGCTTGCGGTAGTACCGTCTTGGATTTTTGCATAGATCAAAACTCAGCGGAAGTAGTCACGGATGTATTTTTATATGTCCGTGCCTTCCCAGCCTAGACCATTCCTGCCTTGCGGTAGTACCGCAAGGGGGCGCGGTAGTACAGCGGTTCTACTGCTCCCTGCCTTAGCGCATTAGGACTGGTTTTAGCCCCTGCCGTGCCAGCGGTAGTACCGCAGTTCTTCGTGGTAGTACCACGGGCCCTTGCGGTAGTACCGCTTGTATGGTGCGGTAGTACCGCGTGTTGCAGGCTAAGTTGGTGGATAACGGTTGGATTTGTTCTTTCACTATAAAAGGGGAGTCTTCTTCTCCGAGTTCACCACCTCTTCCATCCCCAAGCTCCATTGTTGCTCTAAGCTCCATTTTCGCTCGATCTCTCTCCCTAGCCAATCAAACTTGTTGATTCACTAGGGATTGGTTGAAAATGCTCCGATCTACACTTCCACCAAGAAAAATTTGATTCCCCCCACTAATCCCTTGCGGATCTTGTTACCCTTGGGTGTTTGAGCACCCTAGACGGTTGAGGTCACCGCGGAGCCATATTCCATTGTGGTGAAGCTTCGTGGTGTCGTTGGGAGCCTCCAATTAAGTTGTGGAGATTGCCCCAACCTTGTTTGTAAAGGTCCGGTCGCCGCCTCCAAGGGCACCAATAGTGGAATCACGGCATCTCGCATTGTGTGAGGGTGTGAGGAGAATACGGTGGCCCTAGTGGCTTCTTGGGGAGATTGTGCCTCCACACCGCTCCAACAGAGACGTACTTCCCCTCAAAAGGAAGGAACTTCGGTAACACATCCTCGTCTTCACCGGCTCCACTCTTGGTTATCTTGTACCTTTACTTGTGCAAGCTTATATTATGTTGTATCCTTCGCTTTCTTGTGTGCTTGTTGTTGTTGCATCATATAGGTTGCTCACCTAGTTGCATATCTAGACAACCTACTTTGATGCAAAGTTTAAATTGGTAAAGAAAATCTAAAAAATGTTAGTTGCCTATTCACCCCCCTCTAGTCAACTATATCGATCCTTTCAAATGGTATCAGAGCCTCGTCTTTATTAAGGAATTTGCCGTCCGAAGAGTATGGTTGACTCCGTAGACGGTGAGGAGGAGCACCCCGGTGTTATTCTGTCCTCGTCTACGGCCGATGGGGGAACCTCGGTCTCACGTGAGGAGTTCAATGTGGCTTTGGACACATTGAAAACTTCCATGATGGCCGAGGTCAAAGGCATGCTTAAGAACTTCCTTGATGGTCTTAAATTATCCACCTCACCGTTGGAAGTGGTCGATCCCACTAACAAGGTGACGGATGCTAACTCCAACAAGGGGGAAGCTACTAATGACAAAGTTCCTTTATCTAGTGGTAGATGTGGAAATGGCATCTTTGCCCATGTGGAACCTCCGCTTACTTATGGTGGACCGATTCCTTCCACTCATTTGAATCATAGCGGTTCTCCCCCTAGGATTGTGAAAAATGAGGACTTTGATGCTTGGGTATATCGCTTTAAGCGTCATTTAAACCATGTTAATACTAATCTTTGGAGAATCATTGAAGAAGGGTTCTATCCGCATGACCGAAGCAACTTCACCCCTAGAGAAGCCGCGGATAATCAATTCAATGAGAATGCTCTCTTCATCATCCAAGATGCAATTCCACCCGAATATATTGCACATCTCTGACCCTTCACCGTGGCCAAGGAAGCATGACACCATGTCGTTTCCCTTTACAAGGGAAGCGCAAGCATTCAATGCTCCAACTATGAAGTGGTGCAAGATGAAGCCAATGAGTTTGCAATGGATGAAGATGAAGAACCTCGTGAGCTTTACCGGAGATTAACCACTCTCGCGGTCTCACTCCGAGATCCTGGGAGCAAGGATACATATGACAATTGGATCAAGCGCAAGTTCCTCAAGGCCATGATGCCCTACCACAAGGCCATGTCCTCCGTCATCCGTCAAAGGCCGGACTTCCACACCTTGTCCTCAAGTGAAGTGTTGGATGAGTTTGGGCAATGAGGATCTTGGACAAGACCGCCGACAATGCGGTGTTGCGTTCTCAAAGAGCAAAGAAGCCCAACCTTGCCTTGAAGGCCAAGGTTAGTGTGGAAGAAGAGGATGAAGAGGAAGAAGAGGAGAGCAATCCCGAAGATACGAAATATGCTTATCATGAGCACATGGCTCTCGCTTCAAGGCAATTTTTGGAGCAAGAAGAACACGAGGCCCAACTTCAACAAGAACAACTCAAGTGGCACGAAGGGCAAGCAACGAGTGAGGACTTGCTATAATTGTGGCAATGTGAGCCATTTTGTTGTGGAGTGCCCATATGAGAAGAGGGAAGACAATGGTGGCAGGCTCATCCGAAAAGACAAGGCGAAGTCCTTCCCCAATAAGAGCAACTTCACCAAGAAGACTCCTTCCAAGGGGTTGGTGGCACAAGAAGAGTACAATGAGGATGATGATGATGATGAAGACGGTGAGTCGGTTGCCATGGCCTCCGTTGCCATTGCGACAACTCCACGGGTGTCTCTCTTCGACTCACCCGATGAGAACATTACCGCCAAGTGCCTCATGGCTAAAGCCACCAACAAGGTAACCCCCAACATCAATACCATCATTACTAATCCTTCTTTGACGGATTGCATTGATGAACGTGAGGGGCCTAATGAGGAGGAAAATGAATTTGAGTCGTTCATGAGTAAGCTCAAGGGTAAATCCAAGAAGCACTTTGTTGCTCTCTTGGAACAACTTGGTGAAGCCAATGACATGATCGAGGCTCATGAAGAAACCATCTCTAAGATGGAGGGCCATAGTCGTGACTATGCCGATGAGATATCAGATCTCTCTAATGCTCTTGAGGAAGAGCATGGTCACCTTTTGTATCTTGAGTAGTCACACAAGACGACCATGCTAAATTAAAGAAAGATCTTGATCATGCTCTTGTTGTATCTCGTGTGCTAAATTCCGAGAAGGCCAAACTTGGGGTTGATCTTTTTAGACTCAAGAAAGAGTTTGATATACTCGACAAGGCTCTCAAGGCCTTGAAGGGTACTCATGCTAGTCTTAAAGAGTCTCATGATCAACTCCAAGTGAAGCTAACCAAGGAGAAAGCCACTTTTCCTCACATGGTTTTAATTGATAATGCAAATGCTACTAACCCTTGTTGTGAGCATATGCACCTTGTTGAGGAGAATGAAAAGTTGAAGGAGCAACTTGAGAAAGGCCTTGTGTCTTGCATACAAGGTGAGAAGAACCTCAATGACCTTTTGAGCAATCAAAAGGAAGTTGTGTCCAAGGAGGAAATTGGGTTCGCTCCCAAGTCCAAGAACAAGAAGACGAATGACAAGGTCAAACGACCTCCTCCTCTCAAGCAAACTTTTGTGAAGGAGGGAGAGGGTGCTTCTAAGCAGAAGAAGAACAATGTGAAGGGTGGCGGTGTCAAGAGGGGCAATGCCACCCCTTCCAACAAAGCCGGCGACTTTAACCCTTCTTATGTGTTATGTCGTGCTAGTGATGGACATGTTTATGCTAAATTTGTTGGTTCTCCTTATGAGTACATTGAATGGTCTATTTGGGTTCCTAAGACCCTTGTTACTAACATCAAAGGACCCATTACAAAATGGGTACCTAAAACCAAGCATTGATCTCTTGTAGGTGTTTGCTTCCGGTGGGGGATCATGGTTGCTCGATAGTGGAGCCACAAATCATATGACCGGAAGCAAGGACTTGGTGGTGGACGTGCACAAGGTTCCATCTATGCCCACCAATGTCGAGTGGGGTGATGCCTCGTCTTCTAAGGTATTGGGACTCGGCAAGGTTGTCATTTCTCATGATCTCACGATCGAGAAGGTCATGCTAGTTGAGACCCTTGCATACAGTTTACTTTCTGTTCGTCAACTTGCACTCATGGGCTTTGCCACTTTCTTTGATATTGATACCGTGAACCTCTTGTGGAGCAAGACTCTTAAAGTAGCCTTTGTTGGGCATGTCGAGAATGGTCTCTATGTGATTAACTTTTTGGAGTGACCCACTAAGACCGCGACATGCGTAATGGCTAAAGTTGACGTGGGATGGCTTTGGCATCGCCGTTTAGCCCATGTCAGTATGAGATCTTTGCAAAGTCTTCTCAAGGGGGACCATGTCCGTGGACTAACAAATGTTAGTTTTGCTAAAGATCGTGCTTGCAGTGCTTGTATCAAAGGAAAGCTACATGAGAAGGCTCACCCTCCCACGACTATCATTTACTCGAAGAGGCCTTTGGAACTCCTTCACTTGGATCTCTTTGGGCCTCCATCCTTTGATAGTCTTGGGGTAAGAAAGTATTGCTTGGTGATTGTGGATAATTATTCAAGATACACTTGGGTGTACTTCTTCAAGAGGAAGAGTGAGACCCAACAAACCGTGATTGATTTTGCAAATGAAGCTCAACGCCAACACAATGCAAAGATCTTGACAATAAGAAGTGACAACGGCACCGAGTTCAAGAACTACACCTTGGATGAGTTCCTTAGTGATGAGGGGATCAAGCATCAATATTCCGCACCTTACACCCCTCAACAAAATGGTGTAGTAGAGAGGAAGAACTGGATGTTGATGGATGCGGCAAGGACCATGATGGCGGAGTTCAAGTCTCCATACAACTTTTGGGCCGAAGCCATCAACACCGCGTGTCATGCATCCAATCGGCTCTATCTCCACAAAGTCTTGAACAAGACTCCATATGAGATAGTCACCGGTAACAAGCCCAACCTCAAGTACTTCCGGGTGTTCGAGTGTAAGTGTTTCATTCTCAAGAAAGGTTTTCGTTTGTCTAAATTCGAGGCTAGAGCTTATGAGGGAATATTTGTTGGTTATGCTACAAACTCTCATGCTTACCGTGTCCTCAATAAGTCCACATGACTTATTGAGGAGATGTGTAACATGGAGTTTGATGAGAATAACGGCTCCCAAGTGGAGCAAAGTGGTACTTGTGATGTAGGTGATGAAATTCCTCCCAAGCCATAAGAAGAATGGGTGTTGGTTTTATCCTACCCATTGAGGAACCCCTTGTGGCCGAAGGAGAAGGACAATGTTCCACTCAAGTGGAACCATCACCAACTCAAGACCCACACGTTTCCGAAGAACAAAGTGAAGGCCCTCATCCTCATGAACAAGACCAAGGGAAAGATCAACCTCAAGATGGCGTTGAACCTCCAAGTGATGCCCAAGGTCAAGTTCTCTCCTCCGAGCAAGATCAAGATCAAGAACAAGCTCATGACGACGCTCAAGATGATCAAGTTTCCGCTCTGCAACTCACTCCTGAGGAGGAATTGGAGCGTCGTGACGCCAAGATTGCTTCCAAGCTCTCTACCAAGGGTCATCTCATGACGAATGTGCTTGGAAGCATTCAAAAGGGGGTAAGCACTCGTAGACAATTGGCAAACTATTGTGAACATCACGCGTTTGTCTCTTGTGTTGAACCCCGAAAAGTCTATGAGGCGCTCGAAGATCCGGATTGGCTTAATGCCATGCATGAAGAACTCAACAACTTCGAGTACAACAAGGTGTGGAGATTGGTGCCAAGGCCAACGGGGAATCATAATGTCATTGGAACCAAGTGGATATTCAAGAACAAGCAAGATGCTCATGGGATTATCGTTCGCAACAAGGCGAGATTGGTAGCGCAAGGCTACTGTCGACGTTCTGGGAACGGGGGTCCCCAGACTTGCCTGCCTGCGGCCCACGGCGTGACTCCACCAGCGGCCTGGTATGGCCCATCTTCACCAGCAAACACCCAGGACCCTCGTGAGGGGCCAAGCCTCGCGAGGCGGACGACACAAGACCTCCTCAGGGGCAGCCACCCTAGGCTGGCTCGCGAGGAGCGGAGAGATCAAGGCAAGAGGCACCTTGCGAGGTTCCCGTGACGTGAGCCATGACGACCAAGGTCAGGCGGGCGCCAGCGGGCACAGAGTACTCGTTTCCTCTTTGGTGCTAAAGGAGCAAGCGCAGGCGAGGAGTCCCGAGGCATCAGGCAAAGGTTTCCATATCAGTGCAACAAGACCGAGACCAGCATGACGGTAGGACGGAGGTCATCGCGGAGCCCACGATGGTGTCACCACCAGAGCCTTTGATAGGCGAAGACCACCTTTTGTCAGGATAGCTTGTACTAGCTGCCCCCCTTCAAATTGGCCGTTGTGGGATTCCTTCCCACCTAACATTTTGGAAGAGGACCCGGGCCTCAATAAATAGGACTAGCCACCACCAGGGAGGGGATATCATTCGGACCATCCTCACACACACAAGCTCACCGAGCTCAAGAGCACCTCTCCTCAGGAGGTAGTTCTTCCCTTGTACTTGTTCATCCAAGCCTACTAGGCAATCCACCACACCACACTCGAGTAGGGTATTACACCACATCGGTGGCCTGAACCAGTATAAACTCTTGTGTCCCTTGTTCTTCGGGTTCGGCAAGCTAAGCTTTGAGATTGCGATGAGAGCGTGAGCGAGGGGGAGAGAGATCTTCGTGCGCACCCCAGAGTTCGAACCTCAAGGGTTTTGCCGGAACCCGTAATCCGACATTTGGCGCGCCAGGTAGGGGTGCGCTGAAGCTTTCCTTCCGTCAATCCGCGCTCCACCGCGTCCATGGTCGACGCGCGTCGGGCCCGCGCCGACCGCCGTGCCGCCCTCGCCGCCCGTGTCACTCAGACAGCCCCTGTCGGCGGGCCTCTCGTCGTTCTCCGTCGCCCGCCGCCAACGCCGCCGCTCGCCCGGCGGGAAACGAGCAGCAAGCGTTCTCGCTGCACCCCTCTGTGTGGCGGGACGGCCGCACCGCCACCCCGTCGCTGACTCCGGCCGGCTCATCGTCTCACGCTCGTCGCGCGCCCACGGATGCGCCGGCCGCACTGCTCATGGCACGCGAGCTCCTGCGCTACCGCCCGGTCGACGACCTCTACGAGGACTGGTTGGACCGCATCACCGAGCTCGTCAGCGCCGCTGGGGGCTCTCCCTCACCGTCCCTCTTGCTGCCTCGCCCTCCGCCAGCTGCGGGCGACGTAGCTCACGGAGCGCCTCTGCACCCCCGCACCAAGACGACGCCCTGGCACCAAGACGCGCGGCCCCTCGGCACGACCCGCCGCGCCGGGTGCCCGCGCATGAAGAAAGAAGCTACCAAGAGGTTCCCTGACCGAGAGAAGACGCTCCCGCGCTCCCGGCGCCGCCACGTCAAGACCGCATGCCGCCTGCGGCAGCGGTACCCGGGCACCAAGACCAAGCTCCCCCACCGCGGCGGGCCCCGGTGGCTACTACAGGCTGCCGTGCCTTCACCCCGGAGCTGCGTAGCGTCGTTTGGCCAGGCAAATTCAAGCTGGACCTGCCTCCGCACTACGATGGCACCCCCAACCCTGCGGAGTTCTTGCAGCTCTACGAGCTGACCATCGAGGCGGCCAACGGCGACGAGAAAGTCATGGCGAACTGGTTTCCCATGGCTCTCAAAGATGGTGCTCGCTCGTGGCTCCTGAACCTGCCCCCAGGTTTGATCTCTTCCTGGGGTGAGATGCGCGACCGCTTCGTCACCAACTTCCAGGGCACTCACGACCGCCCGCCAGCCGCGGGTGACCTACGCCGCATCAAGCAGGAACCAGGGGAGACCGTGCAGGAGTACATCCAGTGCTTCAACAACGTTCACCTCAAGATCCCCAAGGTGACGGACGAGGCCATCATTTTAGCATTCTCTGATGGCGTCCGCGACGTCAAGATGAAGGAGGAGCTCGCTATCCGCGAGGAGCTATGCACTGCACTGGAGATGTTCAACATGGCGACTAAGTGTGCGAGGGCTGAGGAAGGGCGCCTCTGCTTCCTCGAACTCCCAGCTGCCGACCCAGAAGAGAAGAAAGCCAAGGCTAAGGACGTGAAGCGCAAGGGGGTAGCCGTGCTCGCGACGGAGCCAGACACAAAGCGCGGCCGGGACCACCCCGAGTCATCCAAGAGCAGCCGTCCATTCTGTGCCTTCAACAACGTACACAGCCACAACACCAATGACTGCCAAGAGCTCAGGGCCATTCGAGATGGACGCTTTGGTCGATGCCCCGAACGCAATGACCGACGCTACGGCCGAGGAGGAGGCCGAAGTGGAGGACGCTGGGATGACTGCGGACCCTGTCAGGAGTGGCGCGACCAGCCTCGCAAGGACCGCTGGCAGGACCAGCCTCGTGAGGGCGCCTGGAGGGACCAGCCTCGTGAGGACCGCCCCCAGGGCAATCCTGGCCTTCCTCCGCTGCCGCCGCCGCCAAGAAGGAACGACGACCACCATCAGGACGAGGGGGCTGGGGGCTTCCAGAAGCCGCGCGCTATCGCTTGCATCTTGGGCGGCGCTCAAGCCCCAGCTTCCCAGCGCATCTTCAAGCAGTTTGCTCGCGAGGTGAACGCAGCCCTTCCCAGGCTCGAGGCCACGCGCCCGCTCAGGTGGTCCAAGTGCGCCATCACCTTCAGCTCGTCGGACCAGCTCAAGTGCGCAGCCACTCCTGGCGCCCTCCCGATGCTTTGCTCACCCGTCATCAGCAACGTCCAAGTCACCAAGACCCTCATCGACGGCGGCTCACGGCTCAATGTCCTATCCATTGAGACGTTCGACAACCTCCAAGTGCCATACGATCAGCTACAACCCACCAAGCCTTTCTCAGGAGTGACCGATGGCTCCACCATCCGATAGGGCAGGTCCGCGTCCCCGTCACCTTTAGCCAGCGTGGCAACTACCGCACCGAGCTCATTGACTTTGACGTCGCCCACATCCGTCTACCGTACAACGCCATCCTCGGGTATCCAGCGTTGGCCAAATTCATGGCGGTGACCCACCACGACTACAATGTCCTCAAGATGCCGGGAAGTGGCGGCATCATCATGGTTCCGCATGAAGAAAGAGAAGTGGTGTGCTCCCTTGAGCGCGCCTTCCAAGCCGCAGCAATTGAAGACCCCAACGATGAAGGCACCCTGTACCCTCCTGAGGCCATCCCCAAGAACAAGAAACAACTACTCCACCTAGCGCCTCAGGGAAGCGGTGTTTCCAGTGGTACTACTTCAGGATCTGCGCCCGTAGCCGGGGCGCCTCCCTCCCTCGCATAGGAAGGCGCACCCGGCGCCCTCCTCAGGCTGGGCTCGGGGGCTCTCTTCTGGAGGGCCTCAGACCTAGCAAATGTCACGAGGGAGGCGCTCGGGCACCACATGGAGGCGTGCTTTGCTGCACGTTTCCCTCAAGAGGGCACTGGGCGAGGAGCGCCCGGTGCTCAGGAGTTCATTGTCAAGGCAACACAGGAGCTTCAAGAAGCGAGGACCATGCATGGCGACCGGCGCCCACCACCCAGTGCAGCTCCCCATCCTGGCGAGGACGGCGGGCTGCGCGTCTGCATCGACATTCTAGGGCTCAACAGGGCCGCATCTCGGGAGCGTTTCTGGCCTTTGCGCGTTGGATGATGCAAGGGTCCACCTCACAGGTAGGTCCGCATGCCATTTGGCTTGCCGAACATGGCAGCCGCCTTCCAGCGCCACTTGCGGGGCATCCTGGCGGCTCAGGAGGCCAGGCATCACGCGGTCCTAGCAGAGATGGCGACGGTCCTCAAGGAACCACCCGAGCCCGCAGAGCCTCCTGAGGCTCAGGGCCCTGGTGATTCGTGAGGAGCGACCTCTCCAGCGCGCACCTTCAGCTACCCCGACACTCCCTCGACAACGGAACCAGGTGACATTTTCCGGTTTACTCGGCTGGGAGCGCCCCTCGGGCTGCATCATCCCCAGGTCGCACGGGCCTGCCCCCGCGACATGTATCTTTTTGCATCTTTAGCTTACTCTGTTGGGGGCGCCCCTTGGGCTGCATCATCCCCAGGCCGCTCGGGTCCGTCCCAGTGGCATGTATCGTTCTTGCATCTATCTAAGCTAGCTTGTCTCCTTGCATAAGTTATTTATGGCTATCACCTGCTTATCTGGTACATTGATATCCCACCCACGACCACCCTCGTCGCCGCGGGAGCCACGCACCGGTCGTCTTCCCTTAGGATTCCTTGCATGAGTAGGCCTGGCACGGTGTCTGTGCTCGGGTCCGTCCCTGCAGCATCGATAAATCCAACGACTGAGCTCTGTTTGGCGGGCCCGCCCCATTCACGTCACCTCCTGGGGTCGTTGGTGCCTTGCCTACTCATGGGATCGCCTCAGGAAATTCGTCCCGTGCAGGTTACCTAACCATCTCGCAGGATCGCTGAAGCTATCAAGATTCAAGACCAGGCGCAACCCGCCTTGAGGTAGGGCCTCGTGAGTCCCGCGCTGGCTCACGAGTGCCCAGACACACCTCGTCTAGCCCTGCCGTGCAAGCCACGTGTCAGGGCGGGGATGTACACGCCCCCGGGGCTCCACTCAGAGGGAGCCCTCACCCACGCACTAGTGGAAGCACCATGCTCCGCGCTGGCAGTCGACACGGTCGAGGAGCGGCTATGCCCGTGCAAGTGCGAAAGCGCTATGCTCCGCGCTGGTGATAAACAACTGAGGGCGGCCCCAAAGCCGTACCAACCTCAGGGAGCCTCCGGGCTCGGTGTCCAGCCTCATCGGAAAACTTTCCCTCGGGAGAGTCGCGTGAGGGGGCTGTGCACGGGGGCTGCGCTCGGGTCATGCCCAAGCGTACGCCGCCCTGCCAGGTCCCTCGGACCTGGTCGTCACGCGCCCTCCCGAGCGGAGCCAAGGTATGAAGGTCGTTTGGACGTCAAGGGGGACTCCTGGGAATCGCGACTCAGGAGCCTAACTGGCCACGTAGCCCCTCACCCCTTGGGCTCGTCTTGGCGATCCAGACGATCCAATGGCGGTTGAGGTATGCACGGGGTCGGGCCCCGCTGACGTAGAACACTAGGCCTACTCCCGCATCTCCTTTCCGTAAGATGTTTGCGCGTCAAGGGGGACTCCTGAGCATCGTGACTCAGGAGCCTAACTGGCCACGTAGCCCCTCACCCCTTGGTCTTGTCCTGGCAATCCGGATGATCCAACGACGGCTGAGGTATGCGCGGGGTCGGGCCCTGCCGACGCAGAACACCAAGCAAACGGGAAGGAAATCGCGGAATCTCAAACAAATATTACAAGACATACTGTTTTTCAAATACCAAACACAAGTTTAAACGCCTCCACGAGGCATGGTGCATGTTGCAGAGGCAAGCAGGAAAAGGAGCCGCCAGCAGGCCATCTTGTCATCCCTGGACGCCGCCGTTGCTTGCAAGGGGCGCCCCTTCGACGGCGATGTTGCCCTCACCTGTGCCGCCCGCCGGAGTGGCAGGTTCTGCAGCACCACCAGTCGAGGGCGTGGGGTCGAAGGCGCGGAACTTCTTCAGCAAGGCCTCCACCTGGCTCTTCATGGCTTCGGCAGCGGCTGTGCAGCGCTTGTCATCCACGGGCTCGAGCAGCTCGTCAAGGTCGGCGTCAGGATCACGAAGATGGAGGTGGCTGAGAACGCGCATCAGTGCAGCCGAGGAGAGCGCACGGGCTTCCCCCTCCACCAAGAGGCCGATCCCGTCCACGACGTCCTCAAGCGCCGCGACCAGATGAGGGAGCAGCTGGGTGGGGCCCTTGTCTTCTGTCGCCAGCGGCTCCTCTAAGCCCTTCTCGTAGAGTGCCCGCAGCGCCACGCGGGACTTTTCCTCAAGGGACTTGAAGGCCACGCGGTCTTCAGCCAGGACCTTCGCTTTGGCTTCCAGCTCGACCTTCTGTGCCTTCATCTCCTGCTGCAGCTTCTCCAGCCGGCTGCGCTTCGTGGCCTGTGCCCTCGCCGACTGCTCCAGCTCGGCGTCGTGACCCCTGACGGCGTCCTCTCTGGCCTTCATCTTCTCCTCCTCCGCCTTGCGGTCTCGAGCCTTGGTCGCACGCTCGTTGCGCATGGTCTCCAGCTCGGCCTCCAGTGATCGGCAGCGGTCCTGGGCAGCCCCGACGTCCTTCAGCGCCGCCTCGCGGGGAGCCGCAGCCTGGGCAGCGGCCTACTTGTCCCTCTCGGAAGCCGCCGCGACCTGGCTCAGCGCCTCCCGGATGGATGCATCGGAGTGCAACCAGCCAGAGATCAGCTGCAGGCGCCCGGCCACTAGGCGGCGGTCGGCACCTTGAAGATCACCCCACAGTCGGTTCAGCGCAGGAAGGACATGCTCCAGGACATCAGGCGAGGCGGAAGGATCGCGAGCGGGTAGTGAGACGGAAGGAGGAGGCAGCATCGTCGCCAAGACCTGCAGGTTGATGGCGGTGGAGGAAGAAGCCAGGAGCTCCGGAGTCTGCGGGGCCTCGTCCGGCGAGTGGTGGGCGAGCGCCTCAGGAGCTGGCGAGGCCTTGGGGGTTGCCCTTTCCTGAAGACGCTCCTCTGGGCCTCGTGAGGATGACCGGGCCGGAGAAGTGCGGGCGCCATTGCCGCCCTTTTGCACCAGGGGAGGCGCGGTCGTGCCAGGATGCTGGGTCCCCGAGGGTGTGGCCGCCTCCTCCTTCTTCTTCTTCGATGACATAGTCGGTCTAGCAGCACAAGGGGGGAACATCAGGAAGCCGTAGTGGAGCAGGAGCAAGGGCAAGCTCAGGACGGAATACTCACTGGTCCACGGCGACGTAGTCCCGCCACCTCTTCAGAAGCGCGGAGCCTGGGGCCCCCGCAGCCTGGGGCGCTGGGGCGCAGGCCCCAGGGGTCAACAAGCCCGAGGTGGCCCCCGACGGTGACGTGGTGGAAGCATCACCCCGAGAGATCAGCGACGATCTGCTCTTCGTTGGGACGCCAGACAACGGCTTTCCCGAGGGGGAGACCCTGGACCTCGTAGTGACCCCAACAGGGGGCAGGACTTCCCTCACCGGGTGGTCATCGGTAGCGTCGTTGTTAGGCAAGGCGCAGAGGAGGTCAGCCTTGCACGGAGGGGAGGTCTCCCCAGACCCCTCCAGGGTGGCCGCCGAGTCCTGCTCCTCCTCGCCGGAATCATCGGAGGACACCACCACCGGAGTCGTCACCACCGGGACATCCGAGGGCGCATGCGGCACAAGCCCGTGCCCATCAAAGACTGGCACGGCGGCGGCAGTCTCCGCCCCGTTGGGGCGGCAGTACAAGGGAAGGAAGGAGTCCGACGGGCACACTTGGTCGTCCCCAACTAAGGAGCGGAGGGCCTAGCCCAACTCCGCGGCGGAAAGGGTCTCCGGACGCAGGCGTAGGTCGTCTCCTTCATCTCCGAGCTTCCACAGGGGGAGCGAGCGCGCCTGGAGGGGAGCCACGCGCTGCGTCATGAATTCCGTAACGATCATGGCCCCGTCAGCTTCGCCGCCTTTGGGTCATCAGGCTTCAGGTCGGCGGTCATTCTCTCCAGCACCTGTGCCGCCCGGGGGTCGGTGAGCCTCGCGCGAAGCCACCTGTCGTGGGACACAGGCATCTCCGTCGGCAGCACAAGTCGGGGGTGGGAGCATTTGGTATCCATCAGGATCCACTTGCTCCTGAAGTCCTCGGCCTTCTTCCTAGCCTTCGAGATCGCGTTGGTCTTGTTGGCTGCGATGAAGTTGACGCACCCCCGAGCAGTGGCCCTCCTTGATCCGGAGAAAGAAGAAGTGGCGCAACAGTGCCATAGACGGCATCACTCCGACGTATGCCTCGCAATAGAAGGCGAAGATCGACAGGAGGAGGATGGAGTTGGGATGAAGATGGAGGGCGTGGATCTTGTAATGACTGAGGACGGAATAGAAGAAGTCGGAGAAGGGGGGAACCAACCCCACGACGATGCTGCTCATGAAAAAGGGGTAGAAGGTGCTGCATGAGGCCTCCGGCTCGGCGGAGCCAGCCCGAAGCGCAGTCTTCCTCTTCTCATCGCCCTCTGCCGTCATCAGGAGCATGGCAGCGAGGTTCTTCTCCGAGATGCTCAGTGCATTCAGCGCAGGCTCATACCAGGACGACGGAGGGGCGGCCCGAGCTTTGTTGGGCGCCATTGGCGGCAGGCTTAGAGTAGGATTTGGGCGGATCTGGAGTCTTTGGGAACAAGGAGCAAGAAAGGGGATCTGGAGCAAGACGAAGGTAAGCAATGAAGGCAGCGCGGCCCATGCCAGCCTTTTGTCAGTCGGGCTGTTGCCGAGGCAGCGTGGGGAAGTGGAGACGCCCACGTCCCATCAGTTTCCATGCGTCAATCAAGGCCGCATGCGGTTGGGGCCTGCGGCGCTCCGCACTTGCCCCTTCGCTTCACCTCAAAGCCAAGTTCGAGCACACCTTGGGCCTGGGGGCTACTGTCGGCGTTCTGGGAACGGGGGTCCCCAGACTTGCCTGCTTGCGGCCCACGGCGTGACTCGACCAGCGGCCTGGTACGGCCCATCTTCACCAGCAAACACCCAAGATCCTCGCGAGGGGCCAAGCCTCACTAGGCGGACGACACAAGACCTCCTCAGGGGCAGCCACCCTAGGCTGGCTCGCGAGGAGCGGAGAGATCAAGGCAAGAGGCACCTCGCGAGGTTCCCGTGACGTGAGCCATGACGACCAAGGTCAGGCGGGCGCTAGCGGGCACAGAGTACTCGTTTCCTCTTTGGTGCTAAAGGAGCAAGCGGAGGCGAGGAGTCCCGAGGCATCAGGCAAAGGTTTCCATATCGGTGCAACAAGACCGAGACCAGCAGGACGGCAGAACGGAGGTCATCACGGAGCCCACGACAGTGTCACCACCAGAGCCTTTGGCAGGCGAAGACCACCTTTTGTCAGGATAGCTTGTACTAGCCGCCCCCCTTCAAATTGGCCGTTGTGGGATTCCTTCCCGCCTAACATTTGGGAAGAGGACCCGGGCCTCTATAAATAGGACTAGCCACCACCAGGGAGGGGAGATCATTCGGACCATCCTCAGACACACAAGCTCACTGAGCTCAAGAGCACCTCTCCTCAGGAGGTAGTTCTTCCCTTGTACTTGTTCATCCAAGCCTACTAGGCAATCCACCACACCACACTGGAGTAGGGTATTACACCACATCGGTGGCCTGAACTAGTATAAACTCTTGTGTCCCTTGTTCTCCGGGTTCGGCGAGCTGAGCTTTGAGATTGCAGTGAGAGCGTGAGCTAGGGGGAGAGAGATCTCGTGCGCACCCGAGAGTTCGAACCTCAAGGGTTTTGCTGGAACCCATAATCCGACAGCTACTCCCAAGTCGAGGGTATCGACTACGGTGAAACCTTTGCTCCCGTTGCTCGCCTTGAATCCATTTGTTTGTTGATTGCTTATGCATCTCATCATAACTTTAAGTTGCAACAAATGGATGTGAAGAGTGCTTTTCTTAATGGTCCTATTAATGAGTTGGTATATGTCAAACAACCCCTCGGGTTCGAGGATCCCCATTTCCCCGATCATGTGTACCAACTCGATAAGGCACTCTATGGCCTTAAATAAGCCCCACGTGCGTGGTATGACCACCTTACTGAGTTGTTGCAAGATTGTGGGTTTGAAATTGGGAAAATTGACCCCACTCTTTTTACTAAGAAGGTCAAAGAGGAGTTGTTTGTGTGCCAACTATATGTTGATGATATTATCTTTGGTTCCCCTAACAAAGTTTTCAATGAAGAATTTGCCGCTCTCATGAGCTCAAAGTTCAAGATGTCCTCAATGGGAGAGTTGACGTTCTTTCTCGGGTTCGAGGTCAAGCAAGGAAAAGAAGGAACCTTCATCAACCAAGCCAAATACACTCAAGACATGCTCAAGAGATTCGAGCTAAGTGATGTCAAGCCGGCTTCCACTCCAATGCCCGTTAAATGCCAACTTGACATAGATCCCAATGGTAAAGCGGTGGATCAAAAGGTATATCGCTCCATGATTGGCTCCTTGCTTTACCTTTGTGCATCTAGACCGGATATCATGTTGAGTGTGGGAATTTGTGCATGGTTTCAAGCCGCACCTAAGGAAAGCCACTTTGTGGTGGTCAAGCGAATCTTTCGATATTTGGCTCATACCCCAAACTTTTGCTTATGGTACCCAAGAGGAGCAAACTTCAACCTTGTAGGCTATTCGGACTCAGATTGGGCGGGAGACAAAGTGGATAGGAAGTCCACTTCCGGAGGGTGCCAATTTCTTGGTTGCTCTTTGGTGAGTTGGTCTTCTAAGAAGCAAAGTTGTGTGTCTCTCTCGTCCACCGAAGCGGAGTATGTGGCCGCCGGTAGTTGTTGTGCACAACTTCTATGGATGAGGCAAACTTTAAAGGATTACGGTGTCATTTGTGACAAAGTGCCTCTTTGGTGTGATAATGAAAGTGCCATCAGGATTCTCTCAACCCGGTGCAACACTTCAAGACGAAGCATATTGGGATTCGGTATCACTTCATCTGGGATCATATTAGGCGAGGGGAGATTGAGCTCAACTATGTCAACACTCATGATAACCTTGCAGATATCTTCACAAAGCCTTTGGATGAAGCAAGATTCCGCGAGTTAAGGCATGAGCTAAATATCATTGATTCGAGCAATGTTCCTTGAACCCTTGCACACCCGACCATACTCAACTTGTTATCTTGTTTAGGTGTAGGCATGGACATAGGGGGAGTGTTGTTCTCTCAATGAACTCTCCCTCCCCCCATTATGCATAAATTGATCAACTCTTTCACATTAGCCATTTTTATGGCACTTGTGCTTCAAAGACGAGTTTTGGTCATGGGCCCAAGGATAATTCTTCACGGTGCCATACCAATTGAATCAAACATAGGTGGCTCCGTCCACCGCCCTCTCTATGGAGAGGTTGTGTCGCATGTTTGGTCCTTGTTGTCTCTTGCCTTTCTTTCTTCTCGCCGAGCTTGTGTTTGAGTTACCTCGTGTGCTAGCTCTTTGGTGTGTCCGTTTGCGTGAAGGTTGCATTGCAAAGGCTGTTTTCATCTCTTGTTTGCGAAACTTGCATTTTCTTGGGTCTACGGTACTACCGTGGCTTGCCACGGTACTACCGCAGGAGCTGTGCACGGTACTACCGCAACCAGCACGACAGTAATTTTTTACTACCGTTGGACGAGCGGTACTACCGCCCAGCGTGCGGTACTTCCGCCCGGGCGATACTATCGTGATGACCCACGGTACTACCGTGTAGTCATGAGCGCGTGGGGGTTAAGAGCGGGCAGGGAGAGTTCTAACTCCCCCATACCCATTCAACTCCTTTTCCCCACGTCGTCTCTCTCTCCTGCCCAAGAACGGCGCCGGAGGACCTCGCCGGATCTCCGTCTCCGACCGCTCTCCTCGCATTCCGACCGGTGGGATCGTTCCCCACCTCGCCCTCTTGCCATGGAACAAGGTTTCTCCCCAAATCCCTCGCTCTTTGCTTCGTTGTTTTGCCTCTAGGTTTTTGGGGAGATGCATGTTGTTCTTGAGATTTTAGGCCAAATCTTTGCAAGAGTAGGATGGAGGAGAGTTGTAGTGCAGTAGAGATGCTATTTGGTATACTACCACACAGAATTTTTGATCAACCGTAGTACTGCTCCGCTGTTGCGGCTGTGCCCAAATCTGATTCACCCCGGATCTGACCCCGAGCGGTACTACTGCACCTCCCATGCGGTACTACCGCTCTGGCCGTTGTCGCCTCATACGGTACTACTGCTCCTCAGGAGCGGTACTACCGCGCGAGGCGCGGAAGTATAATTTTACTTCCGCTCCAGGCGCGGTACTACCGTGCCATCCTAGCGCGGTACTACCGCGGCTGGAGCAGCAGTAAAATTTTAGTTCTGCACAACGGTGCGGTACTACCATTGAAATCAAACCTTCCCTGTGGCAACTACCCAATGTTATTTCTACTTGTTTCATTTGTTTTGCTGTGGTCTTTGCATTGATCCTTCTCGCTTCTCTTGCGTGTTCTTGTGTTGTGTGTCATAGGTGGTGGCTCCGGTTCCAATGTCCGTCGGTCGAATCCTGTCCGCAACACGGGCTCGAAGCGCCTGCGCAACCAAGATGAATCTCCAGAGGGCTCCAATGCCCCCCCAACGCAGAACCAAGACCACCGCCACCAAGACCAGGGAGCCCTCAATGGGCATGGATGAGATACCACTTGCTGAGTTTGTCTCTCGAAGGAGGATCAACCCCTATGTGAATCCCCGTGCAAACTTCAGAGGAAATGATTTGTTCTGGACCAAGCAGCAGAATCTTATCTATCTGGATGTGATCAAGGCCAAGCAGAACATCTACGTGGACATGCACTGGATTGACATGAATCATATGAGGCAGGATAAGCGCCGTGACTATTTTGGTGAGGCTTTGGACCTGGTGGAGCAGTTTGGCATTGAGGACGTGATCTCTTTCCACCTGGACTTTGACCCTGAGATTGTGGCTCAGTTCTTTGCTTCGGTCCACTTCCATACTGATGAGGAACGGACAATGACATGGAAGACCAATGGACATCAGCTGACCGCTAAGTGGAAGGAGTTCATGGATCTGCTACAGGTTTGCGATGAGGGGCTCAACACGCCTGTTGGTGTTCGCCCTCATGCCAACCCCGAGTCCGCCAGCAAGAACAAGCTTCAGCAATACTATGTTGAGAAGAAGCTTCCCAATGACAAGAAGGCGTGGGTGCTGAACCCATTCCTTGACATCATGCACCGGATCTTCCGCAACTCCCTCTTTCCGCGCATTGGTGACAAGGACAAGATGCATGCCTATCTCGTGGATATGATGCTCATTTGTGAGGAAGCGTGTCTTGCTCAGATAGAACCACTTGATGTCTCACATATCATGTGGTGTGAGCTACAGTTTGCGGTGTTCAACCGTAAGGTTCCCATCTATGGACCTTACATGTTTCTCTTGATCACGAGGAATTGGGAGAAGCTCTATCCCAATGATGAGTTTGTTGCCCCTGACTGGATCCGTCACGACCCCATCAAGCTCCGCATCAAGCCTCAGTGGGCTAACACCGCTACCCGTGCTGAGGCAGAGGCTGCTCAAATGGACGTGGATAAGGATGATATTGATGAGGAGGAAGCGGATGAGGACAGCTCTGCTCGGTATGCTCCTCCCTCTACTGAGCCCTCATGGGCTAAGAAGCTGAAGGCCAAGATGAAGGCATTGTTCTGTATGCAAGCCAAGGGGCAGTACATGACCCATGTTGCTTCCAAGGAGAGTCGCCGTCGCGACAAGAGGATCTTGAGGATGTTTGGCGAGGAGATATCCAGAGGGTCCGAGAACCACATCACGCCAAAGGTAGAATGGATGACGAAGCAGGGCTACCAGTGGACTGAGTCTGAGGAGGAGACCATCCCCGCTGCCGAGACCGACGAGGAGCGTGACAAGTGATTGCCCCAGCTTGAGCTACCACCTGTGTCGTAGGTGTCCTCTCTGCCTTTTTGGTGTCTCGATGCCAAAGGGGGAGAGAGTGTAGGATTTGCAAGTCTTGTGTCGTGTGTTGTCTCGCTTTGTCGCTTTGCTTTCGTTCTGTTGAACCTCGTTTGCTTTGGTTTGGATTGTGCTCGTGAGTCATATTTCCTTTTCATATGGTGTAAGACATATGCACTCTAGCGTATCTTATTGTTTTTCATGCTTAGTAGCCCGTGAGCTTATGCCATCTTGTGCCAGTTACTTTATGCTCATATTTATTATCTTGCCTCCCTGTTAGTATTAGTTATTTCATTGCAATATTTGCCTCGTCTATAAAATATAGGGGGAGTGTTGATCCTAATATGTGTGCCGTGCAGTCCAAAGCACTTCTCTAGAGTGCACACATCTAGGGGGAGCACATCTACATTTTATAGATGTTGGGTTTGCCTATGTTCAATTTTATATCCCTATGTACAAATCCCGTATTGTCATCAATCCACCAAAAAGGGGGAGATTGTAAGGGCATATTTATCCCTTAGTAGTTTTGGTGATTGATGACAATGCTTTTGCGGACTAATCATGTGCATTGGGCATGTCAGATATATCATGTCTAGGCACAAGACGATTTGGTGCTCCTCCAGGACTATTGAAGACGGCGTTTCTCTATGTTTCTTTTCGGTGGATTTGAGTTGTAGGAAAGCCTTAATATTAAGAGGGGGTCTGCATTGGAAAGGTTTGGTTGGAATCAACACGTACACGTCTGTTCCTTTTTGCACCACCTTTCCTTTGGCTCTTTGGAGCATCCTCCATCTCTCCGTGTCTCTGCAAAATGAAGGACTCCTAGTGTTGCTAAACTGGGGCATGCGGTAGTACTGCTCTTCGGAGCGGTAGTACCGCAGGCCCTTGCGGTAGTACCAGCCACCGGCGCGGTAGTACCGCAGGTGCTCACGGTAGTACCGCTCCTTTGGAGCGGTAGTACCGTGGCCTCAGGCCTGGCGCAGCTGCTCGAGCGGTAGTAGGGGCGAATGTAATTTTTTACATCCGCGCCCTACGCGGTAGTACCGCTCCATGGGCGCGGTAGTACCGTGGGCTCTGGCCAGGCACAACAGCATGAGCGGAAGTAGGGGTGGATGTACTTTTTTACATCCGCGCCCTACGCGGTAGTACCGCCCAGGCTTGCGGTAGTACCGTCTCAGATTTTTGCATAGATCAAAACTCAGCGGAAGTAGTCACGGATGTATTTTTATATGTCCGTGCCTTCCCAGCCTAGACCATTCCTGCCTTGCGGTAGTACCGCAAGGGGGCGCAGTAGTACTGCGCCAGCGGTTCTACCGCTCCCTGCCTTAGCGCATAAGGACTGGTTTTAGCCCCTGCCGTGCCAGCGGTAGTACCGCAGTTCTTCGCGGTAGTACCGCTTGTATGGTGCGGTAGTACTGCGTGTCGCAGGCTGAGTTGGTGGATAACGGTTGGATTTGTTCTTTCACTATAAAAGGGGAGTCTTCTTCTCCGAGTTCACCACCTCTTCCATCCCCAAGCTCCATTGTTGCTCTAAGCTCTATTTTCGCTCGATCTCTCTCCCTAGCCAATCAAACTTGTTGATTCTCTAGGGATTGGTTGAGAAGGCTCCGATCTACACCAAGAGAAATTTGATTCCCCCCACTAATCCCTTGCAGATCTTGTTACTCTTGGGTGTTTGAGCACCCTAGATGGTTGAGGTCACCGCGGAGCCATATTCCATTGTGGTGAAGCTTCGTGGTGTCATTGGGGGCCTCCAATTAAGTTGTGGAGATTGCCCCAACCTTGTTTGTAAAGGTCCGGTCGCCGCCTCCAAGGGCACCAATAGTGGAATCACGGCATCTCGCATTGTGTGAGGGCGTGAGGAGAATACGGTGGCCCTAGTGGCTTCTTGGGGAGCATTGTGCCTCCACACCGCTCCAACGGATACATACTTCCCCTCAAAAGGAAGGAACTTCGGTAACACATCCTCGTCTTCACCGGATCCACTTTTGGTTATCTCGTACCTTTACTTGTGAAAGCTTATATTGTGTTGTATCCTTTGCTTGCTTGTGTGCTTGTTGTTGTTGCATCATATAGGTTGCTCACCTAGTTGCATATCTAGACAACCTACTTTGATGCAAACTATAAATTGGTAAAGAAAAGCTAAAAATTGTTAGTTGCCTATTCACCCCCTCTAGTCAACTATATCGATCCTTTCATCAAGGATGTGTCCTAGTAATCTAGCCACATATCATTGGCAAATGGGAAAACTGGCCCGCCCCTAGAATTACTTTAGAAGTGGCAGGCGGCTTGTACCACCCGCCACTGATAAACTGGGTCCAGGTTACACGTGGTCCGAACCTTACCAATGGCAGGGAACAAATTTTGCCTGCGACTATTATCTATAAATGTTAGTGTTGGTCATGTTTCCATGGCCTCCATTGGTAATGTGGGCCCGATTGGGCCCAACATTAATTGTGGGGCAGGTATTACGAGTGGTGGCAAACAGATAGGCCTGCCACTGGTTTGATATTTAGGTATTTTGCATCTTAATGTATTTGTGTACTTTTTTATATTTTCTAGTATTCTATGAGAAATTGTTTGAACTTTGCAGGTTTTATTATTTGCACTATTTATGCATTTTTATGAATAGTTTGTATTTTACTCGATATAATTAAAATTTATACTTACTGTCGGATTTCGGGTTCCGGAAAAACCCTTAAGGTTCGAAGACTGGGGTGCGCATGAAGATCTCTCCCTTCCCTAGCTCACCCACTCACCACGATCTCAAGGCTCAACGCGTAGAACTCGAAGAACAAGGGACACAGGGTTTATACTGGTCCGGGCCACCGATGTGGTGTAATACCCTACCCTAGTGTGGTGTGGTGGATTGCCTCGTAGGCTAATGATGAACAAGTACAAGGGAAGAACAACCTCCTGAGGAGAGGTGTTCTTGGGCTCGATGAGCTTGTGTGGATGAGGATGATTTGAACGATCCACCCCCTACTGTGGTGGCTAGTCCTATTTATAGAGGCCCTGGTCCTCTTCCCAAATGTAGGCGGGAAGGGATCCAACAACGGCCAAATTTGAAGGAAGACAACCAGTACAAGTTATCCTGACTAAAGGTGGTCTTCTCCTGCAAAAGGCTCTGGTGGTGACGCCGTCCTGGGCTCCACGGTGACCTCCGTCCTGCCGTCCTGCTGGTCTTGGTCTTGTTGCACTGATATGGAAACCTTTGCCTGATGCCTCGGGACTCCTTGCCTGCGCTTGCCCTTTCAGCACCAAAGAGGCAACGGGTACTCTGCGCCCGCTGGCGCACGCCTGGCCTTGGTCGTCACGGCTCACGTCACGGGAACCTCACGAGCTGCCCCTCGCCTTGATCTCTCTGCCCCTCGCGAGCCAGCCTAGTGAGGCCGCCCCTGAGGAGGTCTTGTGCCATCTGCCTCGCGAGGCTTGGCCCCTCGCGAGGGTCTTGAGTGTTTGCTGGTGAAGATGGGCCGTACCAGGCCACTGGTGGAGCCATGCTGTGGGCCGCAGGCAGGAAAGTCTGGTGACCCCCGTTCCCAGAACGCCGACACTTACATTTAAAAAATTCCAAAAAATGGAAGAAATATCATAAATAAGCTAGTTAGCATATGCTTAGTTCTACAATAATTTGGTGCTTTCAAATATGTATATGTGAAACTCCAAACACATGAACTTAATTTTTCTTATGTAAAATTGTTTTTTTGAATTCTTCATAAATTTGAATGTTGTATGAAAACTATGAAACTTTGCATGGTTTCATTATATGACATGTAGATATGTGGTTAAAATTTTAAAAATATTTGAAAAGGCTATGATGTATGTTGTGTAGAAACCAAAGACAACCTCGAGGCACACCAGCCGCACGTGTAGTTGTTACTTGCATATATGACCTAAGTACATACTCAAGAATTTAAATGGTATTTTCTTCATGAATAGTTGGGCTTTTTATGTACATGTAGTTCAAATTTGATTTATGTCCATTAAATAACTATAGCTGCATTAAATGCCCTAAATATATCATATTAACCGAGAATAGTCAACTTGCAATGGTGTATATTCAACATAGAAAATAATTTAAGGGGAAATCATGAAAAAATAAGTTTCCCTTGAAAGCCAATAGTTTTCCTTTGAAATTGTGATTCTTCCTCGGAGACTTTTAAGTTTCTATGAGAAGTGCATAAAAATCCGTAACTCTCAAAAGTTTAGCACACCCTCTAGGGGCCATATCAAGACATCATGCTAAGTTTCATCTTTTTTGACTTTTTGACATCTTATTTTAAATAAAAAGGACTTTAAATCCTTTTAATAACTAGATTTCATCTAATCATAGCAAATCAACCCAAAAAAGTGATAATATTTCACGTGAGTTGTTTAATGGTGTGCTATCAATGTATGTAAATAATTGGACCATCACTCTTATCCAAAAACACAACAGCTTCACGAATGCACAAAAACCTTAATAAATTACTAGTTGCGGGTGTGAGGAAATACCTGCCACTGGCAACTTGGGTTACAAGTGGTGACTGAGCGTGGATACCCGCCTTTGGTAATCTCTCTGTTTACCTCTTTATCCGCGCAAGAAATAGCCAAAATTTCCATTCCCCCAGATCTCAAATCCCGAGTTGTGTCGTCATCCCCATCGAGTGTCGCCCTAGCCCCCATCGAGCACCGCAACCCTCGTCCACCACGCCACTGCCGCCCTTGTCCACGATCCTTATCACATGCACGTGAATAATGTGTGATCTAAACAAGCAAGGACATCATGGTGAACTACCTCCATTAAGGCATGCATGGGAATGTGGACAAGATCAACATACTCATGCCCTACCTTGCCATGTAAGTCCTTCACTCCTTTAGGATTGCACATATACCATACTTCATGGGTTGATCTCATATTAGTTTGATCAATTCATTGCGAAGTGTCGAACAAGGATCTTAATCTTTCTATTGTCAGTGTATGGACATGCTTATTTCTTCGATTCGAAGAAAAACATTAAAGGGTAATGGGACCCACCGAAGGTAGTACTGGATCATGCTCTCTCCAGGTATTATCACTCCGGAGAAGCTGCACACCGCATATGAAGTTCAGGTACCACACGAGCTTCTATTGTAGGGAAGAGCCACATATTGGGTCGAGGTCTAGCTACTATGTGTGTTCTCATTACCGACTATGTATGCTCTAAATCACTATTAAAAATATAGGATCATTGACAAGTGGTCTGCAAAACTTGAGTGTGGGGAAGATAGCTTTGCAAGAGAATTTGCGTGCTTGTAGATTGTGATGGTGGGGACCATCAACATGTTGGAAATATGCCCTAGAGGCAATAATAAATTGGTTATTATCATATTTCCTTGTTCATGATAAATGTTTATTATTCATGCTAGAATTGTATTGACCGAAAAATTATATACACGTGTGAATACATAAACAACACCATGCCCCTAGTAGGCCTCTACTAGACTAGCTCATTGATCAAAGATGGTTAATGTTTCCTAACCATAGACATGAGTTGTCATTTAATAACGGGATCACATCATTAGCAGGATGATGTGATGGATAGAGCCAACTGTAAGCTTAGCAACATATCATATCGCTTAGTTATTTTCTATAGTTTTCTTCATGTCAATTATCAATTCCATAGACCATGAGGTCATGCCACTCCCGGATACCCGAGGAATACTTTGTGTGCTATCAAATATCACTTCGTAACTGGGTGATCATAAAGGTGCTCTACAGGTTTCTCCGAAGGTATCTATTGGGTTGCATGAAATGAGACTGGGATTTGTAGCTCTGTGTGACAAAGAGATATCTCTGGGCCTTCTCGATAATATAACATCACAAGAAGGTTCATGTGACTAATGAGTTTAGTCATGGGATCTTGTATTACATAACGAGTAAAGAGACTTGCCGGTAACGAGATTGAAGTAGGTATGGAGATACCGACGATCGGATCTCGGGCAAGTAACATATCGCCAGACAAAGGGAATTGCATACGGGATTATCTGAATCCTCGACATTGTGGTTCAACCGATAAAGATATTCATGGAATATATAGGAATCAATATGGGCATCTAGATCCCGCTATTGGTTATTGACCGGAGAGGTGTATCTGTCATGTCTACAAATTCCTCAACCCGTAGGGTCGCACGCTTAACATTCGGTAGCACTAGGGTAATGTTGAGATATTAATAGCGGAAAGTACAAAAGTAGTTCACAGTGTCGGATGGGATCCAGGACATAGGAGCTACGAAATGGTCCGGAGGTAAAGATTTATGTATGGCGGTTGATGGTTTCGAGGGTTCCACCGTGGGGCCCAATGACCCGGGAAGGGCCCACATGGACCGAGGGGTGGGGCTACATCCCACATGGGCTGGCCGCACCATTCCCCAAGGCACATGTCATTTAAATCTAGAGATAAGGTCTTATCTCTAAATTTAAAGGGTTGAATCTAGAGATAAGATGTTATCTCCAAGTTTAAAGGGATTTGTCCCATGTGGTCGGCCCTAGGAGGGTTTTGGACGCCCCCATCCCCCTAGCCTATATATAGAGGAGGGAGGCACATGGGGGCAGCCACGTCTTCACCCTTGCCCATTGCCTCTCCCAACTCCTCCCACGTTTCTCCCGTGCGCGCTTGGTGAAACCCTACCGGAATTCTGTTGTCACCACCACCACCATACTGCCGTGCTGGTTCCGATCTCATTTACCTCCTCTCCCTCGCTTGATGGATCAAGAAGGAGAGGACTCCATCGAGTTGAATGTGTGCTAATCTCGGAGGTGTCGTCCGTTCACCACTAGATTGGATTGGATCACGATTGGATTGTGAAGAGTACGACCACATCAACCGCATTACATACGCTAACACTTTCAGTCTACAAGGGTATGTAGACACACTCCCGTCTCATTTCCATGCATCTCCTAGATTAGATCTTTGGTGTTCGCAGGATGTTTTTTTTGATTTTCATGCTTCGTTCCCCATCAGTGGCATCATGAGCTAGGTATATGCGTAGATGTATATGCACGAGTAGAACACAAAGAAGTTGTGGGCGTTAATGTTCAAATTGCTTACACCCTTTATTATTTCTCTATTCGGCGGTATTGTGGGATGAAGTAGCCCATACCAACCTTACTTGTCCTCGCATAAGAGACCGGTTCCATTGATTGACATGCAACTTGTATTGCATAAAGTGGTCGGCGGGTGTCTGTCTCTCCTACTTTAATTGAATCTGGTTTGACAACGGCGGACCTTGTATAAGGTTAGAAGGCAACTTGTATATCATCATTGTGGTTTTGCATAGATAAGAATGGTTCTTATAGTTTGCCCTAGCAGCCACATAAAAATTGCAACAACAAAGTAGAGGACGTCTAACTTGTTTTTGCAGGGCATGTTGTGATGTGGTATGGCCAAAACATGATGTGATATATGATGATGTATGAGATGATCATGTTTTTAATAGGTTAACGACTTGCATGTCGATGAGTACAGTAACCGACAGGAGCCATATGGTTGTCTTTAATTTATTGTATGACCTGCGTGTCAATCATTAATCGCCCTATAATTGCTTTACTTTATCGCTATGCGTTAGCAATAGTTGTAGAAGCAATAGTTGGCGAAGACAAGCATGTGACGACACGATGATGAATATCATGATGATGGATATCATGGTGTCATGCAGGTGACAATGAGATCATGCCGGTGCTTTGGAAATCGAGATCAAAAGCACGAGATGATAATGGCCATATCATGTCACATATATTGATTGCATGTGATGTTTATCTTTTTATGCATCTTATTTTGCTTGGACGACGATAGCATTATAATATGGTCCCTTCACTATAATTTCAAGATAAAAGTGTTCTCCCTAAGTATGCACTATTGCAAAAGTTTACCGTTTCGAAGGACCTCATGATGATCGGGTGTGATAGACTCTTCATTCGCATACAACGGGTGCAAGCTAGTTTTGCACATGCAGAATACTTGGGTTAAACTTGACGAGCCTAGCATTTACATACATGGCCTCGGAACATGGAGGCCCGAAAGGTCGAACATGAGTCATATAGTAGATATGATCAACATGGAGATGTTCACCATTGATGACGATGCCATCTCACGTGATGATTGGACATGGGTAGTTGATTTGGATCATGTAACACTTAGACAACTTGAGGGATGTTGATTTAAGTGGGAGTTCACTAGTAATTTGGTTAACTAAATCAATTATCATGAACATAATCTAATTGTCTTTGCAAATTAATGTTGTAGATCAACGGCTCACGCTGTAGTTCCCCTGAATTTTAATGCGTTCCTAGAGGAAGTTAAGTCGAAAGATGATGGAGGAAACTATGCAGACTGGGTCCGTAATTTGAGGATTATCTTCACTGCTGCACAGAAGGCTTATGTCCTTGATGCACCCCTCGGTGCGCCACCCCCTCCAGCGTCGGCTGTGGATGTTGTGAATGTCTGGCAGGCACATACTAATGACTACTCGATAGTTCAGTATGCCATGCTTTATGGTTTAGAACCGGGGCTCCAAAGACGTCTTGAGAACCACAGAGCATATGAGATGTTCGAGGAGATGAAGTTGGTATTTCAGGATCACGCTCGGTTCGAGAGGTATGACGCCTCCGACAAGTTCTTTGTCTTCAAGATGGAAGAGAATAACTCCATTACCGAGCATGTACTCAAAATTTGGGTACTTCAACTGCTTGAATCAGTTGGGAGTTAATCTTCCGGATGAATTAGGGATTGACATAGTTCTTCAGTCACTACCACCAAGCTACAAAGGCTTCATGATGAACTATAACATGCAAGGGATGGAGAAGACGATCCCTGATCTCTTCGCGATGCTTAAAGTCGCGGAGGTAGAAATCAAGAAAGAGCATCAAGTGTCGATAGTCAACAAGACCACCAGTTTCAAGAAGAAAGGCAAGGGAAAGAAAGGGAACTTCAAGAAGAATGGCAAACCAGTTGCCGCTCCCGTGAAGAAATCCAAGGCTGGAGCCAAACCTGAGACTGAGTGCTTATATTCCAAGGGGAATGGTCACTGGAAGCGGAACTACCCCAAGTACTTGGCGGATAAGAAGGTTGACAACGTCAACAAAGGTATATTTGATATATATGTTATTGATGTGTACCTTACTAGTGCTCGTAGTAACACCTGGCTATTTGATACCAGTTCGGTTGCTAATATTTGTAACTCGAGACAGGAGCTGTGGAATAAACGAAGACTGGCTAAGGACAAGGTGACGATGCGCATTGGAAATGACATCACGGTTGATGTGATCGCCGTCGGCACGCTCCCTCCACGTCTACCTTCAGGATTAGTTTTAAACCTAAATAATTGTTATTTGGTGCCTGCGTTAAGCATGAACATTATACCTGGATCTTGTTTATTGCGAGACGATTATTCATTTAAGTCGGAGAATAATTGTTGTTCTATTTATATGAGTAATATCTTTTATGGTCATGCACCCCTTGTGAATGGTTTGTTTTTGTTGAATATTGATCGTAGTGATACACATATTCATAATATTGAATCCAAAAGATGCAAAGTTAGTAAAGATAGTACAACATACTTGTGGCGCTGCCGCTTAGGTCATATTGGTATAAAACTCCATGCCGATGGATTTCTCGAATCTCTTTGTAGCACCCCCAATGGTTAGCTACAGTAATCTCCCACTAATGGTGCGGTGCCATGTCATCAGGTTTGACTAAGCCAAATTGCCCCTTAATAAATCAAAGCCAAATTCAAATTTTAAATAAAGACAAATAAATTATTTCTTCTAGCAGTAATACAATTTTTTTCATAATATTGCAAAAATTTCCAAAGATTTTATAAAAATGAAACCGACATTATGTGAGACTCCAAAATGCCCCTAGATATTTTTGAATGACCCAACAGCCCCCTTCCATCACAATTAAATTCAAACCAAAAGTCAAATGTTTTCAAATGAGGTTCAAACTTTTTATGGCAGTGCCAATTAATGCAATTTAAATTATGTGGCAAGTTTCTATTTTACAAACGTTATTTGGTGCTCCATTTAATTCCAAACAAAGAATAATAAAAAGAAAACAAAAAGAAATAAAATAAAATGAAAAATGCCAGAAGCTACTGTGCAACTAGGCTCTAGTTGCATGGTGCCCCGGCGGCCCAGCCCATCTGGGGGTTTCCCCTACCTCCATTCATCAAAGGGAGGTAGATGCCCGTGCGGCGTCCGTGGCTCAGATCAGACACGTGGCAGCCATCCGCCACTCCTTGACGGCCACAAGGCCTCCCCTGCACTCTCGACGTAAACTCTAGCCCCAACTTGCCTCGTTCCCCCTTCCCCGAGCCGCTCCTCTCCTCCCCTCGCTACACCGGGCCGCCAGCGCCATGACTGTCGTCATACGCACACCCTCCATTGTTCCCGCGCTGTAGGAGGTGCCCATCCGCTCCGCCGGCCTCCCCTTCGTCGCCTTCGCCCACGGGATCGAGCCCGGAGCCGCCCCTTCATCGCCGTCGTCCTCGTCTTCACTAACGGTCGCCACCGATGCCCCGCCGCGGATCCATGCTCCGACACGTCCCCGACCCCTCCCGAGTATGCCTTTGCCCCTCCTAGTGAGGTCCTCTCTCACACCCTCTTCCCCCCTTGGTTTCCCCCCTCGTCGTAGGTCACTGCACCTCCGGAGCCCGCGCTCCCCACGCTCTGGCTCACGCACTTGCTCGCTTCCGAGCACGGGCCCGCCTGCACCTTGTTGCCTCGCTCAGACCGCACCCTCGCGCGCGTGCGCCTACCCATGGCCACACCCTGCTTCGCCCGGGGCCGCGCTCATCGCGCCCGGTGCCGCCTTTCCACAGCCGCCCGGCCGCCATTGCTATCTGCTGTAGCTTGCTGCTGGAGTGCTGCTGCCCCCTGCTCCTGCTCCTCGCGCTGTTCACTTCTGGCCGCCATCGCTACCGCCTCGCCCTGCTCACCTGCCGCCCCTGCCCCGCGCCACTGTCACCCGCTCAACCCGAGCGCCGCCATCGCTACAGCTCGTCGCCGGCGCCCCTGTCGGCCACCACAACACCCGTCGCCGCCACCACTAGATGCGCACGACCACCAGCCACCCGTTGCCGCAAACCGCACCCGATTTGGCGCACCGTGGCGAGCGCATGGTGCTGGCCCGCCGTGGGGATGGTCTCGCCGGCTTAACTCCGGCGGTGCTGACGTGGCGCCGTCATTAGCCCGCTAATGACGCGGTTAAACCCCTCGTGCCTATGACAATGGATCCCGCGAGGATTAATTAGCGGGTGAAATAAACATTCGGGTTAATTAAATTAGCCGAGAGGCCCTACTGGTCAGTTGACCTGGCCATGTGGGCGTTGACTAGGTGGGCCCATTCGTCAGCGGTTGTGTCCAGCTGACAAGTGGCCCACAGCCCCAGTTGACCAGTCAGCATTGACTGGTCAACAGTTGACTGTCATCCCACATGACAACCACAGTGCCACTCTGCTGGGTACACCTCCGTGTACCCTTAGCGGTTTAGGTATTTTTATTTTCAAATTAAATTTAAATCAGGAAATTTCAGAAAATGCTTTGAACTTCGATAATTCGTATAAAATAAACCGTAACTAGGATCGAAATAATTTATATATGAAAATTGTGAAAAATAAGATGAATCCGATTACGTTGTCCACATACCTGTCACATGCCTCTAACACTACAAACTTGGAACCGTCCCCTCCGATCATCTGTCTGATAAATGTCTAGAGCCGGGAAAATATTCTCGGATATTTTCCCACTCCGTCTGTGACGCGTAGCTCTGTGATAGGTCACCCTTAGCATAGCTTACGGTCATGTCATGCTTTTTGTTGCTTTGTATGCCTGTTATTTATTGTTTCTCCCCCTCCTTCCTCTCCGGTAGACCCCGAGAACGATGATGCTTTGGTGTTCAACTACAACTACGCTTTCAAAGATTCCTTTCGTCTGCAGAGCCTCTAGGCAAGCAAACCCCCCTTGATCATTCCGATATCACACAGTCCCTTCTCTCTTATGCTTGCATTAAAACTGCTACTGCTTTTCTATGACCCCATCTGATGCATAGCCTGATTTTGTAACCTGCTCTTGTACCTTACCTACTTATCCTAAACCGCTTAGTATAGGTTGGTTAGTGATCCACCGGAGACCCCTCACCCTGTCCTAGTTTCCCCCGCTTGATGACCGATGAATCGATCAACGTGATCGACATCCAGGGCTCGACACAGCACATCACCCCCTTAGTTGCTCAACTTTGCAGAGCTACTATCGAGTGCCGAGGGTATACCTTGTGACGCACTCCTGATGATAACTTTGTAGTGTAGCTATTCAGTCATGGTCATCGAGGGTGATTCCTCCTTCACCACTCCCGATAACGACTCTGTCGTGCAACCCCTCAAGTGTGGACCATCGAGGGTGATTCCTCCAAGTCCACCTTGACAGTTACATCGAGTAGGGATCCTTCAAGGGTGATTCCTCAGATTCCCCTTGATGTTATGGACCATTGAGTAGAAATCCATCGAGGGTGATTCCTCGGATTTTCCCCTTGATGATTATAAACACACGGATACTTTGACTTTACCCCAGAACCATGTGAAGTCGGGTCAGCCCAGAGGGGTACCCGCAAGAGAAATGTGAAGTCGGGTTGACCGTGAGAGTGCCACGAGTTGATGTGTAGTCGGGTTGACCAGGAGGGTACCCGTGAGATAATTACGTGGCACGGTCGGGCATTCTTAGCCCTTGCCGTAAGTCCACGAGATGGGGTGACAGGGTCACGTGACCGTGAGTCTTGCTCGTTACCGCGCGCTACCAAGACATTAATAGTCTGGATATGTGATCCAAGTAGGCCTTTCTACTTTTCGCACTAAACACCACGCGGGAATAAGTATGGGCACTCTGCGTCATATGTATCAGCCGAAAGCTCTTCGGACATCAGTGACTGAGCGACGCGCACCGGGTTGGACTGGTTAAGCATGCGCTTGTATAAGGGGGCTAGGTCTGCTCATCGGCCGCGTACGCAATGTGCAGGAGTGCAAAGGGCGATGGGCCGAAGACCCTTGTGCGCTTAGGATGTAGAATGGCATGCTGGCCTCTCTGTTGAGACTAGGTAGGACTATGGTGTGTTGATCGGCCCAAGCTGGTCATGACCTGATGGTGTGTCCGCCTGGAGTTGATCGAGCGTGTTGGGTAAGTTTGTGCACCCCTGCAGGGAAGTATTATCTATTTGAATAGTCGTGTCCACGGTAATGGACGCTCGGAGTTAATCCCTATCGATACAACTAGAACTGGATGCTGAGGCATGAGAAATGGATATGATGGCTCCAGGACTGCTTTCTTGCAGGGAGTCGAGAAATGATCTCTGGGCATTGTTACAACATAATTAATACTATTATAATATGCTGCTCTTATCTCTTCTGATGCTTCAAGATGCTTGAAGATGCTAGTCTTCGATAGGCTAGACATTTCCCCTTCTCTTCTGGCATTCCGCAGTTCAGTCCACAGATAGAGCGCATTCCTTTGATACATATGCATACTTAGTTCATATCTGATGTAAGTCTTGCAAGTACTTTGGATGAGTACTCACGATTGCTTTGCTACCTCTTTTCCCCATATACCCGATTGCTCTGATCAAATGGCAGATCCCCGGAGCCAGACGCCACCACCGACGACTACTACTACCCGACGGTGCCTGCTACTACGTGGAGGCCGCCGATGACCAGGAGTAGTTAGGAGGCTCCCAGGCAGGAGGCCTTGCCTTTTTGATCTATGTTGCTTTTGTGCTAGCCTTCTTAAGGCAAACTTGTTTAACTTATGTATGTACTCGGATACTGTTGCTTCCGCTGACTCGTTTGTATTCGAGTTGATGTATTCAAGCCCTTGAGGCCCCTAGCTTGTAATATAAAGCTTGTATTATTTTAATTTGTGTCTAGAGTTGTGTCGTGATATCTTCTCGTGAGTCCCTGATCTATACACATTTGCGTGTATGATTGAATCGGGGGCGTCACACTCTTGATTATGAATCATTTGAAACATGTGAACCATGCCTCATGGGCAAGATGACGAAAACCCCGTTTTCTGGTACGATGGAGTAGGCAAGTGATTTGTTGGACTACTGGTACAAACCCTCAACCCCGAGGGTGGACAACTCCCTCCTCATCATGGTGGCCGCTGGGATGATGAAGATGGCCTCCGCTGATAATTTCCCCCTCCGACAGGGTGCCAGAACTGGGTCCAGATTGGTTTTTCATGGCTATAGAGGCTTGCGGCGGTGGAACTTCTAATCTAGGGTTATTTCTAGGGGTTTCTGTATTTGTAGGATTTTTTGGCGTTGGTTTCACGCGAAGATGGGCCTCAAGGGGCCCACCACCCACCAGCACACAGGCGAGGCCCCTGGCGCGCCCTAGTGGGTGGTGGCCACCTCCTTCACCTTCTGGTCCTCCCACGAAGCTTCTAGTGCCTCTTTTGTTCCAAAAATCATCAAAAAGTTCCGTTGCATTTGGAGAACTTTTATTTCTGCACAAAAAACAACACCATGGTAATTCTGCTGAAAACAACGCCAGTCCGGGTTAGTTCCATTCAAATCATACCAAAACCATATAGAATTGTTGTAAACATGGCATGAATACTTCATAAATTATAGATACGTTGGAGATGTATCAACATCCCCAAGGCATGTTTATGACCGTTTTCATTTTTTGGTTGGTTGCTTCTCAATCTATTGGCTAGCCTTCATCTGTACTAAGCGGAAATACTACGTGTGCATCCAATTCCTTAAACCCAAAGTTGTGCCAAATGAGTCCACCATACCTACCTATAAGTGGTATTTACTCGCCATTCCAAGTAAATTTGCATGTGCCAACTCTAATCATTAAAAAACCATTTTTATGCGCGTATCGCTCATGAAGCGACAGGGGGTGGTCAATATCTTTCATGATAGATTGGTTATTCTCAAGATGAGTGTTTATTCACTTGTCATTGCATGAGAAAATGGTAAGGTAATATGGATGCCCAGTCCTGAAATTAAATAATAATAATAATTTCCTTGGGAAGTTGAAAGTTTGGAAGACACCCGTGGATACGGCTAGCCATGGATTGTGAAAGAATGGTGGAAATGAGATAAACTATATTTTCTGTTTGGGAACCGCCTATAATGTGTCTAGCATGGGAGAAATTGAAAACTCTCGGTCGCGACGTTGACAGGAAAAGCATGCCTCTGTCAAAAATAATTTTATCTCTATTTAAACCTTGAGCTCTGGCACCTCTGCAAATCTCTGCTTTCCTCTGCGAAGGGCCTATCTATTTTACTTTTACGCAATTTTTATTTTTATTTTGAGTCTCCATCTTCTCTTATAAGGCAGCAACTAGAGAGCACTATTGTCATACTTCATTGGGTGTAGTTAATATTGAGTGTGTTTCATGAATGGATCAATGATTGAGCATAATGGGGTAGGGATACCTTTGTTTAGCATTAATATTTTGAAAGACATGGTTGCGTGTTGGTATGCTTGAGTATTTATGTTTTCATGTCAAACTATAGAATATTGCTTTGAATCACTCAAGTCCAAATATCCATGCCACAAAAGAAAATATTATATGATAAATATGATAGTAGCATTCCACATGAAAAATTCTGTTTTTATCATTTACCTCCTCGAGGATGAGCAGGAATTAAGCTTGGGGATGCTTGATATGTCTCCAACGTATCTGTAATTTTTTATTATTTCATGCTATTATAGTATCAATATTGGATGTTTTATATGCATTTACAAGCAATTATATATCATTTTTTTGGGACTAACCTATTAACTTAGTGCCCAGTGTCAGTTGTTGTTTTTTCCCTGTTTTTGTTTTTCAGAATATTAGTACCAAACGAAGTACAAATGCCAGAAATTTTTTGGAGTTTTTTTTCTGGACATAAGAGACCCTGGAAGCTTCGAGAGAGGACCAGAAGATGGAGCAGTGGCCCATGAGGCACCAGGGCGTGCCCAGGGGGTGGGCGTGCCCTGGTGGCTCGTGGGGCCCACGTGGCTCTGTTTGACCTAACTCCGCCTCTATAAATTCTCTAAAATCAGAAAACCAACAGAGAGCTAGCCAAAATTCTTTTTCCGCTGCCGCAAGTTCCTGTTCTCACGAGATCCCATTTGGAGGCCTTTTCCAACACTCCGCCGGAGGGGGAATCAATCACGGAGGGGCTCTATATCAACGTTGTTGCCATTCCGATTATGTGTGAGTAGTTTACCATAGACCTACGGGTCCATAGTTAGTAGCTAGATGGCTCCTCTCTCTTTTTGATCTTCAATATAATGTTCTCCTCGATGTTCTTGGAGTTCTATTTGATGTAATCACTTTCTGCGGTGTGTTCGTTGGGATCCGACGAATTGTGAATTTATGATCAAATTATCCATGAATATTATTTGAGTTTCCTCTGAACTCTTTTATGCATGATTATTGTAGCTTTGTATTTCTCTCCGATCTATTGATTTGGTTTGGCCAACTAGATTAATTTTTCTTGCAATGGGAGAGGTGCTTTGTGATTGGTTCGACCTTGCGGTGCTCAATCTCAGTGAAAGAAACAGACATGACACGTATTTGTATCGTTGCCATCAAGGATAAAATGATTGGGTTTATTCATGCGTGATTTTACTTTCTACATCATGTCATCTTGCTTAAAGCGTTACGCCATTCTTTATGAACTTAATACTCTAGATGCATGCTAGATAGCGGTCGATGTGTGGAGTAATAGTAGTCGAGCAGAATCGTTTTGATCAACTTGTCTCGGACATGATGCCTATATACATGACCATTGCCCTGGATATCGTCATGATTTTTGCTTTTCTATCAATTGCCCAATAGTAGTTTGTTTACCCACCATATGCTATTTCTAGTGAAAACTATGCCCCCGGGTCTACTTCTATCATATATTAAAATCCTAAAAATACCTTGCTGCAATTTTACTTTATTTATTTTATTTGTATTTTTTCAATCTATCTATCAGTTACTACACAATTAAATTTTGCAAGTAACCGCTGAGGGATTGACAACCCCTTGTTTGCGTTGGGTTGCAAAGATTTGTTATATGTGTGCAAGTGTAGCCAACGACGTGTTGCGTGGTTCTCCTACTAGATTGATAACCTTGGTTCTTAACTGAGGGAAATACTAATCTCTACTGTACCACATCATCCTCTCCTATTCGGGGAAATCCCAATGCAGTTCACAAGTAGCATTCAACCGATAAAATATTCATGGAATATGTAGATATCAATATGGGCATCCAGGTCCCGCTATTGGTTATGACCGGAGAGGTGTCTCGGTCATGTCTACAAATTCTTGAACCCATAGGGTCGCATGCTTAATGTTCGGTATCACTAGGGTAATGTTGAGATATTAATAGTGGAAAGTACAAAAGTAGTTCGGAGTCTTGGATGGGATGCAGGACATCACAAGGAGCTAAGAAATGGTCTGTAGGTAAAGATTTATATATGGGAAGTCATATTCAGGGTTCCGTAAAAGTTTGGGAATTTTTGGTAGAGTACCAGGAAGGTTCTAGAAGGTTCTGAGGGTTCCACCATGGGGCCCAACAACCCGGGAAGGGCCCACATGGACCGAGGGGTGGGGCTACATCCCACATGGGCTGGCCGCACCATGCCCCAAGGCACATGTCGTTTAAATATAGAGATAAGGTCTTATATATAAATTTAAAGGGTTGAATCTAGAGATAAGATGTTATCTCCAAGTTCAAAGGGATTTCTTCCATGTGGCCGGCCCTAGGAGGCTTTTGGAAGCTCTCCTCTGCCCCCTGTACTATATATAGAGGGGGCGCATGGGAGCAGCCACCCCTTCACCCTTGCCCATTGCCTCCCCCAACTCCTTCCACGTTTCTCCGGTACGCGCTTGGCGAAGCCCTGCCGAAATTCCGCTGCCACCACCATACCGCCGTGCTGGTTCCGATATCATCTGTGTCCTCTCCCTCACTTGCTGGATCAAGAAGGAGTGGACGCCATCGAGTTGAACGAGTGCTAATCTCGGAGGTGCCGTCCGTTCGGCACTAGATCAGATTGGATCGTGAGGAGTATGACTACATCAACCGCGTTATAGGTGCTAACGGTTTTGGTCTACAAGGGTATGTAGACACACTCCCCTCTCATTGCCATGCATCTCCTAGATTAGATCTTGGGTGTTCATAGGAATTTGTTTGATTTTCATGCTTCATTCCCCATCACAACAAGGCGTCACCAGGGAGGACGGGATGCCCTACAACAAGGAAGAGACAGAGGAGGAACATGATGCAAACCTAGAGAAACAACGAGACGACATAAATTAGTTGTCCATGTTGATTGGCGATGTTTCTATTAACACCAGCTAGGCTCCTTTCAAGCTTGCCAAACTCTTAAATTCATGCATGCCATGCACTTATCTGTTAAATTCATGGTGACATTCCGTTTGCTTGATTAATATGCTTATTGTGCAATCAATGTAATGTGGTGTACACATGTATATGGATAGGTATTTGCACATGTGTGATATATCAATTTTTGTTATATGTTAGTAATTCCAATTGGGATCACGCGGTTTTTGGGAGGGGTCTCTTTGACGGACACAGAGCTTGTCAATCAATCTGTGTGGGACAGGCATCGGAGAGAGTGACTTAGGGAGGTGATGTTACCTTCGATCAACAATATCCCATTGACTTGGTGTGGGCTACTAGTGATGTAAATGATAGCATAGAAGCGATTTTTTAATGACCCCACTGTGTGCATCTTGAGGGAGGCGTGAGAGCTTGCGAATGTGTCCGCGTGTGAGTCCAACATCCATACCCATGGAGGGTGAGGTGGTTAAATTTGCTCTTCTATAGTCCAGATCTCTAAGTCCTGAACAGGAGGTGCCCTATGATGACCCACAAGTATAGGGAATCAATCGTAATCCTTTCAACAAGTAAGAGTGTCGAACCCAACGAGGAGCAGAAGGAAATGAAAAGTTGTTTTCAGCAAGGTAATTTTTGCAAGCACTGAAATTGTCGGTAACTAGTAGTTTGATTAGCAAGATAATTTGTAACAAGCAAGTAACGGTAACGGTGAGTAAAGTGCAACAACCGAATCCTTTTGTGGCAAAGGACAGGCCAAAACGGTCTCTTATAATGAGCAAAGCATTCTTGAAGGTACACGTGAATTTTATCTATCCACTTTCATCATGTTGGTTTGATTCGTGTTTGCTACTTTGTTAATTTGATATGTGGGTGGACCGGCACTTAGGTGCTGTTCTTACTTGAACAAACCTCCTACTTATGATTATTCCCCTCGCAAGCATCCACAACAACGAGAACATTATTAAGACAAACTCTAACTATAGCATTGCAATTTTGGATCCAAATTGGTCCCTTACGAAGTAGCGCATAAACTAGGGTTTTAAGCTTCTGTCACTCTAGCAACCCATCATTAATAACTACTCCACAATGCATTCCCTTAGGCCCAAATATGGTGAAGTGCCATGTAGTTGACTTTCACATGACACCACTAAGGGAATCACAACATACATATCATCAAAATATCGAACACATATCAATTTCACATGATTACTTGCACCAAGATTTCTCCCGTGACCTCAAGAACAAAATTAACTACTCACAAATGATAATCATGCTCAAGATCAGTGGGGTATTAAATAGCCTAATGGATCTGAACATATAATCTTCCACCAAATAAACCGTATAGTAATCAAGTACAAGATGTAATCAACACTACTAGTCACCCACAAGTACCAATCTAAGGTTCCGGTACAAAGATTAAACACAAGAGATGAACTAGAGTTTGAGAGGAGATGGTGTTGTTGAAGATGTTGATGGAGATTGGCCTCCCAAAGATGGGAGGGTTGTGGGTGATGACGATGGCTTCGATTTCCCCCTCCGGGAGGGAAGTTCCCCCGGCAGAATCGCTTCGCTGGAGGGCAAAAGTGCTCTTGCCCAAATTCCGCCTCGAGACAGCGGCGCTCTATCCTGGAAGTCATCTCCTGATTTTTTAGGTCGAAATGACCTATATACTAGAAGATGGGCACCGGAGATGGGTCGTGCTGGGCACAACCCACCACGGCGCGCCTGGGGAGCCTGGCGCGCCCTGGTGTCTTGTGCTCACCAGGTTGGGCCCCTCTGGTTATTTGCTCCAGTATTTTTTATATATTCCAAAACAATTCTCCGTAAATTTTCAGCTCATTTCGGGATGTGCAAAATAGGTAACTCTGACGTAGCTTTTCCAGGTCCAGAATTCCAGCTACCGGCATTCTCCCTCTTTGTGTAAACCTTGTATGTTATGAGAGAAAAGGCATTAGAATTACTCCATAAACCATTATTATGCATAAAAACATTATAAATAATAGTAGGAAAACATGATGCAAAATGGACGTATCAACTCCCCTAAGCTTAGACCTTGCTTGTCCTCAAGCAAAAAACCGATGTCGAGAAACATGCCCACATGCTTAGAGAGAGAGGTGTCGATAAAAACAAAATACAAACATAGAAGCATCATGCTTATTATTATAACAGCAACAAACTTTATCACATAACTTTATCATATAACTTCTCATGAACAAGTAACAATTCATCACAACATCAAAGTAAAAGCATAAACTCTATTGAAAACCAACAAACTATGTTCTCACTCAACTTTGCAACTACAATTCATCATCTTTCCAGGAAGGGTCTCCTATTGGAGCCTTTTGGCAGGTCCACATACTCAACCATCATATAATCTTCTATGATTGCTAACACTCACCGCATACACATGAGCAAAAAGTTTCAACTGGACACATAGAAAGATATGGGCTTATAGTTTTGCCTCTCAACGTATTCTCCTCAAGGGTGATGTCAACAATAATAAATCATGCTCACCTATATCCAAATGGATATATGTGCCTATATCTTTCCTCACCACATGATGCTTGCAAAAAGATAAAATAAAAAGGAATAGGGAAGAATACTTTGACTCTTTCACAAAAGTAAATACATAAAAGTAAAAGATAAGCCTTTCGCGGAAGGAATCAGAGGTTGCATGCACTTTTTGGTTTGTATGCTCAATCTCTTAGTGCAAAAGAATGTCACATTATATTGCCCCTTATGATAGCAACCTTTATTATGCAGTCTGTTGCTTTTATTATTTTGCCATCACAAGTTCGTACAATGCTCAATTTTCTCTTACACTAAATGATCCAACACATTTAGAAGAAATTTTTGTTGCCTTATTGCACCGATGACAACTTACTTGAAGGATCTTACTCAATCCATAGGTAGGTATGGTGGACTCTTAAAACACGATTTTGGATTTATGGGTTTTTGGATGCACAAGTAGTATCTCTACTTAGTGCGGAATTTTTGGCTAGCAAAGATATTGAGCAAGCACCACATGTTAAAGGATCTATGACAATATAACTTCTATGTGAATATGACCAAACATAAATCATTAGTTGTCTTCCTTGTCCAACGTCAACAATTTTGGCATATAATATATTGATGGGGGCACACAATCACAAAACATGTCCAAGATAGTGTATTTGCATGTGAATCTTCTCTTCCCTTATTAATTCTTTCATGAATTGCATCATTAACCAATTCTATGTTTGTCAAATTTCAACAATTTTTACCACTTGCACTTTCCTTTATGTGATGTTATTACTTACCATAAGATTAGCATATGATCTTTTTCATCATTTCCTTTTATTTTGATTGAAACATAAAAGTGAAGAAAGCAAAACTTGAACTAATTTTTATTATATATCTCGCACACGATTACATAGATAGATCACTAAGCAAATACTCAAAAATAGATTGAACTAGACTTTTATTCAACTAATTCAAAAGATAACTAAAGGTCGAACTAAGATAAATAAAGGCAAAGAAGGTGGTGTGATACGATACCGGGGCACCTCCCCCAAGCTTGGCACAAGCCTAGGGGAGTGCCCATACCATGTACTCAAGTCTCCTTTGGTGATGAAGAAGGAGGTGGTGATGTAGTCATGTTCTTTTTGTCCAGCTTGCGTCGGAGGCTGAAGTTGTCATCCCTAAGATCCTCATTCTCCAGCTCAAGCTTCAAGATCTTCTTGCATAATGCTGCCTTGCTATCCTGCAGAATGCGGGGAGGGATATCCTCCGAATCGGTGTCTTCCTCCTCATCCGAGAACAAAAAATATGGGAAGGTCTTCTTAAAGACATTTGGATCCGGAGGTTGGTGGGAAATAGGGCTCTCCTCCTCCGAAACGACATATTTCAGATCTGTAAAAAAAAAGCAAGAAAGAAGAACAGAAGATTTCTGTGCGATACGGTGGTCAATACGTTCAGGGGGTATATAAATTTTATTTATCTTGAGAAACAAGCAAAACGAGGGGAAACAGAGTCGGGAAGGTTCCCAAGGTGGGCACAACCCACCTGGGTGCACCAGGCAAGGCAGGCGCGCCCTGGTGTCTTATGCCCTCCTCGGTTGCCTTCCTGGTTATTTCTCATTTTCCTAATTTTTGTAATATTTCAAAACTGACAGAAAATATTTTTGTGGATTTTTCGGAGTCTGTTTACTTACCATATCATGTACCTCCTCTTTTTTCACGATTCTGGAGTGTCCCGAAAGGTTTCTTTTACGTGTTCCTCCGGTGTCATGGTTTGAATAATATTGCTTTCAACATTAATAGGCGTACCTGAGATATAGTGTTTAATTCTTTGCCCATTGAGCACCTTCAGGTTAGTACCTTCGGCATTATTTATTTTGATAGCTCCAGAGCAATAAAGCTCTTCGATAATGTACCCTTCCCATTTGGAGAGAAGTTTTCCTGCAAAGAATCTAAAATGAGAGTTGTACAAAAGAACATATTCAGCAACTTTAAATTCCCGCTTTTGGATTCTTTTATCATGCCATCTTTTAAATTTTTCTTTAAATAGTCTAGCATTTTCATAAGCTTGGGTTCTCCATTCATCTAGTGAGCTAATATCAAATAACCTCTTTCACCAGCAAGTTTGAAGTCATAGTTGAGTTCTTTAATTGCCCAATATGCTTTGTGTTCTGACTCAAGAGGCAAATGACAAGCTTTTCCATAGACCATTTTATAAGGAGACATACCCATGGGATTTTTATATGCTATTCTCTAAGCCTAAAGTGCATCATCTAGTTTCTTAGACCAATTCTTTGGGACCTATTGACAGTTTTTTGTAATATCAATTTTATTTCTCTATTGTTAAGTTCAACTTGACCACTAGATTGAGGATGATAGGGTGATGCAATTCTATTGTTAACATCATATTTAGCAAGCATTTTACGGAAAGCACCATGAATAAAGTGTGAACCACCATCAGTCATTAAATATCTAGGGACTCCAAAGCTAGGGAAAATAAATTCTTTAAGCATTTTAATGGAAGTGTTATGATCAACACAACTAGTTGGAATAGCTTCCACCCACTTAGTAACATAATCAACAACAACCAAAATACGAGTATACCCATTAGAGGAAGGAAAAGGTCCCATACAATCAAAACCCCAAACATCAAATGGTTCAACACAAGTGAATAATCCATAGGCATTTCCTGACACTTACCGATATTACCAATTCTTTGACATTCATCACAATATAAAACAAACTTACGGGTATCCTTGAAGAGAGTAGGCCAATAAAAACCAGATTGCAATACCTTGTGAGCAGTTCTATCTCCTGCATGATGCCCTCCATAAGCTTTGGAGTGACATTTCCGTAGGATATGTTCCTATTCATGCTCAGGTACACAACGTGTAATAATACCATCTACTCCTTTATAAAGATGTGGGTCATCCGAAAAGTAATGTCTTAAATCATAGAAGAATTTTTCTTTTGTTGGTATGTGAAACTAGGTGGTATATATTTAGCAACAATGTTATTAGCATAGTAAGCATAATAAGGAGTGTTATGAGAAACATTTATTGCAGATAGTTGTTCATCAGGAAAACTATCATCAATCGGTAGTGGGTCATCAAGAATATTTTCTAACCTAGACAAGTTATCAGCTACGGGGTTCTTAGCTCCTTTTCTATCATTAATATGTAAGTCAAATTCTTGTAGCAAGAGAACCCACCTAATGAGTCTAGGTTTAGCATCTTTCTTTTCCATAAGAAATTTTATAGCAGCATGATCAGTGTGAACAATTAATTTGGAATCAACAATGTAAGACCTAAATTTATCACAAGCAAACACAACTGCTAAAAATTCCTTTTCAATAGTAGCATAATTTATTTGGGCACTATCTAGAGTTTTACTAGCATAACGGATAACATTTATTTTCTTATCAACTCTTTGTCCTAGAACAGCACCAACATCATAATCACAAGCATCACACATAATTTCAAAAGGCAAGTTCCAATCAGGTGGTTGAACAATAGGTGACGAAGTTAAGGCTTTCTTAAGTGTTTCAAAGGCTTACTTGCGACCGTACTCCCCAGGCGGAGTGTTTCACGTGTTAGCTGGGCCCCTGATCCGCGTAGACCAAGGGCGAACACTCATCGTTTACGGCATGGACTGCCGCCTTTCTTTGGGCCGTATGAAGGAAGTACTTCAACGAATGGGTAGGTTGCCAACCCAACATTCCTTAACTTTTCGAGGAATCCTTCATCAGTGGTTGTGAATGACTTACTTTTTCATACACAATCATCATAAAAATGGAACATCCTTTTGTATAAGATTTGTAAGAGGCCTAGAAATTTTAGAGAAGTGTTTAATAAACCTCCTATAGAACCAGCATGACCGAGGAAACTACGAGTACCTTTAATATCTTTAAGACATGGCATTTTCTCAATTGCATCAACTTTAGCTTTATCCACCTCAATACCTCATTCAGAAATTTTATGTCCCAAGACAATACCTTCATTAACTATAAAGTGTCACTTCTCCCAATTCAAGACAAGATTAGTTTGCTCACACCTCTGCAAAACTCGATTAAGGTTACTTAAGCATCATCTAAAGTAGTTCCGTATACAGAAAAATCATCCATGAAAACCTCAAAAATCTTTTCACAGAAATCAGAGAAAATAGCAGTCATTCATTTTTGAAAGGTAGCAGGTGCCTTGCATAAACCAAAAGGCATACGTCTATAAGCATAAGTTCCAAAATGACAAGTAAAGGTGGTTTTCTCTTGATCAGGTTGTGAAACAGGTATTTGAGAAAAACCAAAATATCCATCAAGAAAACAAAAGTGTGTGTGTTTAGGAAAGTACGAAAGTAGTTCGGAGTCTCGGATGGGATGCAGGACATCACAAGGAGCTCCGGAATGGTCCATAGGTAAAGATTTATATATGGGAAATCATATTCAGGGTTTCGTAAAAGTTTGGGAATTTTTGGTAGAGTATTAGGAAGGTTCTAGAAGGTTCTGAGGGTTCCACCGTGGGGCCCAACAACCCGGGAAGGGCCCACATGGACCGAGGGGTCGGGCTACAGCCCACATGGGCTGGCCGCACCATTCCCCAAGGCACATGTCGTTTTAGATAGAGAGATAAGGTTTTATCTCTAAATTTAAAGGGTTGAATCTAGAGATAAGATGTTATCTCCAAGTTCAAAGGGATTTCTTCCATGTGGCCGGCCCTAGGAGCATTTTGACTCTCTCCTTGCCCCCTAGCCTATATATAGAGGAGGGGCGCATGGGCGCAGCCACCCCTTCACCCTTTCCCATAGTCTCTCCCAACTCCTCCCACGTTTCTCCGGTACGGGCTTGGCGAAGCCTTGCCGAAATTCCGCTGCCACCACCATATCGCTGTGTTGGTTCTGATATCATCTACGTCCTTTCCCTCACTTGCTAGATCAAGAAGGAGAGGATGCCATTAAGCTGAACGTGTGCTAATCTCGGAGGTGCCGTCCGTTCGGCACTAGATCAGATTGGATCGTGAAGAGTACGACTACATCAACCACGTTACATACGCTAACGCTTTTGGTCTACAAGGGTATGTAGACACACTCCCCTCTCATTGCGATGCATCTCCTAGATTAGATCTTGGGTGTTCGTAGGATTTTTTTTGATTTTCATGCTTTGTTCCCCATCACAACAAGCACGTTGTCAGGGAGGACGGGATGTTCTACAACAAGGAAAAGAGGGAGGAGGAACATGATGCTCACCTAAAGAAACACCGAGACAACATACATTAGTTGTTCATGTTGATTGACGATGTTTCTATTAACACCAGCTAGGCTCCTTTCAAGCTTGCAAACTCTGAAATTCATTCATGCCATGCACTTATCTATTATATTCATCGTTACATTTCGTTTGCTTGATTAATATGCTTATTTTGTAATCAATGTAATGTGGTGTACACATGTATATGGATAGGTATTTGCACATGTGTGATATATCAATTTTTTTATATGCTAATAATTCCAATTGGGATCACACGATTTTTGGGAGGGGTCTCTATGACGGACACAGAGCGTGTCTACCAATCTGTGTGGGATAGGCATCAGAAAGAGTGACTTAGGGATGTGATGTTACCTTTGATCACAGTATCCCATTGACTTGGTGTGGGATGCTAGTGATGTAAATGATAGCATAGAAGTGCAATTTTTCAATGACCTCACTGTGTGCATCTTGAGGGAGGCGTGAGAGCTTGCGATGTGTCCGGGTCTGAGTCCAACCTCCATACCCATGGAGGGTGAGGTGGTTAAATTTTCTCTTCTCTAGGCTAGATCTCTAAATCCTGAACAAGAGGTGCCCTATGATGACCCACAAGTATAGGGGATCAATCGTAGTCCTTTCAACAAGTAAGAGTGTTGAACCCAACGAGGAGCAGAAGGAAATGAAAAGTTGTTTTCAGCAATGTAATTTTTGCAAGCACTGAAATTATCGGTAACTAGTAGTTTGATTAGCAAGATAATTTGTAACAAGCAAGTAATGGTAACGTTGAGTAAAGTGCAGCAAGGTAGCCCAATACTTTTGTGGCAAAGGACATGCCAAAACGGTCTCTTATAATGAGCAAAGCGTTCTCGAGGGTACACGGGAATTTCATCTAGTCACTTACATCATGTTGGTTTTTTCATGTTCGCTACTTTGATAGTTTGATATGTGGGTGGACCGGTGCTTAGGTGCTATTATTAATTGAACAAACCTCCTACTTACGGTTAACCCCCTCGCAAGCATCCGCAACTATGATAAAAGGATTAAGAAAAAATCTAACCATAGCATTAAATTTTTGGATCCAAATCGGCCCCTTACGAAGTAGCGCATAAACTAGGGTTTAAGCTTCTGCACTCTAGCAACCCATCATCTAATAACTACTCCACAATGCATTTCCTTAGGCCCAAATATTGTGAAGTGACATGTAGTCGACGTTCACATGACACCACTAAGGAATCACAACATACATATCATCAAAATATCAAACACATATCAAGTTCACATGATTACTTGCAACAAGATTTCTCCCGTGACCTCAAGAACAAAAGTAATTACTCACAAATGATAATCATGCTCAAGATCAGTGCGATATTAAATAGCATAATGGATCTGAACATATAATATTCCACCAAATAAACCATATAGTAATCAACTACAAGATGTAATCAACATTATAGTCACCCATAGGTACAAATCTGAGGTTCCGGTACAAAGATTGAACACAAGAGATGAACTAGGGTTTGAGAGGAGGTGGTGCTGTTGAAGATGTTGATGGAGATTGGCCTCCCAAAGATGAGAGGGTTGTTGGTGATGACGATGGCTTCGATTTCCCACTCTGGGAGGGCAGTTCCCCCGGCAGAATCGCTCCGCCGGAGGGAAAAAGTGCTCCTGCCCAAGTTCCGCCTTGAGATGGTGGCGCTCTGTCCCGAAAGTCCTTTCCTGATTTTTTTTCTAGCTCAAAATGACCTATATACCAGAAGATGGGCACCGGAGGTGGGTGATACATCCATTTTGCATCATGTTTTCTTGCTGTTATTTATGATGGGTTTATCCATAATAATGCTTTTTGGAGTAATTCTAATGCCTTTTCTCTCATAATTTGCAAGGTACACACCAAGAGGGAGAATTCCGGCAGCTGGAAATCTGGACCTGGAAAAGCTACGTCAGGCCACCTATTCTGCACAACTCCAAACAAGCTGAAACTTCACGAGGATTTTTTATGGAATATATAAGAATTATTGGAGCAAATAACTACCAGAGGGGGCCCATCAGGTGGGCACAACCCACCTGGGCGCGCCAGGGAGCCCAGGCGCGCCCTGGTGGGTTGTGCTCACCCAGGCCCACCTCCGGTGCCCATCTTCTGGTATGTAGGTCATTTGACCTAGAAAAAAGGAGGGGACTTTTGGGACGGCGCCGCCGTCACGAGGCGGAACTTGGGCAGGAGCACTTTTGCCCTCTGGCGGAGCGATTCCGCGGGGGGAACTTCCCTCCCGGAGGCGGAAATCATCGTCATCATCATCACCAACAACTCTCCCATCTTGGGGAGGGTAATCTCCATCAACATCTTCAACAACACCATCTCATCTCAAACCCTAGTTCATCTCTTGTGTTCAATTTTGTTACCGGAACTATAGATTGGTGCTTGTGGGTGACTAGTAGTGTTGATTACATAGTTGACTACTATATGATTTATTTGGTGGAAGATTATATGTTCAGATCCAATATGCTATTTAATAACCCTCTGATCTTGAGCATGATTATCATTTTTGAGTAGTTACTTTTGTTCTTGAGGTCACGGGAGAAATCATGCTGCAAGTAATCATGTGAACTTTATATGTGTTCGATATTTTGATAGTATGTATGTTGTGATTCCCTTAGTGGTGTCATGTGAACGTCGACTACATGATACTTCACCATATTTGGGCCTAAGGGAATGCATTGTGGAGTAGCAATTAGATGATGGGTTGCGAGAGTGACAGAAACTTAAACCCCAATTTATGCGCTATTCCGTAAGGGACCGATTGGATCCAAAAGTTTAATGCTATGGTTAGAATTTATTCTTAATACTTTTCTCGTAGTTGCAGATGCTTGCGGGAGGGTTAATCATAAGTAGGAGGTTTGTTCAATTAAGAACAACACCTAAGCACCAGTCCACCCACTTATCAAATTATCAAAGTAGCGAACACAAATCGAACCAACATGATGAAAGTGACTAGATGAAAATCCCGTGTACACTCAAGAATGCTTTGCTTATCATAAGAGACCGTTTTGGCCTGTCCTTGGCCACAAAAGGGTTGGGCTACCTTGCTGCACTTTTGTAACATCCCAAATTTTCAATTTGGAATGTTTTACAATTATTAGCTAAGCATCTATGCATTTTGATTGAAATTGAGTGGCATTTGAAAATTTCAGAGGCAGTTGAGTTTGTGTTGTGAATTTGAACTTGATTTGGCATTGAAATTTATTTCAAATATCGCTGACAAATACTTGATCAAAAGTATGAGAGGAGCTAACATGACACTCCAAAAATGTCAGAAGAAATGTATTGCCCAAAAGTTTGAATTCAAATTTGAATTTTATTTGGGATTTCCAGAATTTTTTTAGTTTGAGTTTTACCTCTGCAAAAATGTCCATGTTGTAGGATTAATTCCCCTGAGAATTTTGATATATATATGTCCTATATAAAAATAATATATATATTTTTTATATTTTTCCTTCCCTCTAATTCAAAAAAAGGGGAAAGTCTCAGGCGCCAGCCAGGCCAACCGGCCCAGCCAGCGCCGAGCGCAGCCCACCGACGCCGAGCCGGCCTGCCCCAGCGCCGATGCCCGAACCCCCTCGCCCTCGGTCGCCCGTTCGCTCCCCTCTCTCCCCCTCACTGACCCGCGGGGCCCGCCCTCTCTCTTTCCCCTCGCCCACGCTATGCCGCGCCAGAGCGCGTTCGCCGCCGCCGCCGTGTCCGAGTTCCACGGGATCACGATCCCGAGACGCCCCCTTGCCCAAGTTGATGCCCTATATAAACCCAGCTCCCTCCTTCTCTCAATCCCCCTAAAACCCTAAGCTCAACCCCACCCGTAGCACCCGCCCTCGCCGAACGCATCCCGCCGCCGCCGCCTTGGTTCGCCGCCGTTTCTGCCACCGGTGAGCACCCCCTTCCCAATCAAACTACTTCACCCGAACCTCCACTTCGTGCCGCACCTCCTTGATACCATCTCCCTGCCCAGGAGCCCCCGACGCCATCGTCCCGAGCTCGTCCGCCGCCCGCCGGAGCAGGAGCTCACCCGAGCTCGCCCCGTTCGACTCCGACGTCCCCGAGCTCCACCAAGGCCGCCCCCGACTTCCCCAAGCTCCGCCGCATCCGCCCGACGTTTTCGCCACCTTCGCCGATCGCCGGAGACCCCGCCCCGCTCGACGCCGACCTCCGCCACCCACTGTCGCCGTCGACCACCGCCGCAGTAAGCCGCCACCTCACCTCCACCGTTCGATCTGCAATCTACGGAGTAGATTAGAAGTAGTGAAGGGTTAGGTTTATTTGTTTTAGTTTCGGTTTAGATCGGTTTATTTTATGTTGCGGTTTAGTTGGACCGTCCGACTGGTTTATTTCTGTTAGCCCATGGACGCGTTGGATTATTAAACGCTTAGGCGCAGTTTAGTTTTAGAACGCTCACTGTTTCGGCCCGTTAGCGCGTTAGTTTTATTTTCGTTTCTGTTTTAAAATAGAATAGTTCCAATCTTGAAAAATCTATATCTTTTAGGTTATTTATTATTTTTAGTTGATTCTTTTTTTGTTAGTTTGCAAATTTGTTTTAGATTCTGTAGAAAAGATGTTTAGCCATGTTTAAATTATTAGAAATAGTTTTATATTAGATTTAGACAGATTAGTTTTTCTGCCATAAATTGAGTTAGGATTATTTTTTTTAGTGATTCTTTTTTCTACTGCTTAGTTTTGACCATGCCTAGGAACTTGTTTGTGTATTTTAGATTTAATAAACAATTAGTTTTATGTCAAAATCAGGTTTTTCTAGTTTATTTAGCTAGCTACTGTTTTCCTACTGTTCTAGTTAGTAAATAATTTTATTTTTATTATGTTATAGTTTATATTTGATTAGTTTCTGTAGCTACAGAGGAGGAACTTTTATTTACGGTAAAATAAATTTGTTTTATATTTTATTTTCTTTGCTAGGATTGTTTTAGGCATAATATGAGTTCTATAATAGCTTTTGATGTGATTCTTTTTGCTACTAGTTTGTATGATGTTTTCCCTTCTGTTAGTTAGCAAAACCAATGCTTAGGTTCTGTTAAGAAAAGTTTTAGTTGTGTAAAACTATTTCTTAGTTGTTGCTTGATATGATGAAAACCTTGATTTGCTTTCTCCGAGTTTTTCTTTGGTTTTGGTTTGAGTACTTGGGTGTTTTACTTCAACTTGCTGTTATGTTATGTTATGCTATACTTATTTGTGCTATTGTTTGACTCGGTAGAATTTCCGGAGTGCGAAGCCTGCTATTACGAGTCGCTAGCTTTCGAAGACCGTCAGCCAGGCAAGTCATTTGATCATGTTTTTACAATACCTATGATTTTATTGCATTAGAGTTATACCTCCCCACCATGCATGCAGTAGGAGAATTTTGTTAAGTTATGTTCTTGAGTAGTATCATTAGGTAGGATGAACCCTTCTTCCTTGTTACCGATGCCCGGGACGATGTAGTTTATTTTGCTATGCTCGTAGACGGGGTTGGTTGGGTGATTCATAAGGGAGATGCGAGAGTCAAGATGATGAAAACCCCATGACATCAAGCTCAAGATGGACTTCAAAATTCACTACTGGGTGGAGGACGGTTGACGGGCACCCTGGAGAAACCAGCGGATGGCCGGGATGCATGGAGAAGCGCCATGATATCTTGCGGAAAGCTTCACCCAGCCACGAAGAGACGGATGGATACCCCATTGACCGGAAGCTTACCTGTGCAGCCGCAAGCCATTATGGGCTCTGGCTTGGTCGACCCTAGGTGTGACTCTAGACGGACGGTGCTACGAGATGTAGAAGAACGGTAGGATTGGATGGGCACCGGTAGTGGCCCAGAGGAACTCTTCGGAAGACCCTGTTTCATTCGTCCCGTCTTCAAACACCAGACAGTGCGAAGACTTAAAGGAGGGAACGATTCTTGCGGGTAAAGTGCACAAACCTCTGCAGAGTAACAACCTAATCGATTAGCCGTGTCCCCGGTTACGGACAAATGAGCCTCTGGAATTGGAGTATTTCGGATATCTCAACACTAAACTTAATAAATTAATTGAGGGGGTTATTTAATAATTGGGAACGAGACATTGGTTGGCGGAACCATCTCAATGACTACCAACAATTTTGTAGTAATTGCAAACAAGTCCTTGTTGTAGGGAAAAACCGGCTTTTTCGCAAAACAATGAAACTTAGAGCCCCACAGCCAAATTGCATATAGTATTAGTAATTTTATTGTTGTTCTCTCTTCATGACTTGCCGGCATATTCAAAATGCTGACCTACACGGCTACAATGTCTTATGTTGCAGAGGAGTTTTCCGATCAGGAGTGAGGCTTCGATCCACGCTTGGCGATTGCCCTATGGAGTCGGATGGACTCGCTTTTCGTCTACACTTCCGCAGCTTTATTTAGTTTATTTCTCTTGAGTTGGCCTTCGGCCGAATTTATTATGATGTAATAAAGACTCGATATGAGAATCGTGTAATAAATTCAGGTGTGATTGAACTTTGAATCTTTGCATCAATGTACTGTGTGTGCCAGCATGATCTTGGGATGGTACAGCTACACAGAAACTTGACCGATTTCTGGTCAGGTCGCTACAACTTTCATTACTACTATTGTTACTTGCTCGTTACACATTATCTTGCTATCAAACTACTCCGCTACTTACAATTTCAGCACTTGCAGACATTACCTTACTGAAAACTACTTGTCATTTCCTTCTGCTCCTCGTTGGGTTTGACACTCTTACTTATCGAAAAGAGCTAAAATTGATCCCCTATACTTGTGGGTCATCAAGGATATTTTCTGGCGCCGTTGCCGGGGAGTGAAGCGCCTTTGGTAAGTGGAATTTGGTAAGAAAACATTTAGTGTGCTGAAATTTATCGTCACTTGTTACTATGGAAAACAATCCTTTGAGGGGTTTGTTCGGGGTATATTCACCTCGTCGGGAACCAAAATTAGCTACCCCTCAACCTACTGCACCTACTGAAAATATTGAATATGAAATTCCTTCAGGTATGATAGAACATCTACTACCTAATCCTTATGCAGGAGATGGAACCGAACATCCTGATATGCACTTGATATATGTGGAACAAATTTGTGGATTGTTTAAGCTTGCAGGTTTACCCAGGGATGAAGTTATGAAGAAGGTTTTCCCTTTATCTTTGAAGGGGAAAGCATTGGCATGGTATAGGCTATGCGATGATATTGGATCATGGAATTGGAATCGTTTGAAATTGGAGTTCCACCAAAAATTTATCCTATGCATCTAGTTCATCGTGATCGGAATTATATATATAATTTTTGGCCTCATGAAGGAGAAAGTATCGCTCTAGCTTGGGGGAGGCTTAAGTCAATGTTATATTCATGCCCCAATCATGAGCTCTCAAGAGAAATTATTATCCAGAATTTTTATGCTCGGCTTTCTCGTAATGATCAAACCATGCTTGATACTTCTTGTGCTAGTTCTTTTATGAAGAAGACTGTTGAATTCCGGTGGGATCTTTTGGAAAGAATTAAACGCAACTCTGAAGATTGGGAACTCGACGAAGGTAAAGAGTCAGGTATTAAACTTAAGTATTATTGTGTTAAATCTTTTATGGATACCGATGCTTTTCAAAAGTTTAGCACTAAATATGGACTTGAATCTGAGATAGTAGCCTCCTTTTGTGAATCATTTGCTACTCATGTTGATCTCACTAAAGAGAAGTGGTTTAAATATCACCCACCTATTAAAGAAGAAATTGAACAACCAGTACTAGTTAAAGAAGAAACTATACTTTATAATGTTGATCAAGTTGTTCCTTCTGCTTATATAGAGAAACCACCTTTTCCTGTTAGGATAAAGGAACATGCTAAAGTTTCAACTACGGTTAACAAAATCTATATTAGAACACCTAAACCTGATGAACAAATTAAAGTAGAACCTAGCATTACTATGGTTAAATATCTCTTGGAAGAAGATATAGATGGGCATGTTATTTACTTCTGTGAAGAAGCTGCTAGAATTGCTAAACCTGATAAAAAGGATAAACATAGACCTGTTGTTGGCATGCCTGTCATCTCAGTTAAAATAGGAGATCACTGTTATCATGGTTTATGTGACATGGGTGCTAGTGTGAGTGCTATTCCTTACACCCTTTATCAAGAAATTATGAAAGACATAGCACCTGCTGAGGGAGTCCTGGATTAAGGGGTCCTCAGGCGTCCGTCCTGTTGGACATGGGCCGGACTGATGGGCCGTGAAGATACAAGACAAAAGACTCTCTCCCGTGTCCAGATGGGACTCTCCTTGGCGTGGATGGCAAGCCTGGCGTTCGGATATGAAGATTTCTTTCTCTGTAACCGACTTTGTACAACCCTAGTCCCCTCCGGTGTCTATATAAACTGGAGGGTTTAGTCCGTAGAGGCAATCACAATCATACATGCTAGACTTCTAGCGTTTCATTACGATCTCATTGTAGATCAACTCTTGTAATACTCATATTCATCAAGATCAATCAAGTAGGAAGTAGGGTATTACCTCCATAGGGAGGGTCCGAACCTGGGTTAACATCGTGTCACCTGTCTCCTGTTACCATCGACCTTAGACGCACAGTCCGGGACCCCCTACCCGAGATCCGCTGGTTTTGACACCGACATTGGTGCTTTCATTGAGAGTTCCGCTGCGTCGTCGTCAAGAGGTTCGATGGCTCCATCAATCATCTACAACAATGCTGTCCTGGGAGTAGTTTTCATCCTCGGCCAGATCTTCGTGTTCGGCAGCTTTGCACTGCGGGCCAACTCGCTTGGCCATCTAGAGCAGATCGATAGCTACGCCCCAGGTCACCAGATTAGTTTTGGAAATCTGGACTATGTTGTTGATATCCGAGGAGACTTGATCCTCCAAGGATTCGCGCCCCCAACCTCCGCTCTGGCCTCGGATCCGGAGCGCACCGCCAGGTCCCAAGACGGGCTTTCTGGGTCCGCCGGACTGTCGGCGGCCACTAAACCCAGTACGAGAGAGTCGGAGGAAGTAGTGTCACTAGCATCCATTGCAAAGCCGGACTCTTCCCTGGATACTGGCTCCGAATTCTCAGGACCAACATCGTGTGAGTTCGGCCAGGGAGTCTCCCTCCCGCCGTACTCCATGGACTCTCTTCTCTCTGGCCAAACCTCGCCTATAAGCGAGGCTCTGGACTTAATGCGATCCCTTGTCATTACATAGGAGCAACATCCGAACTATGCCCAACCCGGACTAGGGGCTGAGACTAGGGAATTTTACGTCCCACCCGCCACCGACTTTATAGCCACTGTCGAGGACCTAACTGACATGCTCGATTACGGCTCCGAAGACATCGACGGTATGGACGACGATGCCGGAGAAGAGCAGGGCCAAAAACCGCTGTTTACCGGACGCTGGACGGCCACCTCTTCGTATGACGCGTACATGGTGGATACACCCAGAGAGAATAGCGGCGATGACAAGGAATATCCAGTCGAGGATAAACCTCCTGAGATACAGCCAAAGCGCTGACGTCAGCGACACCGCTCTAAATCACGCCGTGGAAAAACAGCAATACCGGCACAGGAGACAACAACACTCCGAATGATGTCGAAGACAGAGAAGACCCCGTCGAGCCAACTTCCGAATAGGACGATCGAGAAGATGGGCAAGTTAGCCCTGATGAACAGACCATAAACGAAGACTCGGAGGACAGTAATTATCTCCCACTCTCCGAGGATGAGGTGAGCCTCGGTGACGAAGACTTCATCATACCAGAGGAACCTCTCGAGCAGGAGCGCTTTAAGCGCTGGCTAATCGCCACTGCAAGGAGCCTGAAAAAGAAGTAGCAGCAGCTTCAAGTTGATCAAGATCTGCTCAATGACAGGTGGACTAATGTCCTGGGAGCCGAGGAATACGGCCTCGAGCGCGCAACCAAAAGTTACCCGAAGCGCAAATTGTTACCTCAATTCGATGACGAGGCGCTGGAGCCCGTACCATCAGCGCATAATGCGGCTGACCGACCACCATGTGGCTGGGACAAAGCGGCAACTCAAGCCGAACACCAGCCCATACTACCCCGCAGTAAAGGCAGGGACATAACAGCTCGAGGTTATACATATGACCTATCGCAGGACTTGGACAATAGAGCAGGTCAGACCAGATCGATCTACGGATCGTGGGGGCGTGCCCCGACGCGCGACGACGGCCATCTAGCCGGACGTGACAAACATAACCACGCCCGGGCCGAAACCCGCAGACGGACTCCATCTGAGCTACATCGTGACTTGGCCCGATATAGAGGCACCGCACACCCCCTCTGCTTCACTGATGAAGTAATGGAACACGAATTCCCAGAAGGGTTTAAACCCATGAACATCGAATCATATGATGGGACAATAGACCCCGCGGTATGGATTGAGGATTTCCTTCTCCATATTCATATGGCTCGCGGTGATGATCTTCACGCCATCAAATACCTCCCACTAAAACTAAAGGGACCAGCGCGACACTGGCTAAACAGCCTCCCAGAGAACTCCATTGGCAGCAGGGAAGACTTGGAAGACGCCTTCCGCGATAACTTCAAAGGTACATATGTCCGGCCCCCGGATGCCGAGGACCTAAGTCACATTATCCAGCAGCCCGGGGAGTCAGCCAGGAAGCTCTGGACTAGGTTCTTAATTAAAAAGAACCAAATTGTCGATTGTCCGGACGCCGAAGCCCTCGCGGCCTTTAAACATAGCATCCGAGATGAGTGGCTCACCTGCCACCTCGGTCAAGAAAAAACAAAATCCATGGCAGCCCTTACCGCTCTGATGACCCGCTTTTGCGCGGGGGAAGACAGCTGGCTCGCTCGTAGAAGCAACAACACTAGTGATCCGGGCACTTCCGAAGTTTGAGACGGCAATGGCAAGCCACGACGCAATAAACAAAAGCGTCGAAATAATAATGAAGGAAAGCAAGACACGGCGGTCAACGCCGGATTCAGCGGCTCCAAACCCGGTCAACGGAAAAAGCCATTCAAGGCAAATAGAGACGGACCATCCAATTTAGACAAGATACTGGACCGGCCCTGCCAAATTCATGGCACCCCCGATAAACCAGCCAATCATACCAACAGAAGCTATTGGGTCTTTAAACAAGCTGGCAAGCTTAATGCTGAGCACAAGGGGAAGGGGCCGCCCAGTGACAGTGATGACGAAGAGACTTGCCAACCGAACACCGGGGGTCAGAAGCAATTTCCCCCCGAAGTAAAAATAGTAATCATGGTATGCGTGACACACATCCCTATAGGGGAGCGTAAGCGCGCACTACGGGACGCCTACTCCATAGAGCCGGTCGCCCCAAAATTTAGCCAATGGGCGGCCTGCCCGATCACTTTTGATCGCAAGGACAACCCAGCCAGTATCCGTCACGAAGGTTCGGCAGCTCTGGTCCTCGACCCAATTATCGATGGGTTCCATCTCACGTAAGTCCTTATGGATGGCGGCAGTAGCCTTAATCTACTCTACCAAGACAATGTCCGCAAAATGTCATTGATCCTTCAAGAATCAAGCCCTCCACAACTACCTTCAAGGGAGCAGTACCCGGCATAGAAGCTCACTGCACGGGCTCAATCACATTGCAAGTCGTTTTCGGCTCGCCGAACAACTTTCGAAGCGAAGGCTTGACCTTCGATATTGTCCCGTTCTGCAGTAGCTACACCGCTTTCGCTCATTTTAATGCGGTCCCACACTATGCTTATCTAAAGCTTAAGATGCCCGGTCCACCTGGCGTCATCACGATAAACGGAAATACGGAACGCTCCCTCTGTACACAGGAGCATACTACGGCTTCTGCAGCCGAAGTACAAAGCGGCCTCATCAAGCCGCGTATATCATCGGCCATCAAGCCGGCGGTCTCTATTAAACAGGACCGATCAATTTCAGAGCTGGATTAGCAGTTCGGCCTCCGTCGTTCGCCTCATATAGCCACGAAGTTTGTACCGCACATACATAATTATGCACTTAAAATACCCTGGTCATCGGCGAACGCACAATACGGACAGGCCTACAATGCGATCCGCACTGCCATAGCCTTTTCCCCTTATTCTAACTATTTCTTATCTTTTACCACAGGTGACTCAAAGCCTGGTCATCTTACGGACTCTTTCTGAGTTCGGCTTCGTATAGATAACCACAGGCTATTCCTGCCAAGGAGTCCTTTCGCGGAGGCAAGGCAGCGCAGATGTGCGATAGCAGGTCCAAATGATTTTTTGTAGACCGCACTCTTTATTTCAAACCTGTGAAGTGCCTATTTCCTTAGCCTTCGACCCCAGGCTGTTAAATAGCCCGGGTAGTGGCGTTATAATCTGCAAGATTGCGTTTGACGTGTCAATCAGATTCCAGTGAACAAAGTCCGTATTCAGTATTCACTTTTTCTAAGAACTGAATTTTGCTTCTTCGGTTGTTTCACGCACGCACCTCGGCACAAATTGCCAGGGGCTCGATATGGCAACATATGAGTTGCCGACAAGTCCGAACACCTTTATAGCACACTTCGGCGTCATGAGTTTGGCCTTATATGCATCAGCTCCGAATTACGTCTTTGGTCAATAGTTGGGTTGCCCGGCTCCTGTGCTTACTACCTTACGTTCCGTCCTATCGGCTAAGGTAGTAAAGGGAGAACAACTGTGATTGTGTTTCCGGTTCATCTGGTCAAGCGCCTCAGTAGAGAAAGCCAAAAACTGACTGTCATGATGCGACGAGAGCTGGTCAACCACTCGATGACTTATCAGAATCTTTCGTGATTCCTTCGGTATTACACGAAGGACCGTTCTTCTGGTCACCTATGTAACGCACCGTATTCGGATTACCGCGTACATACCAGGGGCTATATCATAGACCCACCGTCAAACTCCTATGGCTAAGTGAAAGTGTTAAAGCCCTATAGTCCGATTGCCTAGTTTGCTGCACTGACACCTCCTTCACGGACCAAGACGTTGGGTTAAGAGTGATCAAGTGCTTTTCCGAACACCCCCGTATTATATGCGAGGGGGCCGAAGCCGATGACTGGTAAACTTTCAGATTATACAAAAAACGGCCGCACAGGAGGAACCAAAACTTTCAGGCAAAAAGCATAGCCTATAATATATCATAATATTGTTTTTACAATTTCGGTACATTCGCTCGAATATCATATCCTTCAAGCACTGACCCTCTATCAAGCGGGCGCCCTCTAGGACATCCTCAAAATAATGCTCCGGCGTGTGATGGTCCTTGCCCCCGGGTGGACTCTTTGCTGCAATATCGGTGGCGTTCATCTTCGCCCAGTACGTCTTGACGCTGGCAAAGGCCATCCGTGCACCTTCAATGCACGTTGACCGCTTAACGGCGTCGATACGCGGCACCGCATCAACAAGTCGCTCCACCAAACCGAAATAACTATTCGGAATTGGCTCAGCCGGCCACAGCCGGACCACGACGTCCTTCATGGCAGATCCAGATATCTTGTGGAGCTCGGTCCACTGGGCCATCTGTTCGTTCAGCAATAGCGGACGCTTTGGTATGCTGAATTGTGACCGGAAAAGCTTCTCCGTTGCACGTCCTTCTTGCGCTTGGAAAAACTGCGCCGCATCAGAGACACTCTTCGGCAAGTCCAAGAATGCGTCTGGAGAACTCCACATTTTATTAAGCGGGGCATACTTCGGATCGCCGAATTTAGTCTATAATAAGAAGGGCTTACCGGCCGCTATCTCCCCAGCTTGCCGGATCTCCTCCCGAGCCGCTCTAGACTCGGACCGTGCTTCTCTCACCTGTTCTAAGGCCTTGTCGAGATCGGCCGTTTTGGCTTTGTTATCCTTCTCGAGGAATTCACATCGGACAGTGGCATCCTTTAGCTCGCGCGCCATGGTAGATATTCTCTCCTCGCACTGGCGCCGAGCAGCCTGTTCGGTCTTTAACTCAGCAGCTGCCTTCTTGGCAGCCGCACTACTCATCCTGGCTTGCTCCTTGGCCCGGGCGAGCTCACCCCAAAGGGTCTCAACCGCGGCAGCACTATTTGCAGTTATGCATATCTTAGTATATAATTCTCAGCTTCGTGCGCATATTATTATACATACATATACTGACTGCCCCAAAACAAACCTTGCGCCTCGTCGAGCCGCCTGTTAATAAGCGTGATGTCGTCATCCGCCACATCAAGTTTCTGCGTCAGACCTGCAACCTCTGTAGCATGGGCAGTCTCCATGGATGTAACAGCTTGTGTTCCAATTAATTAGATTATTTCCTGGGCATATCTTTTTTGATCCTCTGATCGCCTCCCTTTGGACGCCAACCAGAGTTTCAGGGGCTACTATCTATACACAGTGCATTTTTCACATAGAGTGCAACTGAAGATATTACATTGCATACCTCGAAGCCTCTTAGCAGGCCCGTGAAGGCTTCATTCAATCCGCTTCTCGCGGATAGAATCCTCTCAACTACCGTACCCATTAAGGTATGATGTTCCTCTGAGATGGACTTGTGTTGCAACATGTCCATCAATGTATCCGGTGCCTCTGGATTCCTGGAAGCGGTTGTGGGAGTACGGGCTCCCTTCGAAGGGATATGTTTACTCAACCCTAGAGTCGTCTCCGGCTGTAAACCGGATAGTCCGGGGCCTTTATTGTTGGTCCTCGAAGGGGCCGCATGCCCCGGACCCTGGAATACCGAAGTATCACCTTCGGGTGCAGTCTTCATTGTCCCTCGCACCACTTGTTGATTGGGAGAGATCCTCCGGGACAACACCTCGAAGTCGTCCGCCCTATTGGGCGAGGAGGTCTGTGGAGGCGTCTCGTTTTCCATCATCTCTGGAAGAAGATCCCCCGAGGAGGAGGACTGCAAACATATATTTTAGATGTTACCCTTGTAACCGAAAAGGAACGAGATATGTTTAGGAAACCCTTGTTCACTTACGATTCGGCTAAGGGCTTGTCCTCATGGAGGAACTGCGGGACAACGTCGTCTTCCAAACCCGAACCACCTGACTGGGACATCTTCCCTCGCTTAGGAGCCTTTACCTCCAAATCTTCGGAGGCGGTCCTGTTCTTCCCATGGGGGGAAGGGATGTCAGCTTCTCCTTCTCTTTTGTCTTCGGAAGAGGGAGATCCAATCTCCCCGGACATAGTGTCTGGTGTACCTTTAGAATGGAGGGCACCTTTGGCCTTCTTGCTCTCCTCCTTGTCCTCCTTCGCCGGCACTTCATATGGCCCCCGAGCCAGCATCCTTGTTAACACAGGATCAGCTGAGTCTTCGGGAAGAGCTGTCGAACACCTAATTCGTTCCGCCTTCTTTATCCAGCCCTGTTCGAACATTGTTTCTCAGTATATTATTACGGGATATTTAGCTAAGCTGTGTTTGGGAGTCGAGTGCTTACCGAGGTATCCGGATGGTTGCAGTCGAGGCCGATGTCCTCGGTGGTATCCGACCACTGTTTTCGTGTCCCGAAGAATAACTTCCACATTCCTCTGTGCGTCGTGCCGAAGAAGTGCTGAAGGGTCCGTGGTCCTTCCGGATTGAACTCCCACATGCGGATGGGCCGTCGCTGGCACGGCAGGACCCGACGGACTAGCATTACCTGGATTACATTGATGAGGCTGTTGTCCTTTTCGAGGAGGCTCCGGATGCGGCTTTGTAGCGTCTGCACTTCGTCAATTGATCCCTACTCCAGCCCCTTATTTATCCATGATGCGATCCGTAATGGAGGGCCAGATCAGAACGCAGGTGTAGCTGCCCACTTGGTACCATGGGGTTCAGTGATGTAAAACCACTCCCGCCTCCATAGGTTGGAAGTTTCCGTGAAAGATCCTTTTGGCCAAAGAGTATTGGTGAGCTTGCTCACCGTAGCACCACCACACTCCGCTTGCTTTACCTCGATTACCTTCGGCTTCACATTGAAGGTCTTGAGCCATAACCCGAAGTGTGGGGGAATGCGAAAAAAGGCCTCGCACAAGACAATGAACGGCGGGATGTGAAGGAAGGAGTCTGGAGCTAGATCGTGAAAATCTAGCCCGTAGTAGAACATGAGTCCGCGAACGAAGGGATGGAGAGCGAACCCTAGCCCCCAGAGGAAGTGGGATATGAATACGACCCTCTCGTCGGATCTGGGAGTAGGAATAACCTACCCTTTAGCAGGGAGCCTGTGGAGGATTTCCGCGGTCAGGTATCTTGCCGCCCGGAGGTTCACGATATCCTCCTCTGTGACAGAGGAGGCCACCCACCGGCCTTGAGGGCTGGGTCTGGACATGACTGGGAGGCTCAGAGCAATTAAGTTGAAACCTGGGTGCTGGAACTCGAGGTTGGAAAGGTTGAGGAAGAGGTAGGCGTAGAGGAGAAAGACGGGTTTGTGCCCCTTTAGAAAGGCGATGAATATCAAACGCCTCCTCATAGGCCTTAAAGCCTGCCTATTCCCAAGGGATCATGCCAACGGAACGGTGGGTTACCCACGCCCGTATTGATGATAATCCCGCAATAAGGGGACACGATCTCTGCTTCGACAAAGTGTCCCAATAAAAACGCATCTTGAAACGTGGAGCGGGAGGCTAAAAACGGTTTGAAATAATGACCGGGCAGGGACATGATATCACGCTACAAAAGTTGTCAGCAGATTGGACTCGTGAAATATTATACTCTCTGCGGTTGTGTGTGGTACTTGTTTTGCAGAGCCGGACACGTTTTCTGTGTTTGAAGGATGCTTTGGAGTATTCGGAGAAGGAACCCGCCTTGCAATGACGAAGACAATCTGCGCGCCGGACACCTCATCATTGAAGCCTGGTTTAGGGGCTACTGAGGGAGTCCTGGATTAAGGGGTCCTCGGGCATCCGTCCTGTTGGACATGGGCCGGACTGATAGGCCGTGAAGATACAAGATAGAAGACTCTCTCCCGTGTCCGGATGGGACTCTCCTTGGCGTGGATGGCAAGCCTGGCGTTTGGATTTGAAGATTCCTTTCTCTGTAACCGACTTTGTACAACCCTAGTCCCCTCCGGTGTCTATATAAACTGGAGGGTTTAGTCCGTAGAGGCAATCACAATCATACAGGCTAGACTTCTAGGGTTTTAGCCATTAAGATCTTGTGGTAGATCAACTCTTGTAATACTCATATTCATAAAGATCAATCAAGCAAAAAGTAGGGTATTACCTCCATAGAGAGGGCCCGAACCTGGGTAAACATCGTGTCCCCTGTCTCTGTTGGGAATCGTAGCATAATTTAAAATTTTCCTACGCTCACCAAGATGCATCTATGGAGTCTACTAGCGATGAGGGGAAAGGAGTGCATCTACATACCCTTGTAGATCGCGAGCGGAAGCGTTCCAATGAACGTGGATGACGGAGTCGTACTCGCCGTGATCCAAATCACCGATGACCGAGTGCCGAACGGACGGCACCTCCGCGTTCAACACACGTACGGTGCAGCGACGTCTCCTCCTTCTTGATCCAGCAAGGGGGAAGGAGAGGTTGATGGAGATCCAACAGCACGACGGCGTGGTGGTGGATGTAGCGGGTCTCCGGCAGGGCTTCGCCGAGCTTCTGCGAGAGAGAGAGAGAGAGAGAGAGAGGTGTTGCAGGGGGAGAGGGAGGCGCCCAAGGCTGTAGGTTGCTGCCCTCCCTCCCCCCTTTATATAGGCCCCCTTGGGAGGGGGGGGGGGGCGGCCAAAACCCATCTAGGGTTGGGGGGCGGCGGCCAAGGGGTGGAAAGGGGTGCCTTGCCCCCCAAGGCAAGGGGAAAGCTCCCCCCTAGGGTTCCCAACCCTAGGCGCATGGGGGGAGGCCCAAGGGGGGCGCCCCAGCCCACTAAGGGCTGGTTCCCTTCCACTTTCAGCCCACGGGGCCCTCCGGGACAGGTGGCCCCACCCGGTGGACCCCCGGGACCCTTCCGGTGGTCCCGGTACAATACCGGTAACCCCCGAAACTTTCCCGGTGGCCGAAACTTGACTTCCTATATATAATTCTTCACCTCCGGACCATTCTGGAACCTCTCGTGACGTCCGGGATCTCATCCGGGACTCCGAACAACTTTCGGGTTTCCGCATACATATATCTCTACAACCCTAGCGTCACCGGACCTTAAGTGTGTAGACCCTACGGGTTCAGGAGACATGCAGACATGACCGAGACGCCTCTCCGGTCAATAACCAACAGCGGGATCTGGATACCCATGTTGGCTCCCACATGTTCCACGATGATCTCATCGGATGAACCACGGTGTCGAGGATTCAATCAATCCGTATGCAATTCCCTTTGCCAATCGGTATGTTACTTGCCCGAGATTCGATCGTCGATATCCCAATACCTTGTTCAATCTCGTTACCGGCAAGTCTCTTTACTCGTACCGCAATGCATGATCCCGTGACTAACGCCTTAGTCACATTGAGCTCATTATGATGATGCATTACCGAGTGGCCCAGAGATACCTCTCCATCATACGGAGTGACAAATCCCAGTCTCGATCCGTGCCAACCCAACAGACACTTTCGGAGATACCCGTAGTGCACCTTTATAGTCACCCAGTTACGTTGTGACGTTTGGCACACCCAAAGCACTCCTACGGTATCCGGGAGTTGCATGATCTCATGGTCTAAGGAAAAGATACTTGACATTGGAAAAGCTCTAGCAAACGAAACTACACGATCTTTTATGCTATGCTTAGGATTGGGTCTTGTCCATCACATCATTCTCCTAATGATGTGATCTCGTTATCAATGACATCCAATGTCCATAGTCAGGAAACCGTGACTATCTGTTGATCAACGAGCTAGTCAACTAGAGGCTTACTAGGGACACTTTGTGGTCTATGTATTCACACGTGTGTTACGATTTCCGGACAATACAATTATAGCATGAACAATAGACAATTACCATGAACAAAGAAATATAATAATAACCATTTATTATTGCCTCTAGGGCATATTTCCAACAGTCTCCCACTTGCACTAGAGTCAATAATCTAGTTACATTGTGATGAATCGAACACCCATTGCGTCCTGGTGTTGATCATGTTTTGCCCTAGGGAGAGGTTTAGTCAACGGATTTGCTACATTCAGGTCCGTGTGTACTTTACAAATATCTATGTCTCCATTTTGAACACTTTCACGAATGGAGTTGAAGCGACGCTTGATATGCCTGGTCTTCCTGTGAAACCTGGGCTCCTTCGCAAGGGCAATAGCTCCAGTGTTGTCACAGAAGAGAGTCATCGGGCCCGACGCATTGGGAATCACCCCTAGGTCGGTAATGAACTCCTTCATCCAGACTGCTTCCTGTGCTGCCTCCGAGGCTGCCATGTACTCCACTTCACATGTAGATCCCGCCACGACGCTTTGCTTGCAACTGCACCAGCTTACTGCTCCTCCATTCAAAATATACACGTATCCGGTCTGTGACTTCGAGTCATCCAGATCTGTGTCGAAGCTAGCGTTGACGTAACCCTTTACGACGAGCTCTTCGTCACCTCCATAAACAAGAAACATATCCTTAGTCCTCTTCAGGTACTTCAGGATATTCTTGACCGCTGTCCAGTGTTCCTTGCCGGGATTACTTTGGTACCTTCCTACCAAACTTACGGCAAGGTTTACATCAGGTCTGGTACACAACATGGCATACATAATAGACCCTATGGCCGAGGCATAGGGGATGACACTCATCTCTTCTATATCTTCTCCCGTGGTCGGGCATTGAGCCGTGCTCAATTGCACACCTTGCAATACAGGCAAGAACCCCTTCTTGGACTGATCCATACTGAACTTCTTCAATATCTTGTCAAGGTATGTACTCTGTGAAAGACCAATGAGGCGTCTTGATCTATCTCTATAGATCTTGATGCCTAATATATAAGCAGCTTCTCCAAGGTCCTTCATTGAAAAACACTTATTCAAATAGGCCTTTATACTTTCCAAGAATTCTATATCATTTCCCATCAATAGTATGTCATCCACATATAATATGAGAAATGCTACAGAGCTCCCACTCACTTTCTTGTAAACACAGGCTTCTCCATAAGTCTGTGGAAACCCAAACGCTTTGATCATCTCATCAAAGCGAATGTTCCAACTCCGAGATGCTTGCACCAGCCCATAGATTGAGCGCTGGAGCTTGCACACTTTGTTAGCATTCTTAGGATCGATAAAACCTTCCGGCTGCATCATATACAACTCTTCCTTAAGGAAGCCATTAAGGAATGCCGTTTTGACGTCCATCTGCCATATCTCATAATCATAGTATGCGGCAATTGCTAACATGATTCGGACGGACTTCAGCTTCGCTACGGGTGAGAAAGTCTCATCGTAGTCAACCCCTTGAACTTGTCGATAACCCTTAGCGACAAGTAGAGCTTTGTAGATGGTCACATTACCATCCGCGTCCGTCTTCTTCTTAAAGATCCATTTGTTTTCTATGGCTCGCCGCTCATCGGGCAAGTCAGTCAAAGTCCATACTTTGTTTTCATACATGGATTCTATCTCGGATTTCATGGCTTCTAGCCATTTGTCGGAATCCGGGCCCGCCATCGCTTCTTCATAGTTCGAAGGTTCACCGTTGTCTAACAACATGATTTCCAGGACAGGGTTGCCGTACCACTCTGGTGCGGAACGTGTCCTTGTGGACCTACGAAGTTCAGTAACTTGATCTGAAGCTTCATGATCATCATCATTAACTTCCTCCCCAGTCGGTGTAGGCACCACAGGAACATTTTCCCGCGCTGCGCTACTTTCCGGTTCGGAAGGGGTGACTATCACCTCATCAAGTTCCACTTTCCTCCCACTCAATTCTTTCGAGAGAAACTCCTTCTCCAGAAAGGACCCATTCTTGGCAACGAAGATCTTGCCTTCGGATCTGAGGTAGAAGGTATACCCAATAGTTTCCTTAGGGTATCCTATGAAGAAGCATTTTTTCGATTTGGGTTCGAGCTTTTCAGGTTGAAGTTTCTTGACATAAGCATCGCATCCCCAAACTTTTAGAAACGACAGCTTAGGTTTCTTCCCAAACCATAATTCATACGGTGTCGTCTCAACGGATTTCGACGGAGCCCTATTTAAAGTGAATGCGGCATTCTCTAAAGCATAACCCCAAAATGAGAGCGGTAAATCGATAAGAGACATCATAGATCGCACCATATCCAATAGAGTGCGATTACGACGTTCGGACACACCATTTCTCTGAGGTGTTCCAGGCGGCGTGAGTTGTGAAACTATTCCACATTTCCTTAAGTGTGCACCAAACTCGTGACTTCAATATTCTCCACCACGATCTGATCGTAGGAATTTTATTCTCCTGTCACGTTGATTCTCAACCTCACTCTGAAATTCTTTGAACTTTTCAAAGGTTTCAGACTTGTGTTTCATCAGGTAGACATATCCATATCTACTTAAATCATCAGTGAGAGTGAGAACATAACGATATCCTCCGCGAGCCTCAACACTCATTGGACCACACACATCGGTATGTATGATTTCCAATAAGTTGGTTGCTCGCTCCATTGTTCCGGAGAACGGAGTCTTGGTCATCTTACCCATGAGGCATGGTTCGCACGTGTCAAATGATTCGTAATCAAGAGACTCCAAAAGTCCATCTGCATGGAGCTTCTTCATGCGCTTGACACCAATGTGACCAAGGCGGCAGTGCCACAAGTATGTGGGACTATCGTTATCAACTTTACATCTTTTGGTATTCACACTATGAACATGTGTAACATCATGTTCGAGATTCATCAAAAATAAACCATTGACCAGCGGGGCATGACCATAAAATATATCTCTCAAACAAATAGAACAACCATTATTCTCGGATTTAAATGAGTAGCCATCTCGAATTAAACGAGATCCAGATACAATGTTCATGCTCAAAGCTGGCACTAAATAACAATTATTGAGGTTTAAAACTAATCCCGTGGGTAGATGCAGAGGTAGCGTGCCGACGGCGATCACATCGACCTTGGAACCGTTCCCGGCGCGCATCGTCACCTCGTCCTTTGCCAGTCTCCGTTTATTCCGTAGTTCCTGCTTTGAGTTACAAATATGAGCAACCGCACCGGTATCAAATACCCAGGAGCTACTACGAGTACTGGTAAGGTACACATCAATTACTTGTATATCACATATACCTTGGGTGTTGCCGGCCTTCTTCTTGTCCGCTAAATATTTGGGGCAGTTCCGCTTCCAGTGACCACTTCCCTTGCAATAAAAGCACTCAGTCCCGGGCTTGGGTCCATTCTTTGACTTCTTCCCAGTAACTGGTTTACCGGGCGCGGCAACTCCCTTGCCGTCCTTCTTGAAGTTCTTCTTACCCTTGCCCTTCTTGAACTTGGTGGTTTTATTCACCATCAACACTTGATGTTCTTTTCTGATCTCCCCTTCCGCTGATTTCAGCATTGAATATACCTCGGGAATGGTCTTTTCCATCCCCTACATATTGTAGTTCATCACAAAGCTCTTGTAGCTTGGTGGAAGCGACTGGAGGATTCTGTCAATGACCGCGTCATCCGGGAGATTAACTCCCAGCTGAGACAAGCGGTTGTGCAACCCAGACATTCTGAGTATGTGCTCACTGACAGAACTGTTCTCCTCCATTTTACAGCTGAAGAACTTGTCGGAGACATCATATCTCTCGACCCGGGCATGAGCTTGGAAAACTAGTTTCAGCTCCTCGAACATCTCATATGCTCCATGTTTCTCAAAACGCTTTTGGAGACCCGGTTCTAAGCTGTAAAGCATGCCGCACTGAACGAGGGAGTAATCATCAGCACGTGATTGCCAAGCGTTCATAACGTCTTGGTTCTGTGGGATTGGTGCATCACCTAGCGGTGCTTCTAAGACATAATCTTTCTTGGCTACTATGAGGATGAGCCTCGGGTTCCGGACCCAGTCTGTATAGTTGCTGCCATCATCTTTTAGCTTGGTTTTCTCTAGGAACGCGTTGAAATTGAGGACAACGTTGGCCATTTGATCTACAAGACATAGTGTAAAGATTTTAGACTAAGTTCATGATAATTGAGTTCATCTAATCAAATTATTTAATGAACTCCCACTCAGATAGACATCCCTCTAGTCATCTAAGTGAAACATGATCCGAGTTTAACTAGGACGTGTCCGATCATCACGTGAGACGGACTAGTCAAGATCGGTGAACATCTTCATGTTGATCGTATCTTCTATACGACTCGTGCTCGACCTTTAGGTCCTCCGTGTTCCGAGGCCATGTCTGTACATGCTAGGCTCGTCAAGTCAACCTAAGTGTATTGCGTGTGTTCCGAGGCCATGTCTGTACATGCTAGGCTCGTCAACACCCGTTGTATTCGAACGTTAGAATCTATCACACCCGATCATCACATGGTGCTTCGAAACGACGAACCTTCGCAACGGTGCACAGTTAGGGTGAACACTTTCTTGAAATTATTATAAGGGATCATCCTACTTGCTACCGTCGTTCTAAGCAAATAAGATGCAAAAACATGATAAACATCACATGCAATCAAATAGTGACATGATATGGCCAATATCATCATGCTCCTTTGATCTCCATCTTCGGGGCACCATGATCATATTTCTCACCGGCATGACACCATGATCTCCATCATTGTGTCTTCATGAAGTTGTCACGCCAACGATTACTTCTACTTCTATGGCTAACACGTTTAGCAACAAAGTAAAGTAATTTACATGGCGTTATTCAATGACACGCAGGTCATGTAAAATAATAAAGACAACTCCTATGGCTCCTGCCGGTTGTCATACTCATCGACATGCAAGTCGTGATTCCTATTACAAGAATATGATCAATCTCATACATCACATATATCATTCATCACATCTTCTGGCCATATCACATCACATAGCACTTGCTGCAAAAACAACTTAGACGTCCTCTAATTGTTGTTGCAAGTTTTTATGTGGTTTGTAGGTTTCTAGCAAGAACATTTCTTACCTACATATGACCACAACGTGATTTTCCAATGTCTATTTACCCTTCATAAGGACCCTTTTCATCGAATCCGTTCCGACTAAAGTAGGAGAGACAGACACCCGCTAGCCACCTTATGCAACTTGTGCATGCCAGTCGGTGGAACCTGTCTCACGTAAGTGTACGTGTAAGGTCGGTCCGGGCCGCTTCATCCTACAATGCCACCGAAACAAGAAAAGACTAGTAGCGGCAAGAAGAACTGGCAAACTCAACGCCCACAACTACTTTGTGTTCTACTCGTGCATAGTAACTACGCATAGACCTGGCTCATGATGCCACTGTTGGGAATCGTAGCATAATTTAAAATTTTCCTACGCTCACCAAGATGCATCTATGGAGTCTACTAGCGACGAGGGGAAAGGAGTGCATCTACATACCCTTGTAGATCGCGAGCGGAAGCGTTCCAATGAACGTGGATGACGGAGTCGTACTCGCCGTGATCCAAATCACCGATGACCGAGTGCCGAACGGACGGCACCTCCGCGTTCAACACACGTACGGTGCAGCGACGTCTCCTCCTTCTTGATCCAGCAAGGGGGAAGGAGAGGTTGATGGAGATCCAAAAGCACGACGGCGTGGTGGTGGATGTAGCGGGTCTCCGCCAGGGCTTCGCCGAGCTTCTGCGAGAGAGAGAGAGGTGTTGCAGGGGGAGAGGGAGGCGCCCAAGGCTGTAGGTTGCTGCCCTCCCTCCCCCCTTTATATAGGCCCCCTTGGGAGGGGGGGGGGCGGCCAAAACCCATCTAGGGTTGGGGGGCGGCAGCCAAGGGGTGGAAAGGGGTGCCTTGCCCCCCAAGGCAAGGGGAAAGCTCCCCCCTAGGGTTCCCAACCCTAGGCGCATGGGGGGAGGCCCAAGGGGGGCGCCCCAGCCCACTAAGGGCTGGTTCCCTTCCACTTTCAGCCCACGGGGCCCTCTGGGACAGGTGGCCCCATCCGGTGGACCCCCGGGACCCTTCCGGTGGTCCCGGTACAATACCGGTAACCCCCGAAACTTTCCCGGTGCCGAAACTTGACTTCCTATATATAATTCTTCACCTCCGGACCATTCCGGAACCTCTCGTGACGTCCGGGATCTCATCCGGGACTCCTAACAACTTTCGGGTTTCCGCATACATATATCTCTACAACCCTAGCGTCACCGGACCTTAAGTGTGTAGACCCTACGGGTTCGGGAGACATGCAGACATGACCGAGACGCCTCTCCGGTCAATAACCAACAGCGGGATCTGGATACCCATGTTGGCTCCCACATGTTCCACGATGATCTCATCGGATGAACCACGGTGTCGAGGATTCAATCAATCCGTATGCAATTCCCTTTGTCAATCGGTATGTTACTTGCCCGAGATTCGATCGTCGGTATCCCAATACCTTGTTCAATCTCGTTACCGGCAAGTCTCTTTACTCGTACCGCAATGCATGATCCCGTGACTAACGCCTTAGTCACATTGAGCTCATTATGATGATGCATTACCGAGTGGGCCCAGAGATACCTCTCCGTCACACGGAGTGACAAATCCCAGTCTCGATCCGTGCCAACCCAACAGACACTTTCGAAGATACCCGTAGTGCACCTTTATAGTCACCCAGTTACGTTGTGACGTTTGGCACACCCAAAGCACTCCTACGGTATCCGGGAGTTGCACAATCTCATGGTCTAAGGAAAAGATACTTGACATTGGAAAAGCTCTAGCAAACGAAACTACACGATCTTTTATGCTATGCTTAGGATTGGGTCTTGTCCATCACATCATTCTCCTAATGATGTGATCTCGTTATCAATGACATCCAATGTCCATAGTCAGGAAACCGTGACTATCTGTTGATCAACGAGCTAGTCAACTAGAGGCTTACTAGGGACACTTTGTGGTCTATGTATTCACACATGTATTACGATTTTCGGACAATACAATTATAGCATGAAAAATAGACAATTACCATGAACAAAGAAATATAATAATAACCATTTATTATTGCCTCTAGGGCATATTTCCAACAGTCTCCTGTTACCATCGACCTTAGACGCACAGTCCGGGCCCCCTACCCGAGATCCGCCAGTTTTGACACCGACACCTGCAGAGATAGAAGAAATAGATGTTACTATTAAGCTTGCTAATAGAGACACCATATCACCATTTGGGATTGTTAGAGATGTTGAAGTCTTGTGTGGGAAAGTAAAATACCCTACTGATTTCCTTGTTCTTGGTTACCCACAAGATGACTTCTGTCCCATTATTTTGGTAGACCTTTCTTGAACACAGTTAATGCTAAGATAGATTGTAAGAAACAAACTGTCGGTGTTAGTTTTGGTGATGAGTCTCATGAGTTTAATTTTTCCAAGTTTAGTAGAAATCATCATGAAAAAGAATTGCCTAGTAAGGATGAATTAATTAGTCTTGCTTCTACTGCCGTGCCTCCTACCGATCCTTTAGAACAATATTTTCTATACCATGAAAATGATTTTCACATGCATGAAATAAATGGAATAGATAATATTTTCTTTGAACAACGCTCTCTGCATAAACACAATTTTCCTATTGAAACTCTAGCAGGTCCTCCTCCACCTGAAGGTGATCCTGTCTTTGAATTAAAACAATTACCAAACACTTTGAAATATGCTTATCTTGATGAAAAGAAGATATATCCTGTTATTATTAGTGCTAACCTTTCAGAACATGAAGAAGAAAGATTATTGAAAGTTCTAAGGAAGCACCGAGCTGCTATTGGATATACTCTTGATGATTTAATGGTCATTAGTCCCACTCTATGTCAGCATAAAATTAATATGGAACCTGATGCTAAACCCGTTGTTGATCACCAACGTCGGTTAAATCCGAAGATGAAAGAAGTGGTAAGAACGGAAATATTAAAACTTCTGTTAGCAGGTATAATCTATCCTATAGCTGATAGTAGATGGGTAAGTCATGTTCATTGTGTTCCTAAGAAAGGAGGTATTACTGTTGTTCCTAATGATTAGAATGAGCTTATTCCACAGAGAATTGTTACAGGCTATAGAATGGTAATTGATTTTATAAAATTAAACAAAGCAACTAGAAAAGGTCATTATCCTTTGCCTTTTATTGATCAAATGCTTGAAAGATTATCTAAGCACACACACTTTTGCTTCCTTGATGGATATTCTGGCTTTTCACAAATACCTGTTTCTCAACCTGATCAAGAGAAGACCACTTTCACTTGTCCCTTTGGAACTTATGCTTATAGACGTATGCCTTTTGGTTTATGCAATGCACCTGCTACCTTTCAAAGATGTATGACTGCTATATTCTCTAACTTTTGTGAAAAGATTGTTGAGGTTTTCATGGACGACTTCTCTGTTTATGGGAAGTCTTTTGATGATTGTTTTAGAAATCTTGATCGAGTTTTGCAGAGATGCGAGCAAACAAATCTTGTCTTGAATTGGGAGAAGTGCCACTTTATGGTTAATGAAGGTATTGTTTTGGGCCATAACTGAAGGAGGTATTGAAGTGGACAAAGCTAAGGTTGATGCAATTGAGAAAAGGCCATGTCCTAAAGATATAAAAGGTATTCGTAGTTTCCTAGGTAATGTTGGTTTCTATAGGAGATTTATCAAAGACTTCTCTAATATTTTCAGGCCTCTCACTAGTCTCTTGCGAAAGGATATTCCCTTTGTTTTTGATGATGATTGTTTAGAAGCCTTTGAAACACTCAAGAAAGCCTTAATTTCAACACCTGTTGTTCAACCGCCTGATTGGAACTTGCCTTTTGAAATTATGTGTGATGCTAGTGACTATGTTGTTGGTGCTATTCTAGGACAAAGAGTTGATAAGAAACTGAATGTTATTCATTATGCTAGTAAAACTCTAGACAGTGCTCAAAGAAATTATGCTACTACTGAAAAAGAATTCTTAGCAGCGGTGTTTGTTTTTGATAAATTTAGACCTTATATTGTTGATTCCAAAGTAACTGTTCACACAGACCATGCTGCTATTAAATATCTTATGGAAAAGAAAGATGCTAAACCTAGACTTATTCGTTGGGTTCTCTTGTTACAAGAATTTGATTTACATATCATTGATAGGAAAGGAGTTGAGAACCCAGTAGCTGATAATTTGTCTAGGCTTGAAAATGTGCTTGATGACCCACTACCTATTGACGATAATTTCCTGATGAGCAGTTAGCTACAATAAATGTTTCTCATAGTACTCCTTGGTATGCTGATTATGCTAATTACATTGTTGCTAAATATTTACCACCTAGCTTTACATACCAACAAAAGAAAAATTATTCTATGATTTAAGACATTACTTTTGGGATGACCCACATCTCTATAACGGAGTAGATGGTATTATTAGACGTTGTGTACCTGAGCATGAACATGGACAAATCCTATGGAAATTTCACTCCGAAGCTTATGGAGGGCATCATGCTAGAGATAGAACTGCTCACAAGGTATTGTCGTCTGGATTTTATTGGCCTACTCTCTTCAAGGATGCCCGTAAGTTCGTCTTATCTTGTGATGAATGTCAAAGAATAGGTAATATCAGTAAGCGTCAAGAAATGCCTATGAATTACTCACTTGTTGTTGAACCATTTGATGTTTGGGGATTTGATTACATGGGGCCTTTTCCTTCCTCTAATGGGTATACACATATTTTGGTTGCTGTTGATTATGTTACTAAATGGGTAGAAGCTATTCCAACCAAGAGTGCTGATCACAACACCTCTATTAAAATGCTTAAGGAAGTTATTTTCCCAAGGTTTGGAGTCCCTAGATATTTAATGACTGATGGTGGTTCACACTTTATTCATGGTGCTTTCCGTAAAATGCTTGCCAAGTATGATGTTAACCATAGAATTGTATCACCCTAGCATCCTCAGTCTAGTGGTCAAGTTGAACTTAGCAATAGAGAAAGAAAATTAATTTTGCAAAAGACTATGAATAGGTCTAGGAAGAATTGGTCTAAGAAATTAGATGATGCACTTTGGGCTTATAGAACAGCATATAAAAATCCTATGGGTATGTGTCCTTATAAAATGGTTTATGGAAAAGCTTGTCATTTGCCTCTTGAATTAGAACATAAAGCATTTTGGGCAATCAAAGAACTCAATTATGATTTCAAACTTGCCGGTGAAAAGAGGTTATTTCATATTAGCTCTTTATATGAATGGAGAACCCAAGCTTATGAAAATGCAAAATTATTCAAAGAAAAAGTTAAAAGATGGCATGACAAAAGAATTCAAAAGGATTAGTTTAAAGTCGGAGAATATGTTCTTTTGTACAACTCTCGTTTCAGATTCTTTGCAGGAAAACTCCTCTCAAAATGGGAAGGCCCATATATCATTGAGGAGGTTTACCGGTCTGGAGCCATCAAAATAAATAATCCCGAAGGTACTAACCCAAAGGTTGTCAATGGGCAACAAATAAAACATTATATCTCAGGTACGCCCATTAATGTTGAAAGTAATATTATCCAAACTTTGACAGCGGAAGAACACATAAAAGAGTCCTTCTGGAACACTCTAGAATCGTGAAAATAAGGAGGTACGTGATACAATAAGTAAACTGACTCCGAAAAATCCGCAAAAATATTTTGTATCACTTTTGGAATATTTAAGAATTTTGGAAATAAAAAAACTTCCAGGAAGCGTCCCCTGGTGGGCACAAGACCCCAGGGCGCGCCAAGCTTGCCTGGTGCACCCAGGTGGGTTGTGCCCACCTGGGACACCTTCCGTACTCCGTAAGCTTGTCCTCCAAGATACAAAAATCTATATATACTTCCCGAACCTGTTAATCACCGTATCGTGGAGAAATCCTTTATTCTCTTTTCTTGCTGATTTCTGATAGATTCAACTAGACCAACGTCATGTCTTGCTCACCCTTCAACAATGGAGAAGGAGACATAGGGTTGGTTCAGGAAGATCTAAGGAGGGATGAAGCTGAAGAAGTTGCTATGGAGGAAGAAAAGGGAAACCCATTTGGGGTTCACTCTCCGGCCTCCGAGAGGGGCACATTAGCTGGCATCTCCACTCACCCTAATCCTCATCAAGTCATGGGACCATCGAACAATCAAGCGAGCCTGGAAGTGCAAGAAGAGCTCCCACCAAGGAGGCCCTTACATAGGTTACATCGTAACAATTTTCGTAATTTGATTCACAATTATGGGTTCGAGAACACTCCTCGTAGGCACATACCGTTCGACTGGGACATATCTCGGCCAAGAGAAAACAATGCAGGAACTGAACCATGGGGCCCTGAGAATAAACACATAATGGCTGAGGTGAAGAAAAACAGTGAATTAATTCACCAAGCCCTTCGGGAGATTCAAGGTTTGAAGGATTTACTCATGGTTATATTGGAGAATACTACTTCATCACCACCGCCATCTTCGTCACCACCGAAAGAAAATTGAGTATCGGGTATGGGCACTTCCCTTAGCTTCCGCCAAGCTTGGGGGAGGTGCCCCGCTATCGTATCATCCCACTATATTTTTACTTTTACTTATTTTAGTTCGATCTTTTTGCTTTAGATGAAATAAAGTTTAGCTCGATCCTTTCTTCTTTGAGAGCTTGCTTAGTGATATATCCTTGTAATCGTGTGCAAGTTATATAATAAAGTTAGTTTCAGTTTTGCTTTCTTTACTTTCATATTGCAAATAAAAGAAAAGAAATAAGAAAGAAAAAAAGAGAAAATAAATAAATCGATAAGATCATATACTAATCCTATGGTAGGTGATGACACCACATAAGGAAAAGTATAAGTAGAAAATTTTATTAGAGATTGACAAACATAGCACTAGTCAATGATGCAACTCATGGAAGAATTAATAAGGGAAGAGAAGGTTCACATATAAATATACTATCCTAGAAATCTTTTGTGATTGTGAGCCCTCATCAAAATATTATATGCCAAAATTAATGACCTTGGACAAGGAAGACAACTTAATGGTTTATGTATGTTTATATTCACATAGAAGTCATATTGTCATAGATCCTTTAACATGTGATGCTTGCCCCCTATCTTTGCTAGCCCAAATTCCGCACTAAGTAGAGATACTACTTGTGCATCCAAAAATCCTTAAACCCAAATCTTATTTTCAAGTGTCCACCATACCTACCTAGGGATTGAGCAAGATCCCCCAAGTAAGTTGTCATCGGTGCAAAAAGGCAATAAAAATTGCTTCTAAATGTGTGAGATCATTTAGTCTAAGAGAAAATTGAGCGTTGTACGAACTTGGATGGCAAAGAATAAAAGCGACAGACTGCATAATAAAGGTTGTCATCTTAAGGGGAAATACAACGTCACGTTCTTTTTCACTAAGGGATTTAGCAAACAAACAAATAAGTGCATGGCAACCTCTGCTTCCCTCTGCGAAGGGCCTATCTTTTACTTTTATGTATTTACTTTTATGCAAAGAGTCAAAGTTTCCTTCTACTCCTTCTTGTTTTTCTCCTTTGGCAAGCATCATGTGGTGAGGAAAGATCTAGGCACATATGTCCAGTTGAATATAGATAGCATGAGTTATTATTGTTGACATCACCCTTGAGGTGAGTACGTTGGGAGGGGAAACTATAAGCCCCTATCTTTCTATGTGTCCGTTGAAACGTTTTGCTCTTGGCACTAAAAAAAATACACTTCCGTGATGATACGTGTTTGTCACAGTAGGTCACGTTTTCTGTCATGCATGTACATCCATGACGATTTTATGATAGAATCAAGATAGTCATACATGTGCTATCGTTGAAGTGTTCCATAACATTACCAAAATTATCATCACGGAAGTGTCCACTTCCATGACGATAAATCGCGCGTCACAGAAGTGCTTTCATCAAGGGTGACCCACACGTGGCATCCACCATAATGGGTCGCCGTTAAGCTATCAGGTCCGGTTTTGGATCCGATAACCCGTTAACAGCCCGGACCAATGGGAAATTTCCACGCGTAAAATTTTGATTGGCCAGAGGAAACACGTGTCAGCTCATGAGTGGGTCAGGTAGGCGCCTATGATATGTCGACACGTGCAATGGACCACCACTGGCCCATTTATCTTACAAAGGCCGGCCCGTTCGACTTGGTCAAAAGTTAGCGGGCTGGCCCATTTAAAGCCTGTTAACAGTCTCTTCGCAAATAGCCCATTTTACGGCCCGGTAACTCACGACCCGTTAGGGCCTACCCGAAATCGGCCCTGTCATGTGGGCCATCGAATATAACACCAGCCCATTTCACTTCTGGCCCAAGTATGTCCCACGACGTCTTTCGGGCCATATGAGGCCTTTGTATCTTTAGGCCCTTTAGAGGCCCACGGTGACTCTAGCCCATAATGAACCCGTTAACGGCCCATGATTCACATGGGCCATTTCCTGCCCGTGTTAGCTTTCGGCCTACTGACGACCCATACGTTCTTGGGCTCCTTTTCGGCCCTTGATTACTCTGGCCCATTACTGGCCTGTTCCCCTAATGGACCAAATTCAGCTTGTGGCAAGAGTTGGCCCGTTTCTGGCCTGTTAACCCGTTGCGCCATTTCCAGACCGTCCTATATTCTGGCCCACTAACGACCCGTTATGCCTGTGACAGAATTAAGCCTTTGCTGTCCTCTGGCCTATTAACGACCTATTACCGTGCTGGGCCGATTCCAATTACGCCTGTTTACGGCCCATGTAGACCCATTTATCCGATGGCCCGAGACCCACCAATTCTAAGGCCATGTTGGAGGCCCATTTATCAACGGCCCGTAGGAGGCCCATGGATCCTACGGCCCGTAGCAGGGTCAAGGTTACCACGGTCCGTATATGGCCCATGGTTGTTGCGACCACTAGCTAACCAGGGAAAAAGAAGGCTAGGAAATAAATAAGCCCGAAACTAACGCTAGGCTATTAAGGCGATTGCATAGATTACATCCACTGGGCATTAAAGATCGCCACCAGTACAAATATAGGGAACACCCTACACTATACAAAAATGGCTTGCTGTTTTTTCTTCAGCCGGTGGCTGCATGTTAAGAACAAATTTTGTATCGCAACAAAACAAATTACAACTATAAAACAAGAGGAAGGTTGGCATAAAAGTTAACAGTCTGGTAGATAAATGCACCACCAGAAGTTCAGAAGCTCAGTTCATTTGACCTGATTGTTACGTTTTCATGTTGTATTGTCCGATGGAGCACCATAACCTTCGCTTTCATTTCTCCTAGGCTCTTGAACAACATACAAAATGTCTGATAGTCTGGTTTCAAAACCATGCATATCTTGACGACATCGAACAATGTCTGTCCTTATTTCACAAAGGGTCTCTGTTAGGGAATGGACTTGTGTCTGGAGCACAGTTATAACATTGTTTTGAGCTTGCGTATCTTGATCATGAGGCAGTTTCGACGAGATTGCCTTAACAACCAACCTTGTATTACGCAGGAACATGCTTTTGGCACTGTTAGTGGACAAGTACTAACCCACTGCAGCAAGAGCTGACATTGCGGTTATAGTTGCCTCGCCACCTTCAGAAGGTGGCGGTTCCACCATTTTTTCCATAGCTTGCTGAAAAGTTGAGTTTTTACATTAGTAGTACCAGAACTGAAGATATTAAGGAGGCAGCAAAACCAAACAAAATAGCTTTGGTCTATATACAGAACTTATTCTGGTGAACCCATGTAAAATATTAGTTGTATTTTACTGCAAAGTACATAATAAAACCAGGTTCCAAACATATGACCATGTACCATGACTAATGAATTGTCTATTTCTTCACATTGTATTGACAGCTAAGTATAAAGAGACAAAGTTTATAATACGGTAAGCATAGTATGACATCATTCATATCACAAAACAACTGAGAACAGACAAACAGGCAATTGTAACATTGTGTGGGGAAGTCCAGCACGGAACTAGATTACAGGTCAAGATCAAAGGAACATCAATCCTCTCTTTTAAACCTTGTAAGGTGCAATGATACGCTAATACAATTGTGTATAAAATTGAAAAGAGTAATAGACATTGGCTGCAAACCATGCAGTTCAAGGCACGAGTCAGAGTACGTATTAGTTAAAAGGCATGAGGATTAAGGACTTACAACAGCGGCTTTGACTGGTGTAGTCATGCCCTTTGTCTTGCTGGTGTGACAGTCCTTGAAGATTTCCACAACATTTGGTTCATGTACTTTTTGGTCCTTGCGGGCTTTCCTCTGCATTTGGAACAAGTCAATATAGATCTGATAATATGGTACAACGAAAAGAGTGAAACACGAGCTAATTACAAAAGCCTCGCAGTATGCAATATAGCTACGAGATCCTGTCGTTTGTTGGAATTTCACTTTCGTATGGTTGGCCTTGTTCTTTGAACCGTTCACCTACAAGAAGATAGATTTGTGTGGCACATGCGTAAATAGGACTTCAACATGTGATCTAATCACATATATATAATGTACCAGATACTTCGGATCGGACCAGTGTTTAACGAGGCCTCTCCAGTCTTCATCCGATATATTTTCCACTGGAGATGTTTGGGCACGTTCACTGTTAGCCTTGCCTTCAAAGTGAGTTTTCCTCAAGTTATACCGATACTGTCGTAGAGCAGACTTGAAAACATGGGTGCAAGCTTGTCTGGTTGCATCATCTTGGCTATCCAACTTGAACCTCATCTATTGAAAATTATGGGAGTCTCATTATCAGCAACCTAGAAAGTATGGGACAGAGCAAGACGACATTACTAGTTTCCATACATAACCATACTTACAGACAAATGTTCGAGGAAGGTGTCATTTCTATACTAAATCCATGTTGGGAGGATGCGTACATGACACCTAACGGCAACCGCTGCCTCTGATACTAACTTGGCGGACTGTGTAGCATCACGTGGCCTTTTTAAACCTGCCTCAAAACGGATCTTCATTCTTCCTCCTCTAGATTTAGTTAACCTATCAAGCATTATCCCTGATGTTTTTTTCCTCTTGCGCCTAGGTGCTAGTCCAACAACGAATATAGGAAGTGTTAGTGTATATCAAACTATGAGACTACATGTAAAGAAGCATGCAACTGTAACTTGACTCCAACAACTACCTTCTTGCTGTTGAAGCTCACAAAGTTCATCTGATCTTGCCAACTCATCTTGTGTGAAGAGTGATTCAGAAGTAGTGTCAGGTGGCAAGGGAGCTTGTGAACGTGCTGCTAGCTGAGTTGACCAATGAGTAAATCATGCAACTGGTGGTACTATCGAAGGTGTTGCCACAACTAGGGATGTCTCTGCTTGTTTGGTGGCAGCTATTTGTTTCTGTTTGGTTTGTTCTGCAGCTCGTGTAATACGGGATACCTTGTTTGTACAATTTTCCGCTGGACTTTGACCTTCTATTGCACCATCAGTACCAGCAGAATCTGGAGGATTCTTCTGCTTCCCTTTCCCTGTCATTCTATGTTGCTTCCTCTTTCTCTGTGCCATGTTAAGTCAAGCCGACAAGAAAAACGAATAACAATTTAGTTCTTCAGAACAAATTGACGCGTGATACAGACGAACTGAACCTTGATGTTAGACAACCACATGATAGGAGGATGTAATATGTACGAAAAACAGGAGGGCATGAGATAACCAGAACTATGATGTGTAAACTAAGCAGAAGACATTTCACTAAATTAGAAGCAATGCAATGGAAGGTAGACACCATATGAAAGATGCTACAAATATCGCTCTGCCAAGTTAGCAGTGTCTCATCATAAATGGTGTTTAAACAAATGTGATGCAGTACAAGAAATAAATCATATGCAAGATGCAAACAACATCACACTACCAAGTTCAAGGTCTCTCGTCATTAGTGCCATTGCATATTCACAACATTGCATATTCACAGCTTATGATGTGTAAACTAAGGAGAAGGCATTTCAACAAATTAGAAGCAATGAAAGCTAGACACCATATAAAAGATGCAACGAATATCACTCTACCAAGTTAAAACTGTATCGTCATAAGTGCCATTTCAACAAATTAGAGGTAGTCAAGCTGGAATAGAATGCGAGATGTAACCTATATCACACTCCCAAGTCAAACGTGTCTTATGATAAGTGATTGTTGCAGGTTACACAATAGTAGTACTTTGATGTAATAACATGGTGTGATAGACAGATAATGTATGTTCTAGAAACAGGAACACGTATCTTATTCACAAGTATAATGTGTAAAGTAAGCAGATGGAATTCAACAAAATTAGAACCAATACAAGCTAGACATCATACATAACATGCAACCACATATAACAGTGCCAAGTTAGAGGGAGCACTTGTGATGGTGCACTAGGGGAGACGTGCTTATCAACAACACAGCTACGTTGAGTGTCTATGCATGTGTTGTCTTGGAAATCATCTTGGGGGGATGGAGGAGTAGAATCTGTAGAGGCCCTCAGTTTGGAAGGAGCACCTTTATCCGCTGCCTTGCTAACTTCCTTCTGCTTTATTGATTTTGAATTGTCAAGTACAACCAACAAGAAAAAGCAATAAAATTCACTCTTCAGAACTCATTCGTGCATGATACTGACAATCACTACTTTGATGTAAGGCAAACACATGATACCAGGATGGAATAATACGAAAAATAGGACGGCATGGCATATTCACAATTGTTTGTGTAAACTAAGCAGAAACCATTTCAACAAATAAGAAGCAATGCAAGCTAGACACCACATGAAAGATGCAACCAATATGACTCTGCCAAGTTAAAAGCGTCCAATCATAAATGGCATTTCAACAAATTAGAAGCAGCGCATGCTATAAATCATATGAAAGATGCAACTAATATCACACTGCATATACTAAAGGTGTCTCGTCATATTGATTGTTGCGGGATACAAAAAACAATAGTTTTATGTAAGGACATGCTTGATAGACAGATGTACTATGTACTTAAAACAGGAAGGAATGTCACATTAACAGGTATAATGTATAAACTAAGCAGAATAGCACATGCAATTTAACCAGATTGGAAGAATTACAATCTAGACACCATATGCAACATGCAACCACATATCACGCTGCCAAGTTAGAGCAAGCACCTGTGATGCTGGTGTAGGGGAAATGCGGTAATCAACTATAGAGCTACGTTCACTATCTTCATCTAGCCTTGCTGTTTCTTGAGATTCATGTGGGGAGGCTGACGCTGCATTGTTTAAATGAGGATCTTTTCTCACAGTAGTCCACTGGCCTAACTGCCTCATCATAAGTGATTGATGAGGGATACACAAGAACATTAGTTTGATGTAAGAACATGGTTAATAGACAGATGTACTAGTATGTACCAAAAATAGGAAGATATGTCATATTCAAAGGTATAGTGTGTAAGCTAAGCAGATGCAATTTAACCAAATTGGAAGCAATACAAGCTAGACATCCGGCTGGAGTGGTGAGCATGATCATCTAGGACCTAAGAGCCTGGTGGGAGGCGGGCTGCTTCGCCACCATCGTGGCTTTTTAGTTGGCTTCCAGGTGATGCCTGTCTGTGATGGGCTTGTCACTGGCTCGGCCAGTGCCCTAACTAGCTATTTGTCTTTTGGTGCTCCCGGGATGGTGGTTCAGGTAAAAATATATCTTTCCTTATCTTGATAAAGACCGACTTCGGCCTTTCGAATACAAGTTAGACACCATATGCAACATGCAACCATATATGACACCGTGAAGTTAAAGCAAGCACCTGGGATGGTGGTTCACGGCGAGCGAGATCATCAACTCCAGAGCTACGTTTACCGTCTCCATCTGTTAAACATCCAACCTTTAAAACGAAAACACGTGTCTTGCCTGCCCGCGAAGCAAGCAGGAGCGACTTCTCTCTTTTCTTTTATACTTCTGTGTAGGCAGCAGAGTCTGAAATACCCTTGCATAAAAACACAATAGTGAGAGTATGGGTGAAGTGTGTGCAGAACTAGTGCACTATAAAAGTAGCAGATAGCAGGTGGTTGAAAGATAAATGACACGAGACATATGATAGCTCTACAACATTGCATGGCAAACAAAATTAGATTCTACTCCGTATGATTTTGTAATATATGAGCACAAGAAATGCAGGTACTCCTCCAGCACACCACCACATGTGGTCCTATCAAGATAACAGTCGACTGAAAATAAATAGGCCAGTCGATTTTGTTATGAACCGTCTGATCAATAAGGAACGGGCAGATGGCCTTCGTCTACCTCCCACCAGTCACTGTTGACAATATTTCTCAAACCGCCAGCGACCACCGGCCCAGACCCTGCCTCCGCCGCCCTGCCCTCCCCTCGACCTCACACCACCGCCGTGCTTGCAGCGCCCCCAGGCCATCCCTTTAATCCCGGCCGACCTCCAGATCGGCACCAGCAGCTCTAGGCCCCACTCGCCCCTAAGATAAACACTGAGGCGCTGCTTCCCCGGTGTAATAGGAGGACTAGCGCATGTTACGCCGGGGAATGCTTCCGTTAATTGGGAATCAACTGAGCAGGAATTGAAATCCAGGGGGCGGCGGACTAGCTAAGGTGAACTAGTATATGAGGAGAAACCTTGTGCATCACGAGTTACGAGGAACATCTAGTATCAAGAAGAAGCGGTCAACTAGTGTCTTATGTGGGATGAATACCATGCAAGCAGACACGTAAGATTTGCACGAATAAGGGAAGAGGAGTACCATTTCCGGTTGCCAGTGTGGTCTCCTCCATATGTCGCGGCGATCTTGTTCTTTTTGCCGGGGGAATCGATGTTTTGGAGGAGGGTGCAGCCTTGGACGAACCCATGGCCAAATTTTTGACTGTGTTGCCGTGGCCGTATGTCGACTGAGGGGAAGCAGATCTGAGGCGGCGAAGGACGGCGTAGCAGGAACAGCTCCGGTGCGGTGGACGGTGGCGAAGTTGGAGCGGCAGCGGTGAGGCGCAGGACGACGTGGTTGAACTGGCTCGGGTACAGACGGCTCGGCCTCGGCTTCAACTACTAGCCGTGGAGCGCATTACGGTTGAGGTTGCGGTGGATGACGTCGGGTATCGGCTCCGGTGTGTGATACGTGTCCAACGTATCTATAATTTTTGATTGTTCCATGCTATTATATTATCTGTTTTGGATGTTTAATGGGATTTATTAAGCACTTTTGTATTATTTTTGGGACTAACGTATTAACCGGAAGCCCAGTGCAAATTGCCGTTTTTTTGCCTATTTCAGTGTTTCGCAGAAAAAGAATATCAAACGGAATCCAAACGGAATGAAACCTTCGCGAGGATCGTTTTTGGAACAAACGCAATCCAGGAGACTTGGAGTGGACGTCAAGGAAGCAACGAGGTGGCCAAGAGGCAGGGAGGCGCGCCCAGGGGGGTAGGTGCGCCCCCACCCTCGTGGGCCCCTCGTAGCTCCACCGACCTACTTCTTTCACCTATATATACTCATATACCCCGAAAACATCCAGGAGCACCACAAAACCGTATTTCCACCGCCGCAACCTTCTGTACTCGTGAGATCCCATCTTGGGGCCTTTTTCGGCGCTTTGCCGGAGGGGAAATCGATCACGGAGGGCTTCTACATCAACACCATAGCCTCTCCGATGATGTGTGAGTAGTTTACCATAGACCTTCGGGTCCATAGTTATTAGCTAGATGGCTTCCTCTCTCTCTTTGGATCACAATACAAAGTTCTCCTCGATTCTCTTGGAGATCTATTCGATGTACTACTTTTTGCGGTGTGTTTGTCGAGATCCGATGAATTGTGGGTTTATGATCAAGATTATCTATGAACAATATTTGATTCTTCTCTGAATTCTTATATGCATGATTTGATATCTTTGCAAGTCTCTTCTAATTATCAGTTTGGTTTAGCCTACTAGATTGATCTTTCTTGCAATAGGAGAAGTGCTTAGCTTTGGGTTCAATCTTGCGGTGTCCTTTCCCAGTGACAGCAGGGGCAGCAAGGCATGTATTGTTTTGTTGCCATCGAGGATAAAAAGATGGGGTTTATATCATATTGCTTGAGTTTATCCCTCTACATCATGTCATCTTGCTTAATGTGTTACTCTGTTCTTATGAACTTAATACTCTAGATGCATGCTGGATAGCGGTCGATGTGTGGAGTAATAGTAGTAGATGCAGAATCGTTTCGGTCTACTTGTCATGGACGTGATGCCTATATACACGATCATGCCTAGATATTCTCATAACTATGCGCTTTTCTATCAATTGCTCGAGAGTAATTTGTTCACTCCCCGTAGAATTTTCTATCTTGAGAGAAGCCACTAGTGAAACCTATGGCCCCCGGGTCTATTTTCCATCATATTAATCTCCCGTCAACTAGCTATTTCTGTCGCCGTTTATTTTGCAATATTTACTTTCCAATCTATACCATAAAAATACCAAAAATATTTATCTTATTATCTCTACCAGATCTCACTTTTGCAAGTGGCCGTGAAGGGATCGACAACCCCTTTATCGCGTTGGTTGCAAGGTTCTTATTTGTTTGTGCAGGTACAAGGGATTTGGGTGTAGTCTCCTACTGGATTGATACCTTGGTTCTCAAAAATGGAGGGAAATCTTACACTACTTTGCTGCATCACCCTTTCCTCTTCAAGGGAAAACCAACGCATGCTCAAGAGGTAGCAGCGTGATGGAGGAGGGCGGCGGTTGATGGGTGGGATGGGGTGGCGGACGGCGGACGCTGGGGTTTCGCGGCTGGTGGAGAGGTAGTTTTGGCGCCCACGGAGTACGAATAGGGAATCGAATGGGGGGCGGGGGGAGCTAAGGGAGAACCATGTTTCGGCCTGGGAAGCGCTTGTTTTTGGCTTTATTTGAACAGATGGGACGCGCTTGTTTGAAATTTGGGGAAAGTGCGAACTTTGCCCCCTCTTACATTTTGGACCTACTACGGGTCGGGGGTAGGATGGTAATCCCAGGTGTCCCAAATAGTGGGCGGGAGCGATTTCGGCCGCGCGCATGTGTGCTTAGGCGGCCATTGTGTATGAATGTTTTTCGGAGGCAGTTGTGTGGCGTCTAGATGAAGCTACAAACCTACCCCGGTTTAGACCTTTGGACGTCGGGCCGGTAGGTTTCACGGGTCGGAGTTAGAAAAGTAATTTCCTTCTACTACCAAACATTTGTTTCACGCGGTTTCGGGCGAGTAGGGCTCTTTTGGCGATTCGTTAGAAATTTTGAAACAGAAGAATTGTCGTTTAGAGTACTCTTGAACTTTGAGGATTGACCTAAATAGAAAATTTTAAATTTGACCTTGTATGTTTGAAAACCTCATTAAATTATCCGCTTCTTTTTGAAATTTTGACACTTGAAAATCCTATAACTACGATTATTTTGGAATGGAGGAGCTAAATTTGAATCTATTTTGTACACAACTATATATGCTATTATGTACAAAATCAAAGCAAAGATTGGTGCCCCCATAATTTAGGTATGATTTACAAATGCCATGATATCGAATTCAAATAATTGAATACACTTCATGTTGAATTTGATTTTTTTGAACCACCTTAAGTTGAATTCAAATGGATGCTAGTTCATAGCTAGCTATTTATAATGTTCATTGTGTAACTTTCGTATGTATAATGTGCTTTACACACACAACATGAAGTATACTCACGTTTATATTCGATTGCTGAAGTGATGCATTGTCTGGAGTTCAAAGTACTAACTATGTGGATCAATTATGTCGAATAATAACATAGACATGCTCAAATTCGATAGAATCTAGATGTGTGATGGATCAATGACCGTTCCTTACGCGAATTGCAAATATCATGATCCCATCCTAATATTTGGATACAATTACATCTCCATCGGTGGTCTCTCACACATGCTCACACACTCTCTCCCGAGGTATCTTTCTCGCAGACATGCTCTCGATATAACCCTCCCTCCCTCTCGTAACCATGTACGACTGTTTTCACTAACCTTTATCACAAGCACTCTTCCTCTCACAAGCATACACACGCACAATCCCCATCGACCCTTTCTATATACATAGACCTGCCTATGTGTCTCATGTACGCACATTATCTTTAGGCCTATCGCTCACGCATTGTCTCACACCTCTCTTCCTAATCGACGAGTATGATTCTAGCAGATCATTCTGTAAGATGCCCCTTAAAGTTAGGTTGGATGAATAGTAATATCAGAGATAAGGTGTTACCTTAGTCCGAGAACCTAGGGTTACAAATCCTAGCCGGCTTTGTCAGTGGACACAGAGTCCTTCACAATTCTGCTATCTTTGTCTTGTACGACTAGTCATCCATATGGGTCTCCCTAAATGCGTCACGGGCCAACCAATGTGGCGTAGGACGGAACCGAACCAAGGGCCTCACCTCGACCCATCAGACATCACGCGGTGATACACCCTCTGCCCCCAGGTCTCGATATCTTCTCACACCCACATATACCAACACACACACCACACACAAAAAATTCTCCTCGTGCCTCTATCCCCTCCCCCTTGCATATACACACTCAAGGGAATCTCTCGCCGTGACATCATATTCGTCTCCCTCTCTAGACCTCTCTCATTTCTCGGCTATCTCTCCCATGCCCCCCTCCCCCTGCCGGTCCCTCTATCCATGCCTCTCTCGAATACGGAATACCAGACATACCTCTCTAGGCCCTGCCAAATACATCAACTACACATTCACACATGTTACATCACGTACCCCATTGATCTAAAAATCCCTCTCTTCATGTTTATTTCGCATACAACATTCCTTTTGAATAAAGTGTGGCCAATTTTTTTAGAATTTCTAAATATATACAACATTACAAAGTTATATGGAGGAGTATGAACGTTAATTTGCATTGCATGGTGCCCACAATGATATTTATTCCGCACTGTGAATTTTTGTATTTTTATACTATATATAAAGTTAGTCATAATAAAGAGAAACAAAGAGCATCTCTCTCTCCATCGCATACACCCCCTCTACGCCCCCTTCACGTACGCACACAAACTATCTCCAGGTCATCTAAAAGTAAGCCCCAGCGCATTCACGCATGTTTCATCTTTCTCTCGCGATATATACAGTGTCGATCATTGTATTTGAAGCGAAAGCACGATACGTACATTGGACATCAGAATCCACTCATTACGGTCACCATTTACGTTTTGTGGTTATTATACAGTCACGGGCTCACCGTACAGCTCTGTATTTGCTCAAGACGCGACTAGTTGACCAGTTAAACGCTCCACGTGGCACGTCTAGTGTTGCATCACATTATCTCACTACCATTGGGCCCACCTGTCGGCTTGTATCTACTCTACATCTACATCTATCTACACTCTTATAAAAAACAGAGTTGGTGATGATGGTGTGCCTGCCATCCTACAATATAGGCCGTCCGATTTATAGGAAGGAAACTATGGCAATTTTGCAAAAAGGTACCCACACACCTCTCCACATTTGCAAATAAGGCCTTCCCTCGTTCATCCTTTTCTCTCACAAGATAAACTAGTCATACAAATGCATCTTGATGTTACATGCAACGCACGGGCATCTTGCTAGTAAGAATGAAAACAAATGACAAAAAAATATTGGACGGTGCTTCTAAGTCATGCCCGCGGGCACAGCGGACAAGGTGGCCTTGTATTGGTATGCTGAGCCGTCTGTTTTAACACACACAGGAGCTGGTGTGGTGATTATACACACACGCACGCATGCAGACGAACTGCATGCATGCAACACTCACACGAACACATGCAGTCACGCACGCACGCAATACTCACACGTACACACGCAGCCACGCATGCACGCAACACTCACATGCACATACGCACGCATGCATGCACACATCACGCCCTGACAGACACATACACAACCAGGTGATTCCCGCCCACGGGTTGGAGTCTTGTCGCGCCTGCGTAAATTTGTGTTTATTTGACCTTTTTCCTATGCGAACTGACAGGTGGGACCCACAAGGAACATGGTCAATTTAACTAGTCAACATGGTGCCACGCAGACTATTTGGCCGGTCAACGGAGTGCAATCCGATGTTGAACGGTGAGCAAGTGACCGTATAATCACCGCAAAACGTATATAGTGATCGTAATGAGCGTATCTGAAGTTCGGTGACCGTATTATGCTTTCTCTCTGTAGGCCCTCCAAAACTACATCTCTACACGTTCTCGCATGCTACATCTAACAACTATGCAATACAGCACTACTACTACACTCTAACACAATAAATCATATTTGTTTTTAGTTTTACTAGATATCACATTGTTACTTAATTATTCAATTTGCATACACTAAAATTGCCTTTGAAATGTATGGCCACCGCGCGGGAAAAATCCCGCCCTTTCCTGCTTAATCGGGTTTGTATCGATGGATCGTGCGAAACAGCAAAACTATAGTACTATACGGTACAAGTGACAGTTCACTGGGCCGCCGTGTCGTGTACTCCTCTGTCGTAAGAGTGGATCGCTCACTTTCATAAATGTTCTAGTCCCTTTCGCCGACATGTGGGACATCAAGCTACCGGGTCCACGTGCCATGCCGAAATACAGTGCAGAGCAGCAGTGGTGAAGCACCCCAGTCATGGCGCCGGCGTAGTAATGAGCAATGAGGCGTCAAATAACAAAGTTGCACCTTTCCCGCAGTTAAGTTGGAGGGGCAAAGTAATAATAATGCTAGTAAAAAAGAAGTTGGAGGGACAAAGCAACTATCATTTCACTCGTTGCTGAATTCGCGTCTCCCTCATCTTCTTCAAGTTAACCACGTGTTGCTTCTGCCGATGTTCTGCCTCAGGTGGGACGCAGATCGCCTTGGTAAAGCACTGACACGTGGGACCGCATGTTAGCAAACCGCCAGGCCAACGTCCTCTAAAAATAAGAAACCTCCCCCGCCATCCGTGTGGCAAAATCACCTCCTTTTTACTAATCTTGATTCTATAATTTTTCAGATCAATATAATTGGGATTTGTATAGATAGCACACAGGAGCAAAACTAAGTGGTACGGTTAAGGGCATCCACAATGTGTAGCAAAATGTGAAAATAGCTTTTGTCATCGATGGGAACCATTGTGGACGGTGCTGCCAAAGCCAAAAAATGGAACCGAAGCTCCCTGATTGATTGATTGAAGGAATAGAAAAATGCAATGTCTCTCCTCTTTCTCCCGTGCTTGGACGCATGTACAGTATAGAGCACAGAGTCTACTCCCCTGTCCCTTGTATCACAAATCACAAAGCAGCGAGGCGTCAAATCACAAAGCACGGACGAAGCAACCATCATTTCACTCTTCGATGACTCCGCTTTCCATCATCTTCTTTGAGAAACCACCTCACCGTACTAAGCTAGACGGACGACGCTATTGTGTACTAGTAGTACTAGTACATTTACGCACTTCGCCAAACCACAACGTTCGAGATATCGTTGTTGGGGAACGTAGTATTTCAAAAAAATTACCTACGATCACGCAAGATCTATCTAGGAGAAGCATAGCAACGAGTGGGGAGAGTGTGTCCACGTACCCTCGTAGACCAAAAGCGGAAGCGTTTAGTAACGCGGTTGATGTAGCCGAACGTCTTCGTGATCCAACCGATCCAAGTACCGAATGCACGGCACCTCCGCGATCAGCACACGTTCAGCTCGGTGACGTCCCTCGAACTCTTGATCCAGTTGAGGCTGAGGGAGAGTTCCGTCAGCACGACGGCGTGGTGACGGTGATGATGAAGTTACCGGCGCAGGGCTTCGCCTAAGCACTTCGACGATATGACCGAGGTGTCTAACTGTGGAGGGGGGGCACCGCACATGGCTAAAAGATCAACTTGTGTGTCTTTGGGGTGCCCCCTGCCTCCATATATAAAGCAGGGAGAGGGAGAGGCAGCCGGCCCTACGGGGGCGTGCCAAGGTGTGGAGTCCTACTAGGACTCCCTAGTCCTAGTAGGATTCCACCTCCCACACGGAGTAGGAAAGGGGGAAGGGAGAAGGAGAAGGAAAGGGGGGCCGACACCCTTCTCCTAGTCCTAATCAGCCTCCTGCCCAAGGGGGCGCACCAGCCCCTGGTGGGCTGGTGTGCTTCCCTCTTATGGCCCATAAGGCCCATAACTTCTCCCGGGGGTTCCGGTAACCTCCCGGTACTCCAAAAACATGTCCGAACCACTCGGAACCAGTCCATTGTCCAAATACAACCTTCCAATATATGAATCTTTACCTCTCTACCATTTTGAGACTCCTTGTCATGTCCGTGATCTCATCCAGGATTCTGAACAAACTTTGGTTCATCAAATCACATAACTCATAATACAAATCGTCATCGAACGTTAAGCATGCGGACCCTACGGGTTTGAGAACTATGTAGACATGACCAAGACACATCTCCGATCAATAACCAATAGCGGAACCTGGATGCTCATATTGGCTCCTACATATTCTACGAAGATATTAATCGGTCAGACGCATAAAAACATATGTTGTTCCCTTTGTCATCGGTATGTTACTTGCCCGAGATTCGATCGTCGGTATCATCATACCTAGTTCAATCTCGTTACCGGCAAGTCTCTTTACTCGTTCCGTAATGCATCATCCCATGACTAACTTATTAGTCACATTGCTTGCAAGTCTCATAGTGATGTGCATTACCGAGAGGGCCCAGAGATACCTCTCCCATACACGGAGTGACAAATCCTAATCTCGATCTATGCCCACTCAACAAACACCATCGGAGACACCTGTACAGAATCTTTATAATGACCCAGTTACGTTGTGACGTTTGATAGAACACAAGGTGTTCCTCCGGTATTCGGGACTTGCATAATCTCATAGTTTGAGGAACATGTATAAGTCATGAAGAAAGCAATAGCAATAAAACTAAACGATCATTTTGCGCTAACGGATGGGTCTTGTCCATCACATCATTCTCTAATGATGTGATCCCGTTCATCAAATGACAACACATGTCTATGGCTAGGAAACTTAACCATCTTTGATTAACGAGCTAGTCAAGTAGAGGCATACTAGGGACACTCTGTTTGTCTATGTATTCACACATGTACTAACTTTCCGGTTAATACAATTCTAGCATGAATAATAAAAATTTATCACGATATAAGGAAATATAAATAACAACTTTATTATTTCCTGTAGGGCATATTTCCTTCAATCGTCGACGTCACCGCAATGGGGAAGGAAGTCAAATAGTTACTACGTCCATTTTTTTGTACACAAGGCCAGTATATCAAAATTACAATTTGCAAAAGGCCACTAACACTAATCGAGGCAAAATTGATGGGGTTTGCCTCGTACTAGCAACCAAGGACATTAATATACCCTTGCATGCATGCAGAAGTGAGAAGGTTGGTTTGCATGATGCTGCATTATTCAAGTGATGAGACGTGAGATGGTTAGCTCTTTGGGCTTTGGAGAAAAAAATACGCATTAATTGACACGTCAAATGAGGATTTGTATCGATTAATCCCGTGAAGGAAAACCCCGCCTTTCTTTTTTAACATTAGTACTCCTAGTACGTACGTACTTATCCTGTTTGGTCTAGGCCTTGCATTGCCATACTTCGCCACACATTTTTTGCCAAGCTTTCCTAAAGTTTTCAAAATGAAAAGGAGGTACACTTGCGCACGGCTATCGCAGTCGCACCGCACCCTCACATGGTCGCTCCTGCACGCCGCGGTCGCACCGCACCCTCACAGGGTCGTTCCTGCACACCGCGGTCGCACCGCACCCTCATACAGTCGCTCCTGCACGCCACAAACCAAACCAAGGGAATGCACCCTCACTAACACGTGCTACCGCTGACAGGTAATTTTCGTTCATACATTATGTTTATCCAACCGCATGTTGGGGAGGATCCGTACGGCCCGTGCGGTGGTCTGTTGGGGAAAAAGAAGAGGTGAGGAAGAAGGGTTAGGAGACGTAGGATATTCATCCAACCGCCTGAAATGGTAGACTGACCAGAATGATGAAATTCAGGCGACTTGCATAACAATATATGTTTTTACACAGCAAAAGATCCCTAAAAACAACAACATAAAGAAAAACTATCACTGCTCGCGGAACGAGACGGCCTCGTCGTCTTTGGCTACCAGCGCGAACCAACCGTAGTTGCCAACATGTGTCTCCGCACCGTGGTTGTCCTCGGCCTCCAGCTACTCGTTCACGCGGAGCGTGCGGGTGCTCTGCACGGATGAGAGCACCGCCCGGTTCAAGTCAAGGACGTCTGGTTCCGCCTGCAGGAGGGCCTCGACGGCAGCGGCATCCTCGCGCTCTGCGTCGAGTTGAGCCTCCGCTGCCCGGTTCTAGTCCAGGACGTCTGGTTCCACCTGCAGGAGGGCCTCGATGGCAGCGGCATCCGCGCGCTCCGCGTCGAGTTGAACATCCGCCGCCCGGTTCAAGTCCAGGACGTTCGGTTCCGCCTGCAGGAGGGCCTCGATGGCAGCGGCATCCGCGCTCTCCATGTCGAGTTGATCCTCCGCCGCCCGGTTCACATCCACGACATCCGGTTCCGCCTGCAGGAGAGCCTCAATGGCAGCGGCATGCGCGCGCTCCGCATCGAGTTGAGCATCTGCCTCCCGGTCCTCCTTTTATATTGCCAGGTTGAACCGCTGGTCCGCCTGCACCATGGGGGACCCGGACACCGGCACAAAGTCGATGTACATCGTTCATACCCATCGGGGGCCTTCTGCGCCGCGACCTCCGCCATGAACATTGGATCGGCTTCCTCCTCCTCGTAGTTTGGCTCCAGAGATCTTGGGGATTGGCCCGCCGCAAACTGAGCTTGGGAACGGAGGTCTGTGGTGCCGACCACCGCCGCGATTTCTGCGCGGCGCTCCGGCGTCAGCATCTTGTAGTACGTGATCTTGCCGCGCACCATGGCTTTTCAGCGAACTAGGGGACGCTTGATGCGGGCTGGGGGATCGAAAGGTGGGGGAATGGGCAGGAGAGGAGGTGTGGTTTTGGGGCAGTGGCTGGCGTAGGCCGAGCAGCGAAGGTTCTGGTGTGAACAGTGGTTCCGGTGACGACCGGTCAAGCGGTTTTGACTGTACATCGCTCTTGTCGTGTTCGCGTTGCACCCCGGCACACTGTACCTTCCACGTCGTTCACCGAATGGAACACGCTTCGTCTTGCATTTTCGCTCGCTTTGGGACCGCGGTTGAGAGCAAACTAACGTCCCTCCCCCTCCCCCGCTCACATCATTTATAATCCACTCCCTCCATTTTATGCAGAGTAAATAAAAACAGAGGGACTATACTACGGATGAGGATCCCCTGACATGGCCAAACCCATTGAGTAACTAACATGCGGGGCCTAGCAAGCATGGGGTCCGCCAGTAAGTGACCGAAAGGGAGGGTAAGGCAGGGATACCTACATTAGAGGATCCACCTCCACTACTACTCTCTCCTTCCATCTACATGGCCTAATGCGTTTTTCGAGGCAAACTTTGACCAAATGTTAGAGTAATAATATATGACATGCAACTTACACAAAGCATACGGTCAAATTCGTATGTGAAAGGAGCTTCCACTGATATAATTTTCACATTATACATCTCATGTACTATTAATCTTGTCAATAGTCAAAGGCGGTTTCAAAAAACGCATTAGAGCATGGTTAATAATATAGCCAGCCGATGGCTATAAGGAACTGCCATGTCATCTATAGCCATCATCTATATGCACTCATACAGTAGTTTGGGCTATAAGGTTGGCTATTTCCCATAAAAAATAAGGTTGGCTATTGTATTAGTACCTTTTACCATCTCCTCTCTATCTCTTTCTTCATATTTATTGTATTTACCTAGGAATGCGTAGATAGCTAGGCTCTTGCATGAGAGCTCACTCCCCTTAGTTTTTCACATCTCTCCTCCACATAGGCAAAAGTGCCATGTAAGTTGGCTCTTAGAATGGCTATTAGGTTGGCTCTAAGCATTTAATATTTGCATGAGCAAGGTATATGATTGGAAGAGAGTTGCATGCATACTATTTTTTCTTGATCTATGAGTTATAGCCGGGCTGTAGAATATAAGAGCCCGCTTCACTCTCTCTCCTCTCTTCTCACTCCTCCAAGTAGGATTTTAATGACATGACAAGTCTTATAGCCTGCTAACTAGGCCTTATTAGACTTGCTCTTAGGCCGTATATAAATGGAAGGAGGGAGTAATATGAGCACTGCATACTCTACTATAGATGTTGTCACTACTCCACTAGTACTATTGGACAGGGAGCTTAAAAAAGTTACTATTGGACTAGCTATACGTGGCAAAATCCTACTAGGATGAGCATGCGCGAGAACAAGCACATTCACGTGGTTGAAAACAAATTGGAAACCATCATTGTTTGAATACAAATCTAAGAGTACGTATGAATCTAACAATATTGATTGGGCGTTGTTGAATGTTGATACTTTTTTTCTGTAAGTTTGATCAAAGTAGAGATACTTTGAGTACACATAAAACTTATAAGTAAACTAGAAAGGATCGGAGGGAGTATATTGTACGTTCAAAAGCGAAATGAACATTGAATACCCTTTATATATGATTTGCGGATGCTATGATCACCGGTTGAAAATTTGGAATCCGCCTTAGGTATTACACATGCACCCACTCGTTTTCTCTCGATTTCATCTCGGGGTCCGGAGATCGATTGAAAGAGGACTAGGGTGGGTACAATACGTTCGTTTTGCTTTTGAACGTACAGACCCCCCCCCCCCGTAGGTCATTTCTATCATAGAAACAAACCAAACCTTTATCTCCTTGCACGACACGCAATTGATCTCTCAACATCAATTGATCTCGTCAAGATGTGTCGGGGCATGAACCGAATGGGATGTCAAAACTAAGACGGGAAGCGACATGTAGTGGAGGCAAAGTTAAACTTTAAACGAACTGTTTGTTTGTATGCATGTCGGACAAATTACAACATTGGAAATACAAGCATGGTCTAGGCCCACATGCGAATGATACTCGGCAGAATGTTCAAATGATGCATGCGGGAGGATGGACTCGACTGGAGGGCGGCATGATTGATGGAGAAGAGGGTTGGAGAGGAATGAGAAATAAGCAACGCCGCATGATTATACTTGAACGGCTCAAATAAACAATAAGTTGTCTCATTTTCCCTTCCGTCTTGGTCACGAAGTAAGATACTCCCTCTGTTTTTATTTACTCTGCATATTAGGTTTGACTGAAGTCAAACTTCATAAAATTTGACCAAATTTACAGAAAACTAGCAAGATGCCTGTGCGTTGCACGGAACATCAAGATCTTGTGGGAGAAAAGGATGAATGAGGGAAGGCCTTATTTGCAAATGTGGAGAGGGGTGTGGGTATCTTGTTGCAAAATTGCCATAGTTTTCTTCCTATCCATCAGATATAAATCGGACGGACTCTTATAAAAAACAGAGTTGGTGATGATGGTGTGCCTGCCATCCTGCAATATAGGCCGTCCGATTTATATCTGACGGATAGGAAGGAAACTATGGCAATTTTGCAAAAAGGTACCCACACACCTCTCCACATTTGCAAATAAGGCCTTCCCTCATTCATCCTTTTCTCTCACAAGATAAACTAGTCATACAAATGCATCTTGATGTTACGTGCAACACACGGGCATCTTGCTGGTAGGAGTAGAAATATGAACATTTACAATAGAAAATATATATGATGTGAAAGTATATTCAATAATGAATCTAATGGTAATGATTTGTTATTGTATATGTTATTATTTCTGTCTTTAAACTTTGTCAAAGTTTACAAAGTTTGACTTTGAGCAAAGCTAAAATACGGAGTAAATAAAAACAGAGGGAGTACGCAGGGACTAGTATAGTTACTACTACCGGAACATGGTAAGTTGGACCCCTAAATGCGGGACGGACCGGGCACACCTCAATTATTCTTTCAAACAGTTGGACACCTACATTTAGCACACCATCCGACTACTTAATCAAGTGTTATGCTTCACTACTTGAAAAGGAAAAGGGTGGTACCGTACCCAAAACCACCACACTTGGGGCTAGGGTAACAACTTGGTACTGTACCACATTTGAACCAGGGCACAAAAACCACCTGTTCTGCGCCTAATGTGCAACGCGGAGCACTGACGCTCGAATATGGCCGGGAAAACAGGGAAGCCGACATGTGGGGCACACCTGTCGGGACGACGTGGCACAGACTAGTCCAATGGAGGAGCTGGCCCACGACCTCCTCGCTCCCGGAAACCGTTCATGTGGGTCGTGGGGGCCAGCAACGTGGCGCAGCTCCAGCACCGCCTTTGGACAGGGCGACCGCGGTGAGCGACACGCTCATCGTCGCTGGACACAGTCGATTTCAGTGTGCCGAGGGTGGCGTTAGCGTTGTGGCACGACCAACAGATCTACACCCAGCTCATCGAGGATGCACGGGGCGCCGAAGTGCGCGCGTGCCGCGACGCGTCCGCGGAGTGGTGTAGCGCGGCCAACTGCATCCCCAGGACCTAAGGCCATGGCGGTTCGTCTTGCTTTTTCAATGACTTGTGGGGTCGCATGTGAGCAAAGGGCATCTCCAACGTTGCCACGCCCGCAGCTGACTACCCTGGCACACCAAAAACCCTCGTCCCTCACGCCGTCGCGCGGTGCGTTCCCTGCCGGCGCCAGCTGCCCGCATTCATGCCGTCCGTCTGTATGTCGTCGTTAAGAGGCTCGGTGCCCGAGGAACCAACTCCGGCAACTTAATGACGCGCCCGGACGCTTTGGCCTCACCGGAATGTGCTACTTAAAGCAACAATGCCCAGCTAACCTCCACACCATAGTGCATCGTCCTGCAACCTGGCACCACATCCGCCTTGACCGCGAGCGCGAACGGTCCACGGGAGAGCTTTGTCTTCGGGGATGAAGCTCGAGGTCGCCGCCCTCGCTCAAGTCGCCGCTCACGACGCAATAGCTGCGTAGCCGGACGCGGACGCGACCGCACAAGCGGTGGCCACGATGGCGGCCGACAACGGGAGCACCGCCAGCCACACGTCCTACTTGGCGCCGTCCAACGTCCGGCACCGCCGAGGTCGGGGACTCCTCCAAGGATGAGTAGGGCATGGGAGGCGGCAGTGTGCCAACTGGCCGGTCCGCCTCCCGTGTTCTACTCTTCCTCGCCGGAGACCGCACCTTGACTTCACGGGTCTTGAACCCCGCCCCCATACATGGAGATCACAGATGAAGGACGTCGGTCGCCGCCATAGAATAGGTTTAGGGTCGGGTTTCTTTTATTTTTCTTTCCTATAAAAGTTTGAAATGTAATGAAAATCTGTTGTGTTTGCATTAATCTCAGCCGGTGTATATGAACTTTCACAATAATATAGTATATTGTAGGAGTACTAGCAAGATGCCCGTGCGTTGCACGGAACATCAAGATCCTGTGGGAGAAAAGGATGAACGAGGGAAGGCCTTATATGCAAATGTGGAGAGGAGTGCGGGTAAATTGTCATAGTTTCCTTCCTATCCGTCAGATATAGATCGGACGGCCTATATTGCAGGATGGCAGGCACACCATCATCACCAACTCTGCTTTTTATTGAACCGAGACAAATCTGACATGCGAAGTAAATAAACACATAGGGTCTACATACACAATTTATCTTAGGCACTCCAATAGTACGTCCACTACACATTCACGCATTTCACATATTTCTACATCTACGGAAACCTACGAAAGGGTTAACGTAAATTGCCCCTCTCTCTCCTCCCTGATTTTCATGGTGGTGGGCCCCTCCCTCCCCCCTATCTACAATCAACAGCTCACATGTTTCACATTACGTTAATTACGTAACTGGGATTACGTAGGTGTAGCATTACTCATCCTAAAAAACCCAACTAAGCCAACCTCCCAGCATATCGTGCGGGAAAAGACCCGGCCACGCCGTTTGAGTCGGGATTACCGGATTACTAATAGTAGTACCGATGGATCGTGCGAAGCACCAAGTTTTTTTGAGGGGGCGAAGCACCTAGTTTAAAAGGAAAAAAGGTGGTACACTCACAACACCTTTGTCGCGGTCGCATTGCACCCCACACACGTTCGGTCCTGCACACGGCTCACGCAAACGGAACGCGCTTCGGCTTGCCTCTTCACTGCCACGTGGGACTGCACTTGGATAAACCGACCATGCGCCAAACTCCCCCCGCCCACCGCGCGAAATCCCCCCCCCCCCCCCAAAAAAATTCCCACCAAATCCCAAATTCAACCGCCCTTCGGCCAACTAGCCAATAATATTCCCCAAACACCCCTCCCCCCGTCCCCATCCACTCCATTTGCTCCGCCAAAGCCACCCTTCCAGTCGCGTCGATACGTAGGCGCCGCGGTTTGTCGAGGGGACGCACGGCGATCCTCTCGCTCCCACAGTACGCTCTCGTAGACTGCCGTCCTCTAGCTACGCCACCACCGCTGGCGACGTTCTTGTGGAGGCGCACGACGGTCAGCGCCGCCACCGCTGGCGATGTTCGTGTGGAGACGCACGACGGTCAGCTTCTCCCACGGTACGCGCATTCTAGACCGAGGCCCCGTGCATGCCGGAGTAGCGCTGGATGTTAGCTGATAGATGCTGTTAATCTCACTGTTTGCCGAAGTAGTTTACAGTCAATATGCTCTGCTTAAGAAGCGTCCTTGCCCTGTTCTGCACTCAATCTGCTTAGCTGAGACGGCATGCCAAGCCCGATTAGTTGCTAAAATAGCCTGCCATATATTTATTGTGACGTAGATTGCCATGGTCTAGTAGCCAATCTGTTAGGTGAAATAGCTCTACACCGTTTTATACTCGATCTTTGTTGCTGCGATGGCCTTCGATAGTTCGATGGTTGTGTGCTCAGCCTCATTGACTGCTGAAACAGCCTGCCATAATTTAGCACTCAAATATGTTTGCTGAATTAGCTTTAAATATATTTCGTTACTTAGATCTGCTCTTCCAAATATCTTGCCATAGCTTTAGACATCGACCTAGGTATTTTTTCTGGACTTCACAAAAAAGCATATATGTTTTTCCTGTAATATCCAGTAGAAGAACTAATTTGTATGTCTAACAGATGGACAGGACTTGGATAACTTCTGCTCGAAGATTCTCCGCTGCATATGTCGAGGGGGTTGAAAACTTCATGAACTTTATCAAAGCTGAGTACGGTGGTCCAAAATCAGATGTGCTCTTCCCGTGTAGTAAGTTGTATGAATTCAGTTACAAGACCCCAGTCAACTGTGCAAAATCATCTACACTTGTATGGGATGGCGGTCATATATACTAGGTGGGTTCATCATCGTGAAGCTGTGAACGTCAATGTTACTCACTACGTGGAAGCAGCTGATCACCATCTTGATCTGCCTGATGCTCAGGTGGAAGAGGAGGAGGAGGTGGTGGTGGCGGAGCGAGTGAGTTTGACCAACATTGAAACAACGCTACGAAATGCTCGTGCATTTCGCGAACTTTCACCTGCAGAAGAAAAACGGTGGGCCCGCATGTTGGAACAATGCAACGTGGCTATCACCCCAGGAAATAAGCTGTCAGTATTCTCATCTATGGTCACCTTTCTTCAGGTGAAGACATCTGAGCAGATGACCAACAAATCATTCGATGCAATGTTGGCTGCTTTCCGCAAAGCTTTCCCAGATGCGTCTGAACTGCCACACACCAACAGTAAAATGAAGAATTTCCTTCGTGCAGTTGGAATTGGATATGATATGATCCATGTTTGTAAGAATAATTGTGTTCTATTCCGGAAGGATTATGCCAACTTAAGTGAATGCCCGAAATGCAAATCATCAAGATGGAAAGATGGCGATGCTGTGAAGAGGATTCCTCATAATGTTCTAAGACATTTTCCAATTACACCAAGATTGCAGAGGTTGTTTCATGATGCTGAAACAAGAGAGGATGTACTGTGGCATTCTAGGAACCGGCAGTACAGAGATCAGAATGTAATGAGCCATCCATCTCATGGTAGTGAGTGGAAAATCTTCAATTAGAAACACAAAAAGTTTGCTGCTGACCCGAGAAACATTAGACTTGGCTTAGCTTCAGATGGATTTAACCCATTTGGCCACCAGAGCGCCACATATAGCATGTGGCCAGTGCTTATTATACCTTACAACTTGCCTCCAAATGTCTGCACCAAAGAATCAAACTACATGATGGCCATGCTCATCCCAGGTCCAAAAAGTCCTGGAAAGGATTTTGATTTATTCATGGAGCCTCTTGTGGAGGAACTTCAACAACTATGGAGGGGTGTTCTCACTCGAGACCTATATAGCAGCCCACCAGCTGATTTCTTTCTGCGTGCTGTTATAATTTGGTGCATCCATGATTATCCGAGTTTGGGCACTATGTCAAGGCGAACGACACATGGTTACAATGCATGTGTTCACTGTGACAGGAATCCGCTGTCATACGCAATACGTAGCAAGATCTGTTACATTGGACACCGCCGTTTCCTTGCCAAGGACAAGCCGCATCCTACAAAATACCAAAGACATGTGTTCAATGCAAAGCATGAAAACCGTGATGCGCCAAAGAGGCTCACCGCCGATGAGTTGCAAGTGGAATTAGAGAAGGTCAGGCATACTACACCAGGAAACCATCCTGGTAATGGTAGCAGGAAAAGGAAGCATGGCAGAGCAGAAGAGATATTATTGTTTACCCGCAGGTCCACTTTGTGGGACTTGGAGTATTGGAAAGATTTGGATCTGCGGCATAATCTTGATGTGATGCACATCGAGAAAAATATATGTGGCAGCATTATCAACACACTTCTTAATATTGAAGGCAAGACGAAAGATACCTTAAACTCTAGGATTGATTTGACACACCTGGGTATCAGAAAGGATTTGTAAGTGGAAGATGAAGCTAAACCATGGGATATGGCACCAGCTGTGTACGTCTTGGACAAGGTAAAAATAATAGAATTCTGTGAGGTCCTGTCACGTGTGAGATTCCCACATGGATTTGCTTCCAACCCTGAAAGGAGAGTTAGTGCAGATGGAAATAAGGTACAAGGGTTGAAAACTCATGACTGCCACGTCCTACTTCAAAGGGTTTTACCTGTTATCCTTAGAGGATTGGGCCGCCCTGACTTATACAGAGCAGTTGTAGAGTTGGTACAATTCTTTAGGGAACTCTGCAGTAGAAATATCAGGGTAGATGCTTTGGAGTGTCTTAGAGACAACATACCAACTATCCTATGCGACCTTGAGAAGATATATCCTCCAGCCTTCTTTGATGTGCTGGTGCATTTGGCTGTTCATCTACCTGATGAGGCATTACTTAGAGGTCCAGTACAGTACGGCTGGATGTACCCTATTGAAAGGCGGCTAGGCACTTTCAAGGGCTATGTTAGGAACGGAGCCAGACTCGAGGGTTCCATTGCAGAGGCCTACATTGCTACAGAAGCGTTGACATTCTGCTCAAAATACATTGAAACAGCTGATCAGCTTAGCAAAGAGGTGGGTGAAGACAATACCGGGCTCAATGTTTTCGATTATTCTGTTCGAGTTACAGGGAAGAGTCGACAAGAGGACAAACCTAAAGATTAGGACAAAATGGTTTGGTATGTGTTGAATAACTGTCCTGAGATACTACCTTATATCAAGTAAGTGCTAAGTACTGCGGCTTATACATCGTAATCTACTAAACGGCAGCACATTCTTATATATTTAGATGTTTGATGCGATCACTATGTTGTGCAACATCTACAAAAAGGATTTACTGCCGCAAAATCCAAGAAACATTGACAAACTGGTTATGGCAGGATTTGCGAAATGGTTCAAGAGCCATGTAAGCTTCTGAATTGCACTGTCAGTTTTTTTAATATATTGAGTACATAAGATGATCAACTTGTCTATTTTCTAACCATAGGTTAAGAAGATGCGGGAGGATGGGCAGGCAGTTGATGATGCCCTTTACGCACTAGCAATGGGTCCTGATACTCAGGTAAGACATTATGAATCTTGCATTGTTGGAGATGTGCGCTACAACACCCTTGCACGCAACAAAGGCAGGAAGACACAAAACAGTGCCATCATGAGCACGGATACGTACGACCGAGAGACAACTGAAATGTATGCTAACATAACATATATTGTTCAGTTGCAGTATATCTCCAGTTTCAAGGATCATCGGTGTGTGGTTCTGTTGTGCTGTCGTTGGTATAACCTGTTTTCCTGGATGGCAAAACCGAGAGTTGATGATTATTTCAAATACATCAATGTCAAGGCGGCGTACCAGACCAACGAGCCTTTTATTTTGGCAAATCAAGTAACACAGATATTTTTCTTGGAAGACGCATTTGCACATAGCGATGACTGGAGAGTATTGCAAAGGATTGAGCAGAGGAAATCGTTTAATGAAGTTGCACAAGAAGATGATGCTTACACTGGTCCTGATGTACAAGATTCCACAGATGTTCCTAATATCTTTGAGAACCATCACATCAATGACGCTGGCGAAAAGATTGTCTGTCGTGCCGTGGACATACAAGAGTTGATCAAGAAGAAGCCAACGTTCGAGGATATTGAGGATGAAGAAGAAGATGACACTCTGGGGAATTATGATTTAGACTGATACACATGGCGAAGATGTTGACGCTGCTGCTGCGGATGATGATTAGATTGCTTTTATCGTATTTGCCTGTCAGAAGACTTTTTTTAATCTACTATGTGAAATTGTGTTTTCTATGACAACAAAAACATGATGAACGTGTTGTTTAGTATTTTGCTGTGAGAACATCACTTGTTATGTATGTTCATTTGTGTTTGGCGATTGTATGACGACTAAAACATGATGACATTGTTGTTTAGTTGTACTCATATTTGGCTGTGAAACTTGAATTTGATGACATAGTTTGTTGTTGGACTACAATTTGCTCGACGTCTTCGAATGGGAACAAAGCTAACCCGACAGGGCCTCTGCTAATTTATTTATTTATTACCAAAAGGGCCTATGCTATTTATTTATGAGAAAAAGGGGACACCCCCCGATTTCTGTTAATAGAAATCATTAGATGTTCACGACACTACGCCCAGCCTGCTACACATGTTTCATTCATTACTAGTTTCAGCAAAGTGCTCATGTCATAGCCACTGAATACATCACAAGTGCTACGTACACTGCAAATAAAGAGACAATCATCCTACAGAGCACATTGATTTTTCCCATTATCTTCACTAGCTCTTTCATCTCCTCATTGTTGTCAAGGCCGTTCAGCACCTGTTGCTTGGCCATGATTAGAGTAATTGCATCTTTAACCTTCTGCTCTGCATCTTCCTCTTCTGTCGTTCCATCAGTTACTTGTCCAACACCCCAACCTGCTGGTATTGGGATTCCTCGGCTAACTAAATAATCAGCGTAGTTGCATTCCCCCACATCAGCAACTTCCCAGAAATACAAATCACACGAATCTTCCCTTTTCTGCACGAATCAAATTGGAAGATCATCAACTAAACTACTGAAAAAATCAGGAACTAAAAGCAGCAGAACAACACTTAAACATATTATTACCCCATGATTCGGGCATTTGTAGAAGACTCGGCCAGGGTTGAGGATTGTGGTTGAGACGCGATGGATGACTCTGCGTGATTTGCAGCAGTGGCACCACACCAACGGCAGCGGGTTGCGATGAGCAACCAGCTGCGGTGCGTGTGCCGGCGGGGGTGTGATGAGACTCACAGGCGATGGTACGGGTGGCGACTTGGCGCATGTCTGGTTGTTGGCTGATGAAGAGCAGGTGGACGAGCAGCCAGCGGACATGGTTGCTGCGGCCAGAGCTTCTGATGCTAGGCAGAGTAAGTAGAGCAGAGGAGAAGCGAATGTTGGATATCTCAGTTTCATTACTTGTAGAGTAGCATAGCACCATATATAGTCATAGTCTAGGTTTGGATTCGAAACAGCTACAAGAGCACGTCTCTCTTTTTTCTAAAACTCAGCAACGTCTCTTTACTGGTACAATAGCTTGTTCTGTACGCCTTCTCAAGTCTTTGATTTTCTTTCTTTTTTTGCGAGGAAGGAAGGAGGACAAAATTGAGAGTTCCTGGGACTCGAACCCAAGGCCTCTCGGTTGAAAACCAAGAGTGCTAGTCACTTATGTGGCGAACGTTCCCTGGGAGGAGGACAGCAGACGAACGCATTTTCCTCGCAGTTTTAGTTGCGGCGCAAGATCGACTGGTCGCAGTTTCGAGAATGTTATTAGGCGAACGAGCCCAGTTTTTCTTTTCTTCCTATATATAAAAAAGTATGCTACTTGGTGTCAGCTTAGTCAACAAACGATTGTGCTAACCTTGACCGTTGGATTGACATTCAACGTCTGTCGTGTTTCTTCAGTCTCTTCTTCCTCCAGCCGCCAAAGACAAACCAGCATCGACGGGACCGCCTGCTCCCGCCTCCCACGGCTGGATGTGCTGCCGCGCACGCATCATGGCCACATCGCACCCTAAAACTCTGCGCATCTTCCCCGGCTCCTGTTCGTTCCCATCCGAGGCCTCACCATCGTCCTCCGCCTTGGTTCGCTTGCCACGGCGCTGCCTTCCGGTGTTGTCAACATGGTCAACAACCGAGAGGAATAAGGAGATGATTGTACATGGTGAGGATGACAGTAGGGACCCAGAAGCGCACAGTAATTTTGTTTTTCGGGACGGAGAAGGGTATCAACTGGGTTGTTCGGGATATGTGGCCCGCCTAGCACATGACCAGCCCAGTTTTTTTTCCTTTCTGAAAATGGCTAGCCCAACTATTTTGTTTTTTTGCAGAATAACCAACATAGGCCTACTTGCTTTTCTACGCCCTGCTGGGCCGGAAATCTTTCAAGATGAGGAGGGATGCATTTTGCCCAAAAAATGGGATATAAGTAATAAGAATGAGCTATAAGTAATATTAAATGGGCTGTAAAATGAAAAAATATAGCAAACAGGCAATTAGTTCCAAAATACATTTTTCTTTCGGATTTTGATATTTTAAATTTCATTGTTTTTGTGCGGGTAAAGTTTCATTGGATTTAAATTAAGGTATGTTTAGTTTTTAAATTAATTTGAATCTTGCTAGAAATTTCGGGCTGTGTGCTGTTTGGGACAGATTTGGAGACTGACTTGTGGGTCTACTAGGTTGACGTGTACGAACGGCTTTGTCAACTTAGTCCACAAATGATTCTAGCAGCGATGACCGTTGGATGTTAATCCAACAGCCGTGTTGCTTCTTCAATATCTGATCTTCTTGATCCAGCCGCCCAAACCAGCGCCGCTGGGACTGCCTGCTCCCGCCTCCCGTGGCCGGCTGTGCTGCCGCACAGGCCGCACCGCCCCACCGTACTCCAGTGCTGGCTAGGCCATTCCTCTACTCACCCACACCTCCTATTATTTTTGGGTGACGGCAGCCGGACCAGTAAACCCTCGTACTCCCCACCGCGTGGGCAACCACTACCGAGTCTTCCCCGACTCCGTGTTGTTCCCTTCCTAGGCCTCGCCATCGTCCATCTCCCTGGTGCTCTCGGCGTGCCGTGGTCAACGTGGTCAACGAACGACATCCATCGGACATGGACTTTACGTGGAGAGGCTGACAGCTGGGTCCACGGCGGCACACAAGGAAATGCCTCCTTATTACGCGCAAAATAATGATTCCCCACCTGACATCTGGGACCCACCGGAAGGGCCTCTGTATTTCGCGAAAAAAACGTTCCCCCCGGTGACAGGTCGGACCCACCAGCTATATCTTCGCACGCAAGGAAGTGCCTCCTTATTACACAAAAAAATGAATACCCCCTGCTAGCTGGGACCCACCATACTGGGAGGCTGACTTGTGGGCCTACTAAGTTGACGGGGACGGAGGGCTTTGTCAACTTAGTCAATATGAATGATTCTAGCTCCAGTGACCATACGATGTCCATCCAACGGCCGTAGTGCTTCTTCAACCTCTGGTCTTCTTGCTCCAGCCGCCCAAAGAAGCGCCGGTCGTGCCGCCTGCTCCTGCCTCCCGTGGCCGGCTGTGCTGCCGCGGAGGACTCACCGCCCCTACTACTCCCACCGCTGGCGAGGCCCTGCGACGACGGCAGCCTCACACCGCAGTCGAACCAGTGAACCCTCGTACTCCTCTCCGCATGGGCATCCACTGCCGCGTCTTCCCCAGCTCCGCGTCGTCCCTTCCTAGGCCTCGCCATCGTCCACCGCCTTGGTGCTCTCGGCGCGGCGTGGTCAATGTGGTCAACGACCGACTTCCATCGGAAGAGTACTGTATGTGGAGAGGCTGACAGCTGGGTCCACAGCCGCACACAAGGAAATGCCTCCTTATTACGCGCAAAATAATGATTCCTCCACCTGACAGCAGGGACCCACTGGACGGGCCACCATGTTTCGCGAAAAAAACGTTTCCCCCCTGACTGCCGGGACCCACCAGCTACATCTTCGCATGCAAGCAAGTGCGTCCATATTACGGGCAAAAAAATTATTCGCCCCCCTGACTGTTGGGACCCAGCTACATCTTCGCACGCAAGGAAGTGCCTGACAGTCGGGACCCACCTAGTCGAAGCATACGTAGCGTTGTTATTCTGGTCGCGAACGCGTACGTACATACGATCGGTCTGTCTGCAGGCTGCAGCGATGAACCATGGCCGTGTAAGGAAGGGCACGTGTCGTAGTAGAGGCGCGCACGTAGCATGTACACGTACGTACAGCGGCCAGGGTGCAAAAAAGTAAATACGGCCACGTACGTACAGACGGGCGGGGTCTCGAACGCCTACTCGCGCATACGTACAGCCAGGGCTCGTGTACATGGATGGGTCAGAACGGAGAAACTGCGTCGTCGTGTTCATGGGGAGGCAACGGAATGCGTCGTGTTCATCGGGAGGCAACGCAACGTGTGCTGTTCATCGAGAGCCAACCGGCTTGGAAGGAACAGCCGATGGAAACGAGGCCTGGCGTACCGCAGAACGGAGGAAACGGCCTTGTGTTCGACCGGCCACAGTCGAAACGGGATCCTGTTCATTGGGAGGGGTCTGGCGTACCTCAAAACGGAGGAAACGGACCTCCTACGGTCGAAACGGGTTCCTGTTGATCGGGATGGGTGTGGCATACCGCAAAATGGAGGAAACGGACTTGTGTTGGAGCGCTACGGTCGAAACGGGGGTCCTGTTCATCGGGAGGGGTGTGGCATACCGCAAAACGGGACTTCACGGGATACTGTTCATCTCAACCGTCGACCTCCTCCAGCCTCCACGGGCTACTTTTCATCCACCGTCAACCTCCTCGAGCCTCCACCTGCGACTGTTCATCCACAGGCTCCTGTTCATCCAGCCTCCACCGCGCGCTCCTCCACTGACTATTGTTCAACCAGCCCTCTCCACGAGGTCCTGTTCAACCACCCCTCCACGGGCTACTATTCATCCAGCCCTCCACCGGCTACTGTTCAACCACCCCTCCACGGGGTCGTCCTGTTCATCCAACCCTCCACAGGGTCCTGTTCATCCACCCATCCACGGGGTCCTGTTCATCCACCCCCCAACTGGCTCGATCGGGGTCCTGTTCATCCAGCGCAACGACCTCCACTACCACGGGGTCCTGTTCATCCAACCCCCCACCAGAAACTGTTCATCCAAACCCCCCAACAATGCTCACTATTCATCCAGAGGCAGATCGACCGGCTTCTGTTAGCAGCAGTAGCAAAGGAATCACTCGGGTTCAGTTAACAGCAAGAGATCGATCGATCGCTCGGGTTCAGTAACGCGTAGCCTGCAATGCAATTGCTCAGGTTCAGTAGGCGAACGCCTCGCTAGGGTTCAATTAGAGCCCAACGCCTCACCCCCACGCGCGTATGTGTATGAGAGAAACGCGCATCGCTCGGCCCCCGACCACCCACCGTAACCGGGAACTCCCCCGATATTTTCATCTCCCTCGCTTCTACCACGGTTTTTTCCGTCATGGACGGCCCAAAGAATGTCATGTAGTTGCGTCTCCGGCCCTCCCAGGATGAAAAGCGCATTTTCTGTCATGATTTTTTGTCATAGAAGTAGGAGCCCACCACATCTATGATGATACCGGGATTTGTCACAATTATCGTCATAGAAGTGTCATAAGCATGACAGAAAAAAATCCGTTCGGCCCAAAATGTCACGGATGTGTCTTTTTTTTGTAGTGTGGGTACGAGGTGAGTGTTAGCAATCATAGAAGACTATATGATGGTTGAGTATGTGGACCTTCCTAGAGGCTCCGATACGTGACCCTTCCTGAAAAGAAGATGAATTGTAGTTGCAAAGTTGACTGAGAACATAGTTTGTTGGTTTCTAATAGAGTTTTTGCTTTATACTTCGATTGTGTGATGAACTATTACTTATTCATGAGAAGTATATGATAAAAGTTCTATGATAAAAGTTATATGTTTAGTTTTGTTGCTGTTATAATAATCAACATGATGCTTCTATGTCTGTAATTTGTTTTATCGACACCTCTCTCTGAAAGCATGTGGACATGTTTTTCGATTTTGGTTTTCGCTCGAGGACAAGTGAGGTCTAAGCTTGGGGGAGTTGATACGTCCATTTTGCATCATGTTTTCTTGTTGTTATTTATGATGTTTTTATCCATAATAATGCTTTTTGGAGTAATTCTAATGCCTTTTCTCTCATAATTTGCAAGGTACACACCAAGAGGGGGAATTCCGGCAGTTGGAAATCTGGACTTGGAAAAGGTACGCCAGGCCACCTATTCTGCACAAGTCCAAACAAGATGAAACTTCACACGGATTTTTCATGGAATATATAAGAATTACTGGAGCAAATAACTACCAGAGGAGGCCACCAGGTGGGCACAACCCACCTGGGCGCGCCAGGGATCCCAGGCGCGCCCTGGTGGGTTGTGCTCACCCATGCCCACCTCCGGTACCCATCTTCTGGTATATAAGTCATTTTGACCTAGAAAAATAAGGAGAGGATTTTCGGGACGGAGCGCCACCACCTCCAGGCGGAACTTGCGCAGGAGCACTTTTGCCCTCTGGCGAAGCGATTCCGCCGGGGGAACTTCCCTCCCGGAGGGGGAAATCATCGTCCTCATCGTCACCAACAACTCTCCCATCTTGGGGAGGGCAATATCCATCAACATGTTCAATAGCACCATCTCATCTCAAACCCTAGTTCACCTCTTGTGTTCAATCTTGTTACCGGAACTATAGGTTGGTGCTTGTGGGTGACTAGTAGTGCTGATTACATCTTGTAGTTGATTACTATATGGTTTATTTGGTGGAAGATTATATGTTCAGATCCATTATGCTATTTAATACTCCTCTGATCTTAACATGTTTGTCATTTTTGAGTAGTTACTTTTGTTCTTGAGGTCACGGGAGAAATCATGTTGCAAGTAATCATGTGAACTTGATATGTGTTCGATATTTTGATAGTATGTATGTTGTGATTCCCTTAGTAGTGTCATGTGAACGTCGACTACATGATACTTCACCATATTTGGGCCTAAGGGAATGCATTGTGGAGTAGCAATTAGATGATGGGTTGTGAGAGTGACAGAAACTTAAACCCCAGTTTATGCGCTATTCCGTAAGGGACCGACTAGATCCAAAAGTTTAATGCTATGGTTCGAATTTATTCTTATTACTTTTCTCGTAGTTGTGGATGCTTGCGGGAGGGTTAATCATAAGTAGGAGGTTTGTTCAAGTAAGAACAGCACCTAAGCACCGGTCCACCCACATATCAAATTATCAAAGTAGCGAACACAAATCGAACCAACATGATGAAAGTGACTAGATGAAAATCATGTGTACCCTAAAAAACGCTTTGCTTATCATTAGAGACCGTTTTGGCATGTCCTTTGCCTCAAAAGGATTGGGCTACCTTGCTGCACTTTCGTTACTACTATTGTTACTTGCTCGTTACAAATTATATTGCTATCAAACTACTCCGCTACTTACAATTTTAGCACTTACACACATTACCTTACTGAAAACTACTTGTCATTTCCTTCTGCTCCTCGTTGGGTTCGACACTCTTATTTATCGAAAAGAGCTAGCATTGATCCCCTATACTTGTGGGTCATCAGTGGGCCGTGCGGTGCACAACCCACCAGGGCGCGCCCTGGTGTCTTGTGCTCACAAGGTGGGCCCCCTCCAGTAGTTATTTGCTCCAATATTTTATATATATTCCAAAACAATTCTCCATAAATTTTTAGCTCATTTGGAGATGTGTAGAATAGGTAACTTTGACGTAGCTTTTCCAGGTCCAGAATTCCAGCTGCCGGCATTCTCCCTCTTTGTGTAAACCTTGCATGTTATGAGAGAAAAGGCATTAGAATTACTCCATAAAGTATTATTATGCATAAAAACATTATAAATAACAGTAGGAAAACATGATGCAAAATGGATGTATCACCCTAGTCCTTGTTGTATCGGCCCTCACACTTGTCTTGGATGTAATGTGATGCAATTTCTTTATATGGATGCATGTTTGAATTTCGGCACAACAATTTATATATGCAATGCAATGTGATGATCAAGTGCAAAAAGACAACACTATATTTTCCTTGGGTGAGCTTAATAGTGGAGGGTGGGGCGAATTGCTTGCAACTTTTGAGGTACTAGACCAGTGGGGGATGACAGAATTTGCCCGCCAGTCGCATGATATATACTAGTGGTGGGTGACAGAAGCTGCCTATCACTGGTAAGCCTTTTGCGCCTGCCATTGCTAACCAGTTATGCAATAGTGATAGTGGTTTGAAATAATATTTTAATATTCTCATCACTATATCCTAAGGAATAATTTGCTCCCAGATAGATTCAATTAATGTCTATTTTCTTCCTCTAATAATCTCAGACAAATATTCCAGTCCTCCCATGGGATTAATATATACTTCTTAATTTTGATTATCAATTAGGCTATATTCGTGGATAATCATTTTCATGTCCCATCTATCCTTGGTTGGTGATGGTGCCATTAAGGTTCCCAATTTTAAACCTTAGGTACATAATGTCATTTTTTATTGAATAATATGGGACAAATATTCTAGTCCTCCCATGGGATTAATAGATACTTCTAAATTTTGATCGTCCAATGAGGGTATAATATTGGATAATCATTTTCAAGACCCATTTATCCTTGGTTGGTGAGGGTGTCTTTAAGGTTCCCAATTGTGGATCCTTCGGTACATAAACCAATCTTTGAGGTGTTTTAGTCCTACAAGATTCTCCTACTTTTTTGTGGAAAAAAAATAGTCCAAATGTTTATATAAACTCCTCCAATTTATCAATAATTTGTTTTGATGGGTCTTCCTCGTCATGTGTGGTGACTATCTTATTCTCTAATTCGTTCAGGTTTTTCATATCAATCCAAACTATGGAAATGTCTTAATACCACTATGCAACTTTATTTATCGTATCCTATATACCTAAGTATATGATTGCTACTCGTGATGGATTTGTAGGATTTCCTTGAAGAGGAAGGGTGAAGCGGTATAGTAGCAGATAGTATTTCCCCTAGTAAAGAACCAAGGTTATTGGACCATAAGGAGATGACACACAAACTACGTGAATGGTAGCTGCACACACACAAAGCAAATGCTTGCACCCAACAAAAGCAAGGGGGTCATCACTCCCTTGTTCTTGCGAGTTGCAAGTATCAAATCTGGTAGTGATAGGCAACAAATAAAATAAAAATAAAGTAAAATATGAAGGAAATAAGCCCTAGAGGCAATAATAAAATTGTTATTCCATATTTCCATATTCATGATAAATGTTTATTATTCATGCTAGAATTGTATTGATCGGAAACCTAAATACATGTGTGAATACATAAACAAACACCGTGTCCCTAGTGAGCCTCTACTTGACTAGCTCGTTGATCAAAGATGGTTAAGGTTTCCTAACCATGGACATGTGTTGTCATTTGATAACGGGATCACATCATTAAGAGAATGATGTGATGGACAAGACCCATTCGTTAGCTTAGCATAATGATCGTTCAGTTTGTTGTTATTGCTTTCTTCATGTCAAATACATATTCCTTCGACTATGAGATTATGCAACTCCCGGATATCGGAGGAATACCTTGTGTGCTATCAAACGTCACAACGTAACTAGGTGATCATAAAGATGCTCTACAGGTATCTTCGAAGGTGTTTGTTGAGTTGGCATAGATCGAGATTAGGATTTGTCACTCCGAGTATCGGAGAGGTCTCCTGGGCCCTCTCTGTAATACACATCATAAGCTTGCAATCAAATGACTAAGAGGTTAGTCGCGAGGTGATGTATTACAGAACGAGTAAAGAGACTTGCCGGTAATGAGATTGAACTAGGTATGAAGATACCGATGATCGAATCTCGGGCAAGTAACATACCGATAGACAAAGAGAAATACGTATGCTGTCATAATGGTTCGACCGATAAAGATCTTCGTAGAATATGTAGGAGCCAATATGGGCATCCAGGTTCTGCTATTGGTTATTGACCGGAGAGGTGTCTCGGTCATGTCTACATAGTTCTCGAACCCGTAGGGTCCGCACCCTTAACTGTCGTTGACGATATAGTGTTATATGAGTTATATGATTTGGTGACCGAATGTTGTTCGGAGTCCCGGATGAGATCGCGGACATGGCGAGGAGCCTCAAAATGGTCGAGAGGTAAAGATCGATATATAGGACGATGGTATTTGGACACCGGAAGTGTTTCGGGACGTACCAAGAAGGAATCGGGTCACCAGAATGGGTTCTGGGCACCCCCCGGCAAGTTATGGGCTTAATGGGCCAAAGGGAGGGACGGACCAGCCCACTAGGGGATGGTGTGCCCCTCCACTTGTTTGGACAGCCCTAGGGAAGGAAAAGGGGGAGCGCTAGCCCCTCCCGCCTTTCCCTCTCATGGGAGAAAGGAAAGGGAGGGGCGCCACCCTCCCCTGCCTTTCCCCGCCCTCCAAATAAGGAAAGAAGGGGGCGCGGCTTGGGAGGGACCCCAAGTAGGATTCCTCCTACTTGGGCGACTCCTTTGTCTCCTCCTCCCTCCCTCCCATCTATATATATGTGGGAGGGGGCGCCTAGCACAGACCAGACAATTTCCTAGTCGTGTGCGGTGCCCCCCTCCACCGTTTACACCCCCGGTCATATTTTCGTAGTGCTTAGGCGAAGCCCCGCGGAGATCACTTCACCATCACAGTCACCACGCCGTCGTGCTGATGGAGCTCATCTACTACCTCGACGTCTTGCTGGATCAAGAAGGCGAGGGACGTCACCGAGCTGAACGTGTGCAGAACGCGGAGGTGCCATGCGTTCGGTACTTGATCGGTTGAAGCGCGAAGAAGTTCGACTACATCAACCGCGTTGTGAAACGCTTTCGCTTACGGTCTATGAGGGTACATAGACACACTCTCCCCCTCATTGCTATGCATCTCCATTGTGACGCCCGGATATTTAAGCTACAGTGAACCTCTGCTAATGATGCCACGTCACCTCGATTACTGTTGCTAATCTCGCGTTAGTTCGAAACCGGTTCGAATTCAAATTCAAAATCAAGCAAACAATAAAAGTTTTCAAATATTAAAACTAAAATGTTCGGGTTGTGCCAAATAATGCGTAGGTAATAAGGAGAAGAAACCACACTTCTGCAAAGTATTCAAATGCACTAAAATAAATAAAACAGCAGCTAAACCTATTATAAATGCCCTTTTGAAATTTATAAAAATGCGAAATAAATATTTTAAATACCAAAATATATTGTGGCGGTGGGCCAATTTGCAACCTCCATTTAGGTACTGGTCTTATAATTTTACAAAACTAAAAGGTATTAAAAGTATAATAGAAAACAGAAAAGTGAAAATAAAATAAAAACAGAAAAGAATAAAAAAGTGAAACAAAGCCCCCTGCTGGGCCGTGGCCCAGCTAGCCGCCGTACCAACCGGCCCAGGACGGCCCCCACTCCCCTATAACCCTCCCCCGAAACCCTAACCGCGACCCACCCCACGTCCCCTCTCCCCCACTTCGCCGCTCCTCTCTTCCCCCGATCTGGATCGAGATCGGGGGCAAGGACTGACGCCCCCGATGCCACTGGACCTCGTCGTCGCCCGAAGGCCTCCCCGTCGCCGGACCACCCCACTGTCGCTGCTTGTCGCGAGGAGCTCCTTCGTCTCCGCCTCGCGCCCTCGTCCTCCTCCCCACCGCACGCCGTCTCCGACCTCCTCCCCGAGCACCGCTGCCCGAATCCCTACGCCCCCTGTGAGCTCCTCCTCTCTCCCTCGCGCACGCGCTCACGGTCGTGGCCTCCTCCCCGCGGCTCCGCTGTCGCCGTCGTGATCCCGCTTGGCCCCTCGCGCTGTCCCGCCCGCGCGCGCTCACCCCACACGCACCTTGCCCACGCGCCGCCCTGCACCACGACCTCCGCCCGCACCCGCGCCTGGAGCTCGGTCCGCTGTGGCCTCGCCCCGCCCGGCGTGCCCCCGGCACGCGCGCCTGATCCCTGCCTCGCTCTGCCGCTGCGCTGCTCGCCCGCAGCTCGGCCGCGCCCGCGTCGCGCCCCTTCACTCCTCCCAAGCCGCGCGCGCGTGCCGCCTCTGCCCCGCACCGGCCCGTCTCCTCTGCCTGCCGTACGCGGTTGCTCGCCGCACGGCGTCACCTGCCGCCGCCCGCGCTCGATCCGCCCCAGTCCGGCGCCTGCGCCCACCGCTGCCTTCTCGCCGGCGTCCCCCTCCGACGACCGCCCGGCCTCGCCGGCCTCGTTTGTCGCGGCGCCCCTGGGCGTGCGCCCGATCGGGCCGCGCCCGAAACCCGTCGCCGCACCCGCTGCCGCTATGGCCCCTGGGGCCAATGACATGTGGGGCCTAGCCCCCAGAACGTTTTTATAAAAAAGGAATTAAAAATAATAATAATAATAATGTTAATTAATTAATTAACTAACTAAATTAATTAACTTAATTAACTTAATTAATCATAATTAGATTAATCTAATCACTAATTAACCTAATTAACTGTTAGTTAATTAATCAGACAATGACATGCGGGACCCTCACGTCAGTTTGACCAGTCAACACCTCTGTTGACTGCTGACGTCATGCTGATGCAATAATACTACTTTCGAATTAATTTAATAATAATAATTAAGAAAATGTTTTCAAACTTTAAAAATTAATATAAAATAAACCGTAGCTCAGATGGAAAAACTTTGTACATGAAAGTTGCTCAGAACGACGAGACGAATCCGGTCACGCAGCCCGTTCGTCTGCCACACATCCCTAGCATAGCAAACATGCAACTTTCCCCCTCCGGTTCATCTGTCCGAATACGCGAAACACTGGGAATACTTTCCCGAATGTTTCCCCCCTTAGCCGGTATCACCTCCTACCTTGTTAGAGCACACCTAGCACCGCTGTTTGCTTTGCCATGCATCATCATGCATCTGTTTGCAATGTATTTACTGTTTCTCCCCCCTCCTCTTCTCCAGTAGACCCCGAGACCGACGCTGATGCCCCTGAGTATGACTACTTCGACGACGAACCCTTCTCACGCCAGAGCAACCAGGCAAGCCCCTCCCCCCTTGATCACCAGATATCGCCTATTCCTTCTCTCACTGCTTGCATTAGAGTAGTGTAGCATGTTACTGCTTTCGGTTAATCCTATTCTGCTGCATAGCCTGCCATTGTTGCTACAGTTGTTACCCTTTACCTGCAATCCTAAATGCTTAGTATAGGATGCTAGTATTCCATCAGTGGCCCTACACTCTTGTCCGTCTGCCATGCTATACTACTAGGACGTGACCACTTCGGGAGGTGATCACGGGCATATGCTATATACTTTATACTGTTACATTACTTATGATACTGTTCGAAGATGGGGGCTGAAGGGGCAGGTGGCTCCATCCCGGTAGAGGTGGGCCTGGGTTCCCGACGGCCCCCGACTATTACTTTGTGGCGGAGCGACAGGGCAGGTTGAGACCACCTAGGAGAGAGGTGGGCCTGGCCCTGGTCGGCGTCCGCGGTTGCTTCAAAATAATACGCTAACGAGATCTTGGTATTTGATCTGAGTCTGGCCACTGGCCTATACGCACTAACTAACTACGCGGGAACAGTTATGGGTACTCGACTGAGCGGCGCGCGCCGGATTGGACCGTAAGCATGCGCTTGTATTAAGGGGGCTAGGTCTGCTTTCGGCCGCCCACAAGTGTGCAATGGGCGATGGGCCGAGACCCCTGCACCATAGGATTTAGACCGGCGTGCTGACCTCTCTGTTGTGCCTAGGTAGGGCTGCGACGTGTTGATCCTCCGAGGCCGGGCATGACCCAGAAAAGTGTGTCCGGCCAAATGGGATCGAGCGTGTTGGGTAATGTGGTGCACCCCTGCAGGGAAGTTTATCTATTCGAATAGCCGTGTCCCTCGGTAAAAGGATGACCCGGAGTTGTACCTTGACCTTATGACAACTAGAACCGGATACTTAATAAAACACACCCTTCCAAGTGCCAGATACAACCCGGTGATCGCTCTCTCACAGGTTGACGAGGAGAGGGTCGTCGGGTAGGATTATGCTATGCGATGATACTTGCTGAACTTACCATCTACTCTCTTCTACATGCTGCAAGATGGAGGCTGCCAGAAGCATAGTCTTCGACAGGATTAGCTATCCCCCTCTTATTCTGGCATTCTGCAGTTCAGTCCACCGATATGGCCCCTTTACACATATACCCATGCATATGTAGTGTAGATCCTTGCTTGCGAGTACTTTGGATGAGTACTCATGGTTGCTTTTCTCCCTCTTTTCCCCCTTTCCATTCTACCTGGTTGTCGCAACCAGATGCTGGAGCCCAGAAGCCAGACGCCACCGTCGACGACGACTCCTACTACACCGGAGGTGCCTACTACTACGTGCAGGCCGCTAACGACAGCCATGAGTAGTTTAGGAGGATCCCAGGCAGGAGGCCTGCGCCTCTTTCGATCTGTATCCCAGTTTGTGCTAGCCTTCTTAAGGCCAACTTGTTTAACTTATGTTTGTACTCAGATATTGTTGCTTCCGCTGACTCGTCTATGATCGAGCATTTGTATTCGAGCCCTCAAGGCCCCTGGCTTGTATTATGATGCTTGTATGACTTATTTTATTTTTAGAGTTGTGTTGTGATATCTTCCCGTGAGTCCCTGATCTTGATCGTACACGTTTGCGTGTATGATTAGTGTACGATTAAATCGGGGGCGTGACAAGTTGGTATCAGAGCCGACTGCCTGTAGGAATCCCCCTTCCACACTCCTTGACCGAAGTCGAGTCTAGTCGATCAAAACTGTTTTACTAACATGGCTGTGCGGCACATGGGCCTACGTCACCATTGGGTGGTATTAGGATCTTTTATTTCTCGACCTATACTCTGGGACTCTGATCTCTCTTCTATTTGGGTTAAAATGAATTTACTAACTCTGACTCTAGGTTCTCGTAACTATTTTCTCCCGGAGAGCCCCTCACTCCAGATGATCGCCTGCTGCACCAGAAGATTCCGAAGATACTCTCTGATGTTCTTTCGAGAACTTGTGCTCATCGGGTTTGCAACCCTACCACCGAGACATCCCTATGGATAGCTACTTATACCTGCCACCCTTACCTTCATTCTCGGTTACTCTTGTTACTACAAGACACCCTAAACTACTTCCCGCTATTCTGAGAATCCTTCGTTCTTACTGCCTTGCAGCTCTTTTCTGCACAATTACACCGACGCATAAATTCTCACACTTATCGAGGATTTCTTCATTCCTAGTTGTTTTTGTGTTTCAGAAAATTCTTCAGGATACTATTCGGTTTTCTGAAAATCCTTAGGAGCCTATTGCTCCTGAATTCCTTGCCTTCCGGAACTATGGTTAATTCCATATTTCTAGCAATCTTCATTGACATCCTTTGTCACAATCATTTCGATCCCCTTGATTCATTGTTTTGCGAATGCTCGCAATCCTCAATCAGATCATAGAATTCATCCTTCACTACAGGAAACAGCTACTTTGCCGTCTGCCATGGCGGACGGCAAAGGCTCGAAAGGCGGACGGCAAAGACCTTTGCCGTCAGCCGCGGACGGCAAAAGGCTCCGGCAAAGAAGGCTACGGTAAACAGCTGCTTTGCCGTCTGCTTCCTGGCGGCGGACGGCAAAGGCTCTTTGCCGTCTGCGGCGGACGGCAAAGAGGGCGGACGGCAATATTTGCGCTGTCAGTCCGTTAAGTGGCTAACGGCAGACCTTTGCCGTCCGCCGCAGACGGCAAAGAGCCTTTGGTCTTTGCCGTCCGCCTTATGATGTCATCTACACGTCACTAGATGGCAGGTTCTTTGCCGTCTGCCACTGATGGCAAAGTGCAGGTTCTTTGCCGTCTGCCACTGTAGGCAAACTGACCAGGTTCTTTGCCGTCTGCCACGGACGGCAAAGTCTTTGCCGTCTGCCACGGACGGCAAAGTCTTTGCCGTCTGCCACTGTAGGCAAACTGACCAAATGGGTCAGCTCCCAGGAAGCACAGTTGGCTGCCACGTGGCTTCTTTGCCGTCCGCGGTAGACGGCAAAGGCTCTTTGCCGTCGGTGGCAGACGGCAAAGAGCCTGCATATTGTCTGTTTTTTCTGTTTTTTATTAAATCCCACAATTTGCAGCACATATCACATATATAAGTTTCATATCCAGCACATATCCAACACATATCTAGCACATAAGTTTCATATCACATATCACATCAGTTTCATCCATACACATTGTTCATACATAAGGAAGTTCCATCCATACACATTGTTCCATCCATATATATATTACAATGCAAAGTGTCATGAAGATAGCAATCTAGATACAATGCAAAGTTTCATCAAAGGAAAAGCAAGCACTCCATCATAGCAAGCTAGCTTCCATCAAGTGAATGAAATCTGCAAAATGGTAAATAAGAAAGTTAGAAATAGGTGACTAGAACAAGAAGAAGACTAGAACAAGAAGTATATGTCATTTATGAGCTAACTTAGGTGAAATGGATCATATATGAGCTAACTAAGTTGAAATGGGTTGTTTATGAGCTAACTTAGTTGAAATGGATCATTTATGAGCTAACTTAGTTGAAATGGGTCGTTTATGAGCTAACTAAGGTGAAAGGCATCGTTTTTGAGCTAAGTAAGGTGAAATGGGTCATTTTGGAGCTAACCTAGTTGAAATGGATCGTTTTTGAGCTAACTTAGTTGAAATGGATCGTTTTTGAGGTAACTAAGGTGAAATGGATCGTTTTTTAGCTCACTTAGGTCAAATGGATCGTTTTTGAGCTAACTTAGTTGAAATGGATCGTTTTTGAGCTAACTTTGTTGAAATGGATCATTTTTGAGCTAATTTAGTTGAAATGGATCGTTTTTGAGCTAACTTAGGTGAAATGGATCATTTATGAGCTAATTTAGTTGAAATGGATCTTTTTGAGCTAACTTAGGTGAAATGGGTCATTTATGAGCTAACCTAGGTGAAATGGGTCGTTTATGAGCTAACCTAGGTGAAATGGGTCGTTTATGAGCTAACCTAGGTGAAATGGGTCGTTTATGAGCTAACCTAGGTGAAATGGGTCGTTTATGAGCTAACCTAGGTGAAATGGGTCGTTTATGAGTTAACCTAGGTGAAATGGGTCGTTTATGAGCTAATTATGCAATTTTTGACATAAGTAAGCTAAGTACATATCGTTTTAGAGCTAACTTAGGTAAAATGGATGGTTTATGAGGTCAGTAAGCTTATTAAGTCATTTTGGAGGAAAAGAAGCTAACTCTAGGTCATTATGGTAAGCATATTGGAGGAAATAAAGCTAAGTCTAGGTCTTTATGCATTTGTTAAGCAAAACACTAGAGAAACTTACGTTGATCAGGGAGGTGTAGGAGCGGGCTGGCTAGTGCCGGTAGCTGGAGAAGGATCATGCGATGCGTTTCTGGAGTTAAGCTGCACCAAAGATCATTTCCAATGTCTCGTTAGCATTATGACACTCAAATGTTAAGACTAGCAAGTAATGTCCATTCAAATTAAACTCACCATGGTCCCAGGAGCAATCATTGGCATCGGCGGAGCGGTCTGACCGGTCTTCTCACACACAGACTGCACACTTGGTTTTGACGACTCAGTCATACTAGTTAGTAATGAGACAAACACTACATGAATGTTTTGGCTAATCTACAGAAGAAACTTACCACAAGGAGCTCGTACATGGCCCTTGCCTGCATGTCATTCCGTGCCCTCTCCTCCTCCATCATCTTTGTCGTCCTCTCCTCCAACTCCCGCTACCTCTCCGCCGCCTCCGCCAGAAGTTTCTCCGTTCTATCTCTCTCACTCTGTATAGCAGCCTGCAACACCACTCACATGACCATTTGTAATCATTGATGGAAGCGCACACAATGTAATGGAGAAAGATAGCTGAGTACGTATCACTAACCTTGATGGCGAGTTGCACTGGCCGTTCACGAGGCCTTATCTCAGGAGCGGAGCTCGACTGGCGCGCCTTGATCTCCGGGAGAGTGCTAGGACAACGGATAAGTCCATCTCCAATGGCTATGGAGCCATGGGACCTCCCGCCACCAGATATCATCACCAGCTCTGGATCAATGGGACCCTGGCTCGGGTTAAAGTCCTCCCCTTTCCTCGCCTTCCCCTCATCTCTATATCTCACGAGCTTGTTGTGGGAGGAGATGTTGGTGAAGTTGTTTGCATCATCGAGGTCAGACTGAGAGAAAGCCTTGACTTTCTTGTAAGAGCCAGTGTGGGCCATGGCATACAGGTCGTACACCTCTGGCACCTTATCCGCCTTATTGTGGCGTGCCTGAAAGAGAGAAACAATGAAAATTAGTAACTAAAGGGCTCAAGCTAGCATGATGAATGAATTGCATGAATCATGAAGCAAACCACATACCCAGTTGCGCCCGAACTGATATAAGTTGGAGCTGCCTTGATGGTGTGGCACACCTTCCATTTGGGCACGTTTGTCCTTGGCCTGGTTGTGGAGGGCTAGCCATTCTTGTGAGCACCACTCATCGACCAACACCTCCAACAATCCATCCGATCCGCACACCATCTCGGAGGCGCCTAAGTTAGCAAATAGAAACTTGAGCGCTACGGCTAAGAATTACTAAATGAAGGAACTTAAGTAGAAGGCCTTAAGAATTACCTTCATGTACTGCTCCTTACTCAGGAACTTATCGCGGCACGCCGGCTTGGTCTTCTTGATACCACGCAAGGCGTAGTAGTCTCGAACAGCCTGCACCCGAGCCTCGTGCCGTAAGTTCTGGAGTAGGCGCTTGCAGACGTTCTCGATAACATTTGCGCACTCCTCCTCGTATCCCTCCTCACACCTGTAGAATGTCTGCAATCAAATGAGACAATATTGATTAGTACAATTAATAACTAGCTAGTTGAAGATTTTGAAATGTGTAAAGGAGAAATTACCCAGAACGTCCTGATCACCATGTCTGCCCTCGTGTCGCACACGACACCGTCGATAATGACATCCGGCGGGGCCGGGGCAGCCACGTAGTGCTCCCAGCTCAACCCAAGCTCTGGAAGCCGACCCTCACCAGGCAACGTGACAAACCCCGGGAAGTTTTGCCGGCAAAGAACTCCAAGGACGGAGTTGGGCCGGCGGACACTATGATGGTGGTCCCAACCCCTGCAGCATGACAAGGCCAACGCATTAGTTATTTGAAGAAACGTGAATGCAGAAGGTACAAAAATATTAAATGCACTTACGTACCTCTCCCCATCAGGGAAGATCAACCACCTCTGCTCGCAGGTCGCCGGCACGGACGGGAGCCGTGTAGCACCACGCTGGTAGACGGTGCCACCCTCCTCCTCAAGATCAGTCGGCTCCCCGCCATCATCAGCATGGCCACTCGGCTCCTCGGGCTGATCCGGCCAGGTACCCCATCCGGACGTGTGCTCCTCCGGGGTCTCGTGGGCCGAACTCTCGTGGGCCGAAGGCCAGTCGACCCGAGGCTCGTGGGCCCAAGACCCGTGGACCGGAGGCTCGTGGACCGGAGTCCGTGTAGCCTCCTCCTCGGACGAGTCCACCCTAGCAGTCACGTGCTCGGGTGAAACAGCTGGGGGTGGCGGCGAGGAAGGCTCCCTAGCAGTCACCCTACCTCCTCTCCCGCGACCACGTGCCCCACCTCCTCTCTTCCTACCTCGTCCCCTGCTGGGCACCGCGGTGGACGAAGAAGGGCCCGGCGGTGTGGACATACTGTCCAGCAACGCTCGGCGAAGAGGTACGTCTGGAATCGAAGACCTCAGACCACGCGCCGAGGAAGAAGGGGCCTTGGCGCGCTCCCGACCAGCGCCCACCATCTTTCAACACCTGCCATGACAAACAGTAAACGAAATTAGTACAACATAAAAAAAAGACCGACATGAATAATAATATGTGTATCACTTAAGTGTGTCATCATCAAGTACAACATTAAAAAATTTAATACCTGACACTACTAATAATCTCGATCAGTATCATCAATAAATGCATAATCATCATCATCACTATAATCAATGACGGGCTCATAGGGTTCAGTGGCATCAACATGTGCAAGGCCACCTTGACGTAATCGGTCAAGCAATGACAGGTCATCCGCAGCAGTAACCTCTTCTTGTTCCGGCTCTTCTTGTTCCTCCTCTGGGGTGATGTCGGATTCACTGTCACTGTCTACTTCAATGTTTTGGGGTGAAGTATAGCGGTTCTTGAAACGCTTTTTGGAAAGACGTGTCTCTTGGAAGAATTCTCCTTCATATGTGTCTGGGTTAATGTGAGGTTCATAATCCTCTTCCTTTGGGGGAGATAGTCTAGCACGTGGCGGCACTTCATAAACGACATCCCAACCTTTCAGATTTGGATTAGTTTGGCAGGCCCACGGTAGATAGAATACTTGGGTCGCCTGTTGAGCCGTAATATAGACATCAGGAACATCTAAATGGGTGCTTTGGTTGATTTCAACTAGCCCTATATGTTCATGAGTTCTTCTAGTCTCCTTCGGCTGAAACCAATAACATTTGAAGACTACGACATTCGGTGGGTTTTCACCATAGAATAGAAGTTCATAAATTGCTTCAACTCTCCCATAATACTCGGTACCTCCTTCGCCGATAGCAGATACACAACAATTTGTAGACTTTCGGTCGGCCATAGATAGCTCTTTGCCATAGGTACGAAAGCGATACCCGTTGATGTCGTATTTGTCAAATGAACGGACCTTATAGTCAAAACCATTAGCGACTTGTCTCAATTCGGCGTCCATAGACTCTGAATTAGCCTACAAGTTTAATATGAAAGGATTGTTGCATTACGCACAAATTAGCGAATGAAACCGGGATAGCCGCCTACAAATTAGCCTACAAGTCTAATAGAAATTACCGTTTGTTTGAACCAAGAGATGAAACCGGGATAGCCGCCACCTTGCTTTGCGAGAAGCTCATACTCTTCGACAGAATCCTTTTGGATCACCGCTCCATACGAGAATAAGGCGACGTATCGACTGTATGAAATATCCAGGAATAAGAGCAGTTCAAAGGAAATAGAAGTTGCGAAACTATGTACCGAGAACTTACTCGATGTACGGCCGCACTTCTATCAGGTTGTTGAAGATATACAACGAAATGGTCCGCCATTGTTCGTTATCCAAAGATACTGGATTTGAAACACTGGCTGGTGCGAGATTCCCTTTGAATAGGCTGAGGTTGGATCCACCCTTTTTAGGGTCGTCAGCATTGTACCGAGGCTTCGGATTATGCAAATGACGATTTTTGGCTTCGTAGTGTGCTGTCACGAAGTTTGCCGCCTCCTCAGTGATGAATGCCTCAGCCATCGATGCTTCAATTCTACGTTTATTTTTACATTTTTGTCGAAGCGTCTTCTGCATCCTCTCAGTTGGGTAGCACCAACGATTTTGCACGGGCCCCCCCAATCTTGCCTCGGTCGGGAGATGCAAAATCAAATGTTGCATTGGATTAAAGAAGCCCGGTGGAAAGATCTTCTCTAACTTGCAGATCAACTCCGGCGCCAACTCTTCCATTTCTTCTAGCACGCTAGGCGATAGTTCTTTCGCACAAAGAACACGGAAGAAATAGCTGAGTTCTGCCAGTACTAGCCATTCATCCTCAGGGATGAAGCCACGCAACATCACCGGCATTACCCGCTCAATCCATATGTGCCAATCATGACTCTTGAGACCAAATATCTTCAATTTATCAAGACTGGCTCCCCTCTGTAGATTCGCTGCATACCCATCGGGGAACATCAACTGCATTTTCACCCACAAGATAATTTCCCTCATAGCCGGCCTTCCAAGATTGAACCATGCCTTTGGCTTCGTCCAGTTCTGCTTTCCTTTCGGTTCTTTCATGTTTTGTAACGGCCTATCACATAGCGCCTCCAGATCGACTCTAGCCTTAGTATTATCCTTTGACTTCCCATCTATGCCGAACAATGTACCAAAAAGTGCCTCGGCGATATTCTTCTCAGTGTGCATCACGTCGATGTTGTGTGGGCAAAGGAGGTCTTTGAAGTAAGGCAGATCCCATAAGCATGTTTTGTGAGTCCAGGCGTGCTTAGAATTATACCCCTTGAAGTACCCTGGACGCTCGGGATCTGGCTCGAGAGCGTTTAACTGATCCAGGGTCTGTTGGCCTGTCAATGCACGTGGTGCAGAGTTTTTGACAACTCTACCTCTGATGAAGTTCTTCTTGTCTTTCCTGAACTTATGGCGAGGATTCAGGAACTCTCTATGCATGTCGAAGCAAGAAAACTTGCGACCGGCCTGAAGCCAACGAAACTCAAGAGCTCCCTTGCATGTGGGGCACGGGAACCTTCCATGCACACACCAGCCAACGAATAGCGCATACGCCGGCAAGTCATGCGTCGAGTACATGTACCAGACACGCATTATGAAGTTCCGTTTGCTATAGGCATCGTATGTCTTGAACCCATTATCCCAGGCTTCTTGCAATTCGTCCTTAAGCGGTTGCATGTACACATTCATATTTTTCCCCGGATAGTTGGGCCCTGGAATTATCAACGTCAGGAAAATGTTCTTTCTTTGCATAATCTGTCCGGGGGGAGATTGAGTGGAAAGACAAATACGGGCCAACAACTGTATTGGGCTGCCGTCATACCAAACACACTGAACCCATCCGTGCTGATGCCGACTCGAGGATGCCTCGGATCTGCCGCTTTGTCACCATGTAATTCATCAAACTTTTTCCATGCAACACCATCCGATGTGTGTACAATCATCAGATTCCCATCTACATCTAGTTCGGTTCTTTTGCCCGTTTTGTGCCATGTCATCTGTCTGGCCGTCTCTTCGACCATGAAAAGACGTTGAAGTCTTGGTACGATTGGCATATACCGAAGAACACTAACGGGGATTTTGGTCTGTGTCTTCTCACCCATACCGTTGTCTACCACAACATACCTGGAAGACTTGCAAATGGGACAACAGTTCAAGTCCGCATAGTCAAGCCTAAACAAGACACATCCTTTCTCACAGGCATGTATCTTATCATAGGGCATCTTTAGTGCACGGAGGATTTTGTCCGACTGGTACAGGTTTGCAGGCATTACATGGCCTTTGGGTAGAAAGCGTCCAAATACTGTCATCATTGCATCGTAGCATTCTCTGCCCAAGTTGAACTGAGCCTTCAGAGCCATTACTTGTGAGATGGCATCCAACTGACAAAGCTCAGTGTGCTCATGGAGCGGACGTTTTGAAGACTCCAACATTTCATTGAAGGCCTTTGCAGATTCCTCCATCTCCTCGTCCGAATCCCGAGCATCATCAAAGTCTTGCACCATGTTTTCCATACCGGTACCATGCTCGTCGGTGCGACGACGATCCACCTCAGCTCGGTCACATTGGGCAGACTCACCATGAAATGTCCACACCGTATAATCGGGCGTAAAACCACTCTTCTGCAGGTGTTTGCCCATTTCAGCCTCTGTCCTCTTTTCCCAATTGCCGCACCGTAAACAGGGGCACCAGGTTTTCCTCTGGCCATTTGCAAATGCGGCTCGCACAAACCCCTTGGTTTTTGTGAACCATTCAGTGCTCCATTTGTTCTGACCAGTGTGACCGGTGTACATCCACGCACGATCACTCATCTTGACTTTCAGAGCTACTAGACACACAACAAATATATATATATAATTCACCATGTATGTATTCATCAGTTGATCTACTTTGTCAATTTTATTACGTCCATGCAACCTACACTCTAATAGGTAATGATAGGTCCTAATCCCACCCGAGTATGTTTAGATTGGGTTCATTTTCCCATGCTATGCCCCGGATCCTACGCAAAATTTCGGCAGCACCTCCCCGCTGTTCTCCTGATACACGTCTTTGCAATAAACAGAGAGGATGTGTACCCGGAGAACAACAGGGGAGGCACTGACGAAATTTATGCGTCGGATCCGGAGCAAAGCATATGGGAAAACGAACCCAATCTAAACATACTCGGGCTGTCCATGGATAGCGTTGGACAATTCGAAAGAATCAAGGTTATAAATATGCAAATGCATGCATATTTATAACTATGACGCTTTCGAACGGGAGACACATATTGGTTACGCATACTGATGATTCAAGACACATATATATCTAGCTATCAAGTTTCATCGGAATAGATCAAATAATTAATGGGGGAGGAGGACATGTCATTTGTGCTCACCCACGAACGAAGGGGCAGAGCTCGTCAAACGCACGGCGAGGTCGTCGAACACCAAACCTCGCAGCGATGAAACAACTGCACATTTAAAACTACCCGATCAACACAATTATATATGATGTTTTTCATAACAAAATCGAAAGATATATGACCTAACTAATAATTCACAAATATATGACCCCGTCGGCTTCTGGAAGGCCAAAGAACACCTTTTCAAGGTCGGGGTCTCGGGGTCGGGGTGTCGGGTCAGGGTGCTGGGTCGGGGTCGGGGTGCCGTGTCGGTGTCGGGGTCGGGGTGTCGGGGTCGGGGTCGAGGTCGGGGTCGGGGTCTCGGGGTCGGGGTGTCGGGGTGTCGGGGGTGTCGTGTCGGGGGTCGGGGTGTCGTGTCGGTCTCGGGGTGCCGTGTCGGGGTCGGGGTGTCGTGTCGGTCTCGGGGTGCCGTGTCGGGGTCGGGGTCTCGGGGTCGGGGTGTCGGGTCGGGGTGCCGGGTCGGGGTCGGGGTGCCGTGTCGGTGTCGGGGTCGGGGTGTCGGGTCAGGCTCGGGGTCGGGGTGTCGGGGTCGGGGTCGGGGTCGGGGTCTCGGGGTCGGGGTGTCGTGTCGGGGGTCGGGGTGTCGTGTCGGTGTCGGGGGTCGGGGTGCCGGGTCGGGGTCGGGGTGCCGTGTCGGTGTCGGGGTCGGGGTGTCGGGTCAGGCTCGGGGTCGAGGTGTCGGGGTCGGGGTCGGGTTCTCGGGGTCGGGGTGTCGGGGGTGTCGTGTCGGGGGTCGGGGTGTCGTGTAGGTGTCGGGGTGCCGTGTCGGTGTCGGGGTGCCGTGTCGGGGTCGGGGTGCTGTTTCGGGGTCGGGGCTTCGGGGTGTCTCCTCCTCCTCCTCCTCTTCTTCTTCTTCTTCTTCCTCTTCTTCTTCTTCTTCTTCTTCTTCTTCTTCTTCTTCTTCTTCTTTCTCCTCCTCCTCCTCCTCCTCCTCTTCTTCTTCTTCTTCTTCTTCTCCTTCTCCTCCTCCTCCTCCTCCTCTTCTTCTTCTTCTTCTTCTTCTTCTTCTTCTTTCTGCTCCTCCTCCTCCTCCTCCTCTTCTTCTTCTTCTTCTTCTTCTTCTTCTTCTTCTTCTTCTTCTTCTTCTTCTTCTCCTTCTCCTTCTCCTTCTCCTCCTCCTCCTCCTCCTCCTCTTCTTCTTCTTCTTCTTCTTCTTCCCCCTTCTACTTAACCTAAACCTAAACTAACCTAAACTAAAAACCTCAACTAATTAAAACTAAACTATTTAAACTAATTAAACCTAAACTTAAACAAAAAAACAAAAAAACAAAAAAAAACAAAAAAACAGAAAAAAGGGAGGAGGGGCTCACTGTGGGGGAGGGCCGGGGCGGGGCGGCGGGGGCCCGGCCGGCGGGGGGCCGGGGCGGGGCGGTGGAGGAGGCGGGGCGGCGGGGGCCCGGCCGGCGGGGGGCCGGGGCGGCGGGGGGGATGGGGGGCGGGGGGCCGGGGCGGGGCAGTGGAGGAGGCGGCGGGGGGCCGGGGCGGGGCAGTGGAGGAGGCGGCGGGGGGCCGGGACGGCGGGGGGCCGTGGCGGCGGTGGGGCGCGGGGCGGCGGGGGGCCGGGGCGGGGGGGCGACGGGGCGGCGGGGCGGCGGGGAGCCGGGGCGGCGGGGGCGACGGGGCGGCGGCGCGCGGCGGGCGGCGGCGGCGGCGGCGGGGTGGGAGGAGAAGGGCGAGGCGAGGACGAAGAGAGTAACGGGCGGGGGGTACCTGCCGTTAGGCAAGTGCCCTCTTTGCCGTCCGCCAGCCTTTGCCGTCCGCCTTTCTGCCTCTTTGCCGTCCGCTAGCGGACGGCAAAGAGGTGGGCCGTTAGGATTTTTTCAAACGAGCGGGGGGTGGGGGCCACCACACTCTTTGCCGTCCGCCAGCGGACGGCAAAGACCTGGCAGATGGCAAAGAGCTTCTTTGCCGTCAGCCTTTTCTTTGCCGTCTGTTTATGTGTAGCTGATGGCAAAGAGCTTCTTTGCCGTCAGCTAGCAGACGGCAAAGATCTGGCAGATGGAAAATTAGCTGAATCCAGTAGTGCTTCCGGCTCAGATGTCATTTTAAACATGAGCTGGTTCTCGACCAATCAAATTGCCGTCGATTGTACCCCTAAGTCTGTTTAACGTATCCATTCTTAATCACAGTGTCTGCTTCTGATCCTTCGATTTGGAAATCATAATTCTTTTGCATTTGAGCTTTGAATTAGTCGGTTGTTTCTATAATCTAATCTCCTTGCATTCTTTTTTCCTCTGGTTGAGTACCGATGCTCACATCAGATCCCTTGAGGACCACCAGATCCGTTGTTAGATTTTATCCGACAACGTCCTTCATATTCAATCACTTTGGAAGTTCTTTCTCTATGATGTAATGCCATTGGTAAATTCTATCCTCTAATTGGCCAACCATGCTCTACTTTTAAGCTGGTGATATTTACTATTAAAGCTTGTGGTGTATGTTTCCACGATACCCCGATGGGTTGAACCTATGCCTTCCTTAATATGTGTGAACTCGAAAGTTTTCACGAGTCATACTCTTCTGGTATTTTGCTAGATAATTCAACACTACAACTTCTTCAAAAAAGAGAAGTGAATGAAAGGTTATGCATTGGAGAAGTGGGAGTCGACCTTGAACCCTGTGTTCATGCCCATGGACACGATGTATACATTATCATGGAAGCTTCTCTTAAAATGATTATCCCCTTGTTATAAATTCATCTTGTATCTGTGGACGTGGTTCCGACCATGTTTCTCCTTGATTCCATTTCTCGTGCAAGTTTGAGCACTTGTGTCCTGCAGAGAAATACCCCAGTCCAACCTCTACTTTGATCTGTCGTACCCACTGGTATCTCGATATTATCATGGAACTGCATAACTTCTTATGAGTTCTTCTTCAAGTATTATTTCTCACTGATTCCAATTTTCCCCGGGTTCTGAGTTGTTAGACACTCAAGGACACCGATAGTGAATCGAGCCAGTACTCCGATTCAATAAATCTAAGTAATTTTCATTGCTTACGAGTTTAATAATCCTTCAAGTCATTCCTAGCCCGGTTGGCTATATCATTATCGTGCTAAATTTTAACTATGCTACCTGGTCCTTCTTCTCGTATCACAATTTTCGAAGATGACATAATCTTACGTCGATCTTCCTCATCATATCATTTCTTCTTGAACAACAAACTTGATTTCGAGTTAGTGTCGTACCCTTGGTTCCCATAACCTTTCGCTTCATCATCATTTGACTTGATGTCATCGCCGACCAATTACACCTTCATGAAATCTCTCGACAAATGTGTTGTGGTCATCATCAACATTCTGAGCTCTTCCAAGATATATATCGAATTCATGATGATAAGTGCCATCCTCGTCTCTTGGTAATTTGAGTTACCATCGACAACATCTTTACCTTCCTTTCATCACAAACTTGTTCTTGTTAAGGATGCAACTTGCTATTCAGTTTGTGTTATGTTCCACCTTGAAGTATTACTGTCCCTTATGTCAAGGATGTTGCAAGGATTACTCCACCTCTTAAGAATTGGGTATTGTGATGCCTCTCACCATCACCCTTCTTTTTGGACCCCGTGTTGCTTCTAACCAGAATACCAATATGTGAACTCTGCCATGAGACTTCAGTATTCTTAGCAACCTTATTGCTTCGGAGTTAATGGACAATAATTCCAACTTAGTGTGCTGGTTGCTGAATCACCATTCTGACATTGGTCGTGCATCCCAGCCCATATTTCGGGTGCACCTTTCATCCAATGCTTAAATGTGTATGTTTTCCTTGAGCATACACCATTATATCTTTTGATCTGACAGATGTTACCTCCTTGTTCGCATAGTTGTGGAAATCCATCTTTTTGGAAACCTCAATGGATTGTCACTGAGTCAATCAGTCACCTCCTCACCTCTCCCTTATTTAATGGTGAAGACTTGTTCGGAACTCGCTTCCATAGTTCATTTCCCGAGAATCATATCATGTCGTCTCGTCAATTATGTTGCACCTCTTCTTCTCAGGCATCCTGAGTCTGAGGTGTCCTGACAACAATCAGATTTGAAACTTGTCAGATATGATGGTTGGAACATATTTCCAAGAGTTATAACATTGGTCTTTAGGTGACCCGGTAAGGTGATGTCGTGCCTAGCACACCTGGCCCTTTTCAGCAGGGTTATCCATTCTTCCATGAGGAAAATGTAAGACTTATTCTACACGTTATTCCTGATGGATCCTTTGTGTTTCCAAAGTCTGATCTTCACCTGTTGACCATGTCAATGCTATCTCGAAGCATGTCCGTGGTACTCTGATTTTCAACAAGGAACATTTGAAGCCCAATGTTAAATGTTTCCTGCTCAATTATCCAAACATCGTTGTATGGGTAATGTCATGAAATTTCTCTCCCCTTACCTAAAGGGTTTTCTGCTTTCTATCATGTCATGGATATCATGCTCTTCTTGTCCTTGGGAAAGATATACCCCTGGAATATGTGTTTAAACACATTTCCCTTTCCATTGTTCTATTTAATCTGATAATCATATTTTCCTTTACATCGGTTGGTTTAACGTTGCTTGTGATCTAAATGATCTAAGCAGTAATATTCTCCTGCTTATGAAAACACCCCGGTGTACAATTCTGTCAGCAAGACCCTGTTACTATTGTTGATGACATTTTGGTAGCCACCGATGGATGAGAACTTTGCCTATCGGTCCGCCTCGTTCAACGAGCAGGAAAATGGTTATCTTCGTCCCTTGCCCTTGGTATCGATGTTGTTGCCGACATAACTAACAGGATACCCTCTGACATGCCTTGCTATCGTGACCGTGCAAGACGTCAGCCCCCTTCCTACTTTTAACCCACATGGTGGGCCCATAACCCACAGTTCCACAGGATCAAAACTTGACTCTCGTGCACCCCCTGTTCCCAAGGTTCTTCCTCGCGTGTGGCCTCGTATGTAATTCACGAGCCACCTTCCGAGAGATCATCAAATCGGTTACCGGACGCAATACTTATTCCCGATTGCTTTGAGCCCCTTTCAAGCCCTGTTTCAGGCATCGAACGGTTGCCTGCTCGCTCGAAACTTCACATGAAACCTCATTACTTGCTCTCAATATTTTCTTAAGTTTCAATTCGAGAGTTACTTTCCGCCACCTTCCCCGATGTTATCGACCAGATAGTCAACCTTGTAGAGGTTCGTTCTCCCGGAATACCCCCTTTATTCATTCGTAAGTACGATGGAACACCTAAAGAAAGGATGCTGAATTCATCTTGATGACCTGAAGCAAAAAAATGAAGACATCAATATAATGGATCGACCACTTCGAGAGGAGCAACCAAGACCGAGAAGATTCGTTAGAATTTCGTAACCAAACCTTCCCCCCTTAGATCCCCTCTCCAATCTCGGGACGAGATTTCTTGTAGTGGAGGAGAATTGTGACGCCCGGATATGTAAGCTACAGTGAACCTCTGCTAATGATGCCACGTCACCTCGATTACTGTTGCTAATCTCGCGTTAGTTCGAAACCGGTTCGAATTCAAATTCAAAATCAAGCAAACAATAAAAGTTTTCAAATATTAAAACTAAAATGTTCGGGTTGTGTCAAATAATGCGTAGGTAATTAAGGAGAAGAAACCTCACTTCTGTAAAGTATTCAAATGCACTAAAATAAATAAAACAGTAGCTAAACCTATTATAAATGCCCTTTTGAAATTTATAAAAATGCAAAATAAATATTTTAAATACCAAAATATATTGTGGCGGTGGGCTAATTTGCAACCTCCATTTAGGTACTGGTCTTATAATTTTACAAAACTAAAAGCTATTAAAAGTATAATAGAAAACATAAAGTGAAAATAAAATAAAAATAGAAAAGAATAAAAAAAGTGAAACAAAGCCCCCTGCTGGGCCGTGGCCCAGCTAGCCGCCGTACCAACCGGCCCAGGCCGGCCCCCACTCCCCTATAACCCTCCCCCAAAACCCTAACCGCGACCCACCCCACTTCCCCACTCCCCCCACCTCGCCGCTCCTCTCTTCCCCCGATCTGGATCGAGATCGGGGGCAAGGACCTGACGCCCCCGACGCCACTGGACCTCGTCGTCGCCCGAAGGCCTCCCCATCGCCGGACCACCCCACCGTCGCTGCTCGTCGCCAGGAGCTCCTTCGTCTCCGCCTCGCGTCCTCGTCCTCCTCCCCGCCGGCCTGCCTCCCCACCGCACGTCGTCTCCGACCTCTTCCCTGAGCACCGCTGCCCGAATCCCTACGCCCCCTGTGAGCTCCTCCTCTCTCCCTCGCGCACGCGCTCACGGACGTGGCCTCCTTCCCGCGGCTCTGCTGTCGCCGTCGTGATCCCGCTTGGCCCCTCGCGTTGTCCCGCCTGCACGCGCTCGCCCCGCACGCGCCTTGCCCGCACGCCGCCCGCGCGCCGCGACCTCCGCCCGCACCCGCGCCCGGAGCTCACTCCGCTGTGGCCTCGCCCCGCCCGGCGTGGCCCCGCGCACGCGCGGCCGAGCCCTGCCTCGCTCTGCCGCTGCGCTGGTCGCCCGCAGCTCGGCCGCGCCCGCGTCGCGCCCCTGCCCTCCTCCCTAGCCGGGCGCGTGTGCCGCCTCTGCCCCGCACCAGCCCGTCTCCTCTACCCGTCGTACGCGGTTGCTCGCCGCGCGGCGTCACCAGCCGCCGCCCGCGCTCGGATCCGCCCCAGTCCGGCGCCCGCGCCCGACGCTGCCTTCCCGCCGGCGTCCCCCTCCGACGACCGGTCGGCCTCGCCGGCCTCATTCGCCGCAGCGCCCGAGGGCGTGCGCCCGATCGGGCCCCGCCCGCACCCGCTATGGCCCCTGGGGCCAATGACATGTGGGGCCTAGTCCCAGAACGTTTTTATAAAAAAAAGGAATTAAAAATAATAATAATAAAATGTTAATTAATTAACTTAATTAATCATAATTAGATTAGTCTAATCACTAATTAACCTAATTAACTGTTAGTTAATTAATCAGTCGATGACATGCGGGACCCTCACGTTAGTTTGACCAGTCAACACCTCTGTTGACTGCTGACGTTATGCTGACGTCATGTTGATGCAATAATACTAATTTCGAATTAATTTAATAATAATACTTAGAAAATGTTTTAAAACTTTAAAAATTAATATAAAATAAACCGTAGCTCAGATGGAAAAACTTTGTACATGAAAGTTGCTCAGAACGACGAGACGAATCCGGATGCGCAGCCCGTTCGTCTGCCACACATCCCTAGCATAGCAAACATGCAACTTTCCCCCTCCGGTTCATCTGCCCGAAAACGTGAAACACTGGGAATAATTTCCCAGATGTTTCCCCCCTTCGCCGGTATCACCTCCTACCGTATTAGAGCACAGCTAACACCGTTGTTTGCTTTGTCATGCATCGTCATGCATCTGTTTGCAATGTATTTACTGTTTCTTCCCCCTCTTCTTCTCCGGTAGACCCCGAGACCGACGCTGATGCCCCTGAGTACGACTACTTCGACGACGAACCCTTCTCTTGCCAGAGCAACCAGGAAAGCCCCTCCCCCCTTGATCACCAGATATCGCCTATTCCTTCTCTCTACTGCTTGCATTAGAGTAGTGTAGCATGTTACTGCTTTCGGTTAATCCTATTCTGCTGCATAGGCTGTCATTGTTGCTACAGTTGTTACCCTTACCTACAATCCTAAATGCTTAGTATAGGATGCTAGTATTCCATCAGTGGCCCTACACTCTTGTCCGTCTGCCATGCTATACTACTGGGCCGTGATCACTTCGGGAGGTGATCACGGGCATATGCTATATACTTTATGCTGTTACATTACTTATGATACTGTTCCGAGATGGGGGCTGAAGGGCAGGTGGCTCCATCCCGGTAGAGGTGGGCCTGGGTTCCCGACGGCCCCCGACTGTTACTTTGTGGCGGAGCGACAGGGCAGGTTGAGACCACCTAGGAGAGAGGTGGGCCTGGCCCTGGTCGGCGTCCGCGATTGATTCAAAACAATACGCTTAATGAGATCTTGGTATTTGATCTGAGTCTGGCCACTGGCCTATACGCACTAACCAACTACGCGGGAACAGTTATGGGCACTCGACGTCGTGGTATCAGCCGAAGCCTTCTTGACGTCAGCGACTGAGCGCTGCGCGCCGGATTGGACCGTAAGCCTGCGCTTGTATTAAGGGGGCTAGGTCTGCTTTCGGCCAAATGGGATCGAGCGTGTTGGGTAATGTGGTGCACCCCTGCAGGGAAGTTTATCTATTCGAATAGCTGTGTCCCTCGGTAAAAGGACGACCCGGAGTTGTACCTTGACCTTATGACAACTAGAACCGAATACTTAATAAAACACACCCTTCCAAGTGCCAGATACAACTCGGTGATCGCTCTCTCACAGGTTGACAAGGAGAGGATCGTCGGGTGGATTATGCTATGCGATGATACTTGGTGAACTTACCATGTACTCTCTTCTACATGCGCAAGATGGAGGCTGCCAGAAGCGTAGTCTTCGACAGGATTAGCTATCCCCCTCTTATTCTGGCATTCTGCAGTTCAGTCCACCGATATGGCCCCTTTACACATATACCCATGCATATGTAGTGTAGATCCTTGCTTGCGAGTACTTTGGATGAGTACTCACGGTTGCTTTTCTCCCTCTTTTCCCCCTTTCCATTCTACCTGGTTGTCGCAACCAGATGCTGGAGGCCAGGAGACAGACGCCACCGTCGACGACGACTCCTACTACACCGGAGGTGCCTACTACTACGTGCAGGCCGCTGACGACAGCCAGGAGTTGTTTAGGAGGATCCCAGGCAGGAGGCCTGTGCCTATTTCGATCTGTATCCCAGTTTGTGCTAGCCTTCTTAAGGCAAACTTGTTTAACTTATGTTTGTACTCAGATATTGTTGCTTCCGCTGACTCGTCTATGATCGAGCATTTGTATTCGAGCCCTCGAGGCCCCTGGCTTGTATTATGATGCTTGATGAACTATTTTATTTTTAGAGTTATGTTGTGATATCTTCCCGTGAGTCCCTGATCTTGATCATACACGTTTGCGTGTATGATTAGTGTACGATTGAATCGGGGGCGTCACATCCATGGATAGATCATTGTGTGTGCGTAGATTTTTTTTGTTTTCCATGCAACGATTCCCAACAAAATAAAGCAGCATGGCAAACGTAGGATTTCTTGATAATAATTGAGAATGGACCCGGGGGGCATAGGTTCACTAGAGGCATCACTATCATAAGCATGCCATCGGTGGATAAACAAATTACTGTTGGGCAATTGATAGAATGGAGCATAGTTATGATGATCATCTAAGGCATAATCAATACGTAGGCATTACGTCTGTGACAAGTAGACCGTTCATCCAACTGCATATACTACTATTACTCCACCCACGACCGCTATCAAGCATGCATCTCAAAGTATTGAGTTCATGATAAACAGAGTAACGCATTAAGCAAGATGACATAATGTAGACAAAGTAAGACCAAGCAATATGACAGATACAATACGTGCCTCCGCCCCTCCTGTGATAGGGCAAGACTAATCGCAAGATTGGACCTACCGCAAAGCACCTCTCCCACTGAAGATAAATCAATCTAGTTGGCCAAATAAGATAGATAGATCGGAGAGAAATACGACTTATAAATATTTATTCGCCCCCCTTGTGTCGAATCAATAAATTTGGGTAAAATATTACCCTCGAAGACTGTTGCGATCCCCTATACTTGTGGGTCATAAAGTCTATTTTCTAGCGCCGTTGCCGGGGAGCATAACTCTATTTATTAAGTACACTTGGGAGTTAAATATGTGCTGCAATTTATATTCACTATGAAGAATCTGAGATGCTCTAAGACCAAGATCATGCCCTCTAGAACGAGTACAGGTAAGGAACTGCTAACTAGGTCTATGCTTGATTCACCTTCTGTTTTAAGTCAGCTTGCGACCCCACCACCTGCTATTCAATCATATATATCACAAGCAATAGACACTTCTTCTTGCTATTCGATGATACTCATGATGATGCTTCTACTTTGCTTAATGAAACTGTCCCGCTTGGTGATTTACTAGATGATCATATTGCTAAAGCTAAAGAACCTGAAATTACTGAAAAATATGAATCACTTGTTACACCTAGTACTCCTGCTAGAACTAAGATGCTTGATATCCCTAATGGTTACAATTTTCCTGGGGATATTACTAGAGAATTAATGGCTTATGATACTCATAATGGCCTAGAGGGTTTTATCGTTATACTTAAAGAGAAAAACATGAACCAAATGATGAAACATGATCCTAAGTTTGCAACTTCTCCTATTTTTATTGATGATAAGGATTATGATGTCTCTGTTGATCCTGAACTTATTATTCTTGGAGAATCTGACCCTTGCATGATTATGGGTCTGAAAAAGTTATTGCCCATCTTACTAAATTGAATGATATTGCCACCTTGTTTGCTCAAGAAACTACAAATTTGCTCTATTTTGCGACGTTTCACTTGTGTCATGTAAAACCTTTTTTGTCATAGAAAATACCCCGATGACGTTTTCCGACGTCATCCCCACCGTCACCGAAGCACTGTCATAAAAAAAGTCTTGACGATACCACTTCCCCCATCACGCAAGATCGTATCTAGGTGACGAACCAAAAAACATCACTGAAAATATCTTCTGTGATGGCCAAACAATGTCACTAGAACTGCCACCGTATACTAACAACCGACCCACCATGTTTGACTAGACAATGTTTCTGACATACGGGCCCATAATATTCTGACATCGCACCTTACAGCTGGGCCTGCCCGAGGTTTTATCACCGATGGTGCCCGTCAGTAACAATCAGATTTGACCGGTCAAAGATCCTGACATGTGGGCCCATGGGATGCTGATGTGGATGCTTACATGTTGGTCCAGAAGCTAGTGACGACACACATTTCCTTCACTATTACGATCACCGTTTGTTCAGTGTTGCAACTCCCAACCAAATTTAAATTTTAAAATTAGTAAAATTTCAAATATGAGAATGAAATGACTTTCGTTAACATTGAAAACAGACATGCTTAACAGAATTGTAATAATAATCAGCCAACTGAGGAAGTATCACACGCGACACAAAAGGAAACAGGGTACCACACATTGCAAAATATAATAAGGGACGACCAAAGTTTTGGGACAAAGAAGACCACCATCAGGGTTGTGACATGCTGTTGTTAGAGCCCCTCAAAGTGGGGCTGCGACATGCTATTGGTAGAGCCCCCCCCCCCCCCGCCAAAGTGGGCCACGACGTGTTGTTATTAGAGTCGTTGTGAATCCTAAAGAGAAAACCTAAAGCTCCTTCCAATTCTGTCTTGTCCATAGAAGCAGTTTTTTCCACTTGTTCCTTCTTAAGAGCTACAATTTCACCTAGTTGCTTTGTTTTCATCTCTTCGATTTCCTGTTGTTGTGCTGCCATTCTTGCATTCGGCTCTTCTTGATACCTATCACCTATTGATCTCGCAACTAGCTCCTAAGTTGCAAGCCTCTCTTCAAGCTCTCTCATGTGTTCATGAGAGGTTCTCTTATGCCTAGAGGCAGATTACCCTACCATGGTTGAAAGGAACGTGCTATGCTTGGAAACGCTCTTGAGAACCTCTGCAAGGGGCACCACGCCACGCAGTAAAATCCACCAGTTCCCAATACAATGTGCAATATATGCGCGTGAAGATTAAGGGATTTTGTTAGTAATGTCGTCAAAAATTCAGAGCAAGATCCCTTTATTTATGGGACGTGCCAATAGAAACCGCCTTGGGCCACGATACACTCAATGTAATGGCTATTGATGAGACAGATCGGTTCCGCGGTAAGCGGTGGCGGTTCGGTTTTCGGCCAAAAGTTATCAGGGCATGGTCCAATCAGCCCATTACCCCCACGTGGCAAGCCTTCGCGGTTAAGCTAAAGAAGTCGTCCGATCCAGTGAAGAATAAAACTGTTCAAGAAAAGGGCCTTGTTAAAAGATGTCCCTTATTGCCCGGAATGCATCACTTCATGGGCTCGTGCATGGCCATGGTTGAAGGGGAAGCCGGTCATAAAGCATAAAGGACTTCGGATCCCGACGGGTCCTCGAATCTAGGAGCCGAGCTTACAAGATGGAACTTGCCTACAAAGCGAAGACTATAAGACAAATCTATCCCGAGGACATTAGTATCCCAGGCTTGAAGACTAGTTCATGGGCTACTGATGGTTTCCTAGATTATGGCATGCTCACCACATCGGCCTGTCGTTCATGAGCCGAGCTGAGTACCCACCGACTACTAAAGAATGGGCCATGGAACCATGGTGCCCGGCATGCTCAAGATGAGTAATCGACAAAAAACTACCACATTTCACGTATCCGTCCCACAGAACTTCCACATTTTGAAAACTGACCAAAAACTCTAGATTAGTGCTAATTTCATGACAAAAAACTACTAGGTCGAGTTGAAGACTGATTTAACCGTTTAAAACTCCTTTCTCACAGAGCTGGCCCACCTGTCGGGACGGCTGCCGTGCTAACGGCTAACGACGCTCGCCACCGCCGCCATTGTTGCCGAAGCTCGTCGCTGCTCTTAGGTGCCGCCGCCGCTGCTCTATCTGCTGTCGTTGCTACCTGTCGCTACCGCCGTTGTCCCTGCTGCTGGCCTCTCCTGCCCGCGCAGCTCCTGCCCGCGCCCCCTGCTGGCTTGCTGCCGCTGCGGCTTGCCGGCCCCGCCGCCGCAGACTGCCCGTGCCGTCCGCTCGCACTGCCCGCCGGCCTGCGTGCCTCGCCGCAGCCCTGCCACTGCTCGGCTCCCGCCTCTGCCTCCGCCGCGTGAACCCTCCCAAACCCGCGCTCACGGCTCGCCCCGCCTCCTCCTCCCAGCGCCGCACCGCCCCTGCAGCGCACAAACGGCCGCGCCCGGCGGCCGGCCAGGCCAACATCTAGCCGGAGCTCCCATGTTTTTGTCTCATGCACAAGAGGTGTTTGTTGAAATGCCAAAGAGAGAGAGAGGAGGGGGGAAGAAGAAGGTTGATGATGATGTGTGGGTCCCACCTGTCATAACGGTTAACTTGACGGTCAAAATAAACAGACTTGACTTTGCTGTCGGTCCCAAATGTCATAAACAGGTTTAAAATCATAAAACGGTCATCAACTCAACCTGGTAGTTTTTTGTCACGAAATTAGCACTAATCTGGAGTTTTTGGTCATTTTTCAAAATGTGGTAGTTCTGTGGGACGAATACGTGAAATGTGGTAGTTTTTTGTCAATTACTCTGCTCAAGATAGAAGCCTCTGAATACTTGGCGCATACTCCAAGACATATTTGAATGATCGGCATGTTTATCCCTAGATGTAGCTGACATACTTGTAACCCTAGATACCCCTGTGCCTATATAAGCCGAGGGGATTAATTTGTAGACGCAAGTTAGACCTCAATCATATGATCTCGAGGTAGATCATCTTGTACTTTGTACCCATCACAATCAATATAACGAGAGCAGGACATAGGGTTTTACCTCTTCAAGAAGGCCCGAACCTGACTAACATTACCATCTAGCCGCGACCGCTAGCTCGGGACCCCCTACACGAGATTCGCTGGTTTTAGCACCGACAACAGGGCCAAAGAGCAGCATCGCGCGGAAACCAGGACATGGCAAAGGTAGCACAAAAGAGCACAACGTAGCATATAAGGAGCATGGCACGGAAACCAGGATCGGCATGGCAGAGGTAGCGCCACCTTGCCGCTCTTAGTTCGGGTTGTGCTAGAAATAGTGTGTTTGTCATGATTTGGGCTCAATATTGGTTGTTTGGCTGCAGTATCGCCCACAATCCGCAATATTATCAACTATATACTTGCTTATTATTGTGTTGCGTAATCTATTTTGATAATTGTGTCTTTTTTGCATGGTTCTGTGAGTGAATATTGTTCAGTTGTAGTCTATATGCTTATAAAAATGATTGCTCAAATTATATGTCACATTTTTTGCCAATGATCTAGAAATATACACAATAATCAGGGGTGGATCCTCTTGGGGACCAAACAGGGCCATGGCCCATCCTTTTTTCTTGACTTTTTGATGACCCACAAGTATAGGGGATCAATCGTAGTCCTTTCAATAAGTAAGAGTGTCGAACCCAACAAGGAGAAGAAGGAAATAAGAAGCGATTTTTAGCAAGGTATCCCCTGCAAGTGTTGTAAGAAGTAATGGCAGATAGTTTTGTAGCAAGGTAATTCATAACAAGTAACAAGTAACAATAGTAAAAAGAGTGCAGCAAGGTGTCCCAATCCTTTTTATAGCAAAGGACAAGCCAAAAGTACTTACAATGAGAAAAGCGTTCTCGAGGATAGATAGGAATTTTTATCTAGTCACGTTCATCATGTTAGTTGATTCATGTTCACTATTTTGATAATTTGATATATGGGTGGACCGGTGCTAGGGTGCTTTTCTTACTTGAACAAGCAAACCATTTATGATTACCCCCTGTCGCAAGCATCCGCAACTACAAAAGAAGAATTAAGATAAATCTAACCAAAGCATGAAACATATGGATCAAAATTAGCCCCTTACGAAATCATGCATAAACTAGGGTTTAAGCGTCTATCACTCTCGCAACCCATCATCTACATATTACTCTCAAATGCCTTCCCGTAGGCCCAAGTATGGTGAAGTGTCATGTAGTCGACGTTCACGCGACATCACTAGAGGAAGAACAACATACACATCATCAAAATATTGAACGAATACCAACTTCACAAGATTACTTATAACAAGACTTCTCCCATGTCCTCGAGAACAAACATAGCTACTCACAAATCATATTCATGTTCAAGATCAGAGGGGTATTGTATATGATTAAGGATATCAACATATAATCTTTCACCAAGTAAACCAACTAGCATCAACTACAGGATGTAATCAACACTAGTAACAACCCACGGGTACCAATCTGAGGTTTTCGGACAAGGATTGAATACAAGAGATGAACTAGGGTTTGAGATGAGATGGTGCTGGTGAAGATTTTGATGAAGATTGGTCCTCCCACGGTGAGAGGAACGTTGGTGATGTCGATGGCTTTGATTTCCCCCTCCCGAAGGGAAGTATCCCCGGCGAATCACTCTGTCCGAGAGCAAAAGTGCTCCTGCCCACCTTGAGAAGGCGGCGCCTCGGCCCGAAAGTCTTCTCTTCATTTTTCTAAGGCAAATGGTTTCATATAGCAGGAGGAGGGCAACGGAAGGCGTCTGTGAGCCCCACAAGACATCAGGGCACGCCTTGGGGGTGGGCATGCCCTGTTGTCTTGTGGACAACAGGTGGGCCCCTCCGGTAGTTCTTCGTTTCTGTATTTTCATATATATTCAATAAAAAAATCTCCATGAAATTTCAGGTCATTTGGAGCTCCGTAGAAGAGCTATCTCTGCTGTAACTCATTTAGGTCCAAAATCCCAGTTGCCGACAATTTCTTCTTCATATAGATCTTGCAGATTAAGAGAGAAAGGGCATTAGAATTGTATCATAAAGTGAAATAATGATGAAAAACACTATAAATAACAGTATAGAAACATGATGCAAAATGGACATATCACTTTGGCCCGCTCAGTAAGCTACTGGCCCGCCCTTGGCCTGTTCTTGTTTTTGTTTCATGCTCAGCCAGTGACAATAATCTCAAATTTATGAGTGCTTGATGAATTTTCTATATGGACATAGCGTCAGAACTATCACTCATAATCCGCATCCCGCATCACGCTACCTCGACCCCAATCCGCAACTAGTCCGCTATTCTATTTGAAAGCTTGGGTAGGATGGACCGAGAACCAGCCTCCACAACATACCCACTGCCCATCGACAACACATCGAGGGTAAGTATCCGTCACACTAAAACCAGAAAGTACGGACGGACCACCCCCATCAACAACACACGAGAGATACCCAACATACCCGAGCCAGCGTAGGCTAATAGCCGAGTAAGGCACGGCTATGCCACCGAAGCAACACCCACCAACCGAATACCACGACGGCGGCCCGCAGAGGCCGAGAACCAGGATCCACAGTGCCCTCCTCGCTGCCCACCGATGACACACCGAGAGTGGGCGGCAGAACGCACCTAAAAACTAAGATCGTCCACCACCCCAACAATAACGCACGAGAGGTACCCGGCATAACCCGACCCAGCATAGGCCAACAATCGAGTAAGGCACGGCTATGCACACAGCGACCAACCGCAGGAAACGTGCACACATGGGCAATGAATAAACGCTACAAAAAGGTAGCCCCGAGAGCGCCTGCGGCCCACAGATCATGGACCTCCGAGGTTATCGAGGAGGTGAGTGAAGGATAAACTCGATCGAACGGGGTTAAAGGCGCCAGGCAATCACCGGCTTTGTCACTGTAGTGCCCATCTCCCTATCTTCACTTTCTTTTTTTGCTTTCCTGGTTGTGCCCACTAGTCAGCCACCCATGTCTCTTGCATGTGTTCGCTTCCTCATTGTCGAATAGGCAAAGCCATGGCCCTGCACACGTCGCAGTTATATTGACACCGCCACTTGTCAACTAGACATGTCGCAATTTTCTTTGCCTTCTCAATCTGGTTGGTCCACATGGGCGCATGCGATGCAGATCGAATCAGCATGTGGCCTACGAGTACTATTTATGATAAACTTTGCAATCGTCAATAGTCATTTGAACAGTACTACTTTTAGAAAGTCCAAGTCTCTCTTGGACCACGATGAAACCAACCTCTATCTACATGGACCATTCCTTGATGATTGGAAGGTAACCATGCATCCTTTTTTCTTCTTCCCGCCAGGAATAAGGATCTGGAGCCTTCATTTCTTCGCTGTGAGCTGAGGATGACTGCTGCCTGCCTTGCTGCTTATCTTGTCCAAGGAGTACCTCATGATGATAGAATACAGATGCTGATATTTGCATCACACGTTCACACTTTATACGAGCATAAGGAAGCACCGGCGTGCATGGCAGTGAAAGCCGTACGTTAGCTTGCGACATCCACAAGTTATACCCTTTCAAGAGCAATTTCTACCAGTTAATTAGCATCGGTTTGGATAATCCAGAACAATTCCAGACGAGAGTTCAGAAGAAAGATCTAACAATCAGGCATCAGAACAAATTTTGAAGGCGTGTCGAATTAGGAGTGATTGAGGAAAACGAAATAAAGCTAGCACCAATAATTTTTGCTGCTGGCTTCACAGAAGATGCATGCATGGTCAATTGATGCACATGTAACGATCGATCGCGACCTAGTTGAGCTCTGTAAAGTGATTGGCTGACTCGGTCATATCGAAGGAAAGGCATGTGAACCTGCACTTGCTATTAGCAAGCGTGCATGCAAGGGAGGCAGACACCTTGGCTTCTTCCATTACTGCACATTGCAAGTAGAATATATTACGCGTCGCCATGGAATCTTCTAATGTATTTTCATTAAAACATCCAAATAAAGATAGAAAAAATTAGGCATGTGCCGCTATCCAGTTCCGATATTGGATGACTGCCACTAAATTTTTCGAAATTGTGTTTACGCCCCTAATGATTGCACGCGCCTTCTCTGCGAGTTGTCGTCAGGTCAGCCCTCGTCTCCGTCTCTTTTAACTCTTTCCTCCGTTGTGGACCCATCACTTGCTATGTCAAGTGCAACAACGATCTTACGTGTTTGTCCGTTCCATCTGGTGCGTTGTCCACCGTTGAAGGGATGGGATGGCACCTTCACCTCGTGCGCCCTCACCTGCCCCTCTGCCGCTTGCCCTCGCCCTTGCATCAGCCGCTGTGCCGCTCTTCCCTGGCCCTCGTGTCAGCAGTTTATCGCGCGTCATCACTGTCCCTCCTTATTTTCTCATTTTTATACTAATAAAAAATTTATCATGTTATTTAAAAAAATACATGAAGAAATTTTAACTTGATAACTATGTGCATGATTTATTTTTAAATAATCAAAACTTAGAATTTATTTTTTTGCTAAATCGTATAAAATGAGTATATCAAAACCCAAGTTGCCCCGCAAAAAAAAACATGGGTGTAGTATTTTATGAAGTTAGCAGGTCCTGACACGGGATGGTGGGTTAGGCGCAAAACAAGAGAATTCATAGATACCCAAATAGCTTGCATTATCCCGATGCAAGGATAATCTCCCATAAGCTTTCATAACACGATTTGCAAGTTTGTTTTTTTAGTATTTGTAAAATACTGCGTTTTTTTAGGAATTACAGTTTCAATAACTTTGAGCCATTTGTCATCAACAAGTACTGCTGTTTATAAGCAAAACGACTTGTTTCTCTCCCACGTACACACGATCAAACAAGGGGACGATATGGTTCTCTGCCTCCCACCGGCGCCAGCGGCGGTCCGTCCCGTCTCCGATGGCCTTAGGGCCATGGAGACGGAGTGGATCTCGGCCCTTGTCGGTGAGAGGGCTCCGTTTTTAGATTTTTTTTAGCTTTGTTAGGGTTTGTGTCCTGCTCAGAAAGGCGAGACGGCGGCGGCTCCCTGAAGATGGGATAAAGGTCTCCCCGCCTAGGCCCCGTTTCGGTGATGCGTCTAGCATCAACGGTGGGCGTGTGGAGGTGTGTCTCCGGCGGATCTGTCTTTGGTAGATTTGCTCGGATTTGTTTGTCGTTCGTCTTCGTTCGTGTGTCTTCAGGTTGGATCCTTCTGATCTCCACTCTTCATCCGCGACGGTTGTTGTTCTGGTGTGTTGGTTCTATGGGGCCTTAGCACGACGACTTCCTGACTGTCTACTAAAACAAGGTTTGCCTGACTCCGACAAGGGAGGGGCGACTACAGCGGTACGGATTCCAAAGGCTCGCTTCAGTGCTTGTAGTCGTTGCTAGGTGGTCTAAGGATTTAGATGTAATTTTTATTATTTTCTAGTATTCGTTATACTACCATGATTGAAGATGAATAGATTAAAAGTTTTTCCCGCAAAAGAAGTACTACTATTTAAAGTCCCGCAAAAAGGTACTGCCGTTTTGTAGACCACGTTGTCTGTTTTTCTTTTTTGAAATGAAGGCATAAGATTTGTCTCATCTTTAAATAAGGAGAGAATAGAGTTTAGAGTTTTAGAGCATCTCTAGCAGATCCTGTATACCTCATCCCGCAAAATTTGATTTACACGATACCTCAAAACGTTTCTTCACGTTTTTACGGTATGACTTTTGTTTCGCCAGAACAGATCCTGTAAAAAAATTGTGCTCCCGGCAAAATTATATAAACCCCCTAAAACGTAATCTAAATTACAATTGGGTCTTTCAATTCACAGGTTGTGCTCGCGCCGGTCGAGCTCTTGCTGCGGCGCCATTGATCGCCGGGGGCTCCTCCCGCCACCGCTGTTGGCGCGCACCACGTCAGACGCGGCCGAGCTCCTGTTCACGCCCGCGCTGCCTGTGGCCGAGCTCCTGCCCGCGCCTCGCTCGCGCTAGCTAGCTAGCAAAACACGTACGCGGCTAGCTAGTGCGTTGTTGCTGCATCGGTGGCCAGCGGCGAGCGCGTACGACGGCAAGAGGCGGGCGACAGCTCATGAGCGGCGGCGGCGGCGATATTTGGTCGGAATCGAGCTCGGGAGGCCATGGCGCCGGCTGCGAGGGAAGCGGTTGGGGCTAAAATTCCCCTCCCGCCAAGGATAGAGAATACTGCAAAAGGAGGGCAAAATCCCGCACATATAGAGGAATTGGGCTTGCGGATGTGGGATCCCACAAAAAATTTCTGGAACAGCCGGATTTGGAGGATTTCTTCGGGTCGGGGATATGGGATGAATCCCGCAAACCGACGGTTATTATAATGGATGGCCCAGTTTGGGGGATCTGCTAGAGATGCTCTTACAACACACCCACAATTTCGGCATGACAATTACTCGCCCGAGAAAATATTTCCTAATTTCTTTGCGCCCGCGGTCATCCAAAGCTTGGCCTCCTCGACGATGGTGGTGAGTAGGATGGTGAGTGGCGCACTCTTGTGGCGGAACACTCGTGCATTTCTTTCATTCCAAAGGGTCCACGGGACAAACATGGTGAGAGAGGCCATAGCTTACCGGTTAGAGTTGCGGATGTCGGTTCTTTTGTCCTACCACTCCTAGACGGAATCGTCCATGAGCCATTGTTTCCATGTGTGCGAGACCGAACTTCTCAATGAGAGACTTCCATAGCCAAATCGTATAGCAACACTTGAAGAAAAGGTGGGCTCCGGTTTCTTGCTCCAAATTTCAAAGCTTGAAAAGGCCACAATTTGGCCAACCTCGTTGCTCCAAGCGATCGGTGGTCCAACTCCTATCTTGCGAACGCCAACCAAGCAAAAAAATTAACCTTTGGAGGTGCCCATGTCTTCCAAACCATGCGACCCGAGGGGGGAGAGCCATGCCTAGGAATTGAGCCTTGTATACGGTGGGCACCGTGTATATCCAATCATTCGCATGCTTCCAAATGATGACATCTTCGGTTTGCTCATGGAGGTGGACGCCTTTTAGGATCATCCAAAGAGTGAAAAATGTTGAATGTGGGCGACAGAGACAACCGTGTCGTGATTGATCTTGAAGATCCAAGCGTTCCCCGCGAGGGCCTCACGGACCTTCCAATCCTTTATTTTCGACGCCTCAAAGATGAGTCGTGCAATATCCTTCGGTTTGCGACCAACAAGCCACGGGGAGTCCCAAAAACGTGTTTTGGTGCCATCCCCTACGGTGCTAGTCGTAGATAGACCATGGTGTCTGTAATGTCGTATTTTATTTGTAGTATTTGAGGAAGATGTCTTGACCTCTTTGTTCCTAAACTGGAGTGGGGAAATGTGGTATTTAAAAGAATATCCATTATTCTTGCATTGGAATTTTAGATTAGTACTCACTCCGATCCATATTAACTGTCATACACTTAGTACAATCTTAGTACAAAGTTATACTAAGTGTGCAACATACAATATGGATTGGAGGAAGTAGTGCCATCTTGTGAAAAGTCATGTGGCCAAACTTAGTCCATCTATTGTAGTAAGACATTGCTTCCTCACAATAAAGAAATTACTTTGTCCCCATAGGGCATCTCCAAAGTGAACATCATATCGCCCGCAACTGTTCAAAGCACATGGTTCAGATGTGTTTTGTCATCCAACGTGATCCTGTATTCGTCTGTTGGCCGGTCCAGACATCCTTCTTCCCGCAAACCAGGAGCAAACTAGGGCTTTGCGGGAGTCTGGACAGCAGCCCCGTAGGACTCTGACACCCCCGGCCCACCCGAAACCCCTCCTGGACCCCGCGTTTACATCCTTCCCTTTTTCTATGCATATGTTTTCTCTCTCGCCGACGCCGCAACAATAGCTCCTAGGCTGCCTGCCAAACCCTTCTCACAGTTTGGTGACCTCCGTGGCCTCCACCGCTACAACCCGGCTCCCACGCGCTTTCCCTCCACCACGCAGGTACCATCCGTCCCTCCGGTACTCACCATGCCCGGCATGCATTGGAGAGGAAGACCTTCCCAAATTCTCTGCAAGGGCAATATCAAGGTCCTGTTAAGAAGCCTGCCATCATTCTTGAATTAGTTGCATCCCATGATCTCTGGATTTGGCATGCTTTCTTTGGCATGACCGGGTCTCAAAATGACATCAATGTGTTGCATTGTTCTTCAGTGTTTGCTAGGCTGACTAAAGGGAAATCTCCTCCATGCAACTATACTGTGAATGGCCATGAGTACAACATGGGCTATTCTATCCTCCTTAGGCTTCCTTTGTCAATTAGCACGTATGTGCTAGTTGAATTCAAGTTTGAACTACTTAAATTTGATAACTTTATTGGATTGTAATATTGAAATTATAATTACTGTCGTATTTGAAGATTTTTAGATAAACTAGGATTTGATATGCGGTTATTTAGAGCTTTCAGGATTTTAAAAAAAGAGAGGGGTGTATGCGGCGGCTGGATAGCCAGATCCCGCATTAGTGTTCACGGGCTAGTCCCCACCGTTCTGTGGATGGATGAGGTATTTGGTTTGAGGGTCAACGTTGGAGATGCTCTTACTGTGAGAGCCAGGTCCCAACCGTGGAGTAACACTGTGCAAGATATAAGACCTTCTGTAGTAAAAGGAGCACATAAAGTATAATATAAATGTCAATTAGGTAAACTGGCTGAGGTGACACGCCATTAAATGAATAAAGACTGGTCTATGATACTATTTGTCAACTATTGGCAAATTGGCTGAGTTATCATTAAATGATGTGTTATGTTACTACCTAAGTTACTCCCACTATGGCTAGCCTTAAAAAGTTTAGCAACTAATTGAAGGAAATATGCCCTAGAGGCAATAATAAAGTTGTTATTTATATTTCCTTATATCATGATAAATGTTTATTATTCATGCTAGAATTGTATTAACCGGAAACTTGATACATGTGTGAATACATAGACAAAACACAGTGTCCCTAGTATGCCTCTACTAGACTAGCTCGTTTATCAAAGATGGTTAAGTTTCCTAAGCATAAACATGTGTTGTCATTTGATGAACGGGATCATGTCATTAGGAGAATGATGTGATGGACAAGACCCATCCGTTAGCTTAGCATAATGATCATTAAGTTTTATTGTTATTGCTTTCTTCATGACTTATACATATTCCTTTGACTATGAGATTATGCAACTCCCGAATACCGGAGGAATACCTTATGTGCTATCAAACGTCACAACGTAACTGGGTGATTATAAAGATGCTCTACACGTATCTCCGAAGGTGTTTGTTGGGTTGGCATAGATCGAGATTAGGATTTGTCACTCCGAGTATCGGAGAGGTATCTCTGGGCCCTCTCGGTAATGCACATCATGATAAGCCTTGCAAGCAATGTGACTAATGAGTTAGTTGCGGGATGACGTATTACAGAACGAGTAAAGAGACTTGTCGGTAACGAGATTGAACTAGGTATGAAGATACCAACGATCGAATCTCGGGCAAGTAACATACAGATGACAAAGGGAATGACGTATGTTGTCATTACGGTTTGACCGATAAAGATCTTCGTAGAATATGTAGGAACCAATATGAGCATCCAGGTTCCGCTATTGGTTATTGACCGGAGAGCTGTCTCGGTCATGTCTACATAGTTCTCGAACCCGTAGGGTCCGCACGCTTAACGTACGATGACGATTTGTATTATGAGTTATGTGTTTTGGTGACCGAAGATTGTTCGGAGTCCCGGATGAGATCGCGGACATGACGAGGAGTCTCGAAATGGTCGAGAGGTAAAGATTGATATATTGGACGATAGTATTCGGACACCGGAAGTGTTTCTTGAATGTATCGGGTACATATCAGAGTACCGGGGGGGTTACCGGAACCCCCCAGGGGAAGATATGGGCCATTGGAGGGAGGCAAGCCAGCCCACAAGGGGTGCCCCCCCCAAGGGCGGAGTCCGAATTGGACAAGGGGAGGGGGCGGCGCCCCCCTTTCCTTCTCCTCCTCTCTCTCCTCCCCCCTTTCCCCTTCTGGTAAAACGAAAGGGGGGGCGAATTAGACTAGGAGCCCAAGTGGGACTCCTCTCACTTGGGGGCGCCTAGGCCGGCCTCCTCCCATCTCCCTCCTTTATACGGGGGCGAGGGGTGCCTCTAACACACATCAATTGTTCCAAGCCGTGTGCGGCGCCCCCTCCATAGTTTGCTCCTTCGGTCATATTGTCGTAGTGATTAGGCGAAGCCCTTCGCGGATCACTTCACCATCACCGTCACCACGCCATCTTGCTAACGAAACTCTCCCTTGACAATTTGCCGGATCTAGAGTTCGAGGGACGTCATTGAGCTGAACGTGTGCAGAACTCAGAGGTGTCGTACGTTTGGTACTTGATCGGTTGATTCGAGAAGATGTTCGACTACGTCAACCGCGTTAAGTAAACGCTTCCGCTTTCGGTCTACGAGGATACTTTGACACACTCTCCCCCTCTCGTTGCTATATATGCATTGATAACCCACAAGTATAGGAGATCGCAACAGTTTTTGAGGGTAGAGTATTCAACCCAAATTTATTGATTCGACACAAGGGGAGCCAAAGAATATTCTCAAGTATTAGCAGTTGAGTTGTCAATTCAACCACACCTGAAAGACTTAATATCTGCAGCAATGTATTTAGTAGCAAAGTAGTATGGAAGTAACGGTAACGGTGGCAAAAGTAACAGTAGCAGTTTTTGTAGCAATCGTAACAGCGGCAACGGAAAAGTAATTAAGCAAAGATCAATATGTGAAAAGCTCGTAGGCAATGGATCAATGTTGGATAATTATGTCGGATGCGATTCCTCATGCAATAGTTATAACATAGGGTGACACAGAACTAGCTCCAGTTCATCAATGTAATGTAGGCATGTATTCCAAATATAGTCATACGTGCTTATGGAAAAGAACTTGCATGACATCTTTTGTCCTACCCTCCCGTGCCAGCGGGGTCCTATTGGAAATTAAGGGATATTAAGGCCTCCTTTTAATAGAGTACCGGACCAAAGCATTAACACTTAGTGAATACATGAACTCCTCAAACTATGGTCATCACCGGGAGTGGTCCCGATTATTGTCACTTCGGGGTTGCCGGATCATAACACATAGTAGGTGACTATTGACTTGCAAGATAGGATCAAGAACTCACATATATTCATGAAAACATAATAGGTTCAGATCTGAAATCATGGCACTCGGGCCCTAGTGACAAGCATTAAGCATAGCAAAGTCATAGCAACATCAATCTTAGAACATAATGGGTACTAAGGATCAAACCCTAACAAAACTAACTCGATTACATGGTAAATCTCATCCAATCCATCACCGTCCAGCAAGCCTAGGATGGGATTACTCACGCACGGCGGTGAGCATCATGAAATTGGTGATGGAGGATGGTTGATGATGACGATGGCGACGGATTCCCCTCTCCGGAGCCCCGAACGGACTCTAGATCAGCCTTCCCGAGGAAGATTAGGGCTTGGCGGCGACTCCGTATCGTAAAACGCGATGAATCCTTCTCTCTGATTTTTTCCTCCCCGAAGTGAATATATGGAGTTGGGGTTGACGTCGGTGGAGTTCTAGGGGGCCCACGAGGCAGGGACGCACCCTGCACCCTCGTGTTCAGGGTGTGGGCCCCCTGATGCTGATTTCGCTAATATTTTTCATTAATTCCAAAACGTGTCTCCGTGGATTTCCAGGTCATTCCGAGAACTTCTATTTCTGCACAAAAATAACACAATGGCAGTTCTGCTGAAAACAGCGTCAGTCCGGGTTAGTTCTATTCAAATCATGCAAGTTAGAGTCCAAAACAAGGGCAAAAGTGTTTCGAAAAGTAGATACGTTGGAGATGTATCAACTCCCCCAAGCTTAAACCTTTGCTTGTCCTCAAGCAGTTCAGTTGACAAACTGAAAGTGATAAAGAAAAACTTCTACAAACTCCGTTTGACCTTGTTGTTGCAAATATGTAAAGCCAGCATTCAAGTTTTCAGCAAAGACTATGAACTAACCATATTCACAATAACATTTAGGTCTCATGTTTACTCATATCAATGGCATAATCAACTAGCGAGCAATAATAATAAATCTCGGATGACAACACTTTCTCAAAACAATCATAATATGATATAACAAGATGGTATCTCGCTAGCCCTTTCTGAGACCGCAAAACATAAATGCAGAGCACCCCTGAAGATCAAGCACTGACTAGACATTGTAATTCATGGTAAAAGAGATCCAGTCACAGTCATACTCAATGTAAATTAATAGCAATGCATGCGAATGACATCGGTGCTCTCCAACTGGTGCTTTTTAATAAGAGGATGATGACTCGACATAAAAATAAATAGATAGGCCCTTCGCAGAGGGAAGTAGGGATTTGCAGAGGTGCCAGAGCTTGAGTTTTGAAACAGAGATAAATAATATTTTGAGTGGCATACTTTCATTGTCAACATAACAACCAAGAGATCTCGATATCTTCCATGCTACACACATTATAGGCGGTTCCCAAACAGAATGGTAAGGTTTATACTCCCCCACCACCAACAAACATCAATCCATGGCTTGTCCGAAACAACGGGTGCCGTCCAACTAACAACAATCCTGGGGGAGTTTTGTTTGCAATTATTTTGATTTTATTTTAGCATGGGACTGGGCATCCCGGTTACCAGCCATTTTCTCGTGAATGATGAGCGGAGTCCTCTCATCATGAGAATAACCCACCTAGCATGGAAGATATAGACTGCCCTAGTTGATACGTGAGCTATTCGAGCAAATAAAACAAAATTTCATTTGAAGGTTTAGAGTTTGGCACATACAAATTTACTTGGAACGACGGGTAAATACATCATATAGGAAGGTATGTTGGACTCATGTGGAATAACTTTGGGGTTTATGGAAGTGGATGCACAAGCGGTATTCCCGCTTAGTACAAGTGAAGGCTAGAAAGAGACTGGGAAGCGACCAACTAGAGAGCGACAACAATCATGAACATGCATTAAGATTAATCAACAATGAGTGCAAGCATGAGTAGCATATAAATCACCATGAACATAAATATCGTGGAGGCTATGTTGATTTTGTTTCAACTACATGCGTGAACATGTGCCAAGTCAAGCCACTCGAATCGTTCAAAGGAGGATACCACCCTATAATACCACATCACAACCATTGTATTAGCATGTTGGCATGCAAGGTAAACCATTATAAACTCCTAGCTAATTAAGCATGTCATGAGCAACTATAATCTCTAATTGTCATTGCAAACATGTTTCATTCATAATAGGCTGAATCAGGAATGATGAACTAATCATATTTACAAAAACAAGATAGGTCGAGTTCATACCAGCTTCTCTCATCTCAATCAGTCCATCATATATCGTCATTATTTCCTTTCACTCACACGACCGAACGGTGTGGATAATAATAATAGTGCACGTGCATTGGACTAAGCTAGAATCTGCAAGCATTTAATACAAGGGAGAAGACTAGGTAATATGGGCTCTTGGTTAAATCAACAATAATGCATATGAGAGCCACTCAACATTTTCATCATGGTCTTCTCCTCTCGACCCCCAAAGAAAAGAAAAGAAATAAAACTATTTACACGGGAAAGCTCCCAACAAGCAAAAGAAGAACGAGAAATCTTTTTGGGTTTTCTTTTAATTACTACTACTACATGCATGGAAAGTAAACTAGCTAAAAGCTACAACTAACTTTTTTTGTTTTTCTTAAGGTTTTTCAAACACACAAGAAGAAGGCTTAGAAAAGAAAATAAACTAGCATGGATAGTACAATGAAAAAGTATGAGCACCGACAACTAGAATAAGTGTGTGAACATGAATGTAATGTCGGTGAGAAATACGTACTCCCCCAAGCTTAGGCTTTTGGCCTAAGTTGGTCTATGCCCACGGATCGAAGCTACTCTCTCCGGTGTACTGAGGAGGGTCCTCAGGGTGCCACTGGTTGGCGATCTCCTCTGGATCCCACTGATAAACAGACTGTCGATAAGGGTCAAGTGGTGGCTCAGGCTCAGGCTCTGGGACTTGTGTCAGCCTCCAGTATGCATAAATGGCCTCGGGCAAGATGAGGTACGTGCCTGAAAGTATGTTAAACAAAGAGGGTGAAGGCAAGGTAATAGTCTCACAGTGAGTTTTATCAAATATCAAATTATACTTAAGCATCTTCTTCTTATTTTTAAAAATAAATTCATGTGCTACCATACTCTTATAATCTAGAAAAATAGGGGCCAACAACTTTTCCTCTTTCTCATAATGCCTAATAGGTATCTCAAAGTGTTTAGCAAGGCATGAAGCAAAGATGCCTCCGAAGATGGGGCCCTTTGTACGGTTCACACTTAATCGTTTAGCAACAATAGCGCCTAAGCTGAAAGTTGTATCACGAAACAAAGCATGGCGCAAAATGACAAGATCAAGAGCACTAAGATTTCCACTGTTCCCGCGACCAATTAAGCATCTACTAGCAAATATTGCAAAGTAATGTAGAACAGGAAAATGCATACTAGTAATTCTTGCATCGGAAACTTTCCTCGTTTCCCCTACAGCAATTCTATCAATAAATCCATCCACATCACTACGATGTGGTTCCTCGATGCTGCCCACAAAGGGTATCTTGCAGACCCGACAAAAATCATGGAGTGACATCTCCTTAACCTCATCATATAAGTGCAAATCCATTGAAGGCGGTGATTTCTTAGCATGGAAATAAAAAAAATTCACGAAAATATTAGTGAGTAGGAGATACTATTCGCGCTGGTCGTGGAGGATGTCGGTGAGGCCTGCATTCTCATCCAAGTATTAAAAGTCATCGTAAATTCCGGCGGCTCTCAAGAACGCATCACAAGGCCATTCGCACGGCCGAACCTCCGCAGTGCGAGGAAGATTGTATTTGGGCTTTTTATTCTCCTCATTCTGCTTATCCTTCGAGCTTCGGCTCGAAGAGCTCCTCAACAATCTCTTCATCATTTTCTTTGTCTGAAAAATTTCTGAAATTTTTAGTGACTCAAAATAAAAGTGAACCAAACTCAACAAGATTGATAGCAACTACCCCCACAAGTGCCTAGAGGCTATATCATGCATTAAAACTACTTTGGACCGTATAAATTTGACATGCAAGCTCAAGAACAGGGTCACCTTAGCAGGAAAAATTTGCAATAAATAAAGCACTAGAACAAAAACTAATTGGACCATTGGGGAAGTCACATACTGAAGAACAATCCCCCAAAACAGTTTTGTGAATGGAGCTTTGAGCAAAGAGATTGAAAATGGCAGCAAGATGAGCTAGAACACGGGTTTGAGCTAGGGGAGGATTTTTCTGGAGGAAGACGAAGTGAGTGGGTGCTGGAATAAGTGGAGGGGGTCCACGTGGGGCCCACGAGGTAGGGGGCATGCCCCGGGGGGCTGGGTGCGCCCTGTGCCCTCGTGGCAAAATAGTGGGGCCCCTGCTGTGTTCTCAGTGCCAGAAATTCATAAATATTCTACAAAAAATCATATTTCATTTTCAGGACATTTGGAGAACTTTTATGTTCGGGGTATTTTTATTGCAAGGATAATTCAGAAAATAGACAAAAAATACTATTTTTTCTTTATTTAATCTAAATAACAGAAAGTAAAAGGAGGGTACAGAGAGTTGTGCTTTCTAACTTCATCCATCTCGTGCTCATCAAAAGGAATCCAATAACAAGGTTGATCAAGTCTTGTTAACAAACTCTTTCTGAATAACATGAAACCGGAGAATTTTTGAATAACACTAGGTTCAACGGGGATATGCATGTCCCCAACAATGAGAATATCATATTTCTTCTTGACAGTAGGAAGAGGGAATTCAAAAGCTCCAATAGTAATCGTTGAAATTTTTCCAATAGAATTGACATTGTGGACTTGAGGTTGTTTCCTCGGAAAGTGTATCGTATGCTCATTACCATTAACATGAAAAGTGACATTGCCTTTGTTGCAATCAATAACAGCCCCTGCAGTATTCAAAAAGGGTCTACCAAGGATAATCGACATACTATCGTCCTCGGGAATACCAAGAATAACAAAGTCCGTTAAAATAGTAACGTTTGCAACCACAACAGGCACATCCTCACAAATACCGACAGGTATAGCAGTTGATTTATTGGCCATTTGCAAAGATATTTCAGTAGGTGTCAACTTATTCAAATCAAGTCTACGATATAAAGAGAGAGGCATAACACTAACACCGGCTCCAAGATCACATAAAGCAGTTTTTACATAGTTTCTTTTAATGGAGCATGGTATAGTTGGTACTCCTGGATCTCCTAGTTTCTTTGGTATTCCACCTTTAAAAGTATAATTGGCAAGCATGGTGGAAATTTCATCTTATGGTATCTTTCTTTTATTTGTAACAATATCTTTCATGTACTTAGCATAAGGATTCATTTTAAGCATATCAGTCAAACGCATACGCAAAAAGATAGGTCTAATCATTTCAGCAAAGCGCTCAAAATCCTCATCATCCTTTTTCTTGGATGGTTTAGGAGTAAAAGGCATGGGTTTCTGAACCCATGGTTCTCTTTCTTTACCGTGCTTCCTGGCAACGAAATCTCTCTTATCATAATGTTGATTATTTGATTGTGGGTTATCAAGATCAACAGCAGGTTCAATCTCTACATCATTGTTATTGCTAGGTTGAGCATCAACGTGAACATCATCATTAACATTATCACTAGGTTCATGTTCATTACCAGATTGTGTTTCAGCATCACAAATAGAAATATCATTGGGATTCTCAGGTGTGTCAACAACAGGTTCGCCAGAAGCATGCAAAGTCCTATCATTTTTCTTTTTCTTCTTCTTAGAAGGACTAGGTGCATCAACATTAGTTCTCTGAGAATCTTGCTCAAGTCTATTAGGGTAGCCGTCAGGATACAAAGGCTCCTGAGTCGTTCTACCCCCTCTAGTCATAACTCTAACAGCATTATCATTTTTCTTATTATTCAATTCATTGAGCAAATCATCTTGTGCTTTAAGCACTTGTTCTACCTGAGTGGTAACCATAAAAGCATGTTTACTAATAAGTTTAAGGTCACCTTTAACTCTAGACATATGATCACTCAAGTGTTCAACCATATAAGCATTACGTTTCAATTGTCTACCAACATAAGCATTGAAGTTTTCTTGTTTAACAATAAAATTATCAAACTCATCCAAGCATTGTCTAGCAGACTTATTACAAGGAATATCACCTTCATCAAATTTATAGAGAGAATTTACCTTTACTACCTGTGTCGGGTTATTAAGACCATGTATTTCTTCAATAGGTGGTAAATTCTTAACATCTTCAGCTTTAATACCCTTTTCTTTCATAGGTTTCTTTGCCTCTTGCATATCTTCAAGACTGAGAAATAGAATACCCCTTTTCTTCAGAGTTGTCTTAGGAGTTGGTTCAGGAAGTGTCCAATCATTATCATTACTCAATATATAATTGAATAGCAATTCAGCTTGCTCAACAGTTCTTTCCCTGAAAACACAACCAACACAACTATCCAGGTGGTCTCTGGAAGCATCGGTTAGTCCATTATAAAAGATATCAAGTATTTCATTTTTCTTGAGAGGATGATTAGGAAAAGCATTAAGTAATCAGAGAAGCCTCCCCCAAGCTTGTGGGAGACTCTCTTCTTCAATTTGCACAAAATTATGTATTTCCCTTCAGGCAGCTTGTTTCTTATGAGCGGGGAAATATTTAGCAGAGAAGTAATAAATCATATCCTGGGGACTACGCACACAACCAGGAGCAAGGGAATTAAACCATGTTTTAGCATCGCCCTTTAATGAGAACGAAAATAACTTACGCATATAGTAGTAACGAATTTTTTCCTCATGAGTGAATAGGTGGTTATATCATTCAATTTAGTAAGATGTGCCACAACAGTTTCAGATTCATAGCCATAAAAAGGATCAGATTCAACCAAAGTAATTAACTCAGGATCGACAGAGAAATCATAATCCTTATCAGAAATACAGATAGGTGAAGTAGCAAAAGCAGGGTCATATTTCATTCTAGAATTCAAAGACTTTTCTTTCAGCTTAGCTAACAGTTTCTTAAGATCATATCTATCTTTGCAAAAAAAAGGTCTCTACCAGTTTCTTCATCCATAACATAACCCTCAGGCACATCAGGCAATTCATATCTAGGGGGAGAATCTTCATCATCACTTTCATCAATATTATTTGTTTCAATAATTTCATTCGCTCTAACCCTACCAAGTTGTTCATCAAGAAATTCACCTAATGGCACGGTATTATCAAGCATAGAAGTAGTTTCATCATAAGCATCATGCAAAGCAGAAGTGGCACCATCAATAACATGCGACATATCAGAATCAATAACAGGTGTAGGTGTCGCAAATTTACTCATAACAGAAGGTGAATCAAGTGCAGAGCTAGATGGCAGTTCCTTACCTCCCCTCGTAGTTGAGGGAAAAATCTTGGTTCTTTCATCTTTCAAATTCCTCATAGTGATCAACAGATATAAATCCCAAGTGACTCAAAGAATAGAGCTATGCTCCCCGGCAACGGCGCCAGAAAATAGTCTTGATAACCCACAAGTATAGGGGATCACAACAGTTTTCGAGGGTAGAGTATTCAACCCAAATTCATTGATTCAACACAAGGGGAGCCAAAGAATATTCTCAAGTATTAGCAGTTGAGTTGTCAATTCAACCACACCTGAAAGACTTAATATCTGCAGCAAAGTATTTAGTAGCAAAGTAGTATGGAACTAACGGTAATGGTGGCAAAAGTAATAGTAGCAATTTTTTGTAGCAATCGTAACAGTGGCAACGGAAAAGTAACTAAGCAAAGATCAATATGTGAAAAGCTCGTAGGCAATGGATCAATGATGGACTCCTCAAACTACGGTCATCACGGGGAGTGGTCCCGATTATTGTCACTTCGGGGTTGCCGGATCATAACACATAGTAGGTGACTATTGACTTGCAAGATAGGATCAAGAACTCACATATATTCATGAAAACATAATAGGTTCATATCTGAAATCATGGCACTCGGGCCCTAGTGACAAGCATTAAGCATAGCAAAGTCATAGCAACATCAATCTTAGAACATAATGGATACTAGGGATCAAACCCTAACAAAACTAACTCGATTACATGGTAAATCTCATCCAACCCATCACCGTCCAGCAAGCCTACGATGGGATTACTCACGCACGGCGGTGAGTGTCGTGGTTCTAAGACTGACAGTAGAATGGGGGGTAAGTATGAGGAGGCAAGATCCTAGCTATGGTGAAGTTGTACACACAAGATTTACGAGTTCAGGCCCTTCTCAGAGGAAGTAACAACCCTATGTCTCGGTGCTCGGAAGCTCGGTCGATTGGATTGTGCATGAAGTTACAGGGGGTGCGAACCCTTGTCCCTGAGGAGGGGGTGGCTTATATAGAGTTCGCCAGACCCCTCCCGCCCTCAGTTACACAGGGTTTAAGGTACAAAAAGATAGGGCGTTACTGTTAAGGCCAGGAATAAAGATACATGAATGAACATTCAGTCTACAGAGTAAACGCCCGACCGTGGTAGTATAGAGTGACTTTAGATCTTCTGGTCGTCGAGTGACTATTGCTATGGTCGAGTGAAATTGAATCTTCCGAGTGGAATGCTTCTGGTCGAGTGGATGATGTTATCCCTTGAATGCTTCTGACTTTAGGGCAATGTCCTTGGGGAGGGTGTCTAGGTCAGGCCTATGACCCTATCCTAGGTACATATCGCCATCATTAGCCCCTGAATGGTTCAGGTTTCGAGTGGAAAAAGGAGTTGAAGTTGGTTCCGACTCAGTTACACGCTGCAGAAGTGTTTTCCTTGGACTGATGAACCATGTGACAATTTTGACTTCATTTTCAGTCGCCTTGATCCATTCTAAAATAGTCGAGTGAACTTTGTTGATAAGCTTCGAGTGTTGATATGGAAGAAAAATCTTCGGTGCGATTGTCTGCTCTGCCATTCTCGGATCTTACGGGATTCGAATTTTGGGAGAAGTGCGCGGGACGGAGCAGGCCGCAGTAAACGGAACGGATTAAGCATGGACGCCTTGATCTCCATGCCACCTTTTTCGCCACGTACCGAGCGTGCGACAGTTGCGGGATTTGACAGGATTGCCCGGGCCCAGTAGTCAGGCACTCGGGAGTGACCTCATATAAGGCGAAGGGGCTGGGGAATTTTGCACAGTGCGCCATATTTCCTTCTTCTTCCTCCTCTGCTTCTCCTCCGCAACCGCTTCCACTCTCAATGCCGCCGCCCGCCCGTGCGCATCTTGCTGCGATGGCGAAGGATAAGACGGCAGGGCTCGAGCTTGCAAAGAAGGCGGCGGCGAAGGGAAAAGGCAAGAAGACGGGTAGGGGTGGATCGTCTTCGAGATCCATTCTGCCGCGCGGCTGGGTCCAGGGCGATTGGATCCAGTCCATGATTGAGCTGGATGACCTGCAAGATCTGGCTGAGAGTGGGCTGATCGAGCATGGCTCTTGGAGGCTCCCGGGGGACGAGACTGAGCCGCAGCTTCAGGAGGGTGAGTGCGTCTTACTCGCCACCCACGTCGACCGCGGTTTTTCTTTGCCCCCACATCCCTTTTTCCGTGCTTTTCTGAACTTATTTGGGGCTCAACTCCAGCATTTCTCTCCCAATACAATCACGTACCTTGCTGCCTTTGTCTCCATGTGCGAGAATTTTCTGGGCTGTCGACCGCACTGGGGTTTGTTTAAGCACATCTTCACATACCGCTCGCAAACCGTGAAAAAAGCTAGCCCGAGTGACGAGAGAACCCAGGTGATCCAGATGTGTGGGGGCTTAGGCATCCAGATGAGGGGGAGGAGTGCTTTTCCCGCGATGACTCTCCCTGACTCAGTTAGAGGGTGGCAGTCGACTTGGTTTTATTGCAAAGACAAGTCGACCCCTGGTCATTCGACTGGTCTTCCTCCCTTTTCCCTGGAGCGAGTCCAGAAACCCACTTCCTTGAGAGTGACTCCAGCAGAGAAGGTGGAGGTGACCATGTTGATGGAGCGAGTAGTTCAGCGGATCCATGAGGGTGTGACTGGTACGGATCTGCTCGAGGTATCCCTCAGTCGACGTATCTAGCCTCTCCAGGCTCGTGATCACTCCATGTGGATGTACTCGGGGATTGAAGATTCCACTCGGATCCACCCGGAGGACGTCGATGACAAGACGGTGGCGCAGTGGGTGCAAGGCATCACAGGAAATAAGGATAACCCCAGGGGATCCCGAAGAGTTTTACCATTCGACGCCAACAATCAACCAGACCAGGTCTATTCTTTATTTCTGAGTGTTTTTCATTCTGATTTGCAGTTGCTTATTGAGTCGATGATACGTCTCCAACGTATCTATAATTTTTGATTGTTCCATGCTATTATATTATCCATCTAGGATGTTTTATAAGCATTTATATGCTATTCTATATGATTTTTGGGACTAACCTATTAACCTAGAGCCCAGTGCCAGTTTCTGTTTTTTCCTTGTTTTTGAGTTTTGCAGAAAAGGAAAACCAAACGGAGTCCAATTGAGCTGAAATTTGACGGAGATCATTTTTGGACCAGAAGAAGCCCACGGAGTACTGAAGTGGGCCAGAAGAGCCCCGAGGCCACAACGAGGGTGGGGGGCGCGCCCTACCCCCCTGGGCGCGCCCCCTGCCTCGTGTCCGCCTCGGGGACCCCGCCTGACTTGTTCCCGACTCCAACACCTCTTATATAACCCCAAACTTCCAGAAAGAGCACAATAGATCGGGAGTTCCGCCGCCGCAAGCCTCTGTAGCCACGGAAAACCAATCTAGACCCGTTCCGGCACCCTACCGGAGGGGGGGATCCCTCACCGGTGGCCATCTTCATCACCCCGGCGCTCTCCATGACGAGGAGGGAGTAGTTCACCCTCGGGGCTGAGGGTATGTACCATAGCTATGTGTTTGATCTCTCTCTCTCTCTCGTGTTCTTGATTTGGCACGATCTTGATGTATCGCGAGCTTTGCTATTATAGTTGGATCTTATGATGTTTCTCTCCCTCTACTCTCTTGTAATGGATTGAGTTTTCCCTTCAAAGTTATCTTATCGGATTGAGTCTTTAAGGATTTGAGAACACTTGATGTATGTCTTGCATGTGCTTATCTGTGGTGACAATGGGATATTCACGTGATCTACTTGATGTATGTTTTGGTGATCAACTTGCGAGTTCCGTGACCTCGTGAACTTATGCATAGGGGTTGGCACACATTTTCGTCTTGACTCTCTGGTAGAAACTTTGGGGCACTCTTTGAAGTACTTTGTGCTGGTTGAATAGATGAATCTGAGATTGTGTGATGCATATCATATAATCATACCCACAGATACTTGAGGTGACATTGGAGTATCTAGGTGACATTAGGGTTTTGGTTGATTTGTGTCTTAAGATGTTATTCTAGTACGAACTCTATGATAGATCGAACGGAAAGAATAGCTTCCTGTTATTTTACTACGGACTCTTGAATAGATCGATCAGAAAGGATAACTTTGAGGTGGTTTCGTACCCTACCATAATCTCTTCGTTTGTTCTCCGCTACTAGTGACTTTGGAGTGACTCTTGGTTGCAAGTTGAGGGATAGTTATATGATCCAATTATGTTATTATTGTTGAGAGAACTTGCACTAGTGAAAGTATGAACCCTAGGCCTTGTTTCCTAGCATTGCAATACCATTTGTGCTCACTTTTATCATTAGTTACCTTGCTGTTTTTATATTTTCAGATTACAAAAACCTATATCTACCATCCATATTGCACTTGTATCAGCATCTCTTCGCCGAACTAGTGCACCTATACAATTTACCATTGTATTGGGTGTGTTGGGGACACAAGAGACTCTTTGTTATTTAGTTGCAGGGTTGTTTGAGAGAGACCATCTTCATCCTACACCTCCCACGGATTGATAAACCTTAGGTCATCCACTTGAGGAAACTTTGCTACTGTCCTACAAACTTCTGCACTTGGGGGCCCAACAACGTCTACAAGAAGAAGGTTGTGTAGTAGACATCAAGCAGTTTCTAGGGTCGTTGCCGTGGAGGTGAGTGCTTGAAGGTATATCTTTAGATCTTGCAATCGAATCTTTTAGTTTCTTGTTTTATCACTAGTTTAGTCTATAAAATAAAACTACAAAAAAATGGAATTGAGGGTGCCTCATATGCTTCATCGTTTTAATATCTTTCATGAAAATAAGGATTCCGATAACTGTGCTCAATTGCTAGAGGAAGAATGCATTAGAATGTTTGGCACTAAATCTTTGAATGATGAGCATGATTGTAATGTTGTTAGTATGAACTCTTTGAATATCCATAGTACTAATGATGATTGCACTAGTCATGATGAAAATGTCTCTTATAAGCATGTCAACTTTTGTGGAATAGATAGAGCTTGCAAGTACACACCAAATAGGGAAGATAGATTTTGCAAGAGGCATAAGTATTTGGAACCTGAATGGTTGCAAGAAAGGCTAGATGATTGTGCTGAAAGATTCAATATATATCACCATCCTTGTGAACTTTGCAATGAACATGGTCATTTAAAGCTCCAATGCTATTTGTTTCATGATCAAATCGTGTCCAAAAATTGTGATAACTTGATTACCCTTGAGCATCATAAAGAGCTTAGTCTTCTTTTGGGGTATGAAGAAATGAAACGTATAACTGAGGGTATTCCAAAATTTAGTCTTGATAGATTTCTTGATTTTGATCTAGAAGAAATTTTGATGTATTGTGCGGTGAATTGCATTGAAAATCCTTATATTGCCAATTACATAAAGAAAAGAAAAGAAATAGAAGATGAAGAGAATACTAATGAAAGGGAAGAGACTTCCCAATATCTTCCTATTATTTCTTATGATGAATCAGGTAACGAGGAGGAGCCTTCTATTCAACCAATCTCATTAATAAGGAGCTCAAAAAAGAGGGTTAAACCCACACATAATGTGAAGAAGAAAAAGAAAAGACGGAGAAGCAAGGTAGAGAGGTATCCCTCCCAAATGATGTTGCTCCTATTACTCATTATGATGATGATAATTGCTATACTATTGGTGCTATCCATACTATTAATGATGAGAGTGATTATGCTTATGATATGAAAAGGCCCAAGCTTGGGGGTGCTATGTTTGATGAGAATGACATGTTTGAGAATATATTTGCTGCAATTAATGTTTGTCCCAAGCTTGGGGAAGCTATGTTTTATGAAGATGATATGTTTAACCTCCCAAGTTTTGATATGCAAATTTATTATGATGATAGCATGCCTCCAATTTATGATGGTTATATTGATGAAAGTGGGTTTGGAAGAGTGTCAACTTTAGGAGTAATGATCCCACTATTTTGGAGGGTGTTGAATCTTATTGTGACAATTATGAAAGTGGATTTGGAGAGGTCATGACTTTACTTAGTAATGATTCCACTATCTTGGAAGAGGTTTCAATTGATTATGATGAGAACAAAGTTGCTACCTATGATGATTATTGTGATGATACTTATGCTATAAAGAGTAGTGATGATTATATTTATAAAACTTGTCATGATTATGATTACCCTTTTTCTGAACACTACTCTTTTAACGTGGAAACAATTTATAGTATTCGAGTCTCTTATGATACTCCCACTATTCCGATTGAGAAGAATTTTACTTATGTAGAGAGTAGTAAATTTTCTATGCTTGTAGATCATGAAAAGAATGCTTTATGTGCTGGTTATATTGTTGAATTCATTCATGATGCTATTGAAAATTATTATGAGGGAAAAATATATGCTTGTAGGAATTGCAATAATACCAAGTTTCCTCTCTATGTGCTTAAAGTTTTGAAGTTATGCATGTTTTGCCTTCCTATGCTAGTTGATTATTGTTCCCATAAGTTGTTTGCTGACAAAATCCCTATGCATAGGAAGTGGGTTAGACTTAAATGTGCTAGTGATATTCTTCATGATGCTCTCTTTATGTTTCAATTCTTATCTTTTATGTGAGCATCATTGAAATCATCATGCCTAGCTAGGGGCGTTAAACGTTAGCGCTTGTTGGGAGGCAACCCAATTTTATTTTTGTTCTTTGCCTTTTGCCCCTGTTTAGGAATAAATAATTCATCTAGCCTCTGGGTAGATGTGGTTTTATTTTTTAATTAGTGTTTGTGCCAAGTAGAACCTTTGGGAAGACTTGGGTGAAGTCTTTGTGATCTTGCTGTAAAAAACAGAAACTTTTGCACTCACGAGATTAGCTGCCATTTTTTACTGAAGAGTGCTTTTAGGTTGATTCTTTTTGCAGATGATCAATAGATACATTCCTCACGTCCACCAATTTATTTCAGAATTTTTGGAGTTCCAGAAGTATACGTTTGATACAGATTATTACAGACTGTTATGTTTTTGATAGATAGATTCTGTTTTCATTGCGTTGTTTGCTTATTTTGATGAATCCATGAGTAGTATCGGAGGGTATGAACCATAGAGAAGTTGGAATACATTATATATTACACCAATATGAATAAAGAATGAGTTCACAACAGTACCTAAGTGGTGATTTATTTTCTTATACTAACGGAGCTTACGAGTTTTCTATTGAGTTTTGTGTTGTGAAGTTTTCAAGTTTTGGGTAAAGATTTGATGGACTATGGAATAAGGAGTGGCAAGAGCCTAAGCTTGGGGATGCCCAAGGCACCCCAAGGTAATATTCGAGGATAACCAAGAGCCTAAGCTTGGGGATGCCCCGGATGGCATCCCCTCTTTCGTCTTCGTTCATCGGTAACTTTACTTGGAGCTATATTTTTATTCACCACATGATATGTGTTTTGCTTGGAGTGTCATTTTATTTTATTTTGTTTTGCTTGCTGTTTGAATAAAACACAAAGATCTGAAATTCTTAAATTTTAGAGAGTCTTCACATAGTTGCATAATTATTCGACTACTCATTGATCTTCACTTATATCTTTCGGAGTAGTTTGTTGTTTGCTCTAGTGCTTCACTTATATATTTTAGGGCACGGTGGTGGATTTATTTTGAAGAAATAGATGAACTCTCATGCTTCACTTATATTATTTTGAGAGTCCTAAACAGCATGGTAATTTGATTTGGTTATGAAACTAGTCCTAATATGATAGGCATTCAAGATGGGTATAATAAAAACTTTCATATAGAGTGCATTGAATACTAAGAGAAGTTTGATACTTGATGATTGTTTTGAGATATGGAGATAGTGATATTAAAGTTGTGCTAGTTGAGTAGTTGTGAATTTGAGAAATACTTGTTTTGAAGTTTGCAAGTCCCGTACCATGCACGTATGGTAAACGTTGTGTAACAAATTTGAAACATGAGGTGTTCTTTGATTGTCTTCCTTATGAGTGGCGGTCGGGGACGAGCGATGGTCTTTTCCTACCAATCTATCCCCCTAGGAGCATGCGCGTAGTGCTTGGTTTTTGATGACTTGTAGATTTTTGCAATAAGTATGTGAGTTCTTTATGACTAATGTTGAGTCCATGGATTATACGCACTCTCACCCTTCCATCATTGCTAGCCTCTTCGGTACCGTGCATTGCCATTTCTCACCTTGAGAGTTGGTGCAAACTTCGCTGGTGCATCCAAACCCCGTGATATGATACGCTCTATCACACATAAACCTCCTTATATCTTCCTCAAAACAGCCACCATACCTACCTATTATGGCATTTCCATAGCCCTTCCGAGATGTATTGCCATGCAACTTTCCACTTTTCCGTTTATTATGACACGCTTCATCATTGTCATATTGCCTTGCATGATCATGTAGTTGACATCGTATTTGAGGCAAGGCCACCATGCATAATTTTTCATACATGTCACTCTTGATTCATTGCCCATCCCGGTACACCGCCGGAGGCACTCATATAGAGTCATATTTTGTTCTAGTATCGAATTATAATCATTGAGTTGTAAATAAATAGAAGTGTGATGATCATCATTAATAGAGCATTGTCCCAATAAAAAAAGGCCAAAAAAGGCCAAATAAAAAAGGGAAGGCCCAAAAAAAAGAGAAGGGGCAATGCTACTATCCTTTTTCCACACTTGTGCTTCAAAGTAGCACCATAATCTTCATGATAGAGAGTCTCCTATGTTGTCACTTTCATATACTAGTGGAAATTTTTCATTATAGAACTTGGCTTGTATATTCCAACAATGGGCTTCCTCAAATTCCCTAGGTCTTCGTGAGCAAGCAAGTTGGATGCACACCCACTTAGTTTCTTTTGTTGAGCTTTCATACATTTTTAGCTCTAGTGCATCCGTTGCATGGCAATCCCTACTCCTCGCGTTGACATCAATTGATGGGCATCTCCATGGCCCGTTGATTAGCCGCGTCAATGTGATACTTTCTCCTTTTTTGTCTTCTCCACACAACCCCCATCATTATACTCTATTCCACCCATAGTGCTATGTCCATGGCTCGTGCTCATGTATTGCGTGAAAGTTGAAAAAAGTTTGAGATTACTAAAGTATGAAACAATTGCTTGACTTGTCATCGGGGTTGTGCATGATGAGAGCATTTTGTGTGACGAAAATGAAGCATGGACAAACTATATGATTTTGTAGGGATGAGCTTTCTTTGGCAAAGTTATTTTGAGAAGACATAATTGCTTGGTTAGTATGCTTGAAGTATTATTATTTTTATGTCAATATTAAACGTTTGTCTTGAATCTTATGGATCTGAATATTCATGCCACAATAAAGAAGATTACATTGATAAATATGTTAGGTAGCATTCCACATCAAAAATTCTGTTTTTATCATTTACCTACTCGAGGACGAGCAGGAATTAAGCTTGGGGATGCTTGATACGTCTCCAACATATCTATAATTTCTTATTGTTCCATGCTATTATATTATCCATCTAGGATGTTTTATATGCTATTTTATATGATTTTTGGGACTAACCTATTAACCTAGAGCCCAGTGCGAGTTTCTGTTTTTCCTTGTTTTTGAGTTTGCAGAAAAGGATAACCAAACGGAGTCCAATTGAGCTGAAATATGACGGAGATCATTTTTGGACCAGAAGAAGCCCATGGAGTACCGGAAGTGGGCCGGAAGAGCCCGAGGCCACCACGAGGGTGGGGGCGCGCCCTACCCCCTGGGCGCGCCGCCCTGCCTCGTGGCCGCCTCGGGGACCCCCTGACTTGTTCCCGACTCCAACACCTCTTATATAACCCCAAACTTCCAGAAAGAGCACAATAGATCGGGAGTTCCGCTGCCGCAAGCCTCTGTAGCCACCGAAAACCAATCTAGACCCATTCCGGCACCCTGCCGGAGGGGGGGATCCCTCACCGGTGGCCATCTTCATCATCCCGGCGCTCTCCATGACGAGAAGGGAGTAGTTCACCCTCGGGGCTGAGGGTATGTACCAGTAGCTATGTGTTTGATTTCTCTCTCTCGTGTTCTTGATTTGGCACGATCTCGATGTATCACGAGCTTTGATATTATAGTTGGATCTTATGATGTTTCTCCCCCTCTACTCTCTTGTAATGGATTGAGTTTTCCCTTCGAAGTTATATTATCGGATTGAGTCTTTAAGGATTTGAGAACACTTGATGTATGTCTTGCATGTGCTTATCTGTGGTGAAAATGGGATATTCACGTGACCTACTTGATGTATGTTTTGGTGATGAACTTGCGAATTCCGTGACCTCGTGAACTTATGCATAGGGGTTGGCACAGGTTTTCGTCTGGACTCTCCGGCAGAAACTTTGGGGCACTCTTTGAAGTATTTTGTGTTGGTTGAATAGATGAATCTGGGATGTGTGATGCATATTGTATAATCATACCCACGGATACTTGAGGTGACATTGGAGTATCTAGGTGACATTAGGGTTTTGGTTGATTTGTGTCTTAAGGTGTTATTCTAGTACGAACTCTATGATGGATCGAACGGAAAGAAAGCTTCGTGTTATTTTACTACGGACTCTTGAATAGATCGATCAGAAAGGATAACTTTGAGGTGGTTTCGTACCGTACCATAATATCTTCGTTTGTTCTCCGCTATTAGTGACTTTGGAGTGACTCTTTGTTGCAAGTTGAGGGATAGTTATATGATCCAATTATGTTATTATTGTTGAGAGAACTTGCACTAGTGAAAATATGAACCCTAGGCTTTGTTTCCTAGCATTGCAATACCGTTTGTGCTCACTTTTATCATTAGTTACCTTGCTAGTTTTATATTTTCAGATTACAAAAACCTATATCTACCATCCATATTGCACACGTATCACCATCTCTTCGCCGAACTAGTGCACCTATACAATTTACATTGTATTGGGTGTGTTGGGGACACAAGAGACTCTTTGTTATTTGGTTGCAGGGTTGTTTGAGAGAGACCATCTTCATCCTACACCTCCCACGGATTGATAAACCTTAGGTCATCCACTTGAGGGAAATTTGCTACTGTCCTACAGACCTCTGCACTTGGGGGCCCAACAACGTCTACAAGAAGAAGGTTGTGTAGTAGACATCAGTCGACCATCCTTTGTTCACCTCTTTTGCTTCGCAGATTTATACGGAGACGTAGTCAATGCCGAACGGAGAGCAAGAGCAGTACCAGGAAGGAGAAGAAAGTGGAGGCGAAAGCATGGATTGGCAATCTGATGGAGGAGAAGAGGAGGGGGTAAGCGAGGACTCAAGTAGTGATGAAGAAGTCGAGTCACCACCTCGCACCGAAAGGCATTCCAAGCATCTGCACGACCCAACAAGTATCCGTGGCAAAGTGGCTATGCCGACTGGACAAACTTCCAAGCGCACTCGGACCTCTTCCCCTGTGCCGACTGAGAAGGCTCCAAAGCAGCCCAAAGTTGCAGCATCGAAGTCTCGGAAGACCCTGCCCAAGATCAAGATCGATGTCCCCGTCGCTTCTGCGTAAGTGTCTTGTCCTCACTTTTTGCTCAAGGACCTGTGCTGTCGACTCTCTTCCTGATTTAACCAAGTGAATCTTGAAACTTGCAGTGCTGCTACTTCTGTGACTTCTACGGATCTTTACGAGGGCAAGGATGAGGAAACTGGAGATGCAGCTACTTCGAAAGCTGGTATGACCTTTGTTGTCTTGTTTTCACTTTGTCGATTGAATTGCAGTCGACTGAACTTTTGCGATTGAGTTCTCCTTCAGCACCACCGAACGTTATCGATCTCCCTGACGACGATGAAGAGATCTCACAGCATCCTTTGGAGCGGAGGAGCAGGACCTCAGGCAGGAAGGCGCCAGCCGGCAAGAAACCGCAAACGACATCAATACCAGAACCGTCAACCCAGCGATCCAAAGACCTTCATCGGACTTCTGTTACGTTTGCTGATCTTGTGCCGACTGGGCATCCTTCAGCGTCGGCTGCGCAGGCCTCTGGCTTGACATTACAACTCCATGCCTTGGATCCTCAAGCTGCCACGGCTGACTCGCCAGCTCCGATGTTTGCCACCCACCATGTCCTAGAGGACCCAGCTGCTGCAGCTAGAGAAGCCATTCGCCAAGCGGGCCTGATGATGGAGCAAATTAATGAACGTGGTGCGTGAGGCCAGTCCAGCTGCCTATGACGCCAGTTCCGCTCTTCAGACCAACGTCCAGGTCAGTTTCTTCCCGACTGTTTCTTTACCTTGATGCTTGTTGTGTTAGGATATGCTACCTGAAAACTTTTCTTGTGCATCTTTTTGTTAGTCTGCACTTTGCATCTGTACACCCACTGGGTGTTTAAATTTCTGCTGAATAGTTTTTCTTCTTGAGTCGACTAGGTTGTGTCGATTGAGTCTTTGAACTAGTGGGGGCACGCTGAGTGCACCCACTGGGTCCCCGAGACCATAGTTGACTGTGTTCAGTCGGCTATGGTCTGACAATCAGAACTTTATCACTCGGCCTGGACGGACCATGTCGAGTGGAAACTGGACCAGTGGGGGCACGCTAAGTGCACCCACTGGGTGTAGTCCCTGAGACTACTGTTGGATGTTTGATTCGGAAGTAGTCTTAGAACTTGTTGAATTTGTCACTCTATTGTTCTGAAGTAACCAATCATCGCATCTGTCGACTGACCATCCTCTGACCATAGAAATCTTGTGAACTTGGAGCTCGTTTTGCTGACGTGGAGCAGAAGCAGATTCAGCTCAATCTCGATTTGGAGTTGGCCAAGACGAACTTGCAGAAGGCCAAGGATGAAGCCGCTGGTATGAAAAATTTGTCGACTGACTTGTTTCTGAACCGAGTGTTATTTCCTTTCTCTGAACCAAGTGTTATTTCTTTTAGAAATAATGAACCAGGCTCTGGCGAAGAAGGATCTGGACCTTGCAGCTGCGCAGAAGGCAACAGAAGAGAAAACTACACTCGCCGACCAGAAGCTGGCTTCAGCCGGTAAACTGGAGGAAGAGAACGCCAAGCTGAAGACTGCCCTGGATGAAGCCAACAAGGAGGCGACTCGTCTGAAGAAGGACAAGAGGACCCTGACCGACAAAGTAGAAGACATTGCCCGCAAAAGAGATGAGCTGGAGGATTATCTGGGAGGTCTTGCCAAGAAATAATCCCTCATGCTTGAAGGTACTTTTCTCCGACTGGTTAATTTGCTTTCATCCACTAATCATAAACCGTTGACTCATTATTTCTCTGTGGGTGCAGAATTCTGCCAAAGCTTTGAGGCTGAGACTGGCCGAATCGAAACAAGCTTGGACCCCATCAACTCTCCTGTCAAGGATGAAGCCGCCATGAATGTACTCCGACTGGAATCCCGCCTTGCTAGCGCCATCGACTACCTCGCCTGACTGAAGGTTGCGGTGTCGCGTATCGACACGGCACTCTGGCCAAGGGCGACGCTTCTGAGTGATCTCGAGTCTCTGATGACTCGACTTAATGAGATTCCTGGTTGAGTGCAGGAGTGGAAGAAGTCTTCTGCTCGATGTGGTGCTGACGTGGCTCTGTCTCTGGTTCGTGTCCACTGCAAGGAAGCTTGAGAAGAGAAGTTGGCGGCAATAAAGGTTGCCAACACAAAAGGCACGACTTCCAATCTTTCATGGAAACCTTCATTGCTGCTGCCACTCGGATTGCTGACAGAATCGATCGGGACGAGTTTGTCGAACCTGCTAGCCCTCCTCCTGCGGAGTGAACAAACTTTATGCCTCGCCTTAAATTTGCCTTGGAATGCCGAGTGATTTTGTAACCGTTAAACTCTTTCGGGCCTGATGCCTGAGCACTTTTATTCGTGGTCTGGAACTTCGCGAGATTTATCTGACCTTGGTCTTTCTCTGAATATGCTTGTGTTTGCCTTCGAGTGGAACTTGTTTCTTCACTCGGAATAGTCTTTGTATTTGTGATGCAGCTCCGAGGAGAAGGTAGCAGTCGACCTGCACCTCGTCGTCCTTGCAGATCAGGACGGTGAGCACATTGTATTTATGGCGCAGCTCTGAGGAGAAGGTCGCAGTCGACCTGCACCTCATCGTCCTTGCGGATCAGGATGGAGCGCACATTGTACTTATGGCGCATCTCTGAGGAGAAGGTCGCAGTCGACCTGCACCTCGTCGTCCTTGCGGATCGGGATGGAGCGTACATTGTACTTATGGCACAACTCTAAGGAGAAGGTCGCAGTCGACCTGCACCTCGTCGTCCTTGCAGATTGGGATGGAGCGCGCATTGTACTTATGGCGCAGCTCTGAGGAGAAGGTCACCGTCGACCTGCACCTCGTCGTCCTTGCGGATTAGGATAGAGCATGTGGCCAAGTCCCAAGCAAGAAGATCGGTCCTCACTCAGAATGTGTTTTATACTTAGGCGAGTACTAGACTGCAGCTAAGCCCCCGAGTGAGAGGGTTGCTCTTCACTCGGTGGGATTTTTCAAACTTAGGCGAGTACTGGACTGCAGCTAAGCCTCCGAGTGAGAGGGTTGCTCTTCGCTCGGTGGGATTTTTCAAACTTAGGCGAGTACTGGACTGCAGCTAAGCCCCCGAGTGAGAGGGTTGCTCTTCACTCGGTTGGATTTTTTAAACTTAGGCGAGTACTAGACTGCAGCTAAGCCCCCGAGTGAGAGGGTTGCTCTTCGCTCGGTGTGATTTTTCAAACTTAGGCGAGTACTGGACTGCAGCTAAGCCCCCGAGTGAGAGGGTTGCTCTTCACTCGGTGGGATTTTTCAAACTTAGGCGAGTACTGGACTGCAGCTAAGCCCCCGAGTGAGAGGGTTGCTCTTCCCTCGGTGGGATTTTTCAAACTTAGGCGAGTACTGGACTGCAGCTAAGCCCCCGAGTGAGAGGGTTGCTCTTCACTCGGTGGGATTTTTTAAACTTAGGCGAGTACTGGACTGCAGCTAAGCCCCCGAGTGAGAGGGTTGCTCTTCACTCGGTGGGATTTTTCAAACTTAGGCGAAACGGATTCGCGGCTAAGCCCCCGAGTGAGAGACTTGCTCTTCACTCGGTAGGAATTTTTCATACTTAGGCGAAACGGATTCGCAGCTAAGCCACCCACTGGGGGATTTCAAACACATGTATAAGCAACGACAATCATTTAGAAGACTGTAAAACTGTGTCTTTGATAAACAAACTAAAAAGGTATTTCTTATTACATCTCAACAGACTGAGTGTTTTAGGTATAAAAACAATGGAGCAACTCTGCATTCCAAGCGCGTGGCTCGTCTTTGTTGTGCTCCACATTATAGAGGTGATACGCTCCATTGTGGAGCACCTTGGTGATGATGAAGGGACCTTCCCATGCAGGAGAAAGCTTGTGTGGCTGCTGCTGATCCACTCAGAGAACCAGGTCTCCCTCTTGAAATGCTCGACCTCTCACGTTTCTAGCATGGAATCGACGAAGGTCTTGCTGATAAATGGTCGACTGGATTAGGGCCATCTCTCTTTCCTCTTCCAGAAGGTCAACAGCATCTTGTTGAGCTTGTTCTGCTTCGGCTTCTGAGAAAAGTTCCACTCGGGGTGCATTGTGAAGCAAGTCACTCGGAAGCACAGCCTCAGCCCCGTAGACTAGGAAGAACGGAGTGCGGCCAGTTGACCGATTTGGAGTTGTTCTCAATCCCCAAAGTACTGATGGTAGCTCATCAACCCAAGCGCCTGCTGCATGCTTGAGATCACGCATCAATCGGGGCTTCAGCCCTTTGAGGATCAAACCATTTGCTCTTTCCGCTTGCCCATTCGGCTGTGGGTGGGAGACTGAAGCATAATCGACCCGAGTGCCTTGTGAAGTACAGAAAGCTCTGAACTCGTTTGAATCGAAGTTTGATCTGTTATCTGTGATGATGCTGTGCGGAACTCCATATCTGAATGTTAATTCTCCGATGAAGCTGACAGCAGTACTTGCTTCAAGGTTTTTGATAGTTTAGCTTCAATCCATTTGGTGAATTTGTCGACTACCGCAAGCACATGGGTGAAGCCACTCCTACTAGTCCTCAGAGGTCCTACCATATCCAATCCCCAAACGGCGAATGGCCAGACGAGTGGAATGGTCTTCAAAGCTGAAGCGGGTTTGTGGGACATGTTGGAGTAGAACTGACAACCTTCGCACTTGTCGACTATTTCTTTCGCCATCTCATTGGCATGTGGCCAGTAAAACCCGGCTCGATATGCTTTGGCCACGATGGTCCGAGAGGACGCATGGTGACCACAGGTCCCCGAGTGAATATCATTGAGGATCATTCGGCCTTCTTCTGGTGTGATGCGTTTCTGACTGACTCTAGTGACACTCTTTCTATAAAGCTGTCCACCCATCACAGTAAAGGCTTTGGATCGATGGATGATCTGACGATCCTCTTCTTCATCCTCTGGGAGTTCCTTCCTAAGAATATATGCAATGTATGTCACTGTCCAGTCGGGGATGACGACCAAAACCTCCATGACCAAGTCAACCACGGCTGGGATTTCAACTTCAGTCGGATCAGTGGCACTGTTAGGCTGTGGGGGCTCTTCAGTGAAAGGATCTTCTTGAAATGGAGTTGTGTGAATATGTTCCAAAAACACATTGCTGGGAATGGGCTCCCTCTTGGAACCTATCTTTGCCAAGTCATCGGCTGCTTGATTTTTCAGTCCGGGTATATGGTGAAGCTCTAACCCCTCAAACATCTTTTCCAATTTTCTCACTGCATTGCAATAACCACTCATAGCTGGACTCCTTACGTCCCATTCCTTCATCACCTGGTTGACCACCAAATCTGAGTCGCCGTATACCATTAGGCGTCGGACGCCAAGTGAAATGGCCATACGCAACCCATACAGAAGTGCTTCATATTCAGCTTCATTGTTGGAGGAGTCAAAATGAATCTGGAGAACATACCTTAACTTGTCGCCTCGCGGAGATACCAGGACTACCCCAGCACTCGAACCATTCAACATCTTGGACCCATCGAAGAACATAGTCCAATGTTCTGACTGAATCGGAGTCGGCAGCTGTTGTTCAATCCACTCGACGAGAAAATCTGCTATTGCCTGAGATTTGATTGCCTTCTTTGCCTCAAACTTGATATCTAGCGGAAGGAGTTCAATCGCCCATTTGGCCACTCGACCAGTTGCATCCCTGTTATTCAATATTTCTGACAATGGAGCGTCGCTGACGACTGTAATTGAATGATCTGAGAAGTAATGTGCAACCTTCTTTGTAGTCAAGTAAATCCCATAGACAAGCTTCTGATAATGCGGGTATCTTTGCTTGGATGGGGTTAGAACTTCAGAAATATAGTATACTGGGCGCTGAACCTTGTAGGCCTTGCCTTCTTCTTCCCGCTCGACCGTGAGTACTGTACTGACAACTTGTCCAGTGGATGCAATATAAAGCAGTAAAGGCTCTCTGTTGATTGGGGCAGCAAGCACCGGGTGGGTGGAAAGTACGGTTTTTGAGCTCTGCAAACGCTGCGTCGGCTTCAGGAGTCCACTCGAACTTGTCAGATTTCTTCATCAGTCGGTAAAGAGGCAGTGCCTTTTCACCGAGACGGGAGATGAATCGACTCAAAGCAGCCAAACAACCAGTAAGCTTCTGAACGTTGTGTATACGCACGGGGCGTTTCATTCGGAGGATTGCACCAACTTTCTTTGGGTTTGCATCGATCCCATGTTTCGAAACAAGGAAACCGAGTAACTTGCCACCAGGAACTCCGAATGTACACTTTGACGGATTAAGCTTGATATCACATCTCCTTAGATTGGTAAAGGTTTCAGCAAGGTCAGTCAGCAGGTCGGAGACCCTTTGCGTGACTTAACAACGATGTCATCCATGTATGCTTCCACATTTCGATTGATTTGAGTGAGCAGGCACTTCTGTATCATATGCATGAATGTGGCGCCAGCATTCTTGAGACCAAAGGGCATGGTAACATAGCAAAAGCACCCGAATGGGGTGATGAAAGCTGTTTTTATCTCATCGGGTCCATACAGTCGGATCTGATGGTACCCGGAATATGCATCAAGAAAAGACAACCGCTCACATCCCGCAGTCGAGTCGACTATCTGATCGATGCGAGGGAGAGGGAAGTGATCCTTCGGGCAGGCCCAATTGATGTGCTTGAAGTCAATACACATGCGGAGTGAATCATCTTTCTTAGGAACCATGACGACATTGGCGAGCCACTCGGAGTGGTAAATCTCTCGGATGAACTCAGCTGCCAGAAGCCGAGCCACTTCCTCGCCAATTGCCTTTCTCTTCTGTACGGCAGATCGTCGAAGATGTTCCTTCACTGGTTTTACTTTTGGGTCGACTCGTAAACGGTGCTCAGCCAGTCTCCTGGGTACACCCGGCATGTCAGAAGGTTTCCATGCGAAGATGTCCCAGTTCTCACGGAGGAACTGGATGAGCGCTTCTTCCTATTTGCTGTCGAGCGTCGTTGAGATATGAGTCGGAGCAGCATTGGGATCGGTCGGGTGAATATGAACCGACTTTGTTTCACCTGATGACTGAAATGCAGACTCTGAGGCAGGCTTCTTAGCCCGCAGCAAATCACTCGGATCAGCATTCTTCTGGTATTCCTGCATTTCAACTGCTGCCATCTGTTCATCAGCAATTTTTGAGCCCTTCTGAAGGCACTCTTCTGCTTTCTGCCGATTACCAGTAACAGTGATCATGCCTCTGGGCCCAGGCATTTTCAACTTAAGATAGACGTAACACGGTCGAGCCATAAAACGGGCATATGCAGGCCTGCCCAGAATTGCATGATAAGCACTTTGAAAATCTACCACCTCAAATGTCAACTTTTCCTTACGGTAATTATTTGAATCACCGAAAACCACATCAAGAGTTATCTGGCCGAGTGATTTAGCCTTCTTTCCAGGGATAACGCCGTGAAAGCTCATGTTGCTCTCACTAAGCTTGGACATCGGAATGCCCATCCCCTTCAATGTTTCAGCGTAAAGAATATTCAGACCACTGCCATCATCCATCAACACTTTGGTCAGTCGTGTGCCTCCAACCAATGGGTCGACTACCAGCGCCTGCCGCCCTGGAGTGGCAACGCATGCTGGGTGATCAGACTGGTCGAATGTGATCGCAGTTTGCGACCATTTCAAATATGTCGTCGTTGCCAGGGCAACCATGTTAACTTCTCTGTTTATCACTTTCAGTCGACTTTTACTCTCAATATCAGCAAAAATCACTAGTGTGGAATTGACATTGGGGAAACCGTCATCCTCCTCTTTGTCCTCATCCTTATCAGACTCCTCCTTATCACTGGGTTGTTTCTCTCGAAATTGCTGGATAAGGACTCGACACTGTCGAGTGGTGTGTTTGGGATAAATCAGATTTCCCTCTTCGTCTTTCTTGGTGTGAATGTGACATGGCAAATCTAACACATCGTTCCCTGCTTGATCTTTCACTTTCTTGGGGGTCCAGGGCCCCTTAGGTTTTCCTTTAGATTTCCCTTGGATCACTGCTGCAGTTTCACCAGGTCCTGCAGGCTCAGCTTTACGTTTCTGTTTCTGATTGGAATTGCCTCCACCGGTGTCCTGACCGACTGGTTTGCTCTTTCCGCCGCAGAGTCGATCCTCTTCTTCTCCATTAGCTTACCGAGTGGCTATTTCCATCATCCGAGTCAGAGACATATCTCCTGTCCGACCGAGTTTCAGGTTAAGCTCTCGATACCGGACGCCTTCTTTGAAGGCGCACACTGCTTGATGTTGGGATACATTCTCCACTGTGTGATGCAAAGTGGTCCACCTCTGAATATAATCCCTCAGAGTCACATTCGGTTTTTGAACACAATGTTGCAATTCTGTCAATCCTGCTGGCCGCTTGCAAGTACCCTCAAAAGTTCTGACAAACACTCGGGCAAGCTCCTCCCAACTGAATATGCTGCCTCGGGCCAACTGATTTAGCCACGCTCTGGCCGAACCTTTCAACATTAGAGGAAGATGTTTCATGGCCACCTCATCATTGCCACCACCAATCTGCACAGCCACTCGGTAATCCTCAAGCCAAGTGTCGGGCTTGGACTCACCAGTGAACTTACTGACTCCAGTCGCCAACCTGAAGTTGGGAGGAATCTCTGCAGCCCTGATGGCTTTGCTGAAACACTCTGGACCCGAGACATGAACTCTGCTGCCAGTCGGGCGATCTCTGTCAAGGCCCTCTCTATGCGCTCTGTTCCTGTCGACCAGACCTTGAACAAGAATCGATCTCGCATCAAAGCCTGGCTCCCTTGGGTCGGCTGGTATTCTTCGTTCGCCACTGTGCGGGCGCCTGTCATCATATTGCCAGGGCATATATCATCCACTCCTTGGAGGAGGTGTGGACACTCGACGACGGTCATCACGACCGAGTCGGTGATCATACTTCTCGTGGTTCCGTCCCACGTACTGATCCTGTCGGTGCCCACGTCCCTCACGCCACGGGGGCGATCTTGGGCTGTGGGCCGACTGAACTGTGTCAGCCATCATAGATCTGCTATGAATTCTATTTCGCGACTGAGACACCGCTGTGTTCTGCTCTCCTGCTGCCCGGAGTAAAGCCCGGATCTGCATCAAACCCCTACCAGCCTCCAACTGGGAAGCCTGAATTGACTCTGCTATACGGGTCGCAGCTGTGAGATTCTGAATCGGAGTGCGGTATACCTGAGGTTGAGGCGGGAAGAGTTGTCGCTGCCGTCGACTGGACTCAGGGATCCGCTGTCGAGCACGCTCATCGAGTGCATGCTGAAGATTCTCCAGTCGAGTGCGCTCAGCCAAGTTGGCCAAGCGCGCCTCCTCCAAGGCCCGAGCCTCGGAGGTCTCCCCAATGATGGGCGTGTGGAGCGCCTCCATGTTGCGGCGGTAAAGCTCCTCCCTTTGCTGTGAAGAAAGGGTTTCGGGGTGGTACTCTTCGTGAACGCGCGACGGATCGCCGCCGCCATCGCCGCCACCGTCGTGGTGGAAACCAGGCGGGCTGCGCGGCGTGTCGACCATCAAGACTTCTGCCGCAGGATCGCTGCGGTCGCACTCGGATGCGGTCTTGACGGAGCGAGTCGACAGATCGAACAGGCCGTAGAGTGATTCGTCGGGCTTGATTGGCGCGACTTGGGGGGTGGTCGACTGGCGTGCCACTGCATGTTTTACCCACCGCTAAAGCCGCGAGCGACCAGATCGCTTACGGCGGCGAACAGCGGGGAGTGAAGAAACTGCGGGAGCCGACCGATACTAGGTCGACAGCTGCCGCAGAAGGACGCCACGAACGCGCGCACGAAAGTGCGTCGCCCTACGGACGGGGAGTGTCTCGACATCGAGGGGAGCCTCCTGGAGCCAGGCGGAGTCATCAGCGACGAAGACGAGCGCGCCGAGATGGATCTCACGGCCCTCAGCCAATCCACCGCCGAAAACCATGATGATGGGAATCGGAAAAGTCGCAACCTCACCAAAAAGTCGCTAAGACACCTGCCCCATGGTGGGCGCCAACTGTCGTGGTTCTAAGACTGACAGTAGAATGGGGGGTAAGTATGAGGAGGCAAGATCCTAGCTATGGTGAAGTTGTACACACAAGATTTACGAGTTCAGGCCCTTCTCAGAGGAAGTAACAGCCCTATGTCTCGGTGCTCGGGAGCTCGGTCGATTGGATTGTGCGTGAAGTTACAGGAGATGCGAACCCTTGTCCCTGAGGAGGGGGTGGCTTATATAGAGTTCGCCAGACCCCTCCCGCCCTCAGTTACACAGGGTTTAGGATACATAAAGATAGGGCTTTACTGGTAACGCCAGCAATAAAGATACATGAATGACCATTAAGTTTACAGAGTAAACGCCCGACCGTTGCAGTATAGAGTGACTTTAGATCTTCTGGTCGTCGAGTGACTATTGCTATGGTCGAGTGAAATTGAATCTTCCGAGTGGAATGCTTCTGGTCGAGTGGATGATGTTATCCCTTGAATGCTTCTGACTTTAGGGTAATGTCCTTGGGGAGGGTGTCTAGGTCAGGCCTATGACCCTACCCTAGGTACATATCGCCATCAGTGAGCATCATGAAATTGGTGATGGAGGATGGTTGATGATGACGATGGCGACGGATTGCCCTCTCCGGAGCCCCGAACGGACTCCAGATCAGGCCTCCCGAGGAAGATTAGGGCTTGGCGGCGGCTCCGTATCGTAAAACGCGATGAATCCTTCTCTCTCATTTTTTCCTCCCCGAAAGTGAATATATGGAGTTGGGGTTGAGGTCGGTGGAGTCTCAGGGGACCCACGAGGCAGGGGGCGCACCCCAGGGGGGCGCCCTGCACCCTCGTGGAGAGGGTGTGGGCCCCCTGATGCTGATTCTTTCGCTAATATTTTTCATTAATTCCAAAACGTGTCTCCGTGGATTTTCAGGTCATTCTGGGAACTTTTATTTCTGCACAAAAATAACACCATGTCAGTTCTGCTGAAAACAGCGTCAGTCCGGGTTAGTACCATTCAAATCATGCAAGTTAGAGTCCAAAACAAGGGCAAAAGTGTTTGGAAAAGTAGATACGTTGGAGACGTATCATGCATATCCTAGATAGATTTTGCGTGATCGTAGGAATTTTTTTGAAATTGCATGCTACCTTCCCCAACACTAATGTCCACAATGCTTTGGTGCTTCACTTGTTGGTGCTAAGCTCCCCTCATTTAATGCTTTAGTAGCTAAACTAGTTCATGCATTGGTGGGTTTTTTTCATTTAATTGCTTTTGCCTGGGTTCACGTGCTTGGCATTGGTTCTTTCTGGGGTCACCAAACTCACCTCTCTCCTCTTTATTACCTTGCCACATGAGATTTTTTGCCTACATGGCAGCCTTAGCACCTGTACAAGGTGGAGCATTGGGGAGGGCCTGAATCAAGCAAGAGTCACAGAAAATCTTGCCAACCTAGCAAACTCATGAGCAGCCTTATTTTCAACTCCATTACAATGCTCGAATCTAGAAATAGAAAAATTACAAGCCAAATGATAACAGGCTTCGAAATCTACCGCCGCTGCACTTGCAAACTGTCTCCATTCTTCATAGGGCCAATGACCTTTGAATTATCAGAGTTAATAATGAGACGGTCGGGCGCTACATTAGGACGGAGAGAAATCACTTCCCTAACCCTAGCCGGCTAGGGCAAACTCTCCCCTCCAGACTTCACCGGCGAGGCCACGGATTCACCTGCCATCTGCCCGCCACTCCGGTGGCGGGTAGGGAATCCCGGTAGCATCGCTCCGGTTAGTAGTTCAGGTTAGGGTTTTTAGTCCTCGCATGTGCAGCGCTCGGGCAGATGGCGGTGCTTCTTCTTCAAGTTTGTCTTTCGAGCTCCGATCCTTCTCGTGCTCGTCCGTCTAAACGTAGTCGATGGAGCTTCGACTTAGATTCTTGTCATCTCGTTGGGGTGGTGAGGTTAGAATTTCTCGTCATTTGGCTAGATTGGTGTTAGGTGCTTCGGATCTATGCAATGGTTCAATAGCGACGACTGCGGCTCCAGGGCGCTTGTCCTTCGGGGCACGTGCACAAAAACTTCTCGGTTGTCATCTACAAGGTCAAGCCGACTCTGGTAGGGGAGCGGCGACAGTGGCGCGTCGCGCGGCGTGTTCTGGCGGCAGTATAGTCCTTCAGTAGTCTCAGAATATCGATGTAATTTTCATTATGTTTGAAATATTTTGTATTTTCGGTGAACTTTATGGACTGATCCTTTTCGCAATAAATAAATAAATAATGAGATGGTTGTCTTTTTTGCGAGATGAGACGGTTGACTTTAATTAATGAGTTAAACAGACGGCTCCTCCAAAAATGGATAGGTCGATGCCGGCAGAGAAAACAGCACCATCATGTGTACGTGTACGATTGAATCCTTTTGTTTATGAGAAATAATTGAGCTTGTTTAGTCCAGTTGACTTCATCACCAGAAAAGGAAGAAAAGGAGAGCAGATGACTAAAATGGCCGACCAAGCGGCGCATGCGGGGCAGGATTGGCTTTGGCTACCTGATGGCAAACATGACGCGATTATTTTACCTGCATTATTTCTTCGCGTGTCATTTTCGCTGTATGAATGTCAACTTATGACAAGAAAAATAAGAAAATATATTAATTATGAACATGGTGGCCATGCTTAGAGCTGGGGTGCAGTTCAACTTGGCATTCCAGCTCCCGAAAAGCCAGCGTCCATACCCAATGTGTCCGTTCGCGGGAAGAGCACGTTGACCTCCACAGTCTACTCGTTTGCTGACTAGAAATAGGTGACCAGGCACAAATTAAGGGCTGGACGGCAGCACCTAACCGTCGCATTGAAGTCACATAACTGTTTATGTCTCTGTGTGGCGCGTCCGCGTCCCGTCATGATCTCATGGAGCGTGGGACAACGTCTGCGTCGATCTAGAGGAGAACACTCAACAGTCGGTCGTCACAAGAGCTTTGTCTTTGCCTTTCTGCTCTATCCACTTGTTGGCGATCCGATTCGTTGGCCATGGATCTGGGGAAGACTTTGGGGCTCGTGGGGCCGTCCATGGATAGACCGATGCTACTCCAAAAGTTTTGAGTATTTTTTCCGGCGACCGTATCAGCATTTCTGACATTTTTCTGATTTATTACATATAAAATACATCCAACAGATTATTTTACATATTTTTTATCAAAATAGTATAGCAATATGGCAGGAGTTTCTATTTTTACCAATGTTCCAAAAAAGGAAGATTTCTAGGTTCTTCAGCGGTGAATAAATCAGAGTTTCTATTTTACCAATATGGCAGGAGTTTCTATTTTACATATGGCAGGAGTTTCTATTTTACATATGGCAGGAGTTTGTAGCTTTTATTGAGGAGATTCAGATTTATACTCCCTCTGTTCATAAATATAAGACGTGAACAGAGGGAGTAACTAATAGCACTGCAACGTATGTGGTCGATAGAAAAAATAAAACATGAAAACCGACTTTACATTGCACAAGTTGTTTTCACGGTCGTAAAACAACTTGGAGTTTGTACTTTGTAGCTTGGGAGCAACTATCCGGTATGGTGGGACCCCTGCGGGAGTAACACGCGAGGCTAGTGCGGCAAAACATGGTGGCCCATAAACTAGAACTCTGTCTTAGCCAGTGAGTATTATCCAAATGAGAAAAGATTTTCTTTCTGAGTTTTTTTTCCGCTAGACATGTTTTGTCTTATTTTTTTATGTTTCTGTTTAGGTTCTTAATTACATTTATGTCTTTCTCTAGTTTTTCTTTTTTGCATTTTCCAAGGGTTTCACTAATTTTAAGACCCTTGCAGAGTGTTCAAAGTGAAAAGTATACATCAATATATTTGGGTGATACACATTAGTGTATATGAGCAAAACAGGCCGAGGAATGTGGGAAAGTACACACGAAAAACAGATGTGAAGTATACACACACTATATTAGGAGTACTCATTAACATGGGAAGTACAAACATATATGTGTGTGAATTTCACATTGACTTGATTGGTGGCTAAGCCCTATTTATGTGGCCTTGGTCCTCTTCCCAAATGTTAGGCGGGAAGGGATCTCACAACGGCCAAGTTTGAAGGGAGACAACTAGTACAAGCTATCCTGATAAAAGTAGCCTTCGCCTGCAAAAGGCTCTGGTGGTGACGCCGCTGTAGGCTCCGCGGTGACCTCCGTCCTGCCGTCCTGGCGGTCTTGGTCTTGTTGCACTGATATGGAAACCTTTTCCTGATGCCTCGGGACCCCGCGCCTACGCTTGCCTTCTTAGCACCAAAGAGGAAACTGGTACACTGCGCCCGCTAGCGCCCGTCTGGCCTTGGTCGTCATGGCTCACGTCACGCGAGCCTCGCGGGGTGCACCCTGCATTGATATCTCCGCTCCTCGGGAGCCAGCCTAGCGAGGCTGCCCCCAGGGACGTCTTGGTGTCGTCCGCCTCGCGAGGGTCTTGAGTCGTTGCTGCTGAAGCTAGGCCGTACCGGGCCATCGGTGGAGCCACGCCGCGGGCCGCAGGCAAGCAAGTCTGGGCACCCCGCTCCCAGAACGCCAACAAGCCCATACTGCGTACAAGGAGGATTCCACAGGACTTGACGCTCAAGATAAGGACTCCTCTAAACCCTAGCCCTCTGGTGTGTTATATAAATCGAGTCCAGGCTAGTCAGTAGAACATCTTATATTCATTAGAACAATCTCGTGATAGACACATGTACTCTGTACTATCCCCCATATGAATACAATCAAACGCAGGACGTAGGGTATTATCTCTTCGAGAGAGCCCGAACCTGGGTAAAATCATTGTCCATGTTACCATCGTTCCAAGACGCCTAGCTTAGGACCACTACTGCGAGATATGCCGGATTTGGCACCGACAACAGGTTTCACCATAACTCTATATAAAACCATATGCTTTGATCACCTCATCAAAGCGTATATTCCAACTCCGAGATGCTTGCACCAGTCCATAGATGGATCGCTGGAGCTTGCACACTTTGTTAGCACCTTTAGGATCGACAAAAAACTTCTGGTTGCATCATATACAACTCTTCTTTAATATCCATTAAGGAATGCAGTTTTTTGACATCCATTTGCCAGGTTTCATAATTATAAAATACGGTAATTGCTAACATGATTCGGGCGGACTTAAGCATCGCTATGGGTGAGAAAGTCTCATTGTAGTTAACCCCTTGAACTTGTCAAAAACACTTTTGCGACAAATCGAACTTTGTAGACAGTAACATTACCAACAGCGTCAGTCTTCTTCTTGAAGATCCATTTATTTTCAATGGCTTGCCGATCATCGGGCAAGTCCACCAAAGTCAACACTTTGTTCTCATACATGGATCACATCTCAGGTTTCATGACCTCAAGTCATTTATCGGAATCTGGGCTCATCCACTACAAAAAAATACACTTCCATGATGATACGTGTTTGTCACAGTAGGTCACACTACTGCAGGTTGCTGCTAACGCGACACTACGATTAGAGACCCCTCGACGAAACTGTGTGCGATGCCATAATCGCAAACGGTGGTGTAAAATAACCGTCAAAAAAGGTGCAAAACATTTGCGATGGAGGATGCATCAAACACGGTTCAGATTTTAGTTGCGTGTGCGATGCAGGGCACACGATTCAGCTCAATTAACTGTTTTCGATGAGGAGGAACAAAATAAACGGGCAGACAGATGAAGGTGTGTGCGATGTACAGCATACGGTTCACTCGTGTTGACACACGAACACGTCACGTGTACCCTCGACGCCGGGGGTGATGCACCGCAGCTCATGTCGAAGGAGACCCGACCGACATCGCAATACGCACGACAGTCGACGGGCGCTTTTGCAGATCCGAAAACCCCACACCCCCGGGAGGGACCCCGTCAGGGAGTGCGGCGGCTATGGGCTGCCCTACGTCGATTCGCTCGCCCCTAGAGCCTCGGGATTCGCAGCTCTCAAACACAAAGAACAGCGAAGAATGAGAGAGAAAAAACGGTGGAGAGATAAAACGTAGATGAAAAAGTAGTATATTGATTTGTTAGATTGTGTGTTGTTCAATCGGCGGCCATCACCCCCAATATATATAAGAGGCGGCTGGACTTCCCGTACAAGTAAAGGATTCATTTAGCCTTTCCTTACAAGAAATTACATCAATTCACGTCCTAGAGTCCTAGTTCTATTCCAACTCGGATTCAGTCTGAATCTGGCCCAACTTCTGTCTTCCTCCTAGTGCGGGACGCCGAGCTTGCATATGATCTCGGATCAAGATAGCCCAAATATTAAACTTGTGCGTCTCGACGATATGAACAACCGTCATGTTGATCACTTTTTGAAATAAGGCCATCTTGAATACTTTTCGAGGTCATCTTTACCTTCCAGTCGGACTCGGTCTTGCAGTAGACTGGATTATCCGAGTATCGTAGTGAATTTGCAGGCCATATACTATCTCCGATGATGATGACTCCAAAACCAAAGTTTACCGTCTTGATGATACGCACAACTTCTGTATTGAACACTTCTTCATCCGAGGTCATCTTGATAAACTTTCGGGCACATGTTCAGTTTCACTCGGATTCGAGCTCATCCACTCGGATATTAGAGACTTTCGCCCGGATCGTCCGACTGGACCTTTTCACTCGGAAGACAATCTTTCACTCGGATGACTATATTTCCACTCGGATGACTATATTTCCACTCGAAAGGCAATATCTTACTCGATAGGCAAGTTTTCGTTCCGATGGTAATCTTTTCACTCGGAATATTTTCACCTGGAGGAAAATTTCACTCGGATGACTATATTTTTACTCGGATAATAATAAGTTCATCCGGTCAGCAAACTTTCACTCGACCGGTAAATTTTCACTCGGATGGTAAAGTTTTTCACTCGGATTTCCGACTGAAAACACAGCCTGATCTTGTCTTGTCTCTCCAGGCCTCATACGACCTCGGATTGAGACGAATTATATATGAACATCGTTCGGCTCGACGAGACGAAACTTTTCTGTGTTGAAGGTTTTTCGATTCAAGGTCGTATTGAGGGCCGAATTGCTCACGCATTGCATCAGACACTCATCAACATGTGTCTGGTGTTAAGCGTAATATTTTGGTCTCTGGCCTGTCCAAACCGTATTGACTGTAACTTTTGCATATGAACTCGGATTAAGATGATTTATATATGAAAATCAATTGCCTCGACGAGACGAAGACAATTCCTTTAGAGTGCTCCTTCATCTGAGGTCATATTGAGGGTGTAATCGGCCAAAAAGCACTCAGAACACTAAATTTTGTCACTCGGAGTATAGCTTCGGCCACTGAGATGAGGCCGAATGGCGATAGCCTAAACATCAAAGTTGTTCCACTCGACGATGTGAAAATTTCTCATGCTGAAAACCCTTTCACTCTGTATCTTGCCAAAATCAGGTGTCAACACATGCCCCCCTGTTTTTCGGCAAGCTTGCACGCCGAAAAATAATATGCATAGTGTTTGTTCTAAGGACGATATCAACACTCCATCGGCCATTTATTTTTCTCAGGGCGATAATTATGTATCGGCCATGTTTGTGCTAAGAGCGATAATCGTATATCGGCCATTGCCTACTTAGGCTTCCTGCCACACACTCGGGTGGTACTTCTTCAAATATTTGCCATTGAGAGCTCGAGGTAACAATGCCCCTTGTATTGATTCCACCAAATATGAATTTCCGGGAAAAGCTCTTGTAATCCTAAAAGGACCTTCTCAACTTGGAGACCACTTCCCGAATTTTCTATCTCTTGAACCAATCGGCAGAATCACTTTCCAGACGAGATCACCAATTTGAAAATTCTTCAACTTAACTTTCTTATTATAAGCTCTTGCAACCCTCAACTTGTCTCTCTCTATGGACTTCAAAGCAACCAAACGTTTATCGGCAACCTCATCAATATTGTCCATCATCAAGTTATAAAAGTCTACTGCCGATAAATCATTTTGTTTGGCTCTTCTCAAAGCATTCAAATTTACTTCCACTGGTAAAACGGCCTCTTGACCATATACTAGCTCATATGGGGTCACCTTCGTAGCACCATGCCTTGAAATTCTATGTGCCCACAAAGCTTCAGATAACAACTCATGCCATCTCCTTGGATTATCTTCAATCTTCTTCTTGATGAGTTTGATTAAAATTTTATTGCTAGACTCAGCTTGTCCATTAGCTTGGGCATAATATGGAGAGGAATTGAGCAACTTTATGTTATAAGATTCGGCAAACTCTCTGACTTGGTGTGACATGAAAGATGAACCTTGATCTGTTGTTAACGTTTGAGGAATACCGAATCTATGAATAATGTGCTCATTTATGAATTGAATTACCTCTGTATGTGTCATGTTCTTGAGAGGTACTGCTTCAGACCATTTAGTGAAATAATCAGTTGCCACCAATACGAACCGATGCCCCCTTGAGTAAGATGGATGAATTTGCCCAATAAAGTCTAAACCCCATCCTGTGAAGGGCCACGACTTGATAATAGGATGCAACATAGTAGCAGGAGCCAATTGAATATCACCAAATTTTTGACAAGCTTCACACCCTTTATAATATCTGAAGCAGTCATTAATCATAGTCAGCCAATAAAACCCAGCACGTCGCAATAACCATTTCATCTTGGGAGCCGACTGGTGAGTGCCACAAACGCCTTCATGTACCTCTCCCATAGCAACTCTTGCCTGATCCTCATCCAAACACTTTAGAAGAACATCATCGACTGTTCGGCGATAAAGACCATCATCTCTCATTGTATACTTGAAAGCCATACGCCGAACAGCCCTGTCCACCATTTCACTCGGATTGCACAAGTAATCAACAATGGGCTTCCTCCAGTCGGGATTGTCACCTGCACTAGATCTTTTGTTAATGACCGAATCAGTGGGTTCTGGTTCGGCCTCTTCTATACTGGTAAGACAAGACATCGGACTTTGAGAAATATGAAACATGCCATGATCAACATGGTATCCAGATGCTTGCTGTGCTAATTCATTTGCTTTCCAGTTGTCATGTCTAGATATATGTGCAATGCTAAAACAATCCAAAGTAGAGATTACATCTAGACATTTACCAAGATAAACATTAAGCGATTCGTCCAAACACTGAAAGACTTTGGATATTTGCTGCACCACTAGTAACGAATCACCATAAGCCTCAATATGTGTAACACCCATAGCAAGTAACATCTCCAGGCCGAATAACAATGCTTCATATTCGGCTTGATTGTTTGTGCAAAAATATTCTAAGCGGCATGACGCTTCAAAAACAGCACCATGAGGAGATATATAAACAATACCAACACCTTGGCCATTGCTACAAACTGAACCATCAAAGTATAATCTCCATGGTACTAATGAAACAAGGTTCATATCAACATCATGCTTGTCATTAATCCGATGTTCAACAATGAAATTAGCAACAATTTGGCCTTTCATGGATTTTAGAGATTCATAAGCCAAATCATATTCAATCAAAGCATAAGCCCACTTGCCAATTCTACCACTAAGAATTGGCCTATGCAACATATATTTAATGACATCGGTTTGACAAGCTACTACACAAGCACTCGGCACTAAATAATGTCTCAGTTTTGTGCAAGCATAATATAAGCATAGACATAATTTCTCAATAAATGTATACCTTGTCTCTGCGTCCAATAAGCGGCGGCTCAAATAAGTGATGGCATGATCTTTTCCTTCGGTCTCTTGAGTTAGAATAGCACCAATAACTCCTTCCTCTGCTGCAATGTAAAGTCTGAAGGGTTCCCTATGCTTGGGTGCTTTCATCACCGGAGGAGTGCACAAATAATTCTTGATCATATCAAATGCTTCTTGCCGTTTTGCCCCCCAAGTGAAATCAGCATCATTCTTTAACCGAAGGATAGGAGTAAATGCATCAATTTTCCTTGATAGATTAGCTATGAACCTTCTCAAATAATTGACCTTGCCAAGAAACTTTTGCATATCTCTCTTGCATGTTGGAGCCTCCACTTTATGTATGGCCTCTATCTTTTTGGGATCAATCTCTATGCCATCTTTATGAATAATGAAACCCAAAAACTTGCCAGCTGATACGCCGAATGCACACTTTTAAAGGATTCATCTTCAGTCCATACTTTTTCATTCTTTCGAAGGCTAAACGTAAATCGGCCAAGTGAGATTCAAAAGCATCCGATTTGACAACAATATCATCAATATAAACTTCAAGTATGACACCGAGTAAATCATGAAAAATTAAATTCATAGCCCTTTGATACGTGGCTCCAGCATTTTTTAATCCGAATGTCATCACTGTCCACTCGAATAAACCAAGGAAACCAAGACATCGGAAAGCTGTTTTGTACATGTCCTCTTCGGCCATAAAAATTTGATTGTATCCGGCATTACCATCTAGAAAGCTAATAACCTTATGTCCAGAAGCATCATTAATAAGCATATCGGCTATTGGCATAGGATACTCATCTTTGGGTGTAGCCCTATTCAAATCTCTGAAATCAATGCACACCCTCAACTTGCCGGATCCTTTCTTATCCACTGGGACAATGTTAGAAATCCACTCGGCATACCTGCAAGGTCGAATGAAATTAGCTTCAAGTAGTCGACCGATCTCTTCCTTGATCCGGTCATATGTTTTCGGATTAAATTTTCTGGCCGACTGTTTATATCGTCTAAAACCGGCCTTTATAGGCAACCGATGCTCCACTAGCTCTCGGCTTAACCCTGGCATCTCATGATATTCCCATGCAAAGCAACAAACATATTCTTTCAATAGCTCGATTAACTTAGCCTTACAATCGGCTTTCAAATTTTTGTTTATAAATGCCGGTCGAGTGACTGAACCATCTCCAATATCTACCTCTTCTAATGGATCGGCTGATGTAAAACCTTGTCCAAGTTTATCCATGTCATCCAACTCCTCTATAGACTCATACATATCGTTCTCACTGGACCGATACTTTATAAGACGTTTTTGTAACCACTCGGAATTAGGATCCATTTAAACGTATCATACCTTGGAGCCGATTGCATTCAGTCGGCTTTAAAGAGACGGGCACAAAACCATTCTTGGTCGCGCTAAGAAAATCAAATTCTGATAAGTCACGTCCCGTCAAGCAAGTAGCATTGGGATGTTGCCAATCCACTGATGCATCGGCCAAAGCAACATAGGCCGAGTTATCCGCATGAATGACTTCCACTTCATCATCAACCCACTGAATCAAAAACTGATGCATAGTGGATGGCATGCACTGGTTTGCATGAACCCAACCACGGCCTAGTATAACGTTGTAGTTACCTTGCACTTCAGCGACAAAGAATGCAGTAGCCAAAGTTTTGCTTCCGACTGTAAGCTCCACATACATTACACCTTTGGCTTCAATTTTCTCTTTGCCTTCAAACCCGTTGAGCACCATATTGGTCTTGATCAATTCTTCATTAGGCAAACCCAATTTCTTGAAGACCGAATAGGGCATAAGATTTACCACAGCACCTCCATCCACAAGCATCCGAGTGAGCGGCGACCTATTGATATGACCTCTGAGATATAACAGTTTCAGATGCGTTACTGGTTCTTTTGGCTTCTCGAATGTTGCATTTTTAGGGCCAAAATCCAGCTGGGCCACTTCCCCTTCCTCATCTACAGCACGAAACTCAGCAGGTAAGTAATACACCATATTGATATCCATACCTCCATGAACCGGCGTGGACTCATAGTCCAACATATCAGCCTCCTCCTCGAGTGCATCAACCGATTCTGAAATTTGTCCGAGTGAAGAGGAAGCAATAGGTAACATAGATGATGCAATGATTGTGTCGTCCTCTTTTGGTAATGTAGGTGCTGCTGTGATAGGTGTAGAAGCCACTGCATCTTGTATTTGTTTGGGCCTCCACACTTGTTTTGTAGGTACCATAGGCCGAGTGTCATTGAACAACTTATCCCTTTGCTTCTCGGCCTCTTGTTCTGCCATCTCTTGACTCCTTAACCTCTGTAGTTTCCTTTTTTTGTGTCTTTGTTAGCCCTGGAGGACACGACTATGGCTGTGTGTATTTAGGATCTCTCGTTTTTACTTGGCTGGTGCTTGCTTCATGGTCATTAGCCGAGTGCTTTGGCGCGATAGCAAGTATCGGCTCAGTCGGATTGCTGCACAATCGGCTGCTGTATGGCGAATGTTTTGGTGCCCAAGATAAGTGAGTCGGCATCCATTTTCTCCTTGCCTTTTCCTGACTCAACCGCTGCAACACTTGGTGATTTAACACGCCATTCTTTTCGACTTTCTAGATGCATGAAATTTCCACTCGGGCACACCTTTTTACTCTGATGGATTCCACTCGGATGAATGTAACTCGGATGGAATTCACTCGGATGAATGTCACTCGGATGGAATTCACTCAGATGGGATCTACCCATCCACATTTTTTCACTCGGATAGCTCCCCCCTGAGTGCATTCTTACACTAGGATAGTTTCCACTCGGTCGCATATTTTGACCAGCCGACTGATAGCCACCAATGTTCAGTCGGCCTCTATATGAATAGTCAAGTCGATCCCAAACAGATTGCGTATGCTCTTTTGGAAACGGCACCCTTGGTCCACTCGGTTTCATATACTGACTGCACATATCAGCTGATGGTGACCTTGGTCGCTTCAGATGAGTCGGCCGATTAAAGCTAGAACCGGCCGACTGGTTGGTGTATTTGGACAGCAACATATCAAAAGTTGGCTTGATCCGCTTGCGCTGTACTTTAACTTCATTCCTTTTCCACTTGCCAACTTCTGGACTCTTGGGCTTGACAAATATCACACGAGCATTTTCTTGCACTTGTAGTTGCCCCCCGAGTGTAGGATTCTTGATGGTGAGTTTGATCACTTCCTTGCCATCAGGTTGCTTACCAAGCACAACTTGTCTCCCCAAGACCTTGTTGTCCTCCTTGTCTTTCCTGGGCTCACCAACAATGACATTAGCCTTATTAGCAGATTTGGCTACCTCTGTCCAAATGAGTAGCTTCTTCCCCTCCAAATCCATGGTATTCATTGGAAAAGGCTGTTTATCAACTTGCATCTCAGAAAAGTTCAATCGTCCGTCATTAATGGCCGATTGTATCTGTCGTCGAAAAACATTGCAATCGTTACTAGCATGAGAAAAAGAATTATGATACTTGCAATAAGCACGCCGTTTTAGCTCTTCAAACGGTGGTAAAGTATGAGATATTCTAATAATCTTAGCCTGCAGCAAAGCATCAAATGTTCTATCACACTTAGCAATGTTAAAAGTAAACTTCATCTCTTCATCACGATTCTTATGAATCGGTTTCAGATCATTGCATGTAAAGGGTTTGGCCTTAGATGGCCAAACAAATTCAGTAGAAAAAACATCACCCTCATCGTCCGAGTGATCACTATCATATTCCACCATATTCATCTTTGGACGACCGGCTTTGTATCTATGCACTTCTTTGAGGTCTTTGCTTAGGCTTTCCTAAGCCAAAGCCCTTTGTAAGACTTGGTTGATATTTAAGAACTCATAGCCTTCTAGCTTTTCTCTAATGGGAGTTCTCAAACCACTCAGCACTAGGTCTGCCAAGTCCCTCGCGTGTTTACCTTGGGGATCAGAGTGATGTGGCCATCATTGATGCTGGTGATGTCAAGGTTTCCCTCATAGAATTGGGAACAGAGCGAGTAGAAGTCATGTTTGATGATTGGCCAGCAAGCCTTGAGAAAAGCGCCACTAAACCCATCAGTCCCCGGTGCACGATCAGGTGGCATTTCCTTGACAACTCCATCAATTTCTTCTGGAGTGAATGGCTCAGTAAGAAGGTCCAGGTTGTTGGCTCGTTGGAGAATAGCAGGCAAGTCAAATTTCATATCACATTGTGCAGTGGTTCCAAGTCTTGACTTGTATGTGGAGTGCAAAAGAGCTTCCTTACTAGGGTGGTCATTAATCACACGATCATCATCAGTTCGAAATGAGGCGATATTGTTCTTACGATATTGTTCAGTCGCTATCGCTTGAAAAAATTTAGTGTTTTCGTCACCAAACTTGATCCAACGTATGGTGCAACGCTTTTTCCAGTAGAGCTTTTGGTATTTGAGTAACCTGAGGAGGTGAGCTTTAAGGATTTTCCTGAAGTTTGTTTCTGGAATTGTGAGGCTACGCTTGTTTTCCAGTTCATCAATTTCAGCAAGGACCTCTTTACAATTAGCAATTGCAATAGTAAGTCGAGAAATGTTCTTACTCCAAGCCTTGAGAGCATGACGGATGGCTTTGAACTTGTGAGAAAGACTGGCCGCAACATTTTTATTGGACACTGGTTTGTCCCAAGTTTGCTGCACAACATCCATAAACCCCGGATGCAAAATCCAGTATGATTCAAAGCGAAAAAGCTTACTCCGAGGGATGTTGGTTTCGATGGTAACCACACAGGGTATATGATATGAAACTGGCTTGCCTAGTGGTTTCACAAGAGTTTTGGGATACGAGTGGGTCCAGTGTAAAGAGGTGAAGAACCAATCTATTTGTTCAAGCAGTGGATCAGGTTGCATATTACTCCATGTGAAGGATCTACCTTGAATCGGGAGCTCAATAAGTTATTGCTTGCGTATAATATCGTTAAAAGTAAGCATGTCATTCAGGTTCCCTCCCGATTTATTACGGTTATCAGGCGCTCACATATAATTAAAATCACCTAAGAGTAACCAATCATGATCATTATGAATCTGGACGTCATATAACCAAGACGTATACGCCAAACGATCGTCACCCGCACACGGTCCATATATATTAGCGAGCGACCAGGTCTATGAGGATTGAGTGCTGACAAAACTGACCACTAATGCAAAGACATCAGAAAACAGGACCGTGCCCGCAAATAAAGTGCTTTTCCAAACAGTAAGGATACCGCCAGAGGATCCGTGGGAGGGAACAAAAGCAAAGCGATCAAATTGTTTAGGGAAACAAGTTTTAAGGAACGCAAAAGACACTTCGGGCATTTTAGTCTCCTACAAGCAAACTACCGCACAACCGCTTGAAATGATGGCATTGGAGAGAGCCAACTGCTTCTTCTCTGAGTTGAGACCCCTGATGTTCCAAGATAGGACATTCCAGCATCGCAGAGGTGACATGGCAGAAGCAGTTACTCCTGGGGAGAAGAGGCCAGCTGCCCGTGATCATCAGAGGGGTCAGCCGTCGACGCAGTAGCAAGCAGTGCATCAGATGTAAGTTCTACTTCAGGAATGGCACACCTGTTGACACCAATCTCAACTAGAGTGGAAATTGGGGTAGGAGGAGGGACTGCATCATCGGTTCTAGGCGCGTTGCTAGAAGAACCAATCGACGTCCGCGTCCGTGAACAAGTACACCTCACTTAGTGTCGGGACTTTTTGGTTTCCAAGGCACGTGCCACATCAAAATTGTGAAATTGGTTATTCAAACATCACACAACACCTTTTTGGGCCGCATGGATATCCTAGCTAGGACACTCACGTGTGACACTTCCATCTGTGGGCCCACGAGGCCATCGTCGATGCATGCATGCATCACTTTGACCTACATCGGGAGAGGTTAATTAATTTCACCATCCATGAGGATTCTTTTGGGTTGTACATATATTACGGCAGGAGCATATAGTATGCGGTGAAGAGGGGGGAAGGGGACCATCATATGTAGTACGCTTGATATGAACCTCGCTTTGTGTGGGTGCATGGTTTACGGTTTTTGAGGCATGTGGCACATCAAAGTTGTGCATTTTGGGTATTCAACATATATATGTATGGCCCACATGCAAAGCGGTGGTAGTTGTCCTCTCGCACCCACTTAAGCGGTAATCAGCGATATCGATGCTTTCCATCTGTGGGCCCGCTTGGTCCATCACTAATTTTTGCCTAACAACAAGAGAGGTTAATTTGACTTAGGAGGGGATTATTATTTTTTCTCTGGGATTACATGCATGATACAGTTTGAGCACACACACATGCATGTGTACGCATGAATCCCTCCCATCGAGTCGAAGTGGCTAGTACAACGACACATCATGAACCTATCTCGCTCTGTGTGGGGAGCTAGTGTACGATTTTTGACGCACGCGCCACATCAATGTTGTGTATTCAAACATGCATGCACGCATCACCTCCATACATATGCATGTAGTGGTTGCCTTCGAATGGTACACTCCCTCGCGTGGTTATCGGCGACAAGCCTATATATTCATGGGCCCGTGTGGACATCCATGATCACCTTGACCAACAACAGGATAGGTTACCATGGCGGATTCTTCATTTGGTTCGTGTTATCGTAGTATAGGTCATGGTGAGATTCAGACCTTAAGTTTGAGCGCATATACTATGCACGCATGCATGCATGAATCCTCGTTGTTGGATTGAAGTGTGGTGTAACATACATATGCATCGTCAACCTAACCCTCACTCAGTGTGATGATTTCTAGTTCGAAATCACGGTGCCACATCAAAGTTGTTCCATTGTTACTCAAAAACACACCTCTCCTACATATGTTTGGGCCACACGCATGCAGTGGTTGTCTTTGGGGACTAGCTACTTGCATGATTATTGGCGAGCTAGCCCATCTCCGGGGTCGCATGGAGGGCCATCACTTTGACCAACAACAAGAGAGAGGTTGTACGACCAAGGTGGATTATTCTTGGTCTGTTTTACGATCCATCTTGGTGAGATATGCCTCTCTAGCATGCCGACTGAAAGTGTGTGTGGGGGGTGCTACTTCGCACTTTGCTAGGTGAACCTCGGTTGGGGGGGGCATGCATTCACAGCTTAGGATTCCCTTCGTGGCGACACGAGGGGGGCTGCTAGCTACTTCGCAGTTTGCTAGGTGAACCTCGGTTGGGGGGGGGGGAGGGGGCATGCATTCATAGCTTAGGATTCCCTTTGTGCCGACATGAGGGGGGGTGGGGCTGCTAGCTACTTCGCACTTTGCTAGGTTAACCTCGGCTGGGGGGCATGCATTCATAGCTTAGGATTCCCTTCGTGCCGACACGAGGGAGGGGGGCTGCTAGCTACTTCGCACTTTGGTAGGTGAACCTCGGTTGGGGGGCATGCATTCATAGCTTAGGATTCCCTTCATGCCGACACGAGGGAGGGGGGCTGCTAGATACTTCGCACTTTGCTAGGGTGAACCTCGGTTGGGGGGGCATGCATTCATAGCTTAGGATTCCCTTCATGCCGACACGAGGGAGGGGGGCTGCTAGCTACTTCACACTTTTCTAGGGTGAACCTCGGTTGGGGGGGGGCATGCATTCATAGCTTAGGATTCCCTTCGTGCCGACACGAGGGAGGGGGGCTGCTATCTACTTCGCACTTTGCTAGGTGAATGAACCTCGGTTGGGGGGGCATGCATTCATAGCTTAGGATTCCCTTCATGCCGACACGAGGGAGGAGGGGGGCTGCTAGCTACTTCACACTTTGCTAGGTGAACCTCGGTTGGGGGGTAGGGGGCATGCACTCATAGTTTAGGATTCCCTTCATGCCGACACGAGGGGCGTGTGGGGGCAAGCAATACCGTGCGCTTTGCAAGAGAAGTGCCACATTGAAGTTGCATTTGGTATTTGAAAATCAAACCACCCTTTTGATACATAAATTTGGTCCACATGCAAGTGTGTTCGTGTTCTGACCCTCTTCCGCGTCATTTTTCGCCAAATTTATGAACATTAGACAAGTCGGATGACACAACAGACACGGTTCACTCAAACTAACCATGTGCCACGCCGGTGCCCCTGTCACGCACACATCCACACAGTACATTGGGCTCCACGAGGGTTTTTCTGTTTCATAACACACGGTTGTTATCTCCGGACCGTGTGCGATGTTTCTTGTTCCCAATCCCACCTGCATCCCTAGAAAATATCTGCCCGCCTCGAGGGTTTTTCTGTTTCATAACACATGGTTGTTATCTCCGGACCATGTGCGATGCACTATCATCAAAATTTTCAATAGCCCGGCATTTCACTCCCGCGTTTGACTCCCGTGTAGTAAAATTTTCAGTACCCGCGTCATTTCCTCAAACACCCCGGGCCCCCCTCCACACACACACACACCAAAACCTCCTCGGGCGTGCGTGCGCACACACACACACCCCCTCCCTCGCTCGAAACCCTAGCAAGGTCCCCGCTGAGGGAGTCCTGGACTAAGGGGTCCTCAGGCGTCCGGCCTGTCAGCCATGGACCGGACTGATGGGCTGTGAAGACATGAAGGCCGAAGACTGTACCCGTGTCCGGATTGGACTCTCCTTGGCGTGGAAGGCAAGCTTGGCGACCGATTATGAAGATTCCTTCTTATGTAACCGACCCTATGTAACCCTATATCCCTCCGGTGGCTATATAAACCGGGGGGGGGGGGGGGGGCATAGTCCGGATAGGACACATTCATTACCATAGTCATACATGCTAGACTTCTAGGGTTTAGCCATTACGATCTCGTGGTAGATCAACTCTTGTACTACTCATATTCATCAAGATCAATCAAGTAGGAAGTAGGGTATTACCTCCATAGAGAGGGCCCGAACCTGGGTAAACATCGTGTTCCCCGTCTCCTGTTACCATCGATCCTAGACGCACAGTTCGGGACCCCCTACCCAAGATCCGCCAGTTTTGACACCGACATTGGTGCTTTCATTGAGAGTTCCACTGTGCCGTCGGCAAAAGGTTCGATGGCCCCTTCAATCGTCGATAATGACGCTGTCCAAGGAGGAACCTTCCTCCCCGGACAGATTTTTGTGTCCGGCGGCTTTGTACTGCGGGCCAACTCGCTTGACCATCTGGAGCAGGTCGATAGCTACGCCCCTGGCCATCAGGTCAGATTTGGAAGCTTGAACTACGTCGCGGATATCCATGGAGACTTGATCTTCAATGGATTTGAGACCGCGGCGATCGCTCCCCCTCGCTTTGATGAACATGACTTAAATCTGTCATCATATCACATCCAGGAGATGGTTCCTGTTGCTGCAACGGCCTTAGAACCAGAGCAGATCGTGCCATCCAAAGCCATAGAGTCCGCGGCATTCGAGTCGCACACGGACTCAACACCCTGCAATATTTGCATCAACGAAACTACGGACTCGTCTCCGGCTATAAGTTCCGGACCGTGTACGCCTGCGGACACCGAGCTAGATCCGTTATCGATCTTCGAATTCGGTGCCGCAGACGTTTTCCAGCACTCACCTTTGGGTGATGTGCTGAACTCTTTAAATAATTTGTCCTTGGAGAAGGACTCGCAGCCGAACTATGTTCAGTTCGAGTTAGAGGCTGATGATGGAGAATTTTGCTTCCCACCCGCCACCCACTTCATAGCTACCATCGAGGACTTAACCGACGAGCTCGATTATGGCTTCGAAGACATCGACGGTATGGACGATGATGACGACAAGGAGCAAGGCCAAGACCCGGCATTCACTGGACGTTGGACGGCCACCTCTTCGTACGACGTGTACATGGTTGATACACCTAAAGGATCTCGCGACAACAAGAAGAGCCAGATGCGAATAAACCCTCTGAGACGCAGTCCAAGCGTCGGCGCCCTAAACGCCGTTCTAAACCTCGTCGCTCAAAAGATGGCAACACTAGCACCGGAGAAAATAGTACTCCGGGTGACACCGAAAACAATGAAGACCCTGTTGGAGCTGCATCCGAACAGGAGGAACAAGACAACGGGCAAGATGACCCTGATAAACAGGCCATGCCCAATGACCTGGATGATGATAGTTATCGTCTAGTCTCCGAGGACGAGGAGAGCCTCGGCAATGAGGACTTCATCATGCCTGAGGCACCCCTCGAGCAGGAGCGTTTCAAACGCCAGCTAATAGCCACTTCAAGAAGCCTAAAGAAGAAGCAGCAGCAGCTCCAAGCTAATCAAGACCTGCTCATTGATAGGTGGACTGATGTCCTGGTAGCCGAAGAATACGGCCTCAAGCGCCCAACCAAGAGTTACCCAAAGCGTAGATTGCTACCTCAGTTCGACGAGGAGGCACCAGATCGCCCGCGTAATGCGGAATGACCACCATGAGGTCGGGACTGTGCGGCGGACCGACCACCCCGCAGTCGGGATAAAGCGACAACTCAGGCCGAACAACAGCCCGCCCCACCGCCTCGCAAAAAAAGGGACATAACAACTCGGGACCATACATACGACCTTCGGCAGGAATTGGACAGTAGAGCAGGACACTCCAGATCAATATACGGATCGCGCAGACACTTCCCTACTCGGGATGACAGCCACCTATTCGGACGTAACAAACTTAATCACACCCGGGCCGATAACCGTAGATGGACTTCATCGGAGGTGCGCCGTGACGCGGCCCGCTATAGAGGCGCCGCACACCCTCTTTGCTTCACAGATGAGGTGCTGGATCACGAATTCCCCGAGGGGTTCAAGCCCGTCAATATTGAATCATACGACGGAACAACTGACCCCGCAGTGTGGATCGAAGATTTTATTCTCCACATCCACATGGCCTGAGGAGATGACCTCCATGCTATCAAATACCTCCCATTAAAGCTCAAAGGACCAGCTCGACACTAGCTAAATAGTCTGCCTGAGAATTCCATCGGCAGCTGGGAGGACTTAGAAGAGGCTTTCCTTGATAACTTCCAAGGAACTTATGTCCGGCCACCAGATGCTGATGACTTAAGCCACATAGTTCAACAACCTGGAGAATAAGCCAGAAAATTCTGGACTAGGTTCCTAACCAAAAAGAACCAGATCATTGACTGTCTGGATGCCGAGGCCCTAACAGCCTTCAAACACAGCATCCGTGACGAATGGCTAGCCCGCCACCTCGGCCAAGAAAAGCCGAAGTCTATGGCAGCCCTTACGGCACTCATGACTCGTTTTTGCGCGGGTGAAGATAGCTGGCTGGCTCGAAGTAAAAATACAGCCAGCGAGGTAGGCCCCACTGAGGCCAAGAACAGCATCGGCAAGCTCCGGCGCAATAGACACAAACACCGAAGCAATGGCGACAACACCGATGACACCACAGTTAACGCCGGATTCAGTGGCTCCGAGTCCGGCCAACGGAAGAAGCCCTACAAAAGAAACAACGAAGGACCTTCCAGCCTGGACCGCATACTCGACCGTCTGTGCCAGATACACGGCACCCCAGACAAACAAGCCAATCACACCAATAGAGACTGTTGGGTTTTCAAACAGGCTGGCAAGTTAAATGCCGAAAACAAAGAAAAGGGATCACAAAGTGAGTATGAGGACGAAGAGCCCCGGCAGCCGAACACTGGGGGGAAGAAGAAATTTCCCCCTCAAGTCAAAACGGTGAACATGATATACACTACACACATCCACAAAAGGGAGCGCAAGCGAGCACTTAGGGACGTCTACGCGGTAGAGCCAGTCGCCCCAAAATTCAATCCGTGGTCGTCGTTCCCGATCACCTTCGATCGTCGAGATCACCCAACTAGTATCCGCCATGGCGGTTCAGCCGCACTAGTCCTTGACCCAATTATCGACGGGTTTCACCTAACACGAGTCCTGATGGACGGTGGTAGCAGCCTCAACCTGCTTTATCAGGACACAGTGCGGAAGATCGGCATTAACCCCTCACGAATCAAACCAACAAAGACTACCTTTAAAGGAGTCATACCAGGTGTAGAGGCCCGCTGTACGGGCTCAATCACGCTGGAGGTGGTCTCTGGTTCTCCGGACAACTTCCGAAGCGAAGAGTTAATCTTTGACATCGTCCCTTTCCACAGCGGCTACCACGCACTGCTCGGACGAACCGCGTTTGCTAGATTCAACGCAGTGCCACACTATGCTTATCTGAAGCTCAAGATGCCCGGTCCACGCGGCGTCTTAACAGTAAATGGCAATACGGAACGCTCCCTCCGAACAGAGGAGCACACCGCCGCCCTAGCAGCAGAGGTACAAAGCGGCCTTCTCAAGCAACACCATAGTATGGCTGCCGAGCCCCTGGACATCATTAAGAGGTTCTGGACTACACTGCAACAGGACAACGCAGCTCATTAAGGGCTCGATTAGCAATTCGGCCTCCGTCCCAGTCCCGATGAAGTAGTGGCATTCGTACCACGCGTACATAACTACGCACTCAAAATTCCATAGAAATCGACGGAGGCACAAGCTAGCCCGGGATCTACAGTTCGGCTAGACCGATCCCGGACACACATATAACTTTACTATTTCCTTTTCCCCTTTTTTACAGGTTTCTCTTATGCGGGCCTCTTTTGACGGCCTGATTTATGATCCTGTCAAAGGACAAATACACGGGATCGACATGGAGCACAGGCGTACAGGGGCGGCCCTAGAGGCCAATCCAACGATTACTCTATCTATTTTCAGGACCCACACGCAGCTCGCGTTTAGTTGTGGCATGTCAAATAGCCGGTTGCTTATGGCATTATTTTGTACCAATACGCTTTGACACATTAATCTAAATATAATGAAAACAGTTCATGGTCCAAGTTCAAGGGCCCCAGATACCATCTCTGTTCTCCTTCTGTTGTCCTTTGAATTACTTATTCCTAGCAATCGTACACTCTAGTACGTCTCATATTTGCCAGGGGCTCCTCGTCGCCCCATAACACGACAACAAAGTCCGAACACTTCTTATAGAGACGTTCGGCACCCCAAATTTAGCATTATATGCATTGGCTCCGAATCATCTCTTTGGTCAATAGTTGGGTTGCCCGGCTCCTGTGCTTGCTACCCTACGTTCCGCTAAATCGGCTAGGGTAGTAAAGTGAGAACTACTGCGATTGTGCCCTGGCCTTGACCAGACGAGCGCCTCAGTAGAGAAAGCCGAAAACTGACTGTCATGATACGGCGAGAGCCGGTCAGCTGTTCGAGGGTTACAAATCATTGGAGATTTTTTCCGCATTATGCGAAAGATCGACACTTCCCGATCAGATGCTGACAGCATTCGGGTTTGAACCAGGGGCTGTGCCCATGCTTTATTATAAAACTCCTATGGCTAAGTGAGGGTGTTTAAGCCGTGTAGTCTGATTGCCTTGTTTGTTGCGCTAAACAACTCCTTCAAGGACCATATAATTGGATCAATATTGTTTAGATTCCATCCCGAACACCTCCGTACTGCCTACGTGCGGGCAGAAGCCGACGACTGGCCAACCCTCAGATTACATACAACACGGCCGCACAGGAGGAAACAATTAAAGCATAACAAAATTGCATTACAAAACAGGCTTTGTTTTTATAATACAAGGCAAAGACAAAACGAATGTTTTCATTCGAAAATAATGTCCTGCCCGCATTGCGCTGCTGCAAGTCGAGACCCTTCTATGACAGCCGCGAAATATCGCTCGGGTGTGCGGTGCTCCTTGCCCTCCGGCGGCCCTCTGGCCACTTCAACGGCGTTCATCTTCGCCCACCACATCTTGCAACGAGCGAAGGCCATGCGGGCACCTTCAATACAGGCCGAGCGCTTGACGATGTCCAGCCAAGGACAGGCGATCACCATCCGCCTCACGAGTCTGAAGTAGCTGCCGGGCATAGCTTTGGCTGGCCATAGCCGGATCATCAAATCCTTCATGGCTAGTTCGGCCACCCTATGCAGCTCCACCAGCTGTTTCAGCTGATCGATGAAGGATACGGGAGGCTCTGGCGCCACATATGGTGACCAGAATAGCTTCTCCGTAGAACCCCCTCCTTCGGCTCGGTAGAACTCCACGACGTCCGCTACGCTGCATGGTAAATCCGCAAAAGCCCCTGGGGAACTCTGAACCCAGGTTAGTAAAAGGTACTACTTCTCCGCATACTTGCTTTGCATCTTAAATGCCTTACCCGCCGTGATCTTCTTGGCCTTCTGGATCTCCTGGAGGGCGGCCTGGGCCTCATTCCGTGCGGTCTCCACGCTCTGACGAGCCTTGGCAAGTTCGGTCCCTTGGACCGACGCATTATGCTCCAAGGTCTCGCATTTCTTAACCGCATCCTGGAGCTCCTGCTAGACTTCTTTCACCCGGGCCTTGAGCTTCTTACGGGCGGCTTGCTGCTGGACAGCCTTCTCCTCGGCCTCGCCCAGGGCCTTCCTCAGGGCCTCGACCTCGGTCGTGGCTCCTGCACATATTACGACACTGCGGTCAATATACAACGCTTATTCTTTCCGAACACATAGCAAGTCGTTACTCACCTTGCTTCTCCTGAAGCTGAATTTTAACCTCGCCGAGCTCGTTCTCGGTCCGCTCCAGCCTCTGCTTCAGTTCAGAGACTTCGACAGCATGCGAGGTTGCGGCCAACAGTGATGCCTGCTCATTGATACATATTAAGTTAGTCTCCTATAACAAAGGATTGATCCTCTGTCCGGTTCTTCTCACCAAACACCGGACAGTGTCTCAGGGGCTACTGTGTACATGTTTTTTTTCTTTCTTACCTCAAAACCTGTCAACAGGTTGCTGCAGGCTTCATCCAGTCCACTCTTGGCGGACTGAACCTTCTCGATCACCGCACCCATAAGGACACGGTGCTCGTCCATGAAGAAGGCGCCTCGTAGCGCCTCCATCGGGTTACCCGGCGCCCTGGATGGACCGGGGCCATCGGTGGAAGCGGCACACCCCTCTCCTTCAAAGGGGGCTGCTCGCCCGACTCCGGAGCCATATGAGTCTCCGGAATCGTATTCGGCTGAGGGCCGAACTGGATGCGGCTCTCTTCGCCAGTCTCCATGGGGATCGGCTCCCCCATGTGTCCGGCAGTGGAGGTCTCGCCTTGTGGTGCCTCCCGGACAGCGTCCTGGGCTCCTCCCTGGTTCAGGGCGGTCCCCCGGGACAACACTTCGGTGTCGCCCTGGCCCCGGGGGAATAAGCAGGCGGCGGCGACATGCTCGCCATCTCCAACGGAGCCAACAAACCTCCAGATGAGGATCACTAGATGAGGTCGCGGGCCGGACTGCAATAGTACAGTTAACTATGTCAAGATAATGAAGAGAAAGGGTCGGATGTGCGCATGAGCGAGCCATGTCACTTACGATGCGGCCTGGGGCTTAGTGCGGAGGCGTCGTTCCGGACTATTGACAAAGTCCCACACGGTGTTGGCCGCTGGGACGCCCTTCCCCTTCTTGGGCGTTTCCGCCTCCAGATGCGAGGAAGCCGCCCTCTTCTTCTTTCTCTCCATAGGGGGAGGGTTGTTCTCCTCCTCCTCCTCCTCCTCTTCCTCTTCATTGTCCTCGGGGACAGAGGAATGGGCCTCGTCGTCTTCGGACATCACGTCCGAAGTGCCCTTGCGACGAGGGCCACTTTTGGCCCCCTTGGCCTTCTTCTCCGGTGCCTTACATGGTGCCGGCACCAGCATCTTCGCTAGACGCGGGATGACCGGTTCTTCAGGCAGCGGAGCCGGACACTGGATCCGCTTCGCCCTCTCCATCCAGTCCTGAAAAAGCAATAATAAAAGCTCAGACATCATCCTCGAAACAATTAAGTTGGGGATACATAAAAAATGACATACCTCGCTGGCGGGGTGTTTACAATCGTGACCACGGTCTGAATCCGTGGCCGGCGGTTTCTCGTTGCCCTTAAAGAGCAACTTCCAGGCATCTTCGTGGGTTGTCTCGAAGAGCCTCACCAGGGTTTGATGCTTCTTCGAATTAAAATCCCACAGAGGGCGGCTTCTGCACTGGCATGGGAGAATCCGGCGAACTAGCATCACCTGGATTATATCGACAAGCTTGACGTCCTTGGCTATCATGCTCTGGACGCGCATCTGCAACGCTATCAGATCATCAGGCGAACACCAGTCTGGACTCTTCTTGACCCAGGAGGTGAGTCGCATGGGAGCACCGGAGCGGAATTTGGCAGCCGCGGCCCAGGTAGTGCTGCGGGGTTCTGTGATGTAGAACCATTGTCTCTGCCACTCCTTTACTGTCTCCATGAAAGTACCTTTCGGCCAGGAGACGTTGGGTAGCTTGCTCACCATGGCTCCTCCGCACTCCGCGTGCTGGCCATCCACCACCTTCGGCTTCACGTTGAAGACTTTGAGCCACAACCCGAAATGGGGTTGGATGCAGAGGAAGGCCTCACACACGACGATAAACGCCGAGATGTTGAGGAAGGAATTTGGGGACAGATCATGGAAATCTATCCCATAATAATACATCAGCCCGCGGACGAAAGGGTGGAGTGGAAACCCTAGCCCGCGGAAGAAATAGGGGATGAACACTACCCTCTCGGTGGGCTTCGGCGTGGGGACGATTTGTCCCTCGGTCGGCAGGCGGTGATTGATCTCCTTCGCCAAATATCCGGCCGCCTGAAGCTCAGTAATGTCCTCCTCCTTGACGGAGGAGACCATCCACTTGCCCTGACCTCCGGATCCAGACATGGTGGCTTGAGTGGAAAGGAGATGAGAACTTGGGCGCTGGAGCTCAAGATTGGAAAGGCGGAGACAGAGAGAGGGCGTGAGAGAAGAAGAGGGAATCCTTATCCCCTAATAAAGGCAACGAATATTAAACGCCTCCTCACTCGCCTTAAGATTCTCCTATTCCCAAGGACTGTGTAAACGGCTCGGTTGGGTTACCCATGCCCGCATTGATGAGAATCCCGCGATAAGGGGACACGATCTCTTCCTTGACAAGACGTGCCAATGGCAACCGCGTCTCGGGACGTGGGGCGTCGAACATGAAAGTGGTTTGGAATTATGGCCAGTTAGATGTAATGTCGTGCTGCGAAAAGTTGTCAGCGGATAGAACTCGTGTAAAAATATATTCGCTCGGCGGTTGTGTGTGGTGTGTGTGACAGGTCCGGATTCTATCATCGCATCCGAAGATCATTCCTGGAGTTCAGAAGGGGGAACCCGCCTTGCAATGTCGAAGACAATCTGCGTGCCGGACTCCTCGTCATTGAAGCCAGGGTTAGGGGCTACTGAGGGAGTCCTGGACTAAGGGGTCCTCGGGCGTCCGGCCTGTTATCCATGGGGCGGACTGATGGGATGTGAAGACATGAATGCCGAAGACTGTACCCGTGTCCGGATTGGACTCTCCTTGGCGTGGAAGGCAAGCTTGGCGACCGATTATGAAGATTCCTTCTTATGTAACCGACCCTATGTAACCCTAGATCCCTCCGGTGGCTATACAAACCGGGGGGCGTAGTCCGGATAGGAAACATTCATTACCATAGTCATACAGGCTAGACTTCTAGGGTTTAGCCATTACGATCTCGTGGTAGATCAACTGTTGTACTACACATATTCATCAAGATCAATCAAGCAGGAAGTAGGGTATTACCTCCATAGAGAGGGCCCAAACCTGGTTAAACATCGTGTCCCCCGTCTCCTGTTACCATCGATCCTAGACGCACAGTTCGGGACCCCCTACCCGAGATCCACCGGTTTTGACACCGACACCCGTCGCCGCCGCCGCTGCAAGGCCTCCATTGTCAACATCTGCCGGTTTGCCCGTGCAGCTTACCCACCAATCTCCATACCCAGGCCGCCCTGAGTTTCTTAGATGACGCCTACCAAACGCCCCCTTTCCCAAAGATCCCCATCCCCATCCCCCACTCCAGATGCGTTGCAGCCTAAGCCCGGCTACGCTTCCTGTGGAGCTCGAGGAGCTACTAGCCCAAAAGAGGTGTATAGCGGTCTTTTCGCCCGACGTCGCCGTGGAAGCTGACGACCATTATTGGCGACATGCACTCAAGTAGCGGGCTAGAGTATGCGGGCATGTCTCGGCCGCCGGCTACGACATTGAGGTCATTGAGAACGACGGCCTGAAGCGGGCTATGTCACAGTTTAAGTTGCCCACCCCCAACCTCTCGGGTTCAACCGCCGTCGATCTCATCCATGGCCCCGCCGCCGATCCCCTTTGGCTCGCTGTCAACAATTTGCCATTCTACATCGCCATCGAGCCCCTTTTGTCATTTCTGAAGGACACGTTCTGCGACGCTGGCTTGGGATCCACAGCTTCCAAGTCAGACCTCATCAACGGCGACCATGAGGAGGGCATCCTCTCCGGCTCTTCCAAGGGGAAAGAGCCCATCTGCTCTTCCAAGGGGAAAGCGCCCATCTGCGACATCAGGGAGGGCACCCTACAGCCGTGCTCTTCCAAGGGGAAGGAGCCCATCTGTGACAACATGGAGCGCATCCAGGGTCCGTGCTCTTCCCACGGGAACGAGCCCATCTGTGACAAGTGAGGAAACCCATGATTTGTTTTGCCGTGCCTCTTCACAGGGGGAAACCCATGATTTGTTTTGTCGAGTCCCTTTTGTAGTTAACACGCCTTTCCATTTTTATTTAACAATAACCAGTGTACTTAGACCAGCACAATACCAGTTTGAATGACTATGTTTGTGTCTGCGTCCTGGGAACGGGGGTACCCAGACTTGCCTGCCTGCGGGCCAGGGCGTGGCTCCACCAACGGCCTGGTATGGCCCATCTTCATCAGCAACCACTCAAGACCCTCGCGAGGGGCCAAGCCTCGCGATGCGGACGACACAAGGCCTCCTTAGGGGCAGCCTCGCTAGGCTGGCTCCCGAGGAGTAGAGATATCTATGTAAGGGGCACCTCCCGAGGTCCACGTGACGTGAGCCATGACGACAAAGGCCAGGCGGGCGCCAGCGGGCGCAGAGTACCAGTTGCCTCTTTGGTGCTAAAGGGGCAAGCGCAGGAGAGGAGTCCCAAGGCGTTAGGCAAAGGTTTCCATATCGGTGGAACGAGACCAAGACCAGCAGGACGGCAGGACGGAGGTCACCACGAAGCCCACAACGGCGTCACCACCAGAGCCTTCGGCAGGCGAAGACCACCTTTTGTCAGGATAGCTTGTACTAGTTGATCCCTTCAAAATTGTCCGTTGTGCGATCCCTTCCCGCCTAACATTTGGGGAGAGGACTAGGCCTCTATAAATAGGACTAGCCACCACCATGGTTAGGGACAGATCATTCGGACCATCCTCACACACAAAAGCTCACCGAGCTCAAGAACACCTCTCCTCAGGAGGCTATTCATCCCTTGTACTTGTTCATCCTCAGCCCACGAGGAAATCCACCATACCACACTGGAGTAGGGTATTGCACCACAACAGTGGCCCAAACCAGTATAAACCCTCGTGTATCTTGTTCCTTGGGTTCGTCGAGCTAGGCCTTGAGATTGTTGCGAGAGCGAGCTAGGGAGGTAGAGATCTTTGTGCGCCCTGATACGTCTCCAACGTATCTATAATTTATGAAGTATTCATGCTATTATATTATCCATCTTGGATGTTTAATGGGCTTTACTATGCACTTTTATATGATTTTTGGGACTAACCTATTAACCTAGAGCCCAGTGCCAGTTTCGGTTTTTTCCTTGTTTCTGAGTTTTACAGAAAAGGAATACCAAACGGAGTCCAATTGACGTGCCAATTTTTGACGATTTTTTATGGACCAAAAGAAGACCCCGGAGTAAAAGAGTTGGGCCAGGAGAGTCCCGAGCTGCCCACGAGGGTGGGGGGCGCGCCCACCCCCCTGGGCGTGGGCCCCTGCCTCGTGGACAACCTGGAGACCCCCCTCACGTGAGACCTACGCCAAAAAATCCTATAAATACTGAAACCTCCAGGGAGCAGAATAGATCAGGAGTTCCGCCGCCGCAAGCCTCTGTAGCCACCAAAAACCAATCGGGACCCTGTTTCGGCACCCTGCTGGAGGTGGGGATCCCTTAACGGTGGCCATCTTCATCATCCCAGCGATCTCCATGACGAGGATGGAGTAGTTCACCCTCGGGGCTGAGGGTATGTACCAGTAGCTATGTGTTTGATCTCTCTCTCTCTCTCTCGTGTTCTTGAGGTGATACGATCTTGATGTATCGCGAGCTTTGCTATTATAGTTGGATCTTATGATGTTTCTCCCCCTCTACTCTCTTGTAATGGATCGAGTTTTCCCTTTGAAGTTATCTTATTGGATTGAGTCTTTAAGGATTTGAGAACACTTGATGTATGTCTTGCTGTGCTTATCTGTGGTGACAATGGGATATTCACGTGATTCACTTGATGTATGTTTTGGTGATCAACTTGCGGGTTCCGCCCATGAACCTATGCATAGGGGTTGGCACACGTTTTCGTCTTGACTCTCCGGTAGAAACTTTGGGGCACTCTTTGAAGTACTTTGTGTTGGTTTGAATAGATGAATATGAGATTGTGTGATGCATATCGTATAATCATACCCACGGATACTTGAGGTGACATTGGAGTATCAAGGTGACATTAGGATTTTGGTTGATATGTGTCTTAAGGTGTTATTCTAGTATGAACTCTTGAATAGATTGATCCGAAAGAATAACTTTGAGGTGGTTTTGTACCCTACAATAATCTCTTCGTTTGTTCTCCGCTATTAGTGGCTTTGGAGTGACTCTTTGTTGCGTGTTGAGGGATAGTTATGTGATCCAATTATGTTATTATTGTTGAGAGAACTTGCACTAGTGAAAGTATGAACCCTAGGTCTTGTTTCAACGCATTGCAATACCGTTTGTACTCACTTTTATCATTAGTTACCTTGCTGTTTTTATATTTTCAGATTACAAAAACCTATACCTATCATCCATATTGCACTTGTATCACCATCTCTTCGCCGAACTAGTGCACCTATACAATTTACCATTGTATTGGGTGTGTTGGGGACACAAGAGACTCTTTGTTATTTGGTTGCAGGGTTGCTTGAGAGAGACCGTCTTCATCCTACGCCTCCCACGGATTGATAAACCTTAGGTCATCCACTTCAGGGAGATTTGCTACTGTCCTACAAACCTCTACACTTGGAGGCCCAACAACGTCTACAAGAAGAAGGTTGTGTAGTAGACATGAAGCTCTTTTCTGGCGCCGTTGCCGGGGAGGCTAGGTAAGCGGCACTCACACCCCGTCAACTAAGCTCTTTTCTGGCGCCGTTGCCGGGGAGGTGAGTGCTTGAAGGTATATCTTTAGATCTTGCAATCGAATCTTTTAGTTTCTTGTTTTATCACTAGTTTAGTTTATAAAAGAAAACTACAAAAAAATGGAATTGAGTTTGCCTCATACGCTTCATCTTTTTAATATCTTTCGTGAGAATGATGGAAAGGAAAATTCTGCTCAAGTACTAGAAGAAGAATTACATAGAATGCTTGGCATAAAATATGTGAATGATGAGCATGATTTCAATGTTGTTAGTATGAATTCTTTGAATATCCATGATGCTAATGATATGCAAAGCCACAAGCTTGGGTATGCTATGTTTGATGAAGATGATATGTTTAGTCCCCCAAGTTTTGATGAGAATATTTATTATGATGAAAGCAGGCCTCCTATCTATGATGATTATTGTGATGACACGTATACTATAAATAATAATGATAACCATGAAACTTTTCATCTTGATCTTAATTTTCAATCACATGATAGTTATTTTTTTGAGTTTGCTCCCACTACTATTGATGAGAACAAATTTGCTTACGTGGAGAGTAGTAAAATTTCTATGCAAGTAGATCATGAAAAGAATGCTTTAGGTGCTGGTTATATTGTTGAATTTATTCATGATTCTACTAAAAATTATTATGAGGGAGGAATATATCCTTGTAGGAATGGCAATAATATCAAGTTTCCTCTCTATGTGCTTAAAGTTTTGAAGTTATGCTTGTTTTGCCTTCCTATGCTAGTTGATTATTGTTCCCATAAGTTGTTTTCTAACAAAATCCCTATGCATAGGAAGTGGGTTAGACTTAAATGTGCTGGTCATATTCTTCATGATGCTCTCTTTATGTTTCAATTCTTATCTTTTATGCGAGCATCAATGAAATTATCTATGCCTAGCTAAAAGGCTTTAAAGAAAAGCGCTTGTTGGGAGGCAACCCAATTATCTTAGTTTCTTGCTTTTTGGTTCTGTTTAGTAATAAATATTTGATCTAGCCTCTGGTTAGATGTGGTTTTATGTTTTAATTAGTGTTTGTGCCAAGTAAGACCTATATGATCTTCTTGGATGATAGTTATTTGATCTTGCTGAAAATTCCAGAAACTTTCTGTTCACGAAAACAATTGTTTAAAATCACCAGAACGTGATAAAATACTGATTCCAATTGCATCATATCAATAATCAAATTATCTAGGTCTTCCTATTTTGGTAGAATTTTTTGAGTTCCAGAAGTTTGCGTTAGTTACAGATTACTAAAGACTGTTCTGTTTTTGACAGATTCTGTTTTCTATGTGTTGTTTGCTTATTTTGATGAATCTATGGCTAGTAAAATAGTTTATAAACCATAGAGAAGTTGGAATACAGTAGGTTTAATACCAATATAAATAAAGAATGAGTTCATTACAGTACCTTGAAGTGGTGTTTTGTTTTCTTTCGCTAACGGAGCTCACGAGATTTTCTGTTAAGTTTTGTGTTGTGAAGTTTTCAAGTTTTCGGTAAAGATTTGATGGACTACGGAATAAGGAGTGGCAAGAGCTTAAGCTTGGGGATTCCCAAGGCACCCCAATGTAATATTTAAGGACAACCAAGAGCCTAAGCTTGGGGATGCCCCGGATGGCATCCCCTCCTTCGTCTTTGTTCATCGGTAACTTTACTTGGAGCTATATTTTATTCACCACATGATATGTGTTTTGCTTGGAGCGTCATTTTATTTTATTAGTATTTGCTTGCTGTTATTTATAATAATGTTTTTCATCTCTATTTTCAGTAAAAATGTCAAGGATAGCTTTTACCATGCTTATTTTGCAAGTATACATGTTGCTGTTTGAAAACAGAAAGTTTACCACTGTTGCAAAAATTCCCTAGAAAAGTCAGAATGTGATAAAATTTTGAAACCTTTTGCATAATAAGCTCTGATAAATTTACTACAGTGGGAATTTTATTTCATAATTTTTGGAGCTAGGGAAGTATGGATCTTGCTGCATTCTTTACAGACTGTCCTGTTTAGGCAGATTGCTGTTATGTTTGCATTGTTTGCATATGTTTGCTTGTTTAATGATTCTATTTGAGGATAGGACTATTAAATATGCAGAGGCATTTAGTATGCAATGTTGAATAATAATTTTAGTGATTTGCTACAGTAGAGTATGATAGGTTTTTGCATTGGTTTATACTAACTTATCTCACGAGTTCTTGTTGAGTTTGGTGTGGATGAAGCTTTCGAGATTTAGGAAACCGTGATATGAAAGGAATTAAGGAGACGCAAAAGTTCAAGCTTGGGGATGCCCAAGGCAACCCAAGATAATATTTGAAGAAGTCTCAAGCATCTAAGCTTGGGGATGCCCCGGTAGGCATCCCACCTTTCTTCTTCAACAATTGTCGGTTAGTATCGGTTGAGCCTAAGTTTTTGCTTCTTCACATGATGAGTGCTATCCTTGAAATGTCGTTTTATTTCGTTTTGCTTGCTGTTTGAATAATATCCCAAGATATGAAATTCTTAAATGAGAGAGAGTATTCACATAGCTACATAATTATTTAACTACTCATTGATCTTCACTTCTATCTTTTTGGAGTAGTTTGTCATTTACTGATGTGCTTCACTTATATCCTATGAGTAAATGGTTGAATGATTTGAATGTCATAAATCTGAAATTATATATGTTTCATATGCCTTTCCCATGGGGAGTAATGCCTCCACATATAAGAAGTATATGTGGTAAATTTATTGAAGGTTAGCAAACGTTGTATTGGTCACTTGAACAATTCATGAAAGAATATTAAAGGAAGAGAGATTTCACATATAAATATGCTATCTTGGACATCTTCTATGATTGTGAGCCCCATTAATTACTTTCAAACCTGAGCAAATTAGTTGAAGTTGGACAAGGAAGACAACATAATGAGTTATGCTTGGGTATATTTGTATAGAAGTTATATTGTTATGGATCCTCTAACATGTGGTGCTTGCTATTTAGAATCCTTTGCTAGCAAAAATATCTGTACTAAGCGGGAATACTGCTTGTGCATCCAAACTCCTTGAACCAAGTTTCTTCCATGAGTGTCCACCATATCTACCTATATGCGGTATTTACTTGCCGTTCCAAGTAAATTTGCATGTGCCAAACTCTAAACCTTCAAATAATAATCTGTTTTGTATGCCCAAATCGCTCATGTAGCGACTAGGGGCTGTCAGTATCTTCCATGCTAGGTGGGTTATTCTCACGATGACTGGACTCCGCTCACCATTCACGAGAAAATGGCTGGTAACTGGGATGCCCAATCCTATGATCAAAAGATCAAAAACAAAATCACAAATAATTTAAACAAAACTCCCCCAGGAATGTTGATAGTTGGACGGCACCCGTTGTTTCAGACAAGCCGTGGAGTGCGAATGTTGGTGGAGGGGGAGTAAAAACTTTACCTTTCTGCGTGGGAATCGCCTATAATGTATGTAGTATGGAAGATATTGGGAACTCTTGGTCGTTATGTTGACAATGAAAGCATACCTCTCAAAATTATTTTCATCTCTGTTTTTGCTTCGAGCTCTGGCACCTCTGCAAATCCCTGCTTCCCTCTGCGAAGGGCCTATCTTTTACTTTTATGCAAGAGTCAGTAGTATTCCTTCTCATTCCAACCTACTCTTTAGTTGACAAGCATCATGTGGTGGAGAAATATCTAAGCATATATGGCCATTCAAATATATTTGATCATGAATTATTATTGTTGGCAATTATCTATATGATAAATAAGTTGGGAGGCAAAACATTAAACCCCTATCTTTCTCTGTGTTTGATGGATGCTATTTGTTCTAAAAATATGCTTTGAGTGGTAGCAATCATGGAATACTATATGATAGTTGAGTATGTGGGATTTGCTAAAACAAAGCTCTTACATAGACCCTTCCTGAAAATAAGATGAATTGCAATTGTTTGATGACTGAGAACATAGTTTGTTAGTTTTCAAGGAAGTTTATGATCTAAACTTTAACATGTGAATAGTTTGTTACTTGATCATGAAAAGTTCTATGAGTTGAGCTAGTGTTATGACATATGATGATGCTAGAAAAGGTGATTGAAATTATCATTGCTCAAACTTGTGCACCTACTAGCATTCACACTTCATATATTATTTCTTTTATCATTTACCTACTCGAGGACGAGCAGGAATTAAGCTTGGGGATGCTGATACGTCTCCAACGTATCTATAATTTATGAAGTATTCACGCAATTATATTATCCATCTTGGATGTTTAATGGGCTTTACTATGCACTTTTATATGATTTTTGGGACTAACCTATTAACCTAGAGCCCAGTGCCAGTTTCTGTTTTTTCCTTGTTTTTGAGTTTTACAGAAAAGGAATAACAAACGGAGTCCAATTGACGTGCCAATTTTTGACGATTTTTTATGGACCAAAAGAAGACCCCGGAGTAAAAGAGTTGGGCCAGGAGAGTCCCGAGCTGCCCACGAGGGTGGGGGGCGCGCCCACCCCCTGGGCGTGGGCCCCTGCCTCGTGGACAACCCGGAGACACCCCTAACGCAAGACCTACGCCAAAAAATCCTATAAATACTAAAACCTCCAGGGAGCAGAATAGATCGGGGTTCTGCCACCGCAAGCCTCTGTAGCCACCAAAAACCAATCAGGACCCTGTTCCGGCACCTTGCCGGAGGGGGGGATCCCTCACCGGTGGCCATCTTCATCATCCCAGCAATCTCCATGACGAGGACGGAGTAGTTCACCCTCGGGGCTTAGGGTATGTACAAGTAGCTATGTGTTTGATATCTCTCTCTCTCTCGTGTTCTTGAGGTGATACGATCTTGATGTATTGCGAGCTTTGCTATTATAGTTGGATCTTATGATGTTTCTCCCCCTCTACTCTCTTGTAATGGATTGAGTTTTCCCTTTGAAGTTATCTTATCGGATTGAGTCTTTAAGGATTTGAGAACACTTGATCTATGTCTTGCCGTGCTTATCTATGGTGACAACGGGATATTCATGTGATTCACTTGATGTATGTTTTGGTGATCAACTTGCGGGTTCCGCCCATGAACCTATGCATAGGGGTTGGCACACGTTTTCATCTTGACTCTCTGGTAGAAACTTTGGGGCACACTTTGAAGTACTTTGTGTTGGTTTGAATAGATGAATCTGAGGTTGTGTGATGCATATCGTATAATCATACCCACGGATACATGAGGTGACATTGGAGTATCTAGGTGACATTAGGGTTTTGGTTGATATGTGTCTTAAGGTTTTATTCTAGTACGAACTCTTGAATAGATTGATCCGAAAGAATAACTTTGAGGTGGTTTCGTACCCTACAATAATCTCTTCGTTTGTTCTCTGCTATTAGTGGCTTTGGAGTGACTCTTTGTTGCATGTTGAGGGATAGTTATGTGATCCAGTTATGTTATTATTGTTGAGAGAACTTGCACTAGTGAAAGTATGAATCCTAGGCCTTGTTTCAACGTATTGCAATACCGTTTGTGCTCACTTTTATGATTAGTTACCTTGCTGTTTTTATATTTTCAGATTACAAAAACCTATATCTATCATCCATATTGCACTTGTATCACCATCTCTTCGCCGAACTAGTGCACCTATACAATTTACCATTGTATTGGGTGTGTTGGGGACACAAGAGACTCTTTATTATTTGGTTGCAAGGTTGCTTGAGAGAGACCATCTTCATCCTATGCGTCCCACGGATTGATAAGCCTTAGGTCATCCACTTGAGGGAAATTTGCTACTGTCCTACAAACCTCTGCACTTGGAGGCCCAACAACGTCTACAAGAAGAAGGTTGTGTAGTAGACATCAAGCTCTTTTCTGGCGCCGTTGCCGGGGAGGCTAGGTAAGCGGCACTCACACCCCGTCAACTAAGCTCTTTTCTAGCGCCGTTGCCGGGGAGGTGAGTGCTTGAAGGTATATCTTTAGATCTTGCAATCGAATCTTTTAGTTTCTTGTTTTATCACTAGTTTAGTTTATAAAAGAAAACTACAAAAAAATGGAATTGAGTTTGCCTCATACGCTTCATCTTTTTAATATCTTTCGTGAGAATGATGGAAAGGAAAATTCTGCTCAAGTACTAGAAGAAGAATTACATAGAATGCTTGGCATAAAATATGTGAATGATGAGCATGATTTCAATGTTGTTAGTATGAATTCTTTGAATATCCATGATGCTAATGATATGCAAAGCCACAAGCTTGGGGATGCTATGTTTGATGAAGATGATATGTTTAGTCCCTCAAGTTTTGATGAGAATATTTATTATGATGAAAGCATGCCTCCTATCTATGATGATTATTGTGATGACACGTATGCTATAAAGAATAATGATAACCATGAAACTTGTCATCTTGATCTTAATTTTCAATCACATGATAGTTATTTTGTTGAGTTTTCTCCCACTACTATTGATGAGAACAAATTTGCTTACGTGGAGAGTAGTAAAATTTCTATGCAAGTAGATCATGAAAAGAATGCTTTAGGTGCTGGTTATATTGTTGAATTTATTCATGATGCTACTAAAAATTATTATGAGGGAGGAATATATGCTTGTAGGAATGGCAATAATATCAAGTTTCCTCTCTATGTGCTTAAAGCTACGAGATCCTGTGGTCTATTGGAATTTCACTTTCGTACCGTTGGCCTTGTTCTTTGAACAGTTCACCTACAAGAAGATACATTTGTGAGGCACATGCGTAAATAGGAGTTCAACAAGTGATCTGATCACATACATATAACATGCATAGACAGATTTGTGTTTAACGAGGCCTCTCCAGTCTTCATCCGATATATTTTCCACTTGAGATGTTTGGGAAAGTTCACTGTTAGCCTTGCCTTCAAAGTGAGTTTTCCTCAAGTTATACCGATGCCGTTGCAGAGCAGACTTGAAAACATGGGTGCAAGCTTGTCTGGTTGCATCATCTTGGCTATCCAACTTGAACCTCACCTGTTGAAAATTATGGGAGTCTCATTATCAGCAACCTAGAAAGTATGGGATAGAGCAAGATGATATTACTAGTTTCCATACATAACCATACTTATAGATAAATGGTCAAGGAAGGTGTTGAACTGGGTTCCGTCTTTGTCATTCCTGTACTGAATTCATGTTGGGAGGATACATGCATGACACCTAACGTCACGTGGCTGACTCTGTAGCATCTGATACTAACTTGGCTGACTCTGTAGCATCACATGGCCTTTTTGAACCTGCCTCAAAGCGGATCTCCATTCTTCCTCCTCTAGATTTAGTTAACCTATCGAGCATTATCCCTGATGTTTGTTTCCTCTTGCGCCTAGGTGCTAGTCCAACAACGAACATAGGAAGTGCTAGTGTACATTAAACTGTGAGACTACATATAAAGAAGCATGCAACTGTAACTTGACTCTAGCAACTACCTTCTTGTTGTTGAAGCTCACAAGGTTCATCTGATCTTGCCAACTCGTCTTGTGTCAAGAGTGCTATGGAAGTAGTGTCAGGTGGCAAGGGAGCTTGGGATGTGCTGCTAGCTGAGTTGACGAATGAGTAACTCGTGCAGCTGGTGGTACCGTGGACGGTGTTGCAACAACTAGGGCTGTCTCTGCTTGCTTGGTGGCAGCTATTGATTTCTGTTTGGCTTGTTTTGCAGCTCGTGTAGCATGGGATACCGCGTTTGTACAATTTTTCGCTGGACTTTGACCTTCTATTGCACCATCAGTACCAGCAGAATCTTCATGATTCTTCTGCTTCCATTTCTGTGTGTCCTTAGTACTAACACCATCCCCTGTCATTCTGTGTTCCATCATCTTTCTCTGTGCCATGTTAAGTCAAGCCGACAAGAAAAAGGAATAACAATTTCGTTTTTCAGAACAAATTGATGCATGATACAGACGAACTGAACTTTGATGTTAGACAACCACATGATAGGAGGATGTAATATGTACAAAAAATAGGACGGGATGAGATAATCACAACTATGATGTGTAAACTAAGCAGAAGGCATTTCACTAAATTAGAAACAATGCAATGGAAGGTATACACCATATGAAAGATGCTACAAATATCGCTCTGCCAAGTTAACAACGTCTCGTCATAACTGGCGTTTAAACAAATGTGAAGCAGTACAAGAAATAAATCATATGCAAGATGCAAACAACATCACACTACCAAGTTAAAGGTCTCTCGTCATTAGTGCCATTGCATATTCACAGCTTATGATGTGTAAACTAAGTAGAAGGCATTGCAACAAATTAGAAGCAATGAAAGCTAGACACCATATGTAAGACGCAATGAATATCACTCTACCAAGTTAAAACCGTCTCGTCATTAGTGCCATTTCCAACAAATTAGTAGTACAAACTAGAAAATAATGCGAGATCTAAACTATATCAGACTCCCAAGTTAAACGTGTCTTGTGAAAAGTGATTGTTGCAGGTTACACAACAGTAGTACTTTGATGTAAGAACATGGTGTGATAGACAAATATTGTATGTTCTAGAAACAGGAACACGTGTCTTATTCACAAGTATAATGTTGTCGGCGTCCTGGGAACAGGGGTGCCCAGACTTGCCTGCCTGCGGCCCACGGCGTGGCTCCGTCAACGGCCCGTTACGGCCCAGCTTCAGCAACAACCGCCCAAGACCCTCGCGAAGGGCCAAGCCTCGTGAGGCGGACGACACCAAGACCTCCCTGGGGGGCAGCCTCGCTAGGCTGGCTCCTGAGGAGTGACACGTCCATTTTGCATCATGCTTTTATATCGATATTTATTGCATTATGGGCTGTTATTAGACATTATGTCACAATACGTATGCCTTTTCTCTCTTATTTTACAAGGTTTACATGAAGAGGGAGAATGCCGGCAGCTGGAATTCTGGGCTGGAAAAAGAGCAAATATTAGAGACCTATTCTGCACAACTCCAAAAGTCCTGAAACTCCACGAAAGTCAGTTTTGGAATATATTAAAAATATTGGGCAAAGAAAGCACCAGAGGGGGGCTACACCCTGTCCATGAGGGTGGGGCGCGCCCTACCCCCCTGGGCGCGCCCCCTGCCTCGTGGGCCCCCTGGCAGGCCTCCGGTGCCCATCTTGTGCTATATGAAGTCTTTTGCCCTGGAAAAAATCAGAAGGAAGCTTTCGGGAGGAAGCGCCACCGTCTCGTGGCGGAACCTGGCGAAACCAATCTAGAACTCCGGCGGAGCTGTTCTGCCGGGGAAACATCCCTCTAGGGGGGGGGAATCGTCACCATCGTCATGACCATCGACCCTCTCATTGGGAGGGGGTCAATCTCCATCAACATCTTCACCAGCACCATCTCATCTCAAACCCTAATTCATCTCTTGTATCCAATCTTTGTCTCAAAACCTCAGATTGGTACCTGTGGGTTGCTAGTAGTGTTGGTTACTCCTTGTAGTTGATGCTAGTTGGTTTATTTGGTGGAAGATCATATGTTCAGATCCTTTATGCATATTAAGACCCCTCTGATTACGAACATGAATATGATTTGTGAGTAGTTACGTTTGTTCTTGAGGACATGGGAGAAATCTTGCTATAAGTAGTCATGTGAATTGGTATTCGTTCGATATTTTGATGAGATGTATGTTGTCTTTCCTCTAGTGGTGTTATGTGAACGTCGACTACATGACACTTCACCATTGTCTGGGCCTAGGGGAAGGGATTGGGAAGTAATAAGTAGATGATGGGTTGCTAGAGTGACAGAAGCTTAAACCCTAGTTTATGTGTTGCTTTGTAAGGGGCTGATTTGGATCCACATGTTTCATGCTATGGTTAGGTTCACCTTAATACTTCTTTTGTAGTTGTGGATGCTTGCAAGAGGGGTTAATCATAAGTGGGATGCTTGTCCGAGGAAGGGCAGTACCCAAGCACCGGTCCACCCACATATCAAATTATCGAAGTAACGATGCGAATCATATGAGCATGATGAAAACTAGCTTGACGATAATTCCCATGTGTCCTCGGGAGCGTTATCCTTTATATAAGAGTTTGTCCAGGCCTATCCTTTGCTACAAAAAGGATTGGGCCACCTTGCTGCACCTTGTTTACTTTTGTTATTTGTTACCTGTTACAAATTACCTTATCACAAAACTATTTGTTACAGATAATTTCAGTGCTCGCAGAGAATACCTTACTAAAAATCGCTTGTCATTTCCTTCTGCTCCTCGTTGGGTTCGACATTCTTACTTATTGAAAGGACTACGATAGATCCCCTATACTTGTGGGTCATCAAGGAGCAGAGATATCTATGCAAGGTGCACCTCGCGAGGTTCATATGACGTGAGCCATGACGACCAAGGCCAGGTGGGTGCCAACAGGCGCAGTGTACCAGTTTCCTCTTTGGTGCTAAGGAGGCAAGCGCAGGCATGGGGGCTCGAGGAATCAAGCAAAGGTTTCCATATCGGTGCAACGAGACCAAGACCGCCAGGACGACAGGACGGAGGTCATCGCGGAGCCCTCCGCGGCGTCACCACCAGAGCCTTTTGCAGGCGAAGACTACTTTTGTCAGTATAGCTTGTACTAGTTGTTCCCCTTCAAATTTTGTTGTTATAGGATCCCTTCCCGCTTACATCTGGGAAGAGGACCAAGGCCACTAGACGTAGGACTTTGCCACCACCGTAGAGGGGGACGGATCCATTCCACCCGAACCACTTCACCAGCTCATCAAGCTTGTCGGCGTCCTTGGAACGAGGGTCCCCAGACTTGCCTGCCTGCGGCCCACGGCGTGGCTGTGCTAGCAGGCCTGTGCGGCCCATCTTCATCAACAAGGCATTCAAGACAATCGCGAGGGGCCAAGTCTCGCGAGGCGGACAATGCAAGACCTCCTCAGGAGCAGCCTCGCCAGGCAGGCTCGCGAGGGGCGGAGAGTCAAGGCAAGACAAACCTCGCGAGGTTCTCGTGACGTGAGCCATGACGATCGAGACCAGGCGGGCGCCAGGAGGGCGCCAGCGTGCGCAGCGTCCTTGTTTCCTCTTTGGTGCTAAAGGAGGCAAGCGCAGGCGCGGAGTACCAAGGCATCAAGCAAAGGTTTCCATATCAGTGCAACGAGACCAAGACCAGCAGGACGGCAAGACGGAGGTCACCATGGAGCCCAAGGTGGCGTCACCACCAGAGCCTTTTGCAGGCGAAGACTACTTTTGTCAGGATAAGCTGTACTAGCTGTCCCCTTTCAAATTGGCCGTTGTTGGCTCCCTTCCCGCTCAATATTTGGGGAGAGGACCAGGGCCTCTATAAATAGGACTAGCCACCACAGTAGGAGGGAGGGGATCTTGAGCCAATCCTTAGCGACACACCGAGCAAAAGAACACCTCAACCTCAGGAGGCTGTTCTTCCCCTTGTACTGTTCATCATCAGCCCAGAAGGCAATCCACCACCACCACACTGGAGTAGGGTGTTACACCACAACGGTGGCCCGAACCAGTATAAATCTTGTGTCCCTTGTGTTGTGAGTTTGTCGAGTTCGTTCTTGAGATCTTAGCAATTTAGGACGTGGATCGGTAGGGAGGAAATCTTCGTGCGCACCACAGTGTTCGAACCTTAAGGGTTTTGCCAGAACCCGTGATCCGACAGAGCTCAAGAACACCTCACCTCCTGAGGCTGTTCCACCACTGTACTAGTTCATCCTCAGCCCCTTGAGGCAATCCACCACAAAGCTGGAGTAGGGTATTACACCGCAAGGTGGCCCGAACCAGGATAAACAGTTGTGTCTCTTGTCCCTTGGATTTGTCGATCTAAGTTGTGGAATCGTTGAGCAGGCAGATAGGGAAGAGAGAGTTCTTCGCACGCACCCAAGAGTTCGGACCTCTCAAGGGTCTGCGGAACCCCGAATCCGACATTTGGCGTGCCAGGTAGGGGTGCGTCAAAGCTTTGCCTCACCAACCTACTCCCATGGCAAGCACCGCTTCTCCAACCGGACGGACGAGCGTGCATGGAGGCGATGCGGGCCTCCGGGCTTTCACCCCCGCCTTGCGGCAGGTAAAGTGGCCGCTCAAGTTTAGGCCAGAGATGCTGCCTCGCTATGATGACATGGTGGATCTGGTAGGTTTCCTCTAGGCCTACGAGGAGGCCATTTGGGTGGCCGGTGGCGACGACAAGGTCGTGGCCAACTGGTTCCCCATGGCCCTCACTGGCGTGCCGCGCGCCTGGCTTCTCAGCCTGCCAGGGTCTTCTGTGGCCTCCTGGGAGGAGCTGCGCGGCCTCTTTGTCGCACACTTCACAGTGTCGGCGCCCCCCGCCGTCACAGCCCTCCTCGATGGTTCACAGGCGCCGCCCTTGGATCGCCACGTCAAGCAGTTCTTCCGCCAGGTGGGTGCCGCCCGCGTAGAGCAGGGAGCTCCACCAGGGTGGGCGGCGCACAGAGCCGACCTCACCTTCGACTCGAGGGACCACCCCGCAACCACCGCGGGCACGGGCGCGCTCCCGATGCTTTGCACCCTCACCATCTGCAATGTGGCAGTAACCAAGACCCTCATCGATGGCGAAGCCAGACTCAACGTGCTCTCCGTGGAAGCTTTTGGCCTGCTTCATGTACCGCTCGGCCGGCTCCGCCCCACCAAGCCTTTCTCCGGAGTCGTCGATGGCTCCACCTGTCCGTGGGGCAAATCCGCCTTCCCGTCACCTTCGGCACCCGCGAAGACTACCGCACTGAGCTCATCGACTTCGACATCGCCCGCATCGGTCTGCCTTACAACGCCATCCTTGGGTACCCAGCCATGGCCAAGTTCATGGCGGCAACTCACCCTACCTACAACCTCATGAAGATGCCGGGAAGCAGCGGCGTCCTCACCATGGCTGGAGACACCAAGGAGGCACTGGCGGCTCTCAAGCTCGCCTTCAGGGCCGCGGCTGCCGCACGGCCAAAAGCGGGAGGGGCCCCTGAGGTCCCCGGGGCTGTGCCGGCCAAAAAGAAGCAGTTGTTCTCTCAAGTCGGGCTAAGATGAAGCAGGTACAGGTCGACGAGGACGGGGCCTCGGGAGCTACCTTCACCATAGGTGCTGACCTCGCCCCGGACCAAGAAGAGGCATTGGTGAACTTCCTGCACGCGAACAAGGAGGTGTTCGCCTGGGAGCCCAAGCAGCTAGTTGGGGTCCCGAGGAGGATAATTGAGCACCACCTGAGGGTGTGCCCTAACGTACGCCCGGTGAAGCAGAAGGCGTGGCGGCAGTCCACGGAGAAGCAGTCCTTCATCGTCCAGGAGACCCGCAAACTGCAAGAAGCTGGTGTCATCCGCGAGGTGCGGTACCCAGAGTGGTTGGTGTCGGTGTCAAAACCAGCGGATCTCGGGTAGGGGGTCCCGAAATGTGCGTCTAGGATCAATGGTAACAGGAGACAGGGGACACGATGTTTACCCAGGTTCGGGCCCTCTCTATGGAGGTAATACCGTACTTCCTGCTTGATTGATCTTGATGGATATGAGTATTACAAGAGTTGATCTACCACGAGATCGTAATGGCTAAACCCTAAAAGTCTAGCCTGTATGACTATGGTAATGTGTGTCTCCTATCCGGACTACACCCTCTAGTTTATATAGACACCAGAGGGATGTAGGGTTACATAGAGCCGGTTACATAAGAAGGAATCTTCATTGTCGGTTGCCAAGCTTGCCTCCTACGCCAAGTAGAGCCCAATCTGGACACTGGTATAGTCTTCGGCCTTCATGTCTTCACAGCCCATCAGTCCGGCCCAAGGATAACAGGCCGGATGCCCGAGGACCCCTTAGTCCAGGACTCCCTCAGTAGCCCCTGAACCTGGCTTCAATGACGAGGAGTCCGGCGCACAGATTGTCTTCGGCATGGCAAGGCGGGTTCCCCCTTCCGAACTCCAAGATAGTCTTCGGATGCGATGATAGAATCTGGACCTGTCACACACACCATACATAACCGCAGAGAGAATATATTTTTACACGAGTTCTATCCGCTGACAGCTTTTTACAACATGACATCACGTCTATCCGATCATAATTTCGAACCGTTTTTCGTCCGCCGCTCCACGTTTTGAGACGCGGTTGCCATTGGCACGTCTTGTCAAAGCGGAGATCATGTCCCCTTATCGCGGGATTCTCATCAATGCGGGCATGGGTAACCCAACCGTGTCGTTTATACAGCCCTTGGGAATAGGCGAGTTTTTAGGGCGAGTGAGGAGGCGCTTGATTTTCGCGGCCTTTATAAGGGAATAAGGATTCTCTTCCTTCACCCACACCCTTTCTCTCCTTCAGTCCTTCCGCCCTTGAGCTCCAGCGCCCAAGCTTTAGCTTTTCCTCGTTCGAGAAAGCACTCCAAACATGTCCGGATCCGGAGTTGGAGGCAAGTGGATGACCTCCTCCATCAAGAAGAAGGACATCACGGAGCTCCGGGAGGCCGGATATTTAGCCAAGGAGATTGCTCATCGACTCCCGGCAAAAGGGCAAATCGTCCCTACCCCCGAGCCCCATGAGAGGGTTGTGTTTCTCATACACTTTGTCCACGGGCTGGGATTTCCTCTCCACCCATTTGTCCCCGGATTGATGTTTTACTATGGGCTGGACTTCCACGATCTGGCCCCCAATTTTATCCTCAATATCTCGGCATTTATTATCGTGTGCGAGGCCTTTCTCCGCATCCCACCTCACTTCGGCCTGTGGCTGAAGACCTTCAATGTGAAACCGAAGGTGGTGAGCGGTCAAAAAGCAGAGTGCGGTGGCGCCATGGTGGGCAAGATGCCCAATGTCACCTGGCCTGAAGGCTCCTTTGCGGAGACGGTGAAGGGATGGCAATCGGGGTGGTTTTACATCACCGAGCCGCGTGAGACCAACTGGGTAGCGGCCCCCAAATTCCGATCCGGAGTGCCGATGCGGCTCACTTCCTGGCAAGAGAAGGGCCTGACCTGGGGGTCTTCGAACGAGATAACTGGGCTCCAGACGTGCGTCCAGAACATGATAACCAAGAAGATCAAGCTTGTCAATGTGATCCAGGTTATGCTCATTTGCCGGATGCTTCCGTGCCAATGTCGGACTTGCTATTTGTGGGAGTACGACCCAGCCAAGCACCAGACGCTGCTAGAGCTCTTTGGCGCAACGCACGAAGATATCTGGAAAGTGCTCTTCAAGGCTGGCAAGACGCCACCGCCCACGACCGAAGATCGCGGGCTTAGCCTAAAGCGCTAGGCCAATTCGGTAAATCTTTTAATATTTTCAAGGTATATCCTTCACCGGCATAGTTTGAGGATGGATTCTAAGCTCTCCCATCCACTTTGCCAGGCCTGGATCGAGGTGGCGGGGCGGATTAACTATGCAGCTCCGCTTCCGGAGGAGCAAGAATTCCCACTTCTGACGAAGATGTTGTTTCTGGCGCCTTATGACGTGCCGGAGAAGAAGGCCAAGAAAGCGGCCAAGGGGACCAGGAGTGGCCTTCGCCAAAAAGGAGTTTTGGACGCGATGTCCGAAGACGAGACTCACTCTTCGTACACCGAAGATGACGAAGAGGAGGAAGAAGAAGATGACTCCCCACCTGAGGCGGGGAGGAAGAAGAGGGCGGCCTCTAAGAACCTAGAGGCAAAGGCGCCCAAGAGGGGAAAAGGCTCCCCCGCGGATAACTCCGCGTGGGATGTCGATAGCAGTCTGGAGCGGCCTTCCGGGGCCAAGCCTCGAGCCAAATCGTAAGTATCAAAAATCCTTATGCACGCCCGAACGTCCGTCCTTTCTGCCTCGCAATGTTTGAATCGTGTTATTGCAGTCCGGCTCGGGACAGCTCTCCGCTATATTCATCAGAAGGTTCGCTGGACCCAAAGGAGAGGGACAACATGTTACTGCCGCCCGCTTACTCCCCTTCGGCCAAGGGTGATGACGAGGAGGCGCCTCAAAGGGCCTCCTCGGACCGGGGGAAGACTCCGGAGATCGTCAGGGCGGCGCCCCGGGATGACTTCCGGACCGCCGGATACATGGGGGAAAAAGCCCATACGGAGACGGACGGTGCGGGCCGAGTTCTATTCGGCCCTTAGCCGGATTCTATTCCAGAGACCTATACGGCTCCGGAGTCCGGCAAACGGCCCTTCTCGAAAGGAGGGGGTGTGCTACCGGTGTCCTCTGTCCAACCAGAGGCGTCGGATCATCTACTGGAACTGCTGCAAGGCGCCTCCATTGTGGATGAGCACCGTGCCCATATGGGTACGGTGATTGAAAAGGTTCAGTCCATCAAAAACGGGCTGACCGAAGCCCGCGCTAGCCTTCTAGCAGGCTTTGAGGTGAGTACATAATTGTAAAAAGAATATCACAGCGTAGACAGTAGCCCCTGATGCTCTGTTCGGTGTCCAAAAAGAAAAGCTGAACAAAGGATCAAAATTAATTTTCGCAGGAGTCTAACATAAATTGTCTATGTGAATAAGCAGGCCTCGTTGCGGTCTGCTACCGCTCAAACTGCGGAGGTCTCTAGACTGAAGCAGAAACGGGAGCGGGCTGAGGAAGAGCTCGGCATCGTGACGAAGCAGCTGGAGGATAGCCAAGGTATGCGGTAACCTGCGTGTATAGAAGAGTAAATTGTTCAAGCTGACTAAAGTGTCATGAACTTTATTAGGGGCCACGACCGAGGTGGCGGCCCTCAAAAAGGCATTAGCCGAGGCTGAGGACAAGGCGACCAAGGAACGCGCCGCACGCGAGAAGCACGAGGCCCAGGTTGGCGAGGCGCAGCAACAGCTCCAGGGCGCGATCGAGAGATTTGAGTCCTTGGAGCGTGATTGTAAGGCGCAAGAGTCCAAACTGGCGAAGGCCCGCCAGAGCGCACAGGATGCACGAGCCGAAGCCCAAAACGCCCTCCAGAAAATTCAGGCAGCCAAGAAGATTGCGGCGGGTAAGTCTTTCACCGTGCGAAGCAAGTATGTAGAAGAAACGTTCCTTGTACTTATCTGAATTTGGGTTTTCCAGGGGCGTTTACGGATCTGCTGCGCAGTATATCAGATGCTGCTGAGCATTATAGAGCCGAAGAAGGGATGTCTACGGAGAAGCTATTCTGGTCCCAATATCTTGGACCCGAACATCCGGTGCCCTTCAGCGACCAGCTAAAGCAGTTGGTCGAGCTGCACAGGTCGGCAGAGCTAGCCATGAAGGACCTGATAGTCCGACTGTGGCCTGCCGAGCCTATACCTAGCAGCTACTTCGGTCTTGTTAAGCGGCTTGTAAGTGCCTCTCCGTGGCTCGAAGCCGTGAAGCGGTCGGTCTGTATTGAAGGTGCGCGCATGGCATTTGCCCGCGTAAAGACGCATTGCGCAAAGCTGGATGCCAAGAAGCTGATGACCGAGGGGCCGCCGGAGGGCAAGGAGCATTGTCGACCCGAGCTCTATTCTGATGGTGTCCTGGAGGGGTCCCGCCTTGTCGCGGAGCAATGTTCAAAGGATGTCATATTCCCATGAGAACATTTGTATTATCTTGTCCTGTAATATGGAACAATGATGTTATGTATTATAATGTTTGCGATTTACATTTTACCTCCTGCGCGGCCGTTTATGAAATCTGAGGGTTGACCAGTCGTCGGCTTCTGCCCCCACGTAGATAGTACGGGGGTGTTCGGGATAAATCTAAACACTCTTTACTCCACATTCTGGTCCTTAAAGGAGGTGTTTAGCGCAACAAACAAGGCAATCAGACTATGCGGCCTTTACCGCCCTCACTTAGCCATAGGAGTTTGACAATTAAGAAAGTTGACGAAGCCCCTGGTATTTGGAAGGTCGAACTAGGGGCATTGTACACGCCTAATCGGAGGAACCGATTCTTCGCAAGAAGCGGAAAAAATCTCTAACGATTTGGAACCTCTCGAACAGCTGACCAGCTCTTGCCGCATCATGACAGTCAGTTTTTGGCTTTCTCTACTGAGGTGCTCGTCCGGAAGAACCGGGACACAATCGCAGTAGTTCTCCCTTTACTATCCTAGCCGATATAGCGGAACATAAGGTAGTAAGCACAGGAGCCGGGCAACCCAACTATTGACCAAAGACATGATTCGGAGCCGATTCATATAATGCTATAAGTTCGGGGTGCCGAACTATACTGGAAAAGTGTTCGGACTTTTATTGCCATAATGCGGGGTGTAATGAAGCCCCTGGCTTAGGAATACGTACCATGGTGTACGTGTGCAATAATTAATATATACAAAGGTGAGGAAACAGGAAAATTAAGTAATAAGCTGACGCCATCATTTATTCACCATAGTGATGTAATTAGTACGTCGAGGTGTACTTTGTGCAAGTAATGCGATAAGCAAGTAAAGCTATTTACCATGCCGCAACCAAGGGCGAGCTGCGTGCGGGTATGTAAAACAAGTATGGCAATCGTTTAGTAGAGACCACCTGGGGATTCCCTTGTATGCCAGAGCTCCTTGCCTCCTTGGTGTGTTCTGCAAGCGGGTCGTCCGCATAGACCTCGAAAAGAAAAAAACCATAATAAAAAGAAAAAGTAAAGGCGTGCGAATCCCAGGGTCGGTCAAGCCGCACTGTGGATCGTGAGCGAGTTATGCCTCCATCGGTACCCATGGTGTTTTGAGTGCGTAGTTATGTATGCGCGATACGGGTGCCATTTCCTCATCGGGGCTAGGACGGAGGCCTAATTTACTAATTCAGCTCTTGACGAACCGAGCTGCACTGTTGCAGTGTAGTCCGGACCTTCTTAACGATGTCCAGGGGCTCGACAACCGGATTATGGTGCCGCTTGAGAAGGCCACTCTGTACTTCTGCTGGAAGGGCTGCGGTATGCTCCTCTGTACGGAGGGAACGTTCCGTGTTTCTATTTACTGTAATGACGCCGCGTGGACCGGGCATCTTGAGCTTGAGATAAGCATAATGTGGCACCGCGTTGAATCTAGCAAACGCGGTTCGTCCGAGTAGTGCGTGGTAGCCGCTGCAAAAGGGGACGATATCGAAGATTAGCTCTTGGCTTCGGAAGTTATCCGGGGAACTGAAGACCACCTCCAGCGTGATTGAGCCCGTACAACGGGCCTCTACGCCTGGTATAACTCCTTTAAAGGTAGTTATCGTGGGCTTGATTCGTGAGGGATTAATGCCCATTTTGTGTACTGTATCCTGATAAAGCAGGTTGAGGATGCTACCACCGTCCATTAGGACTCGTGTCATGTGAAATCCGTCGATGATTGGGTCGAGTACCAATGCGGCTGAACCGCCATGACGGATGCTAGTTGGATGATCACGACAGTGAAAGTTGATCGGGAATGACGACCATGGGTTGAAGTTTGGGGCGACTGGCTCTACCGCATAGACGTCCCTGAGTGCGCGCTTGCGCTCCCTTTTGGGGATGTGTGTAGCATATATCATGTTCACCGTTTTGACTTGAGGCGGGAATTTGTTCCGCCCCCCAGTGTTCGATTGCCGGGGCTCCTCGTCATCATCCTTGCTCTGCGATTCCCCTTCTTTGTTTCCGCTATTTACCTTGCTAGCTTGCTTAAAGACCCGACAATCTCTGTTAGTATGGTTGGCCGGTTTGTTTGGGGTGCCATGTATCTGGCACGGACGATCGAGTATGCGGTCCAAGCTGGATGGTCCTCCGCCGTTCCTTTTATAGGGCTTCTTTCGCTGGCCGGACTTGGAGCCGCTGAATCCGGCGTGAACTGTAGTGTCATCGGTGTTATCGCCATTGCTCCGGCGTTTGTGTCTGTTGCGCCGAAGCTCACCGGTGCTGTTTTTGGCCTCAGAGGGGCATGTTTCGTTGGCTGTGTTTGTACTGCGAGCCAGCCAACTATCCTCTCCCACGCAAAAGCGGGTCATAAGTGCCGTGAGGGCTGCCATGGACCTCGGCTTTTCTTGGCCGAGGTGGCGGGTGAGCCATTCATCACGGATGCTATGTTTAAAGGCCGCTAGGGCTTTGGCATCCAGACAGTCGACGATCTGGTTCTTTTTGGTTAGGAACCTAGTCCAGAATTTTCTGGCGGACTCTCCAGGTTGTTGAACTATGTGACTTAAGTCATCAGCGTTAGGTGGCCGGACATAAGTGGCTTGGAAGTTGTCAAGAAAAGCTTCTTCCGAGTCCTCCCAGCTGCCGATGGAATATTCAGGCAGGCTGTCTAGCCAGTGTTGAGCTGGTCCTTTGAGCTTTAATGGGAGGTACTTGATAGCGTGGAGGTCATCTCCTCGGGCCATATGGATGTGGAGAATAAAATATTTGATCCACACTGCGGGATCGGTTGTTCCGTCGTATGATTCCATATTGACGGGCTTGAACCCCTCGGGGAATTCATGATCCAGCACCTCATCTGTGAAGCAGAGAGGGTGTGCGGCGCCTCTATAGTGGGCCGCGTCACGGCGCACCTCCGATGAAGTCCGTCTGCGATTATCGGCCCGGGTATGATTAAGTTTGTCACGTCCGGTTAGATAGTTGTCATCCCGAGTAGGGAAGCGTCCTCGCGATCTGTAGACTGATCTGGTGTGTCCTGCTCTACTGTCCAGGTCCTGTCGAAGGTCATATGTATGGTCCCGAGCTGTTCTGTCCCTGTTTCTGCGAGGCGGCGGGGCGGGCTGTTGTTCAGCCTAAGTTGACGTTTTATCCCGACCGCGGGGTGGTTAGTCTTCCACACTATCTCGACCACGCGGTGGTCGGTCCGCATTTCGCGAGGGAGGTATACGATCTGGTGCCTCCTCATCAAACTGAGGTAGCAGTCTGCGCTGTGGGTAACTCTTGGCTGGGCGCTCGAGGCCGTATTCTTCGGCTGCCAGGACAGCAGTCCACCTGTCAATGAGCAGGTCTTGATCAGGTTGGAGTTGCTGTTGCTTCTTCTTCAGGCTTCTTGCAGTGGCTATGAGCTGGCGCTTGAAGCGCTCCTGCTCGAGGGGTGCCTCGGGCACGATGAAATCCTCATTGCCGAGGCTCTCATCATCCTCGGAGACTGGACGATAACTAACACCGTCTGTGTCATTGGGCATGGCCTGTTTATCAGGGCTATCTTGCCTGTTGTCCTATTCCTCCTGTTCGGATGCAGCCTCGACAGGGTCTTCATTGTTTTCGGCATCGCCCGGAGTACTATTTTCTCCGGTGCCAGTGTTGCCGTCTTTTGAGCGACAAGGCTTAGAACGGCGTTTAGGGCGCCGGTGCTTGTTCTGTGTCTCAGAAGGTTTATTCGTAAGTGGGTCTTCTTTGTCGCCGTTGCTAGCTTTTTTAGGTGTGTCAACCATGTACACATCGTACGAAGAGGTGGCTATCCAATGTCTAGTGAATGGCAGGTCTTTGCCTTGCTCCTTGTCGGCATCGTCGTCCATACCGTTGATGTCTTCGGAGTCATAATCAAGCACGTCGGTTAAGTCGTCGACAGTGGCTATGAAGTGGGTGGCGGGTGGGAAGCGAAATTCCCCATCATCGGCCTCTAGCTCGAACCGAATATAGTTCGGCTGTGAGTCCTTCTCTAAGGACAAATTCTTTAAAGATTTCAGCACATCGCCCAAAGGTGAGTGCTGGAAAACGTCTGCGGTGCTGAATTCAAAGATCGATAACCGATCTAGCTCGGTGCCCGTAGGCGTGCATGGTCTGGAACTTATAGCCGGAGACGAGTCCGAAGTTCCGTTGACGCAAGTATTGCAGGGTGTCGAGTCCGTGTGCGGCTCCAACGCCGCGGACTCCGTGGTTTCGGATGGCACGATCTGCTCTGGTTCTAAGGCCGTTGTAGCGACAGGAATCATCTCCTGGATGTGATCCGATGACAGATGTAAGTCATGTTTATCGGAGCGAGGGGGAGCGATCGCCGCGATCTCAAATCCATTGCAGATCAAGTCTCCACGGATATCCGCAACGTAGTTCAAGCTTCCAAATCTGACCTGATGGCTAGGGGCGTAGCCATCGACCTGCTCCAGATGGCCAAGTGAGTTGGCCCGCAGTACGAGGCCGCCGGACACAAAGATCTGCCCGGGGAGGAAGATTTCTCCTTGGACAGCGTCGCTATAGACAGTCGAAGGGGCCATCAAACCTTTCGTCGATGGCATAGTGGAACTCTCAATGAAAGCACCAATGTCGGTGTCAAAACCGGCGGATCTCGGGTAGGAGGTCCCTAACTGTGCGTCTAGGATCGATGGTAACAGGAGACGGGGGAGACGATGTTTACCCGGGTTCGGGCCCTCTCTATGGAGGTAATACCCTACTTCCTGCTTGATTGATCTTGATGAATATGAGTATTACAAGAGTTGATCTACCACGAGATCGTAATTGCTAAACCCTAAAAGTCTAGCCTGTATGACTATGGTAATGTGTGTCTCCTATCCGGACTACGCCCTCCAGTTTATATAGACACCGGAGGGATCTAGGGTTACATAGAGTCGGTTACATAAGAAGGAATCTTCATAGTCGGTTGCCAAGCTTGCCTCCTATGCCAGGTAGAGCCCAATCCGAACACGGGTACAGTCTTCGGTCTTCGTGTCTTCACAGCCCATCAGTCTGGTCCAAGGATAATAGGCCGGACCCCCGAGGACCCCTTAGTCCAGAACTCCGTCAGTTGGCAAACCCGGTCGTCGTGCCCAAGAAAGGTGGGAAGGAACGCATGTGTGTCGACTTCGCCAACCTCAACAAGTCCTGCCCTCAAGACCCGTTCCCGCTTCCGCGCATTGATCAGACCGTCGACTCCACCGCCGAGTGCGACCTGTTGTGCTTCCTAGATGCCTTCTCGGGCTACCACCAGCTCAAGATGGCGGTACAAGACGTCGAGAAGACGGCCTTCTTGACCCCATGTGGGGTGTACTGCTACACCTGCATGCCGTTCGGGCTGCGTAACGCTGGGGCAACCTTCCAGCGGCTGATGCACATCTCTCTAGGCCGGCAGCTTAGGAGGAACGCTGAGGCCTACGTCGACGACATCGTGGTGAAATCTCGGGAGGCAAAGACCCTCATCCTGGATCTGGAGGAAAAATTCGCCAGCCTGCGCAAGGTGGACCTGTGGCTCAACCCGGAGAAATGCGTGTCCGGTGTTCCTTCCGGTAAGTTGTTGGGTTTCCTTGTGTCACACAGGGGAATCGAGGCAAACCCAGAGAAGGTCAAGGCAATAAAAGAGATGAGCCCGCTGCAGACTCTCAAGAAAATGCAGAAGCTGGCGGGCTGAGTTACTTCATTAGGGCGCTTTATCTCCAAGCTGGGGGAGCACGCCCTCCCGTTCTTCAAGCTGATGAAAAAGAAGGGCCCGTTCGAGTGGACTCCGGAGGCTGACGCGGTGTTTCAAGACCTCAAGAGATACCTCACCAGCCCACCAGTGATGGTGGCGCCGCGTCCTCTCGAGCCCCTGGTGCTTTACCTGGCCACCACGCCTCATTCTGCTAGCGCAGCGCTGGTGGCCGTCCGGGATGAGCGCCGGGCTAAGAGCCTGTCACACGACGCCACACATTCGGTCGGGATGATGCAGCACCAAGACGACACCCCTAAAGCCATGGCAGCACCAGCAGATGACCAGGCTCCACAAGACGGCGCTCCTGAGGCCGCGGTTACCCCAACAGGCGACCGAGCTCCTGAGGTCTCCCAGCCTCAGGAAGCGCCCTAGCCTTAGGAGGTCCCGGACTCCACCAACACTTCCGCCCTCATCGAGCACCCGGTGTACTTCGTCAGCACGGTACTACGTGACGCGCGGGCATGCTACCCCATGCCGCAGAAGCTTCTGCTCGCGCTCCTCATTGCCTCGCGCAAGCTGCGCCACTACTTCCAAGGCCACCCCATTAAGGTCGTCTCAGCTTACCCATTGGAGAGGGTGCTCCAGAGCCCCAATGCTGCGGGAAGGGTCACCGAATGGAACATCGAACTACAGGTATTCCAGCTAGAGTTCAACACCACCAGGGTCATCAAGGGTGTCGCGCTTGCCGACTTCATGGCGGAGTGGACCGATGCTCCAGGGCCCGAGGCGGGCGAGGACCGGTCCCTTTCGCTAGGGAGCGAAGCACCAGACGGTTGGGTCATGTACTTTGACGGCGCCTTCGCACGTCAGGGCGCGGGGGATGGAGCCGTGCTCATCTCACCCACCCATGACAAGCTCTACTACGCCGTGCAACTCTGGTTCCAACGTGGCGAGAAGGTCTCCAACAACATCGCGGAGTATGAAGGCTTGATCGCCGGCCTCAAGGCCGCGGCCGCCTTAGGTGTGAAGCGCCTCACCATCAAGGGCGACTCCCAGCTCCTCGTTAACTTCTCCAAAAAAGTGTACGAGCCAAAGGATGAACACATGGAGGCATACCTAGCAGAGGTACGCAAGATGGAGAAACAATTCTTGGGCCTGGAGCTGCAGCACATACCTCGCGGCACGAAAAAGGAAGCTGACGATATCGCTAAGAGGGCGTCCAAACGCCAGCCGCGGGATGTCTTCGAGGAGCGACTCTTCAAACCTTTAGCAGCCCCTCCGGCTGCGGAGCGAACATCGCCTCAGGAGGAGCTTCCTCCGCCACCAACCTCGGGAGCCCCTGCCTGCGGCCCGACCTCAGGAGCATGCCTGCTCCTCGCGCTCGAGCCTCGGGAGGGGTGCTAGACCGAAGAATTCAAGGCATACTTGCTGCAGGGAACCCTGCCGGAGGAGGAGGAAGACGCGGAGTGCGTGGCTCGGCAGGCCATAGCCTACTGCATTCAGGACGGTGAGCTATACCGAAAATGACCAAACGATGTTTCCTTGCAATGCATCTCCAGGGAGTAGGGGTGCGAGCTGTTAACTGACATACACGATGGGGCCTGCGGACATCAGCCGTCATCGCACACCTTGGTGGGCAAGGCGTTCCGCAGCGGATTCTACTAGCCCACGGCACTCAACAACGCAACCGAGCAGGTGAGATCCTGTGAAGCCTGCCAGTTTCATGCCAAGCAAATCCACCAGCCTGCTCAGGGCCTCTAGACTATCCCACTCTCGTGGCCATTTGTGGTCTGGGGGCTGGACATCTCGGGACCGTTCCCTCGAGCGCCAGGGGGCTACCGTGACCTCTACGTCGCCATCGACAAATTCACAACATGGGCAAAGGTGGAGCCAGTCCGTACCATCCCGGCCAACTTGGCGGTCAAGTTCATCAAGGGCCTCGTGATCCGGTTCAGAGTCCCTAATCGGATCATCACCGACAATGGCTTGCAGTTCACCAGCAACCTTTTCAAAACATATTGTGCTAATCTTGGAACGCAGATATGCTACGCCTCAGTGGCACACCCCAGGAGCAATGGACAAGCCGAGCGCGCAAACGCAGAGGTCCCGAGGGGCCTCAAAGCAAGGACTTTCAAGAAGAAGCTCAAAGCCCGCGGCAGGGCCTGGCTCGACGAGCTCCAGTCCGTGCTGTGGTCCATCCGCACCACCGCGACCAAGCCGACCGGCGAAACTCCATTCTTCCTCGTCTACGGAGCTGAAGCGGTTCTCCCAGATGAGGTCGGGCATCGCTCCGCGCGGGTCTTGGCGTTTGACAAGGCACGCCAGGACGCCACGCGGGGGATGGATCTCGTGCTGGGGGAGGAACGCCGCCGTCAAGCCTCGCTCCGAGCGGCAAGGTACCAGCAGGTGATAGTCTCCAGCGTATCTATAATTTTTTATTGTTCCATGCTATTATATTATCCCTCTAGGATGTTTTATATGCATTTAAATGCTATTTTATATGATTTTTGGGACTAACCTATTAACCTAGAGCCCAGTGCCAGTTTCTATTTTCCCCTTGTTTTTGAGTTTTACAGATAAGGAATACCATACGGAGTCCAATTACCGTGCCAATTTTTGATGATTTTTTATGGACCAAAAGAAGCCCCCGGAGTAAAATAGTTGGACCAGAAGAGTCCCGAGCCATCCACGAGGGTGGAGGACGCGCCCTACCCCCCTGGGCGCGCCCCCCTGCCTCATGGACGACTCGGAGACCCCCCTGACGTGAGACCGACACGAAAAATTCCTATAAATACAGAAACCCACCGCAAGCCTCTGTAGCCACTAAAAACCAATCGGGACGCTGTTCCAGCACCCTGTCAGAGGGGGGAATCATCACCGGTGGCCATCTTCATCATCCCGGCGCTCTCCATGACGAGGAGGGAGTAGTTCACCCTCGGGGCTGAGGGTATGTACCAGTAGCTATGTGTTTGATCTCTCTCTCTCTCTCGTGTTCTTGATGTGGCACGATCTTGATGTATCGCAAGCTTTGCTATTATAGTTGGATCTTATGATGTTTCTGCCCCTCTATCTCCTTGTGATGGATTGAGTTTTCCCTTTGAAGTTATCTTATCGGATTGAGTCTTTAAGGATTTGCGAACACTTGATGTATGTCTTGCATGTGCTTATCTGTGGTGACTATGGGATATTCACGTGATCCACTTGATGTATGTTTTGGTGATCAACTTGCGAGTTCTGTGACCCTGTGAACTTATGCATAGGGGTTGGCAAACGTTTTCGTCTTGACTCTCCGGTAGAAACTTTGGGGCACCCTTTCAAGTTCTTTGTGTTGGTTGAATAGATGAATCTGAGATTGTGTGATGCATATCGTATAATCATACCCACGGATACTTGAGGTGACATTGGAGTATCTAGGTGACATTAGGGTTTTGATTGATTTGTGTCGTAAGGTGTTATGTTACTACGAACTCTAGGGTTGTTTGTGACACTTATAGGAATAGCCCAATGGATTGATCGAAAAGAATAACTTTGAGGTGGTTTCGTAGCCTACAATAATCTCTTCGTTTGTTCTCCGCTATTAGTGACTTTGGAGTGACTCTTTGTTGCATGTTGAGGGATAGTTATATGATCTAATTATGTTATCCTTGTTGAGAGAACTTGCACTAGTGAAAGTATGAACCCTAGGCCTTGTTTCAACGCATTGCAATACCGTTTTTGCTCACTTTTATCATTAGTTACCTTGCTGTTTTTATTTTTTCAGATTACAAAAACCTATATCTACCATCCGTATTGCACTTGTGTCACCATCTCTTCGCCGAACTAGTGCACCTATACAATTTACCATTGTATTGGGTGTGTTGGGGACACAAGAGACTCTTTGTTATTTGGTTGCAGGGTTGTTTGAGAGAGACCATCTTCATCCTACGCCTCCCATGGATTGATAAACCTTAGGTCATCCACTTGAGGGAAATTTGCTACTGTCCTACAAACCTCTGCACTTGGAGGCCCAACAACGTCTACAAGAAGAAGGTTGTGTAGTAGACATCAGCAGGCGTTGCGGCGGTATCACTGCCACAGCGTCCGCTCCAGGACGCTTGAGGTGGGTGATCTCGTCCTACGGTGGGTGCTCTCCAGGGAAGGGCTGCATAAGCTTTGACCCATGTGGGAGGGCCCGTTTAGGGTCGCCCGCGTCTCCAGGCCTGGCGTCGCGCGCCTGTTGACGCAGGACGGGATCCCCATCCAGAACGCCTGGAACATCCAGCACCTCCGGAAGTTCTACCCATGAAGCAAGGCCCAGTGCCGGTGAAGGTCTCCGCTCGTGACACTCTCACGTAGTAATGAGTGGGGCTGTACACGCCCCGGAGTCTCCAGAGTGCCGCCCTCCGGCCTCGGGGGCTCCCTCCCACGTCCTAGTGGCAACACTTAGCTCCGAGCTGGTGAGAAGACTAGACTAGGTGCCGGACACGGCTGTTCGTTTGTTTTCTATATCTGATTTGCAACCTTTTAATGAAATTTGGAGTTCTCGTGTTTTCAGTTGCCAAGCCGGCTTTCCCCTTGGTACTCTCTCTTGCGCTTTGGTCCTGGTTCAGGAGGAGCGGCAGTTGCCCGTCGCTCTTTCTCGTGCGTCTCGCGCGCGGGGGCTGGGCAAGTGTGTGCGTGCGACGGGCTCGCCCCGCGCTGCGAACACACTTCTCCATAGCCCTGCTCCCTCAGAGCTTCGGCTTGTTCTATCCTCGCGAGACGCCCTCGAAGAAACTCGTGATCAACGCGCCCTCTTGAAGTCCATGCCCCCCAAGCACTGTGACGCGGTGCACCAAGCCACGACTGGCTCGTGCTTGAGGGCTCGCGCAAGGAAGAATAAGACACCCGACCAAGTTTTCTAACAACCCCGCAGCTTCATGATGCCTCCTGAGGTCGATGACCCTTGAGCCACCAGCAAGGAGGGCCTCACTAGGTAATGAAGCATGCGCTCTCGCGAGGAGGGAAACTACAGCGGGTGCATCAAGCTAAGTTATCCTACCATACACATTTGGAGCATGAACACTGCCGCATAACATCAGAACAATAAACATAGCATAGTAGCATAAGTACCATGGTTCATTACACGCCCTGCAGGGCCCCCTACTTTTTTCAAATGCAGAAAGAAAGGAAGGTTAAACAAAAGCGGCCCGCGCGACCGCAGCAGCTCAGGAGGCCTGGCTCCAAGGGCCTCCTGGACTTAGCCCGAACCTTCTTCGCGCTTCATCGGAGCGTGGCGACCCACCACCGTCCTCGAAGCGAGCCCGGCGACGCGGCGGCTGGTCGTAGCCGCCGCTGCTAGTTCTCTCGCTAGTGGAGGAGCCATCGCCACTGGACGAGCCGCGGCCGTCCCCAAGAGCAAGCTCGCCCTCAGCATCGTCACGGCCGTCGTCAAGGCCAAGCTCATCGTCGCCGCTGCTGTCTTCGGGACAGCACCCTGTGCGATGACCATATTCCCCGAACACCCTCACATAGAGGGTCGCGACGCCGTCATACTTGAATTGGAGGGTGCACCTCCCGCTCAGGCCGCACGCGCGGGCGAATGTCTACCAGCCGCGGGCCAGGGCCACATTGCGCGCGACAAAGACCTCCACCGCGGCCACGAGGCCTTGCACAGCAACCATCGGCCTGCAGCTAGATGCCGTCAAGACCCATGGCCGGCAGCTCGCCGGCAAAGGAGCGCGGGAGCTGGAGCCAGGTGCCGGCCGGCCTCTCCGACCACACGACGAACTCCGGGAGCACCTCCACCGAGTGGAAGTACGGCCGGGGAGGCCAGGCAACTACGGCGGGCCTCCCCTCGTCCCAGGGGCTGCCTCGCCCTGGGCGGCTCCCGCCACGAGAAGAAACACCGCCTCGGCCACCAAGGATGATGCCGGTCCCCGAAGGAGTACGCCCACGTCCGTGAGGGGCCACCGCAGGGGCCGTGGCATGCTTATGGGGGCGGCCCCGCCCTATCTTAGGTGGCGGCGAGCCAGGTCCCTCCTGGCTAGCCTTCCCCTTCTTGGTGGCGGAGAACCTCTTTGTCGGTGCCATGGGAGCCGCGGCAAGACGGCGAGGCAAAGAGGAGGAAGAGAGAGCATGCGGCGAGAAGAAGGAGATGAGCAAAGGGGGCTCCGACCCTCTCCTCATTTATAGCCAAGAGGAGGCCAACCGACGTCCTCCACGATCGCATGTAATGATGGTTTTTCTCTGCATGCAGCAGAGTCTCATCAAGTCGAACAGTTGCCGAGGCAGCATGGGGAAGTGGAGGCGCCCACGTCCCATCAATCGCCATGTGTCGACCAAGGCTACAGGCGGTTGGGGCCCGCAGCGCTCCACACTTGCCCTTTGGCTTCGCCTTGAAGCCAAGTTCGAGCACGCCTTGGGCCCGGGGGCTACTGTCGGCGTCCTGGGAATGGGGGTGCCCAGACTTGCCTGCCTGCATCCCACGGCGTGGCTCTGTCAACGGCCCGGTACGGCCCAGCTTCAGCAACAACCGCCCAAGACCCTCGCGAGGGGCCAAGCCTCGCGAGGTGGACGACACCAAGACCTCCCGGGGGGCGGCCTCGCTAGGTTGCCTCCTGAGGAGCGGAGATATCTATGCAAGGTGCACCTCGCGAGGTTCATATGACGTGATCCATGGCGACCAAGGCCAGGAGGGAGCCAGCGAGCGCAGCGTACTAGTTTCCTCTTTGGTGCTAAGGAGGCATCAAGCAAAGGTTTCCATATCGGTGCAACGAGACCAAGACCGCCAGGACGACAGGACGGAGGTCATCACGGAGCCCACCGAGGCGTCACCACCCTAGCCTTTTGCAGGCAAAGACTACTTTTATGAGGATAGCTTCTACTAGTTCTTCCCCTTCAAATTTGGCCATTGTAGGATACCTCCCGCCTACATTTGGGAAGAGGACCAAAGCCACTATACATAGGACTTAGCCACCACCATAGAGGGGGACGGATCCATTCCACCCGAACCACTTCACCATCTCATCGAGCTCAAGAACAGCTCACCTCCTGAGGCTGTTCCACCACTGTACTAGTTCATCCTCAGCCCCTCGAGGCAATCCACCACAAAGCTGGAGTAGGGTATTGTCGGCGTTCTGGGAACGGGGGTCCCCAGACTTGCCTGCCTACGGCCCACCGCATGGCTAAGCCAGCAGGCTTTACGACCCATCTTCATCAACAAGGCATCCAAGACCCTCGCGAGGGTCCAAGCTTCGCAAGGCGGACGACGCAAGACCTCCTCTGGAGTAGCCTAACTAGGCAGGCTCACGAGGAGCGGGGATATCAAGGCAGGGCAAAACCTCACAAGGCCCTCGTGACGTGAGCCATGACGAACGGCACCAGGCTGGCGCCAGCGCGCGCATCGTCCTTATTCCCTCTTTGGTGCTAAGGAGGACAGCGCAGGCGAAAAGTACCTAGGCATCAGGCAAAGGTTGCTATATTGGTGCAACGAGACCAAGACCAGGAGGAAGGCAAGACGGAGGGCATCATGGAGCCCAAGACGGCGTCACCACCAGAGCTTTTCGCAGGCGAAGACCGCTTTTGTTAGGATAGCTTGTACTAGCTGTCCCCCTTCAAATTCGCCCGCTATTGTTGGCTCCCTTCCCGCTCGATATTTGGGAAGAGGACCAGGCCCTCTATAAATAGGTCTAGCCACCACAGTAGGAGGCAATCGAATCCTCACCCGCACAAGTTCGACAAGCACAAGAACACCTCAACCTCAGGAGGCTGTTCTTCCTTTGTACTGTTCATCATCAGCCCAAGAGGCAATCCACCACCAGCACACTGGAGTAGGGTATTACACCACAACGGTGGCCCGAACCAGTA